>NC_042976.1:48838424-49449924 GCF_901001165.1 Salmo trutta
ATATAAATGCTTATGGTACTATACTAATGGTAATATATACATGTAAACAGGAGTAATTGTCACGACTTCCGCCGAGGTCGGTCCCTCTCCTTGTTCGGGTGGCGTTCGGCGGTCGACGTCACCGGTCTTCTAGCCATTGCCGATCCACCTTTAATTTTCCATTGGTTTTGTCTTGTTTTCCCGCACACCTGGTTTACATTCCCTCATTACTCCTCTTGCTTATAACCCTCTGTTTCCCTCCATGTCTCTGTGTGGAATTGTTATATGTAAATGTATGTGTACTCCAGGCTGGTTTGTGCCAGGTTATTGTAACCCGTGTGTGTTTAGTTTTCTGAGTGCCGTGTTTTTGTTCGCCTCAATAAAGGGCTCCGTTTGCTACCCATTTCTGCTCTCCTGCGTCAGACTTCCCTGCAGCCAGTTACGCACTCCATTACAGTAATAGTTACCAGAAGCAGGATAAATAGATAAATACTAATGGCAATGAATAATTTACATTTACATTTAAGTCATTTAGCAGACGCTCTTATCCAGAGCGACTTACAAATTGGTGCATTCACCTTATGATATCCAGTGGAACAACCACTTTACAATAGTGCATCTAAATTTTTTAAGGGGGGGGGTTAGAAGGATTACTTTATCCTATCCTAGGTATTCCTTAAAGAGGTGGGGTTTCAGGTGTCTCCGGAAGGTGGTGATTGACTCCGCTGTCCTGGCGTCGTGAGGGAGCTTGTTCCACCATTGGGTTGCCAGAGCAGCGAACAGTTTGGACTGGGCTGAGCGGGAACCGTGCTTCCTCAGAGGTAGGGGGGGCAGCAGGCCAGAGGTGGATGAACGCAGTGCCCTTGTTTGGGTGTAGGGCCTGATCAGAGCCTGAAGGTATGGAGGTGCCGTTCCCCTCACAGCTCCGTAGGCAAGCACCATGGTCTAATAATAATCAATCGACAGCGGTGTAATGGAGTCAGTCGATAGGCTGTGGTAGAGGGAGAGCAGTAGTTGTTAGCCATTTAACAGTCTTATCACCAGGGGATGGAAGCTGTTTAGGGGTGGGTGGGACTTCTGGCTTTTCTCCTCCAATGGGTTTTGAGAAGGTGAGAGGACACTAGGAGTATGCAATTGAGATTCTCCCAACGCAGCATCGCCCTTTCAAAAAATGTACAACAGATTGGCTAGCGAAACCAACACTCAACCCTCTGAATGGACCATCAAACTGTCAATCAACACAGGTCGGGTGAGCTACTGAACAGATTGCTGATTTGCTGTACAGCTATACAGCTATACGATCGCGTGCAGCACAAAAGTCAAATTGTAGGGAGAGAGGAATTATATGGCGATCAAGAATTTTAACAGCTTACTTTGCAAGCTCACCAGCAATAGGGCGTCAAGCAACAATTGCTAGCATAGGCCTAATTGTATTTTAACCATGGAAAGGTGACTGGGAACATGGACAAGTAAAAACAGTCCATCTATGCTCTCCATAAGGCAATCAAACAGGCAACCTTCAGTACAGAGACAAAGTGGAGTTGCAATTCAACGACTCAGACACGAGAGGTATATGGCAGGGACTCCAGACAATCATGGATTATAAAACGAAACCAGCCACATCACGGACACCAACGTCTTGCTCCTGGACAAGTTTAACACCTTCTTCGCCCGCATCAAGTGCTACCGACGTGGGCCACCACCCGCGTCGTTCTCTGTGGCCGACGTCAGTAAGACATATTAAGTGCGTTGACCCTCGCAAGGCTGGCGGCCCAGACAGCATCCCAAGCCGCATACAGACCAGCTGGCTGGAGTGTCTTCGTACATATTCAATCTTTCCCTATCCCCACTTTCTTCAAGATGTCCACTGTTTCTAAAACAAAGAAAGTGACGGTAACTGAACTAAATGGCTATTTCCCTGTAGCACTCACTTCTTTCATCATGAAGTACTTTGAGAGGCTAAGTCCGTGGATGACGCAAGTTCCATCACACTGCACATTACCTTATCCCATCTAGACCAGAGAAATACCTATGATAAAATGCTGTTCATCGACAACAGCTCAGCCTCAAACACCATAGTGACCTTCAAGCTTATCACTAAACTCTGGGCCCTGACTCTGAACCCCACCCTGTGCAAGTGGGTCCTGGACTTCCTGACGGGCCGACCTCAGGTGGCAAAGGTAGGCAACAACACCTCCGCTACGCTGATCCTCAACACAGGAGCCAAACAAGGGTAACCTCTGCCTCAGTGTCAACAAAACAAAGGAACTGATTGTGGACTTCAGGAGACAGCAGAGAGAGCAGTGGAGGGTGAAAAGCTTCAAGTTTCTCGGCGTGCACATCAATGACAATCTGAAATTGTCCATCCACACAGTCAGTGTGACAACCTCAGGAGGCTGAAGAAATTTGGCTCGGCCCCTAAGACCCTCACAAACGTCTACAGATGCACCATTGAGAGCATCCTGTCGGGCTGTATCACAAACCTGGTACAGCATGGCGCCGGAGAAGATGGAGCACGTAAAACGTCAGCCTAACCAACTGTGTTTTTTGTTTGTTTTTTTGCGTTGTTTGTCATTTATTTTTCAACTTATTCTGTACTTAATGTTGCTGATACCGTCTCTTATGACTGAAAATAACTTCTGGACATCAGAACAGCGATTACTCACCACGAACTGGCAGAAGCATTTTTTTCCTTTAACAAGTCCGACGAGCCCAACGTGAAGGACATACTGCTTTCCCGGGAACAGGCCCAAATCCCCGTCATTTGCGTGAAGAGAGGTCAGGCTGCATTCGGAGAATTCTTAGGCGATCGAATAAACCCCCAATGCCTTTCGTTCTACTAGCTAACATGCATTCATTGGAAAATAAAATTGACGACCTACAAGGAAGATTAAACTACCAACAGAACACTAAAAACTGTAATATCTTAGAGTCGTCACTGGACAACGACATTATCAACAGCTGGCTGGTTATACGATGTATCGGCAGGATAGACCAGCGGCGTCTGGTAAGACAACGGGCGGCGGACTATGTATATTTGTAAACAACAGCTGGTGTATGATATCTAAGGAAGTCTCGAGGTTTTGCTCGCCTGAGGTAGAGTATATCATTATAAACTGTAGGCCACACTATCTACTTAGAAAGTTTTCATCTGTATTTTTCGTAGCTGTCTACATACCACCGCAGACCGATGAGTACAGTCTTAGTGCCAGCAATGAGCTGTATTCTGCCGTAAGCAAACAGGAAAACGCTCATCCAGAAGCAGCGCTCCTAGTGGCCAGGGAATTTAATGCGGGGAAACTTAAATCTGTTTGACCAAATTTCTATCAGCAAGTTAGATGTGCAACCAGATGGAAAAAACTCTAGACCACCTTCACTCCACACACAGAGACAAGTACAAAGTTATCCCTCGCCCTCCATTTGGCAAATCTGACTATAATTCTATCCTCCTGATTCCTGCTTACAAGCAGAAATTAAAGCAGGAAGCAGCAGTGCCTCAGTCAATAAAAAAATTGTGAGATAAAGCAGATGCTAAGCTATAGGATTGTTTTGCCAGCACAGACTGGAATATGTTCTGGGATTCTTCCGACGGGATTGAGGAGTGCACCACATCAGTCATTGGCTTCATCAATAAGTGCATTGATGACATCATACCCACTCTATCCCAACCAGAAGCCATGGATTACAGGCAACATTCGCACTGAGCTAAAGGCTAGAGCTGCTAAGAAATTCTGCTATGCCCTCCAACGAACCATCAAACAGGCAAAGCGTCAATACTGGACTAAGATCGAATCGTACTACACCGGCTCCGACGCTCATAGGATGTGGCAGGGCTTGCAAACCATTACAGACTACAAAGGGAAGCACGGCTGACAGCTGCCCAGTGACACAAGCCTACCAGACGAGCTAAACTACTTCTATGCTCGCTTCGAGCCAAATAACACTGAAACATGCATGAGAGCACCAACTGTTCCAGATGACTGTGTGATCACGCTCTCTGCAGCCGATGTGAGTAAGACCTTTAAACAGGTCAACATTCACAAGGCTGCAGGGCCAGATAGATTACCAGGACGTCTACTGTGAGCATGCACTGACCAACTGACAATTGTCTTCAATGACATTTTCAACCTCTCCCTGTCCGAGTCTGTATTACCAACACATTTTAAGCAGACCACCATAGTCCCTGTGCCCTAGAACACAAAGGTAACCTGCCTAAATGATTACCGACCCATAGCACTCACGTCTGTAGCCATGTAGGGCTTTGAAAGGCTGGTCATGGCTCATATCAACACCATTATCCCAGAAACCCTAGATCCACTCCAATGTGCATACCGCCCTAACAGATATACAGATGATGTAATCTCTATTGCACTCCACACTGCCCTTTCCCACCTGGACAAAAGGAACACATATGTGAGAATGCTATTTATTGACAACAGCTAAGCGTTCAACACCATAGTGCCCTCAAAGCTCATCAATAAGCTAAGGACCCTGGGACTTAACACCTTCCTCCGCAACTGGATCCTGGACTTCCTGACAGCTGCCCCCAGGTGGTAAGGGTAGGTAACAACACATCGGCAATGCTGATCATCAACACAGGGGCCCCTCAGGGATGCATGCTCAGTCCCTTCCTGTACTCCCTGTTCACTCAGGACTGCACGGCCAGGCACGACTCTAACACCATCATTAAGTTTGCCGATGGCACAAAAGTGGTAGGCCTGATCACCGACAACAGCAAGACAGCCTATAGGGAGGTCAGAGACCTGGCCGTGTGGTGCCAGGACAACAACCTCTCCCTCAACGTGATCAAGACAAAGGAGATGATTGTGGACTACAGGAAAAGGAGGACCGAGCATGCCCCCACTCTCATCGATGGGGCTGTCGTGGAGCAGGTTGAGAGCTTCAAGTTCCTTGGTGTCCACATTACCAACAAACCAACATGGTCCAAGCACCCCAAGACAGTCGTGAAGAGGGTACGACAAAACCTATTCCCCCTCAGGAGACTGAAAAGGCACTACAGAGGGTAGTGCGTAAAGCCCAGTACATCACTGGGGCCAAGCTTCCTGCCATCCAGGACCTCTATACCAGGTGGTGTCAGAGGAAGGCCCTAAAATTGTCAAATACTCTAGCCACCCTAGTCATAGACTGTTCTCTCTGCTACCGCACGGCAAGCGGTATCGGAGCGACAAGTCTAGGTCCAAGAGGCTTCTAAACAGCTTCTACCCCCAAGCCATAAGACTCCTGAACATCTAATCAAATGGCAACCCAGACTATTTGCATTGCCCCCCCCACCCCCCCACCCACTCTTTTTCTCCACTGCTACTCTCTGTTATTATCTATGCATAGTCACTTTAATAACTCTACCTACATGTACATACTACCTCAATTACCTCGACTAACCGGTGCCCCCTCACATTGACCCTGTACCGGTACCCCCTATATATAGTCTCGCTATTGTTATTTTACTGCTGCACCTTAATTACTTGTTCCTTTTTCTTATTTGTATTTTTTAAACTACATTGTTGGTTAGGGGCTTGTAAGTAAGCATTTCACTGTTGTATTCTGCGCATGTGACAAATAAAAGTTGATTTGAATTGTACCATCCTCAAACGCAGGGCTCTCCAGAGGGTGGTGCGGTCAGTGTAATGAATCACTGGGGCCACACTGCCTGCCGACTAGGACATCGACGGTGTGAAAGGAAGGCCAGGAAGATCATCAACGTCCTTAGCCACCCGAGCCTGTTCACCCCACTACCATCTAGAAGGCGGAGATCGTACACGTGCATCAAAGCTGGGAAATGTAAAAAACAGCTTCTAGACTGTTAAATAGTCACCACTAGCCGGCCTCCGTCCAGTACCCTGCCCTGCCCTGAACTTTAGTCACTGTTACTAGCTGGTTACCACCCGGTACTCAACCCTGCACATAAGAGACTGCTGCCCTAACTACATAAACTCAGCAAAAAAATAAACAGCCCTTTTTCAGGACCCTGTCTTTCAAAGATAATTCGCAAAAAATCCAAATAACTTCACAGATTTTCATTGTAAAGGGTTTAAACACTGTTTCCAATGCTTGTTCAATGAACCATGAATAATTAATGAACATGCACCTGTGGAACGGTCGTTAAGACACTAACAGCTTACAGACGGTAGGCAATTAAGGTCACAGTTATGAAAACTTAGAAGAGGCCTTTTCTACTGACTCTGAAAAACCCCAAAAGAAAGATGCCCAGGGTCCCAGCTCATCTGTGTGAACGTGCCATAGGCATGCTGCAAGGAGGCATAAGAACTGCAGATTTGGCCAGGGCAATAAATTGCAATGTCCGTACTGTGAGACGCCTAAGACAGAGCTACAGGGAGACAGGACGGATAGCTGATCGTCCTCGCAGTGGCAGACCACGTGTAACAACACCTGCACAAGATCGGTACATCCGAACATCACACCTGCAGGACAGGTACAGGATGGCAACAAAAACTGCCCAAGTTACACCAGGAACCCACAATCCCTCCATCAGTGCTCAGACTGTCCGCAATAGGCTGAGAGAGGCTGGAGTGAGGGCTTGTAGGCCTGTTGTAAGGCAGGTCCTCACCAGACATCCCCAGCAACAATGTCGCCTATGGGCACAAACTCACCATCGCTGTACTAGACAGGACAGGCAAAAAGTGCTCTTCACTGACAAGTCCTGGTTTTGTCTCAACAGGGGTGATGGTCGGATTCGCGTTTATCATCGAAGGAATGAGCGTTACACCGAGGCCTGTACTCTGGAACGGGATCGATTTGGAGGTGGAGGGTCCGTCATGGTCTGGGGCGGTGTGTCACAGCATCATCGGACTGAGCTTGTTGTCATTGCAGGCAATCTCAACGCTGTGCGTTACAGGGAAGACATCCTCCTCCCTCATGAGGTACCCTTCCTGCAGGCTCATCCTGACATGACCCTCAAGCATGACAATGCCACCAGCCATACTGCTCATTCTGTGCATGGTTTCATGAAAGACAGGAATATCAGTGTTCTGCCATGGCCAGCGAAGAGCCCGGGTCTCAATCCCATTGAGCACGTCTGGGACCTGTTGGATTGGAAGGTGAGGGCTAGGGCCATTCCCCCAGAATTGTCCACGAACTTTCAGGTGCCTTGGTGGAAGTGTGGGGTAACATCTCACAGCAAGAACTGGCAAATCTGGTGCTGTCTATGAGGAGATGCACCTCAGTACTTAATGCAGCTGGTGGCCACACCAGATACTGACAGTTACTTTTGATTTTGACCCGCCCTTTGTTCAGGGACATATTGTTCAATTTCTGATAGTCACATGTCTGTGGAACTTGTTCAGTTCATGTCTCAGTTGTTGAATCTTGTTATGTTCATACAAATATTTACACATGTTAAGTTTGCTGAAAATTAACACAGTTGACAGTGAGAGGACGTTTCTTTGCTGAGTTTAGTCATTGAACACTGGTCAATTGAATAATGTTTACATACTGTTTTACCCACTAAGTATGTATATACTGTTTTCTAGTCAAGGCTTGTCCTATATAACTACTACTGTACACACATTTTCTATTCATATACTGTCCATAATGTCTATACACACCATCATATACATATTTATATTCCGGACTCTGAGATTGCTCGTCCTGATATTTCTTAATTCCTTTCTTTTTTGGATTTGTTTGTATTGTTAGGTATTACTGCACTGTTGGAGCTACAAACATAAGCATTTCACTGCACCTGCGATAACATCTGCAAAAAATGTGTACGTGACCAACAACATTTTATTTCATTACATTTTTTTTATTTTAATGAATGTTCGCAAGACTCATGAGGTAGAAGTTCTTACATAGGTAGTCCTCTTGTTCAGATGGGATAGGGCAGGTTGCAGAGTGATGGCGATTTCATCGTCTGTGGATCTATTGGGGCGGTAAGCAAATTGAAGTGGGTCTTGGGTGGCAGGTAAGGTAATATGATCCTTGACTAATCTCTCAAAGCACTTCATGATGCTACGGGGCGATCGTCATTAAGTTCCGTTACATTTGCCTTCTTGGGTACAGGAACAATGGTGGCCATCTTGAAGCATATGGGGACAGCAGACTAGGATAGGGAGAGATTGAATATGCCCGTAAACACACCATCCAGCTGGTCTGCGCATGCTCTGAGGACGCAGCTATGGATGGCGTCTTGTCCGTCAGCCTTGCGAGGGTTAACACGTTTAAATGTTTTACTGATGTCGGCCACGGAGAAGGAGAGCCCACAGAATAACTACACTGTTTATATTCAGCCATATTCCCAGTCACCTTGCCACGGTTAAATGCGGTGGTTCAGTTTTGCGCGAATGCTACCCTCTATCCACGGTTTCTGATTAAGGTTTTAATAGTCACAGTGGGTACTACATCTCCTATACACTTCCTTATAAACTCAGTCACCGTATCCATGTATACATCTAGAATTGTTAGATTACTTGCTAGATATTACTGCACTGTCGGACCTAGAAGCTCAAGCATCTCGCTACACTCACATTAACATCTGCTAACCATATGTATGTGACAAATACAATTTTATTTTGGAAGATGGGCGACACCTGGAGGGGGTGGAGACAAGCACAGGGCAGGTGAAACAGATCAGGGCGTGTCAGTATTGTGCTGTTGGCGGTAGGTGCACTTGATACAGAAGCTCTGCGCAAAGTGTTCCCGTTTTGAACCATTTCATTTGTCTGAAAGGATGAACTCTTTGGCTAAATTGGTGTTCCTACTGTGCTGGCCAATCTGATAGCTCAATTCACCCTGTCTACAGTTTCTACAACCCCGGCCACAGCAAAGTTTTATACTAGTTTATGTGAGATTCAGTCCTTTAAAAACTTTGACCAGAGAGAGAGAATGTCAAAGAATACAGCAAGGAGCTGTATTTATTCAACACTATCACAAAACATAAAATGTGTTTCTCCCTACTTCCACTGGTGCTGCAATGAATGAGTAGCCAAGTGTATCGATAGCCCTGCGTTTTTATTAATATTATTAGCAGCTCGTTATCTTCAATATCGAGGAATATTTCACTTTCTCTGGTCATAGGAACAACATGAATTTGTGCATGAAGCAGATGCGACTCGAGTTTCCCCATCAGGTGGAAGACTGTCTGTCATGGGTGTCGTAAGGAGTGGACCAAAATGCAGTGGGTAAAGTGCTCATCTTCTATATTTATTAAAGAAAAAAACACTTAAACAAAACAAACGACGAAAACAATCCAGTAAGGTGCACAGACTATACTAGGAACAACCACCCACAAACACAAGTGAAAACACACGCAACTAAATATGGCCTCCAATCAGAGATAACCACAACCAGCTGCCTCTAATTGGAGGTCATTGACAAAACTAACATAGAAATAGACAAGCTAGATAAACACATAGAAATAGAAATAGAACCTAGAACATAAACCAAAACCCCCGAAACACACAAACCAAACACCCCCTGCCATGCCCTGACCAAAGTACAATAACAAATAACCCCTTTTACTGGTCAGGACGTGACACTGTCCCCTCTCTCTGGTCAGTGTCATCAGAGGTAAGGAAGGAGAGAACGTTCCCTCTGCTGCTCCCTCTGCTGAGACTAATGCTATGTTCAAAACAACTTGGAGATTCCCGAGTTCCCAGTTCTCCGAGTTCCCAGTTCTAGAGCCGGGGCTCTAGAAAGATACCTGTTTACGATTTGGAATTTCGAGTTGTATTACGATCAAAAAAATGTTGCCAGTCGGATCTCGTTTTTTTCCAGAGTTGTCTCGAACACACTGAAGTCGGAGATATCCGAGTTCCCAGTTGTTTTGAACATAGCATCAGTAAAGCCATCAGGATTCTCAGTACATCGCACAGACAGGAATAAATATCTCTCTGGGAAGCAGAAGGGCGGAGGGGTGTGTTTTATGATTAACGACTCATGGTGTAATTCTAGGAACATACAGAAACTCAAGTCATTTTGTTCACCTGACCTAGAACACTTCACAATTAAATGATTGCATGTACTGTTTAAATATATATATACTGCTCAAAAAAATAAAGGGAACACTTAAACAACACATCCTAGATCTGAATGTAAGAAATAATCTTAATAAATACTTTTTTCTTTACATAGTTGAATGTGCTGACAACAAAATCACACAAAAATAATCAATGGAAATCAAATTTATCAACCCATGGAGGTCTGGATTTGGAGTCACACTCAAAATTAAAGTGGAAAACCACACTACAGGCTGATCCAACTTTGATGTAATGTCCTTAAAACAAGTCAAAATGAGGCTCAGTAGTGTGTGTGGCCTCCACGTGCCTGTATGACCTCCCTACAACGCCTGGGCATGCTCCTGATGAGGTGGCGGATGGTCTCCTGAGGGATCTCCTCCCAGACCTGGACTAAAGCATCCGCCAACTCCTGGACAGTCTGTGGTGCAACGTGGCGTTGGTGGATGGAGCGAGACTGTAACGATCGTCGTGCATGAAGGAAGAAGTGGACCAAGGCGCAGCTGGGAGCGAACACATGTTATTTATTTCAGACTGAAATAACACGGACAAAACAGAGAATAAACGTATCGCTACTGCTCAAACAAAAAGAGACAACAACCCACAAACATCGTGGGGGGAAAAGGAACTTAAATATGATTCCCCAATCAGAGGCAACTAGCGACAGCTGTCTCTGATTGGGAATCGACAGAACCCAACATAGAAATACATACAACATAGAAAGCAAGGCTATACCAAAACATAGAAAATAAACTATAGAAATGCCACACCCTGACCAAAATAGAAGAGTTCACCTGGTCAGGGCGTGACAGAGACATGATGTCCCAGATGTGCTCAATTGGATTCAGGTCTGGGGAACGGGCGGGCCAGTCCATAGCATCAATGCCTTCCTCTTGCAGGAACTGCTGACACACTCCAGCCACATGAGGTCTAGCATTGTCTTGCATTAGGAGGAACCCAGGGCCAACCGCACCAGCATATGGTCTCACAAGGGGTCTGAGGATCTCATCTCGGTACCTAATGGCAGTCAGGCTACCTCTGGCGAGCACATGGAGGGCTGTGTGGCCCCCCAAAGAAATGCCACCCTACACCATGACTGACCCACCGCCAAACCGGTCATGCTGGAGGATGTTGCAGAACGTTCTCCACGGCATCTCCAGACTCTGTCACGCCTGTCACGTGCTCAGTGTGAACCTGCTTTCATCTGTGAAGAGCACAGGGCGCCAGTGGCGAATTTGCCAATCTTGGTGTTCTCTGGCAAATGCCAAACGTCCTGCACGGTGTTGGGCTGTAAGCACAACCCCCACCTGTGGACGTCGGGCCCTCATACCACCCTCATGGAGTCTGTTTCTGACCGTTTGAGCAGACACATGCACATTTGTGGCCTGCTGGAGGTCATTTTGCAGGGCTCTGGCAGTGCTTCTCCTGCTCCTCCTTGCACAAAGGCGGTGGTAGCGGTCCTGCTGCTGGGTTGTTGCCCTCCTACGGCCTCCTCCACGTCTCCTGATGTACTGGCCTGTCTCCTGGTAGCGCCTCCATGCCACACTACGCTGACAGACACAGCAAACCTTCTTTCCACAGCTCGCATTGATATGCCATCCTGGATGAGCTGCACTACCTGAGCCACTTGTGTGGGTTGTAGACTCTGTCTCATGCTACCACTAGAGTGAAAGCACCGCCAGCATTCAAAAGTGACCAAAACTTCAGCCAGGAAGCATAGGAACTGAGAAGTGGTCTGTGGTCCCCACCTGCAGAACCACTCCTTTATTGGGGGTGTCTTGCTAATTGCCTATAATTTCCACCTGTTGTCTATTCCATTTGCACAACAGCATGTGAAATGTATTGTCAATCAGTTTTGCTTCCTAAGTGGACAGTTTGATTTCACAGAAGTGTGATTGACTTGGAGTTACATTGTGTTGTTTAAGTGTTCCCTTTATTTTTTGGAGCAGTGTATATATATTTTTTTACTTGACCTGCTCTTAGAATGCATGACTTGGACTTGACTCGAGACGTTTCACTTGGGACTGGACTTCGGACTTGAACCTTGCGATTTGAGATTTGCTTGTGACTCGAATAATAAGGACTTGGTCCCAACTCTGCTTGATACATCTAGGCCCGGACTCGACACAGAGACCATTGCGCCATAACCAATCAGAGCTACAGTAAGGCTATATGCAAATAGTCCATTGCCATACGTACCAAAGATGGCTTGATACATCTAGCTAAGTAATTTAGCTAGCTAGAACCGAAAATCACACGAAGCCTTGTACCAAAGACTATCATCTGTGCTTGTACTGTCCAGCTGTCTGCTGGGAATATGTTAGGTTATCGTCCTGGACAAGTGGGTGAGGGGCAGACTTCTCCCCCAAAAAATATGTTGATGTAGTGCATTTTGGCAACTGAGGGAGAGAGAGCCTACTTGTTGGTTGTTTGATCAACAGGACTGTAATGTACCCAAAAGTAAGACTCCTGTTGTATTTATATATTTGCAGAAGACGATTCAGGTTCTTAAAATAACAACTGCTTTCTAAACATTGATCTGAATAAAGTCACGCTGTGCCTGTAAACACACTCCAGTGCAGTGCAACTTTAAAGTGAATGACACAGGCCTGTATTTTAGACCTACTGTACCTCTGATTGGTTATGGCACACCGGTTTGTGTCTTAAGTCCAAGCTTGGACAAGACTGACAATTTTATATTAATTTATATTTACTGCGGTGTCTGTTGATTGCCAAAATGCATTGCCAATTCCCACTCATATCAGTTGTGGCAAAGAAGGGGGTCGAGTGATAAATGGCAGATATGTGAGGGCAGAACTAATAAACGGGCTCTGCCCGATCACTAAAATGGCCACCCCGATCAGAACTACAGATCACAAAATGGCCGACTGCCAAAACTACAATTCCCAGAAGCAAGGGGAACCCTCAGAAGGTGGAGCCGACCCACAGATAAAAGGTCAAGAAAAACCAGGAAGAGAGAGAGAGAGCGGGAAGGATCTATGAACCATAGAGAGAGAGACATTCTACATTGGCTGGATTTACCGTGTACGAGCTGGACTGTTTTGGACTTACCTGTTGGCGTTTAGACCTGGACCTACCGAGAACCAGATTTGTGTACCGAACCCTGCTATCCTTGACCTTACCTGCGACCTGGGTGGACCAGGACAGAGAAACAAACATACAGGTACTGTCGTGTTCGAAAGAACTTTAATTCTGGGCTGACTTTGGTGACAGTTTCTCACTTAATTTGTGACAAACGCTCCTAGCTTTGAAGAGGTTTGCCACACGTGGTGGAGAATGTGGGCATTGGATTAACCATACCGCTGGTTAGGTAGAAAAAAAAAAAAAAAAAAAAAGTTTAGTTAGCACTCCAAAGGGGAGTCAAGTTTTTTTTTTGTTTGTTTTTTTGTGGCTTTGTTTGGTTAGGACAGTTTTTTCAGGAAAATGAGTATGGAGGGAGCCATACAGGCCCTGTTACAAGCGGTGGCCGCCCAACAAGAGGCAACTAGAGCTCAACAAATAGCTCATCAGGATGCAATGCGAATGTATCAGGACACGTTACAGGTCCAGCACCACACCAACCAGCTGCTCAGAGAAGAGCAAGAGAGAAACACCCGGGAGTTAAGAGAAGGCCTAAAGGGGCTAGCGGACCAAATTGGGACTCAGTTACCAGCTGCAAATACCCAAAGGTGGGCCAATCATTTTCTTCAAAAAATGACAGCGCAGGATGATGTGGAAGCATATCTTACCACCTTCGAAAGGACGGCAGAGAGGGAGAAGTGGCCAAAAGAAGAATGGGCAGGGCTTCTGGCACCATACCTGGCAGGGGATGCTCAAAAAGCATATTTTGACCTGGAGTTGAAGGATGCACAGGATTACGATAAACTCAAGGGAGAGATTCTGACTAGACTGGGAGTGACCGATACCGTGAGGGCACACCGCTTCCACCAGTGGTCCTACAGACCGGGACAACCCCCCCGAACACAGATGTTCGACTTGATTCACCTGGCACGGAAATGGTTGCGACCGGAGACCCGTTCGTCCGCTGAGGTCGTCGAGACCATCGTACTCAACCAGTTTCAGCGAGGTCTACCCCAAGAAGTGCGACGATGGGTTGGCCAGAACGAGGTACTTTCCGCCGACCATCTCGTGGGCCTGGTTGAACGGTATTGTACGGCAGGAACAGCTGAGCAGGCGCAGGAGGAAAGATTCCCATTCCCCAGGCCTGGGCGAACCAGCGGACAGGTTAAGACTGTGCCAACAGGGGGAGGGGGAGGAGAGCAGCGTGGGGCCATGAGGAAAGAATCAGAATCAGGCCGAGACACTAAGGGAAAAACCGGAAACCGGGACTGGGGGTCGAGGAGGTCTCCCCCCTGGAACCCTATTATCTGTTACAATTGTAATCGACCGGGACATATTGCAGCCTACTGCCCTATTAAAGAAGAGCCAATGCAATGTAACCTCGGTGAAAAAGAAGATGAGATATGGTATGCATGTCCCGTGGTAACCACTGTACTTGAAAGATCAAGAAACAAACATATGTGCAGGGTGAAGGTTGAAGGGAAGGAGGTTGAAGCACTACTGGATTCCGGCAGTATGCTAACCCTGGTCGTTGCAAACCTAGTGCCGACGCATAAACTGGATACAAGTCAGGATATCAGTGTTACGTGCATTCATGGGGATACCCGTCTGTACCCCACAGCATTAGTGAGCATACAAACAGAGGACGGTCTGCTGGATTATGAGGTCGGCGTGGTCCCAAAGATGCCATATGATGTAATATTGGGTAGATACTTTCCTAACTTTGCGAAGTTAGGTCAAAAGAACGGCATATTTGAGAAGCCAACAACCCTGACCAAGCAGGAAGAAGCATGGGGCCTTCAACCAAGGCCAAGAAAAGAGGTCTCCCAGGGGCCAAGCCCACAGGTACTAGTAGGGGAGGATGAGGATGAAGTGGCAAACCTTGTTGATAATGAACAGCCCAGTACTAGTGGGGCTGGGGTCGATCTGAATCCAGAGGACGACTATCTAGAACCAGCAGACCTGGCAGGGTCCATGACTAATTTCGGGACGGCCCAACACCAGGATCCAACCCTGCAGCAAGCCAGAGCAGACGTGCAGGTCATAGATGGTACTCCCATAAATGATAGGATGATGCCTAATAGTTTTCCCCACTTCATCATGAAAAATGGTTTGGTGTACAGAGTCTCAAAAATAGGGGTTGATGTGGTGGAACAGTTGTTGGTCCCCACCCGGTACAGAAAGACAGTGCTGGATCTAGCTCATGGGCACATTCTGGGTGGACACCTTGGTATCGATAAAACCCGAGACCGGATTGTAAGGAGGTTTTACTGGCCAGGAATTCAGGCTGAAGTGGCTCGGCATTGTGGAGAGTGCCCGGAGTGCCAGGTAACAGCTCCCCGACCAGCGTTTAGAAGCCCGTTAGTGCCACTCCCCATAATCGAAACGCCATTTGAGAGGATAGCGATGGACATAGTGGGCCCACTACCCAAATCTGCCAGAGGGCACCAATACATTCTGGTCATTCTAGATTATGCCACTCGCTACCCAGAAGCCATTCCCCTTCGGACAATGGCTTCCAAAAATATCGCCAAGGAACTAGTGCTATTGTTCACCAGGGTTGGGGTCCCAAAGGAGATCCTTACTGACCAGGGGACCCCCTTTATGTCCCGCCTTATGGCAGACCTTTGTAAATTGTGGCAGGTGAAACAGTTGAGGACATCAGTTTACCATCCACAGACGGACGGGCTGGTTGAGAGATTCAACCGGACCCTGAAGTCAATGCTCAGGAAGGTAATCGACAAGGATGGGAAAAACTGGGATTGCATGTTGCCATATCTGATGTTTGCCATTAGAGAGGTTCCTCAAGCCTCGCTGGGGTTTTCTCCCTTCGAGCTGGTATATGGGAGGCACCCCCGGGGAATCTTAGACATTGCCCGGGAAACCTGGGAACACCAATCCACCCCGTATACTAGTGTCATAGAGCACGTCACGGCAATGCAAAACAGGATAGCCACAGTCATGCCCATCGTCAGAGAGCACATGAGACAAGCACAAGAGCACCAGCGGCACACTTATAACCGGCAGGCTACCCTGAGGGAATTTCAACCGGGAGATAAGGTGTTAGTGCTGATCCCCACGGTAGAGTGCAAACTACTAGCCACATGGAAAGGACCATATGAAGTACTGGTGAGAATAGGAGAAGTTAATTATCGGATCCGACAGCCAGGTCGACGGCCCCAGGAACAGATCTATCACATAAACCTGTTAAAAGCATGGAGAGAGAGAGAAACACTAATGGTCACGTACCCCACACACACTCAGGAGACAGCTGAAGTAAATATTTCACCTACTTTGTCCCCAGCACAAGTACAGGAAGTAAAGACCCTGATCCAGAAAAACAGAGATGTGTTTTCAGAAGTACCCGGCCGAACTGAGGTTACAGCTCATGATATCGTTTCCCTACCAGGGAGAAAAGTGAGCATGAGGCCATATCGGGTACCCGAGGCTCGACAGGCAGCGATTAGAGCAGAGACGGAGAAAATGTTGACAGCTGGAGTGATCGAAGAGTCACATAGTGAGTGGTCTAGCCCAATTGTGATGGTCTCCAAGCCCGATGGGTCTTTGCGGTTCTGTAACGACTTTCGGAAGGTAAATGAAATCTCCAAGTTTGATGCCTACCCCATGCCCAGAGTAGACGAACTACTGGAGAAAATTGGTAAAGCTCGGTACATTACGACCCTGGACCTGACAAAAGGGTACTGGCAAATTCCTCTGACCCCCAGGGCCAAAGAAAAGACAGCATTTGCAACCCCTGACGGTTTGTTTCAATACACCGTCATGCCATTCGGCCTACATGGGGCCCCAGCCACCTTTCAACGGCTCATGGACAAGGTCCTAAAACCGCACCAAGCATACGCCGCAGCTTATTTAGATGACGTGGGGATCTACAGCCCAGATTGGGAATCCCACTTACCCCGGGTACAGGCGGTGTTAGACGCCCTTAGAAAGGCAGGGCTCACGGCGAACCCTGCCAAGTGTTATGTGGGGTTAGAGGAAACGGAGTATCTGGGATACACCGTGGGAAGAGGATTAATCAAACCCCAACGTAAGAAGGTGGAGGCAATTAGAGAATGGCCGAAACCAGTAAATAAGAAGCAGGTTCGAGCCTTCCTAGGGCTGACCGGGTACTACCGGAAGTTCATCCCAAGTTATGCCACAGTGGCCGCCCCACTCACCGACATGACTAGAGCCAGAGGGCCAAACATGGTCAAGTGGGATGAAAGGGCCACCAAAGCATTTAGGACATTACAGGAGGCCCTCTGCTGTAATCCAGTGCTGGTGGTACCAGACTTTGAGAGAGAGTTTGTGGTTCAGACGGATGCTTCAGAGGTCGGCTTGGGAGCAGTGCTGTCCCAAGAGGTAGAAGGGGTGGAACACCCCATCCTGTTTTTAAGCAGGAAGCTGGAACCACGGGAAACCAACTACTCAGTTGTTGAGAAAGAGGCGCTGGCAGTAAAGTGGGCTCTGGAAAGCCTGAAATACTACCTGCTGGGGCGCCACTTCACCCTCATCAGTGACCATGCACCACTCACCTGGATGCATAGGGCTAAAGAGAAGAATGCTCGGGTGATGCGGTGGTTTTTGAGTCTCCAACCGTTTCACTTTGACTTGAAACACAGAGCAGGAAAGGAAATGGGAAATGTGGATGGGTTATCCCGCATGCACGCATATTTTGCTGCGGTAGCCCGACCTAGGGGGTCGGATCTAGGGGGGGAGATGTGTGGCAAAGAAGGGGGTCGAGTGATAAATGGCAGATATGTGAGGGCAGAACTAATAAACGGGCTCTGCCCGATCACTAAAATGGCCACCCCGATCAGAACTACAGATCACAAAATGGCCGACTGCCAAAACTACAATTCCCAGAAGCAAGGGGAACCCTCAGAAGGTGGAGCCGACCCACAGATAAAAGGTCAAGAAAAACCAGGAAGAGAGAGAGAGAGCGGGAAGGATCTATGAACCATAGAGAGAGAGACATTCTACATTGGCTGGATTTACCGTGTACGAGCTGGACTGTTTTGGACTTACCTGTTGGCGTTTAGACCTGGACCTACCGAGAACCAGATTTGTGTACCGAACCCTGCTATCCTTGACCTTACCTGCGACCTGGGTGGACCAGGACAGAGAAACAAACATACAGGTACTGTCGTGTTCGAAAGAACTTTAATTCTGGGCTGACTTTGGTGACAGTTTCTCACTTAATTTGTGACAAACGCTCCTAGCTTTGAAGAGGTTTGCCACACAGTATAGAATTTTCACATCCGACTAGACGTAATTTCCAAACATTCTATGAATGTATGAAAATTTGACAATTAGCAATGCGTTTGCTTGACACAAAATGTAAAAAAAAAAGTTATATATATACACTTTTTAATGTGATTTAATGGTGCTAAAATTATGTCAGTTTCTATTTAAATGCATTCAAAGTCTCTGCCATTGAAAGGGAAACTTCAACTGATTGAATTGGGGCTTCAAGGGATAGTTCACCTATTTTCAATTTCCCTAGGGTAATGTTTCCTCCATACCTGGTTATTTAACAAAGTCTAAAATAATCTGGCTATCTAGAATTTTCAGAGAATGTAGCAATGCTAGGGAATACGGATTGTATCAGTTTCTCAACGCATGAGAAAGGAGCAGAGGGTGACCAAATAATAATAATTAATATTATTAAAAACAAAAAACGACTCTAAGTGAGAATAGGCATTGGTCTGAAGCCAAAAAATAAAGGAAATTAAAATGAGGACCGCAATGCCTATTCCACCCATGCTCTACCAAGGTTTTCCAGCACACAGAGTTGGTCTACTACAGTAGCTAATCTGGTATTGTACTTCAAACTATGTGTAGGTAGGTGGCTTAGGATTCAAACCTTCTCAAACAGCCTAATTCATGTTATTTCAAACAGAATATAACGTTGTTAAAAAAGATGGCTTAATTGTTCATGCGTATAAGCATTTAATTGTGTTCGGTAAAAATGATAGACCTTTCAAATGTTTTATGCAACATTATCGGCAAGTAACTTGATGCCTACTGTGCAAAAGTGATTTAGTTGTTTAACGGGAGTGAAGAGTGTGTGGACATAAAGGTAATATTATCAAAATCCCACATTTAAACCATTGTAATGTATGATTCAGTGCAAAATGCCTATGACATTATTGAAGCTATCGGAATCGGTGTAAAAAAAAAAGATTATGTGTGACAACATATTAAGCAAGAATAAAGAATTGGCAAAGTGATCGTGTCAGGCGAAAATGATTTAAAACGTTTTACCATTGCAACATTTGATGTACTGTACAGTCAAATTCACCGTGGTTGTCTGCAGCATGCTATACATTTCACAGCTGGCAAAGCCTCATTGTGGTTGGTTATTCCCCGTCATTTGCAACCGGTCAATGAGCGTCATCACTATCTTTCCTTTGAGGTACCTCAAACTGTCGTGATTACCAGCTGAGAAACTTTTATGAGTTAATTTTACTCCTGGCTCAAAGTCTGTCTGAGCAGTGTCTTAACATCATCCTAAAACCTACTCTGAGCTGAGAGTGTTTTGTTGTTGTCTTAAAACTGATTTTAACAGGGTTCCTAGGACCTTTTCTGAGAGGTTTTGTGGATACAGGCCCTGGTCTATCCTTCCTTCTAGCAAGATGCACGCAGTAGTACACACCATAACACTCAGTGCCACTTGCTTGCCTCTCCACGAACCCAAAGGCTCTTTTTAAGAGCCACCTAATACAACTAAATAAATGTGCGTGTGTCGGGAGGGGGCTGTCAAAACTATTTAACGAAAGAATGGTCAAAATATTTCCTCCAAGAGGCGAACCTACAATGTTCTGATCCACAGGTGGGAACTCTAACCATTGAACTGAATCCTGTTTTTAACCCCTTGACTTCAACAGACCATTTAAATGTCTGTAAGCTTTCGTCCCCCCCAAAAACATCTTCATTCACCCAGTAGTGTTGATTTATCTTGCTTTGTTAAAATAAAAAAAGTCTAAAACAGTTTATTTGTTGATAACAGACTCATTTAATCAAGTAGGTAACCAAGTTAGCATTTAATTTTCTTTTGACTGTATGCTGCTGTAACCTGATCTCATAGCATTTTGTATTATTCTCTAAGTAAATCTGAGACACTCCATTTAGTATGATATGTTATGTTTCATATGGTATGTATTAATTTGTGGATGTCCATCATCCATTTCACAAGATCTGTTGGAAATTACAATTCTTATGATATGTTACGAAATGCAATTCATATGATGTTTTGAATTTAAATTCATACAATATGTTATGAATTTCCAATATGTATGATATGTTACGAATTCCAATTTGTTGTTGCTAACGTTAGCTTGGAGGCTAATGTTAATGTTAGCTAGGTGCCTAATATTAGCCAAACTATAAGTTAGAGTAAGGTTAGGTCTAGTCTATGAGATCAGGCAGGCACATGGATTGTCCAGCAAGCAGTAATTCTGAATATTGTTGTTTTTACCCTGGTGCACCATGTATTTGTATTTATTAGGATCCCCATTAGCTGCTGCCAAGGCAACAGCTACTCGTCCTGGGGTCCAAACACATTAAGGCACATACTGTCATGACTTCCGCCGAAGTCGGTCCCTCTCCTTGTTCGGGCGGCATTCGGCGGTCGACGTCACCGGCCTTATAGCCATCGCCGATCCACTTTTCATTTTCCATTTGTTTTGTCCTTGTCTTACACACCTGGTTTCACTCCCCCAATTAATTGTTAATTATTTAACCCTCTGCTCCCCCATGTTTGTTTGTGAGTGATTGTTTGTTGTATTTACGGTCCCTATTGTGGGCTAGGTTTATCGTCTTGTATTTTGTCCTGCGCCTGACTCCTCTGCACCAGCTACACCCAGACCAATTACAGAATCACTCACCACCGAATGGAGTCAGCAGGAGCAGACGCCCTCCCTGGGGCGGTAGAGGAGCACGCAGGATTTCGCTTTGGACTGCCGGACCCTGGCAGCCAGCGCTGGATGGAACGACAGGGCCCTGATTGATCACTACCGGTGCAGTCTGCGCGAGGACGTCCGTCGGGAGTTGGCCTGCCGAGACACCACCCTCACGTTGGAACAGCTGGTGGACCTGGACAACCTGCTGGCCAACCGCGGACGTCCGGATCGGGGCCTATCTGTTCCTTCCCCCAGCACCTCCGCTCCGACGGTCATGGAGCTGGGAGGTGCTGCGCTTACGGCGACCGGAGGAGGGGCCATACCCTGCACCATCTGTGGCCGCAGAGGGCACACTGCTGGTAGGTGCTGGGTGGTTCCTCTGGGAGTCGAGGCAGCAGGCAGGGCACTATCGTGTCACCCCAGGTGGGACGGCACCAGGCTCACCCAGAGCCCCCTGTTGCTCACATGTATGTGTTTATTACATTTCCTGAGTTTTCCCCGCATTCACAGCGCTTGTAGATTCAGGCGCAGCTGGGAATTTTATTGACCGTTCATTTGCCCATAGTTTAGGGATCCCCCTTGTTCCTGTGGATATGCCCTTCCCTGTGCACGCCCTAGATAGTCGACCATTAGGGTCAGGGCTGATTAGGGAGGCCACCGCTCCACTAGACATGGTTACGCAGGAGGGTCACAAGGAGAGAATCAGTCTCTTCCTTATTGATTCTCCTGCGTTTCCCGTGGTGCTGGGCCTACCCTGGCATAAACCTCACTATGTCTTAGCAACAGAGGGCTCTCAAGGGGTGGTCACGAGAGTGCTCAGGGAGGTGTGTGGGGGTTTCCATCGGTGCGACTACGGTGGATAGTCCAGACCAGTTCTCCACCGTGCGCATCCCCTCAGAATATGACGATTTGGCTCTTGCGGGGGGATTGTGCGATAAATCTCCTGGTAGACGCAACACTTCCCAGGAGCCACGTGTATCTTCTATCACAGGAGGTGACGATGGCTATGGAAACGTATGTCTCCGAGTCCCTGGGCAGGGATACATTCGGCCCTCCACTTCACCTGCCTCCTTGAGTTTCTTTTTTGTGAAGAAGAAGGATGGAGGTCTGTGTCCCGTGTATTGACTATCAGGGTATCAATCAGGTCACTGTGAGGTACAGCTACGCGCTGCCTCTCATCGCCAGTGTGATCGAGTCAATGCAGGGGAGCACTTCTTCACAAAATTGGATCTCAGGAGCGCTTACAACCTGGTGCGTATCCGGGAGGGGGACGAGTGGAAGACGGTATTTACTACCACCTCAGGGCACTATGAGTACCTCTTCATGCCGTACGGGTTGATGAATGCTCCATCAGTCTTCCAGGCCTTTGTTGATGAGATTTTCCGGGAACTGCACGGGCAGGGTGTAGTGGTGTATATCGACAACATTCTGATATACTCCGCTACACAGGCCGAGCATGTGTCCCTGGTGCACCCTGCGCAGGGTGCTTGGTTGACTGTTGAAGCATGACCTGTACGTCAAGGCTGAGAAATGTCTGTTCTTCCAACAGTCCGTCTCCTTCCTAGGGTACCGCATTTCCACGTCAGTGGTGGAGAGTGACCGCATTTCAGCCGTGCGTAATTGGCCGAATCCCACCACGGTAAAGGAAGTGCAGCAGTTCCTAGGGTTAGCCAACTACTACCGGAGGTTTATCCGGGGCTTTGGTCAGGTAGCGGCTCCCATTACCTCACTGCTGAAGGGGGGACCGGTGCGACTGCAGTGGTCGGCTGAGACAGACAGGGCTTTTGGTCACCTGAAGGCTCTGTTTACCTCGGCTCCTGTGCTGGCTCATCCGGATGCCTCTTTGGAGTTCATAGTGGAGGTGGACGCGTCCGAGGCTGTGATAGGAGCCGTGCTCTCTCAGCGCTCAGGTATGCCACCGAAGCTCCGCCCCTATGCCTACTTTTTGAAGAAACTCAGCCCGGCAGAGCAAAACTATGATGTGGGGGACCGGGAGCTGTTGGCTGTCGTCAAGGCTCTGAAGGCATGGAGACATTGGCTTGAGGGGGTGAGACACCCTTTTCTCATCTGGACTGACCACCGCAATCTGGAGTACATCCGGGCGGAGAGGAGACTGAGCCCTCGCCAGGCAAGGTGGGCCATGTTCTTTTCCCATTTTGTGTTCACCCTGTCCTACCGACCAGGTTCCCAGAACGCTAAGGCAGATGCACTGTCCCTGATGTATGACACAGAGGAGCGGTCCATGGATCACACTCCCATACTCCCGGCCTCTTGCCTGGTGGCACTGGTAGTGTGGGAGCTGGATGCGGACATCGAGCGGGCATTACGTACAGAGCCCACTCCTCTCCAGTGTCCAGCTGGGCATCTCTACGTTCCGTCTGCTGTCCGTGACCGGTTGATCTATTGGGCCCACACGTTACCCTCCTCTGGTCATCCTGGCATCGGTCGGACAGTGCACTGTCTTAGTGGGAAGTACTGGTGGTCCACCTTGGTCAAGGACGTGAGGGTTTATGTTTCCTCCTGCTCGGTGTGTGCCCAGTGCAAGGCTCCCAGGCACCTGCCCAGAGGGAAGTTACAACCCCTACCCGTTCCACAATGGCCTTGGTCGCACCTGTCGGTGGACTTCCTGACGGATCTTCCTCCCTCACAGGGTAACACCATGATCCTGGTCATTGTAGATCGGTTTTCTAAGTCCTGCCTTCTCCTCCCTTTGCCCGGTCTCCCTACGGCCGTACAGGCTGCGGAGGCCCTGTTCACTCACGTCTTCCGGCACTACAGGGTGCCTGAGGACATAGTCTCTGATCGGGGTCCCCAGATCACGTCCAGGGTATGGAGGGCGTTCATGGAACGTCTGGGGGTCTCGGGTCAGCCTCATATCAGGTTTTCACCCCGAGAGTAACGGGCAGGTGGAGAGAGTAAACCAGGATGTGGGTAGGTTTCTGCGGTCATATTGCCAGGACCGGCCGGGGGAGTGGTCGGGGTTCATCCCCTGGGCAGAGATGGCCCAAAACTCACTTCGCCACTCCTCCACTAACCTCTCCCCCTTCCAGTGCGTACTGGGGTATCAGAGCCAGATCGAGGCTCCTGCGGTGGACGAATGGTTTAAGCGCTCAGAGGAGACCTGAGACGCCGCTCATGTGCACCTGCAATGGGCCGTGAGGCGGCAGAAGGCGAGTGCCGACCGCCACCGCAGTGAGGCCCCGGTGTTTGCACCGGGGGACCGGGTCTGGCTCTTGATCCGAAACCTGCCCCTTCGCCTGCCCTGCCGGAAACTGGGCCCACTGTTTGTGGGGCCATTCAAAGTCCTGACGGGACTGAACGAGGTATGCTACAGGGTACAGCTACCCCCAGATTACCGTATTAATCCCTCGTTCCATGTGCCTCTCCTCAGGCCGGTGGTGGCTGGTCCACCACAGGAGTCTGAGGTGCGGGAAGTTCCTCCACCCATTCTGGACATCGAGTGGGCCCCAGCGTATGCTGTTCGAGCCATCCTGGACTCGAGGCGTCGAGCAAGGGGCCTTCAGTACCTCGTGGAGTGGGAGGGGTATGGTCCGGAGGAGAGACACTGGGTGCCGGTGGAGGACGTCTTGGACCCTTCGTTGCTGCGGGAGTTCCACCGTCTCCATCCGTATAGCCCTGCACCTCGTCCTCCGGGTCGTCCCCGAGGTCGGTGTTGGTGCGCTGCTGGAGCCGCGCATTAAAGGGAATTAGTGACACAAATATTACAATCAAAGGCGGGAGCGGGAGAAATACTATTATAAAAAACACATACATTCCTCTGTAAACGGGTCATTTGATAATGTCCTGAAATTACCAAAAGGCACTAGTGCATCCAATTTTAGAGTATACTGAAATGTATTCCATGTATGTGCCACATAAAAACTAAAGAACGTTTTACCTAAATCGGTAGAGACCAATGGAATTTCAAGAATTAGCCATTCCTGGGAGTGAGTAAGATATTTCCTACTTCGGTATGTCAGGAGCAGGGTTTCCCGTTAGCCGGCAATTGCCGGCTTTTGGCCGATAAATAAAACTGTTGCCGGCCAAAATGACCAGGAGAAAAAAATCTAATTTCAAAATAATTCATGGAAATACCAGTCGATGAAAATACATTTGACCGTCATGCTTATCGGTCAATAGGTTAATTTGCAACATTTTGTTGTCTTCTAATTTATCCAACACAACTATCATACCTGCACAGTGGGATTTCTCCTGCAGCTCCTGAGCTGGTTGCTGCTGGAGTAAAACATGTGCATTTATAAGCCCATTCATTGCGCAACAATTTCTAAATGCAATCATATGTTAACAGTTTTGGTGCATGATTTAAAAAGAGCTACTATATATGTTTTTCTCAACTGGTAATTGAAGTGCGCCTACCATTCACAATTTAAGTGCAGGCAACAGGCTATCCGCGTGTCAAGCTGGAGTCAGTATGCATTTTGAAAACATACTTAATTGTTTGAAACCTGCATGTTTTACTTCATATTATGAGGCATGCTTTCCCTTGATTCAAAGTAGCCTATAGGCAAAATCCAACTATGGAATAGTGGAGGCAATTATTTTATACATACTTCATAAGCAGCGCATGTGTTTCCAGTTTGGGAAAGCTTACAATTTATCCTACCATTTCTACCGATCTGCATGCCAGTTATGATTTTGATATGCACATTTTCATGGAATAATAACATTTTTAGTTTCTCAAAATCATTGTCACCTGGTATAGTTGTCACCATATAAATCTGAAATAAAATAATCAAAGTTAAATATTCAACTAATGCGAGGGCAATGCCAAAATATCTTAAATCTCTGTTTAAATTGGTTGTTGATCATTGCTAGAGAACTATTTTCAGGTCTTTCCATAGATTTTCAAGTATATTTACGTCAAAACTTTAACTCGACATTCACTGCCTTTTTTGTAAGCAACTCCAGCGTAGATTTGGCCTTGTGTTTTAGATTATTGTCCTGCTGAAAGGTGAAATCATCTCCCAGTGTCTGGTGGAAAGCAGACTGAACCATGTTTTCCTCTAGGATTTTGCCTGTGCTTAGCTCCATTTTGTATTTTCTTTAATTCTGAAAAACTCCTCTGTCCAAGCATATCAGTACAAGCATATCCGTAATTTGATGCAGCCAGCACTATTCTTGAAAATATGAAGAGTGGTACTCAGTAATGGAGAGTGGTACTCAAACATAACACTTTTTATTCAGGACAAATAGTTAATTGCTTTGCCACATTTTTTCCAGTATTTCTTTAGTGCCTTGTTGCAAACAGGAGACATGTTTTGGAATATTTTTATTCTGTACAGGCTTCCTTCTTTTCACTCTGGCATTTAGGTTAGTATTGTGGAGTAATTACAATATCGTTGATCGATCCTCAGTTTTCTCCCATCACAGCCATTAAACTCTGTAACTGTTTTAAAGTCACCATCGATCTCATGGTGAAATCCCTGAGCGGTTTCCTTCCTCTCTGGCAACTGAGTTAGGAAGGACGCCTGTATCTTTGTGGTGACTGGGTGTATTGGTACACCATCCAAAGTGTAATTTAGAACTTCACCATGCTAAAAGGGATATTCAATGTCTGCTTTTAACATTTTTACCAGGGGTTGGAACCGAAATGATTTTCCAATTGTTTTGTTTAGTTCTGAACAGAAACATAATTTTTTTCCTTCCGTTCCACTCTTCCAACCAGCAAAATAAACTTCTGAACCGGTTCGAAACCAAATTAAAGTCATGGTTTAGATCATTCTGTTACTTTTTATACCTCTGAAATACATTTTTTTTTACATTTACCTCGACACTAAATTACTTCACCAATCAGCAGGTAAGCAATTTAATCTGTATAAGAAGGTCATTATGAGCAAATATTTATTTTGCCATAACAGCATGGTTGAATCATAATGAAAGACAAACACACTATCAATCACAGTGTAGGGCGTTTATTTCACACAGAGTGAGTCCATGCAACTTATGTGACTTTTTAACCAGTTTTACTCCTGAACTTATTTAGACTTACCATAACAAAAGGGTTGAATGCTCATTAACTCTAGACATTTCAGCTTTTCAGTTTTTATTAATTTGTAAAAAATATGAAAAACATAATTCCACTTTGTCATTATGGGGTGTTGTGTGTAGGCCAGTGACAAAACAATCTAAATGTAGTAATACATTTTAATTTCAGACACAACAAAATGTGTAAAAAGTCAAGGGGTGTGAATACTTTCTGAAGGCACTGTATTTTCTTAAAGAAGCTAATTATCCTTGATTCCTTAATGGCTAAGCCATGCTTTCTGGGGAAGTATTTTGAATGAATTTCTGTATTTCTTTACAGACAGGAGTAATTATATAATTTTGGCTAATTTATTTCAATTTAGTTCCCTAGCCTATTGGACCCACCGCTATGTCATTTCTCTCCTGTTCTATTGGTTCATACTTTCTTTCATTGTCCGGAAGCCAAAGGCACAATCCTAGTCATATTAGCAACCCGTCCTCGTTGTTGTATCTTTAGATTCCCCCTTTTTATAAGTTCCTAACAGAGATTTTCATGTGTCACATATGGAACAACTCTCATCAGGTGTGCCGTTTAGAATTCTGTTTTCCCTGTTTTATTACAGGAATTGTATGTTCTGTTAAAATGCATTACCATAATCTAAATGCAGTGGCGATCAGTGCCGTTTAAGATGAGGGAGGACACATTTTTTATGAGGATGGCCTTATTTCTATTATAGTATATTGGATGACTCTGATTCATATTCCATTCACCCAGTTCAATGTAACAGAGATAAGTTCAGGCTACTCTAATTTTCCCTATACCCATCAAAAAAATAAAAAATAAAAATGAGGTTGCTACAACCTAGCCTATGAATGAAAGTTTACAACATAGGTTGAAAGACAAAACTGAGGTGACAGACAGTGACATTCAATATCGTCTTGCACACTCTTGCCTGTTTCTATTGGACAAATTCATGTATGTTTATCCCCGTTATGTTCCGTTTGCTTCCATTTAAGAAGCGTTTTTCAACAGAATCGGCGTAATGAATACACCACTGATCACGTGTAAACACAGTTTCATAGCAGCCATGTTATATTCCTTCTTGCATCTATGCGCTCCTCCTCTCACCTCTTCCCTTCGCTTGTTGACTTCAATGCACAACATATCAGCTGTATGTGACCAGGCGAAAAAACCTTTCCAAGCCAAACCGCTACACACAGCCTACATCGTTGTCAACATATTAGCTAAAGTAACGTCCTTGTCAGCATAGCTAATATAACACATTTGTTCGTAAACCTGCTATAATCATGCAGAATTGAAAGCATTCGTCAACTATCACTTCGACTCATTGTTTTTGGTTTAGACAGATATTTTTCTGTCGATTTTTTCAGAACAGCATGTGTGATATAACTTATCTTCTCTCTGCACCAAAATAATGTCTGTGGCTTCCATAGTTATGTAATTTTGGTGCTTATATAGGTAAAGAATTTGCTCCAATGGAGAAATGTGAGATGGGTGTAAATGTACCGAACAGCATGCACCCTCTCGACCCAAATTTTTGGTGGGGATGTAGTGCTTTCGTGGATTGTCTAACGTCAATAAAAATGTATTTTCAATATATTCATCTATGACCTATTCATAATAATGTGGATTTTTACATTCTCATGAATAGGTCAACTGTTTAAATTATGATCTAGTTTCATTTCCACATATACCATTACTAAATGTAAATAAAGGGTATTCGATATAATTAAATCACTGGTTCACATAGATTTGTGTCATGATGTCTAAACCTGACTTTTTTTATGACTTCACCTCTTCACACACTCAGGTCCCTGTAGCATCCTGGTTTGACGACATGGCTGACACAGAGCTACTAGATCTCATCCCGTTCTTCGAGAGACTAAGCAAGGTGGACGATGTCTACGATACGCTCAAGCAGCAGAGGACTGCAAGCTAGTGTGTAATCAAACACCAGCTGCAACTTTTCACCACGGGGGCCATGGAGGAGGCTGGTGGTTAACAAGCTTCAAGTTTCTTCCCACTAGAAGGACCAGCTAGTGTCTCTCGGTTGTCGTCACCCAGCGAATTCCATTCACACACAACATCATAGAGGCCACTCAGTTTTGCACAGAGACAGAACTGGGAGAAACTACTTCATGACAAACATCGAAAAGAGTGTTATGAGTCATTTTTTCACATTTGATGCAGTAATCCCCTCATGGTTGCGACTTTTCCTCCTGAAGAGAAGGTTGAATAAAGCCCTTTTTCGTGGGACGGTGATCATTTAAGCAGGCAATAAAGTCCTTTTTGCAAAGCAATTGGTGAATACGATATGAAATACTGAGGGTGTTCATCTTGAGATCAAGATAACTCAACCCAATCGTTTAAAGATTCTTTCCAAAAATGTCCTACTGCACTGCAAGTATATTGTTTTTGAATTTCAATCATTTTTCCTTACCCGAACATTACTGTATATCGAGTGTTTTCAACATTCAATACCATTATAGTAAATTATTCACTACAACATGCACACTTGTGATTGTGTCAAGGATGTACGATTATCAACAAGGATGCACTATGTAGCAACACAGCAAATCATTGTATTTTGACCTTTGGAAAAGCTGTCACATGCACGTGTATGTATGTGTTTGTATTTTTATTCCATGTCAGCTGATTTAAGATCAGATTAGAAAAAGATACAGCAATAATGTTCACCTTAGTGAAAAAGTCAGCATTTGATATTAACTGTAACAGCAATTCATTATATCTAGTTATGCTCTTTTCATCATTAATCAAGTTGAAAAAAAACTGGAATCTCATCAGTCAAGCATTATGATGACATATTTAGCCATTATATCAGGTAATAAGTGTTTATGCCCGTTTGAAATGTATTACACACAGAGAATGCCTTATTCATGATTTGTCAATCATTCACTGAAAGTAAATACCCAGAGAATTTCACTTTTAAAAGTTACTATTCTGTTAACTCATTTCCAAATTAATGCTGTTGACTCGTCTTATACTCGTATTTGTGGCCAAAGCATAAATTTGAGAAAAGAAAAAGACTTATAAAACCCACCTCAAATTGATGTCTCAAACAGACCATTTTTTTTAAATCCTTGCGATTTCCTCATAGAACATAATATAATCTCCCCGAGGAGGGTGAGCAGAGCAATCAGCGGTCTAGGGGAGGATGAGCTGACCAGTCAGCGGTCTACTTGCATGAATATTTTGAATGACGATATACTCCCACACCATTCTGTTGGTGGGGTACGCCCATACCATTCCAACACAGAAAAGCAGATTTTTAACATACTTAATTAAAACATTTTTGGAAGGAATACTATTTAACTTATATTGTAAGTAATTATACTTCATATTTCATAGAAATCTGTAAACACTGGTCAGTTACTTTAAATGAGTACTGTACATTATCAAGTGAGGCTCGAATTGCCTTGGTCTTCACTAGTTACCACAGCCACAAAGTCATTAACCCACCTATTTCTAAAATGTATTTTCTTAAAATGTTTTTTAACCTAACCCTAAACCAAAACCCAACCAAATTGCTAACCAAAGGCCTAACCCTAACTTTAAATGAAGACCAAAAAAGCTATTGTTAGTTTTCAGAGATTTTTACAATATAGCCTGTTTTTACTCTGTGACTGTTGCAACTAGTGGAAATAATTGTTTTTCCTCATCAATCTAGACACAATACCCCACAATGACAAAGTGAACACTGTTTTATTTGTCATTTTTGCAGATGTATTATTAAGAATAAAAAACAGATACCTTATTTACATAAGTATTCAGACCCTTTGCTATGAGACTCAAAATTAAGCTCAGGTGCATCCTATTTCCATTAATCATCCTTGAGATGTTTCTTCAACTTGGAGTACACCTGTGGTAAATTCAATTGATTTGACATGATTTGGAAAGGCACACACCTGTCGTCTATATAAGGACCCACAGTTGACGGTGCATGTTAAAGCAAAAACTAAGCCATGAGGTCGAAGGAATTGTCCGTAGAGCTCCAAGACACAGATCTGGGGAAGGAGGAAACATGGCACCATCCCTACGGAGAAGCATGGGGGAGTCAGCATCATGCTGTGGGGATGTTCTTCAGCGGCAGGGACTGAGAGACTAGTCAGGATCGAGGGAAAGATGAACGGAGCAAAATACAAAGATCCTTGATGAAAACCTGCTCCAGAGCGCTCAAGACCTCAGACTGGGGCGAAGGTTCACCTTCCAACAGGACAAAGACCCTAAGCACAAAGCCAAGACAACGAAGGTGTGGCTTCGGGACAAGTCTCTGAATGTCCTTGAGTGGCCCAGCTAGAGCCCGCACTTGAACCCGATCGAACATCTCTGGACTGACCTGAAAATAGCTGTGCAGCAATGCTCCCCATCAACCCTGACAGAGCTTGAGAGGATCTACAGAGAAGAATGGGAGAAACTCCCCTAATACAGGTGTACCAAGTTTTTAGCGTCATACCCAAGAAGACTCAAGGCTGTAATTTCTTCCAAAGATGCTTCAACAAAGTACTGAGTAAAGAGTCTGAATACTAATGTGAATTTGATATTTCAGTTTTAAAAATTGATACATTTGCTAACATTTCTAAAAACCTGTTTTTGCTTTGTCATAATGGGGTATTGTGTGTAGATTGTTGAGGCTAATAAAACAATTTAATCGATTTTAGAAGGCTGTAACATAACAAAATGTGGAAAAAGTCAAGGGGTCTGAATACTTTCCGAATGCTTTGTATTTTATCAGCTCTATTCATTGTATTTCTATCTGCAACATTCATAATTCCACATCCCAGAATACACATCCCTGAATACGGATAGGCAATGGCCTATCTGTGTGACTGGAGAGTGGTCTCCAATGACCACATGCCTTGTAGCTGGACAGAATGACCATAGACTGATGGGTCTTTCAGCCCTAATATCTGATGGTTAGAACTACAAGTGCCAATATGGATGTGGTGAGAAGATTTGGACAGCTTTCAGTATTTAGCCAGTTGTTTTGATAGTTTGTTTTACATATGTTAAATATGTCATGTTTTATACTGTAGATTAACTGATATAGACAAAATAATATGTGCTAACTTGGAATAATTGTAGTACGCTGTCCAGGTGAGGAAATGGTTTGTAATCCATATGCTGGAGATGTATGTGTGACATTTGGTTTTAACAAGTACTTGTACTTGACCTTTTTGATATGCAATATCATATTGCAAGTCTAATGTAGTAGTCATTCAACCTGTACAGTCAGTTGAGTGGGGAGCCTTTTCATAGCTCCTTGTATTACATGCCTTGTAAAGATCCTAATATACTTTATGACACTTCCTGCCGTGCTTGCTTACACGTGACTACATGTCTGTGCATGCGAGTCTGCGTTACCTTAAAAGTAAAATGCAGCATTCATTTGACAAGATTGCCATCTTTCAATACAAAAAATCTTTCAATTACTATAATAATTTGCTGGTTTTTTTTCACTGCATGCAACAAGTGTTGACATCCGAGTAAAGAAACTTGAGCTAAGTCAAGTGTTTGAATGAGTTAGAGCTGCTCGTCAATTTTTAGAATAGAAAGAAGTAGAAAACGATTTGTACTTTACCATAATAAAGCATGATTTATTGAAAGAGGTAATATCCCATTAAAATTATTCCTGCATACACTAATGGAGCAATTGAATACAATGCAGGGGGTGTTGGAAACAAATTAAATTGAAAAGAAAAAGGAATAGGGAACTGACTTCACTTCATATGAAAACCATGTTCATTAATTATTCAATACAATATATATTACTCAGGTAACTCTACATTTAAACTTGAATATAATCTAATAAAATGATCAATATAAACTACCTTTCTAAATTAACCAATTTTGGCCCAATGTATTTATATTACAAGCCCAATACTACTTGACAGAACCCATTCGTCATAGTAGCTTGATTTTCTGCCTCCAACAAAACAACTTCAAAATGTAAAAAACTATGTTTATACAGTGGACACGTGATGAAAAATACAAATGAAATGATGCAATTATAAGTGATGATGATAAAGAAATTTGAGAGCGAGAATGGCGCTGTTCCTCAAACAGCTTGACTGACTGAATAAATGGACACTTAAAGTAAAAAGAACTAATGGAACCTTTTAAGAATCTTTTTAAACTTAGGACTGAATCCTAACTTGAGAAAAATGTGTATCTCAAAGTTCTGAATAAATGCATTGATGTCAAAGGGAGATTTATGTGAAAAGGTTGGTAGCTCAAGTTAGGATTCGTCGCTTCTAAACAACTTACAGTTTCTCAATACTTGCTATAAGTAACCATTATGGCCAAAATTCTGACATAGGATGCCAGTGCACAACTCAGACTTTTGCATAAAGCATGCATTCATATCTATGTGAGATTTGCAAGCAAATTCCACTCAAACATGGATCTCAAGTTAGGATTCGGTCCCACGCCTGTAATCAATTGCATTCTCCAACTGTATTTTACGATTGACTTTAGAACACATTTTTATATTACATAAAATGCTTATATTACATTACATTTTATGGATTAAGCACATGCTCGTATTCAGAGAGACAATTTAGTCAACTCTGTACTTATGTTGGTTGATATTTACCTAGAGCCTCTTTAGAGGACATTGTTTCAAGTGAGTAGGGGTATCTGCATTGGGAAATAATTATACAAAATATTTCAATAACATATTGTTAACTTTGACAAAATATTCACCCCCTTTTTAAAGACAGGAAATATCTTACAATTCTATTCCATACATTCCAATTTAACATGACAAATATGAACACAAATAAATTGGTGAATAAAATATCGATCCATCTCATTCTGATGTTGACACTGCATCACAACGATACTGCGTCTGTCAAGGATCACCTGTTGAAGAGTAGAAAAAAAATACACAAATACTCAGAACTATCAATCCTATATGTACTGTATGTTCGAGTCAAGCAAAATGGTAAACAGGTTTCCCCAACAAGACAAGAATGTGCGTCTTAATTCATGCATTCCAAAATCCATAGTGAAAATGTTAATATAATTTGAATTGACAAATCAACAGATTTCACAAATATAATTATTTCATTATTTGAAATTTAAACATTTATGTTGGCACTCCATAGTGTTGATTCATACTATATAGAGTGAAAGAGTTTACAGTGAAACAACATCACAAGTACATTTCCTGAGGAAATGTGGTGTGCTTGCTAGCTGTGAAGGATCGATTTCATTGATAGGATAGCCTGAACATGTGAAAGGTGGTTTGTTGTCTCTAGCTTAATTGGTTCAAGGGTTAGTGTTGGTGGGGTATGTTATGCTAATTCACACAAATGTCTATAGTTATAGTTGATACAAGTTTTTTAAGGAATTTGAAGTTAGGATAGCCTGAACATGTGAAAGTTTGTCTTTAGCTTAAACGGTTCAAGAGTTACCCCCCCTGTGTAACGATCATGATGTTTAATTCACTTCTTGATATGCCACACCTGTCATGTGGATGAATTATCTTGGCATAAACGAAATGCTCACTAACAGGGATGTAAACAAATTTGTGCATTTTAGAGAAATACTTATTTTGTGCCTATGTAACATTTCTGGGATCTTTTACGTCAGCTCATGAAACATTGGACCAACAATATACATATCGCATTTATATTTTGTTCAGTATAAATATTGTTTAAGTTCAAAAAGTTTTAAATGCTATCCAAAATATTTTCTCAAGTAATCTAAATTGGGGCTGTTTGGGGTAATATCTTAACACAAAATAGCAGAATAATTATAATACAAGTATGAGATAAATCTAGAGTTGTGCATTGTTTTGAAAGCACACCTAATTATCTATTTGGCATGACAATTGTTTTTGTTTTATTTTGGTCTTGTGCAATAATAACATAATGGTTTTGATTGAATAGGGAAAAACTGTATATTTTAATGCAGCTGCATAAATACTACAATGCAGGTTCAATTGAATTGGGGACATCCAGTAATCCTCAAGTAGCCATCATGAGCCAAATCCTAATATAAGAGCCGAGCTTCGGTCTCCTGAAAAACAATAATCCAAAATATAGTATAAATGTTGCAACTGCATAAATACTACAGTACAGGACGCTATAAGTAGCCTGTAATCTTAAGTCTCGCATAATGGCTCAAGTGATACGTTAGGAGAAATTAGATTGTATTAAAATATTTTCAATGCAAGGTATGTACAATCAGTTACGCTCACGGCAAACTGAACCACATTTAATGTGATGAACAAACATAATACTTATCCAATTATAGACCATGTTATAAAATTAAAAGTATTTTATTACTGTCAGCCTGTAAATATAGCCTTCGACGTCTACCGGGAAATACATTCAAATTGTCTGACCTAGATGTCAATGCCAATGGAGAACTGCACATAAACACCAAACATAGCTTACAGTATGTCACACTTCTCTCGCCATGTGCCGCTGTTATGTCAAATCACATGTAGAAGTTAAAGGGTTTGCCTACTCTTGACGTGGAGCTCGGCGCTGCTCTTGGCTTTTCCTGATGTGAACTCCACCAAGCCGTTCATGTCAACAGAGGTCTGTCGGAGGGTGAGGCGGTGGACCATGCCCATCTTCTCTAGGCTGACTTTGGGCCCCTGCTGCAGGGCCTCCCCCTTCAGGCTCCACACGGGGGCTTTGAGGATGGGGACCGAGACCTCACACTCGAAGCAGGCCTCATCCGGGGCCACCACCTCCACGCTCTTCAGTTCCCTCACCATCAGGAGAGACTGGGCTGTGTTGACCAGAGAAAGATAAATACATTGAGTGAAGAATGGGGGAACACTTAAAGGTACACTCAACAAGATGGCATCATCATCAATTACAAAACAACATCAGACCACATTGTCACCAAAATTCTGATGTACAACTACTGCCAGTGTTAGCCTTTCACAATTTGCACCTTACCCAATAATGGCTGTTTTGAAGTCTGTTGTCCATGTTGTATGAGTTTATCCCATTGTGTTTGAGGATGTCACCTTACTAAGTTTCCCTTAAATATGAATATACTATACACTCTATTCACTATATGATGAATTAAATGAGAATCAAATGACTCACCTGTAGAAGTTAATTGCAGATAAGGGGCATGGAACAATGCTTGAATTGAATTTATAGCACTTTACTTTCATACCTGAGTAACACTAGGAACACTAGGAACAACATGTTGATACAATGTTGTTACATAGTACTTTAGTAACTGCTTTATAATTGCACAGAACTAGAGTTGACCTATGATCCTATCAAATACTGAACTGAGTGAGCTGCAGTGTGTAATGAATAGAAATGTCTTACTGCCATGTTCCCAGTAGATGGAGCTGATATTCAGGATACCGATCCTTCTACGCTCCTGATAGAAGTTGCCCTTAGACAGATCTAAGATCAGCCTACTCTCCCCAAATCCTAACAATCAGGGGGATGCAAAACTTACCTTATATTACTGATCTTGCTATATTACTGAATACAATTTCTATTCATTTGAATTTGAGACAAATACTGTGGCTGTATCAACACAATAAATGGACTGGGACGTGGCCTCATTTTGACCAAAGGCAAATGTTCATGTCAAACATCTGACAAACTTTGATTGTGGGGTGAACTGGCATTTTAATAGATTATCTTACCTTCGACAGTCAGTTTCGCAGAGCATGTGTGCTCTCCAACCTGCACACTGTAGGTTCCCTCATCATCCAGTGCCACCTGTTGAATGACCAGCTTGCGATAGCAGCCCTCACTGCAGATCTCGAAGCGCTCTGAGGGCAGGATGACATTGCTGCCTTTGTACCAGCGGATACTGCACCGAGGGTTGGATACTGAGCAGTCCATGATCGCACGACTCCTCTCAAGAGCTACCTTGTCCTGGAGAGGGGTTGTTATGTTCAACGGAAGCTCTGCAAGGATAAAATACACATTTACGTCATTTCCGAATGTGTCGCAAGGTGTGTTCTGAGGCCTGACAATAATTAATTTGGGCAAGTGGCAGGCACCAATATCAATAATTCTATATTTACCTACAGTACCAGTCAAAAGTTTGGACACACCTGCTCATTCAAGGGATTTTCTTTATTTTTACTATTTTCTACATTGCAGAATAATTGTAAAAACACATGTACTAACAAAACAATCAAAGTATATTTTCTATTTGAGATTCTTCGAAATAGCCACCCTTTAACTTGACAGCTTTGCACACTCTTGGCATTCTCTCAACCAGCTTCACCTGGAATGCTTTTTCAACAGTCTTGAAGGAGTTCCCACATATGCTGAGCACTTGTTTTCTGCTTTTCCTTCACTGCGGTCCAACTCATCCCAAACAATCTCAATTGGGTTGAGGTTGGGTGATTGGAGGCGAGGTCATCGGATGCAGCACTCCATTGCTCTCCTTCTTGGTCAAATAGGCCTTACACAGCCTGGAGGTGTGTTGGGTCATTGTCCAGTTGAAAACAAATGATAGTGCAAACCAGGTGGGACGGTGTATCGCTGCAGAATGCTGTGGTAGCCATGCTGGTTAAGTGTGCCTTGAATTCTAAATAAATTACAGACAGTCTCACCAGCAAAGCACCCCCACACCATCACACCTCCTCCATGCTTCACAGTGGGAACCACACATGTGGAGATCATCTGTTCACCTACTCTGCGTCTCACAAAGACACAGCGGTTGGAACCAAAAGTCTCAAATGTGGACTCATCAGACCAATGGACAGATTTCCACCAGTCTAATTTCCATTGCTCGTGTTTCTTGGCCCAAGCAAGTCTTCTTCCTATTGGTGACTTTTAGGAGTGGTTTCTTTGCAGCAATTCGACCATGAAGGCCTGATTTACGCAGTTTCCTCTGAACAGTTGATGTTGAGATGTGTCTGTTACTTGAACTCTGTGAAGCATTTATTTGGGCTTCAATTTCTGAGGCTGGTAACTTGAATGAACGTATCCTCTGTAGCAGAGGTAACTCTGGGTCTTCCTTTCCTGTGGCAGTCCTCATGATAGCCAGTTTCATCATCACGCTCGATGGTTTTTGCGACTGCACTTGAAGAAACTTTCAGTCCTTGAAATGTTCCAGATTGACTGACCTTCATGTCTTATAGTAATGATGGACTGTCATTTCTCTTATGTTTATTGGAGCTGTACTTGCCATAATATGGACTTGGTCTTTTACCAAATAGGGATATCTTCTGTATACCACCCCTAGCTTGTCACAACACAACTGATTGGCTCAAACGCATCAAGAAGGAAAGAAATTCCACAAATTAACTTTTAACAAGCTACACCTGTTAATTGAAATGCATTCCATGTGACTAACTCATGAGAAAATGCCAAGATTGTGTAAAGCTGTCATTAAGGCAAAGGGTGGCAACTTTGAAGAATCTGAAATGTAAATATATTTTGATTAGTTTAACACTTCTTTGGTTACTACATTATTCCATATGTGTTATTTCATAGTTTTGATGTCTTCACTGTTATTCTACAATGTAGAAAATAGTAATATAAAGAAAAACCCTTGAATGAGTAGGTGTGTGCAAACTTTTGACTGGTACTGTAGGTCTATCCTATTAGGAACAAAGCATCTGATATTGACATAGATTTTCTATATCCGCCCCCATATGCCATTTGCCCCAAAAATATTATTTTGTTACTACAATAATATATATACTATATATACACAGTGCATTCGGAAAGCATTCAGACCCCTTCCCTTTTTCCACATTTTGTTACCTCTTCACTATTATTCTATAATGTAGAAAATATATATATATTTTTAAAAAACCTTGAATGAGTAGGTGTGCCAAACTTTTGACTGGTACAATTAAGCAATAAGGCCAGAGGGGGTGTGGTATATGGCCAATATACCACGGCTAAGGGTTGTTCTTTGCATAACGCAACGCGGAGTGCCTAGATACAGCCCTTAGCCGTGGTATATTGGCCATATACCACAAAGCCCAGAGGTGTCTTACTGCTATTATAAACTGGTTACCAACCTAATTAGAGCAGTAAAAATAAATGTTTTGTCATACCCGCGGTATACTGTCTGATATACCACAGCTGTTGGCCAATCAGCATTCAGGGCTCGAACCATCCAGCTTATAATACATATATAATATGCCATTTAGCAGACACTTTTATCCAAAGCAACTTAGTTGTGAGTGCATACATTTTACGTATAGGTGTCCACGGGAATCAAACCCACTATCCTGGCATTGCAAGCACCATGTGCTACCAACTGAACTACAGGGATGAGTTTACCTGATATTTAAACGGGGTCCAGTATTTTCCTGCCTACACTACATCAGGAGATTTGACTACATTTCATATGTACAGGAAAGGAGAGGTGGTCTAGAATGGTTAGTGCTACCAGAGTTGACAGGGGTTTAAATCCCAACCCCTGCCCTCTGACTCGCACTCCTTCTACCTTTCCTGTCTCTTCACTGGCCTATCCATTCAATTAAACCACACACGTATGAAAAGAGTGGGAATACAAAGAAGAAGTAATCATATTACCCTCCACCTCCAGATAGGCTGTGCATTCCACGTGTTTGGCGACAAACTTGATCTCTCCGGAGTCCTCTCCTCTCACGTTGCACATTAGAAGAAAATGCTTGGTCCCTAAAAAGACATGCAAAATCAGTTACCATAGAATCTTTGTTTTTTTTCCGGCTATGTTAGTGTGTTGAGAATAAAGTCATGTTTCTAAGAGCCACATGTTTATAAAGCATTAGACATGCACTTAAAGCTAGAATCCTAAATTTAAACAATAACAAAGCTTTTCCCTGCCCCTGTTTCGCTAAAAAGCTAAGGGATGGGGCTGGAGAAATGTAACAACTCTCAAATTCTTAGACAGCTATGGATGCAAGGGACTGACCATACATGATATAAAATGTATAGTTTTAACCATGTTTTGAGGCTATACAATGTGTGTTTACATTTACGTTGTTTATAAACATTGGAGTAAATTAAAACAAGCTCATATTTTGGGCTCTGATGAGGTACGACAGTTGAACTAAGCTCATGAGGCATTTATAAGTTATACCCATTGATTCTTGAAGAATATATCATGAATTTAGTCCAAAAATGCATTTAGCGATTAAGGATACTAGCTTTAAGGTGCCAAGGGTCACCCCATAGGGCATTATAAAATGTATTATAAGCACTTATAACAGGTGGTAAAATGCATCATAACATTTGTTTTAAACACTCATAGTTAATCCTCGACTATTCAAACATATATAAATACCTACAATGTATAAATAAATTAGTGGCTCATAGAAAGTATTGCCGCTATCTACAGATCAACATGCACAGACTTTGATATAATGTTTAAATCCTTGTCAGATGTCTTACTGGACCAAGACAGAATAATATACGTTTTCAAAGGTGGGCAGGTAACACTTTATAATAACTTTCATTACTAACTATAAATACAGCACATACTATTGATAAATGAGTATATCATTCGTTGTAAACATAAATACTTTCATAAGCATTAAAATGCATATGGATTGATAATATATATAATAATTTATAATAATTTATAAAGGCTTAAATATGAGTTATTATAAAAAGTGTAAACCCCAAAAGTATTACTACGTGTCATAAGAAATGATAACAATTGTAAGGATGACCTTCCTGGCGGATCTTGATGGTGCTGGTTGGTGTAATTCTCACTCCATTTTTTAACCACTCTCCAGGCACATCCTCCAGGGAGATCTCAACTACAAACACAGCATTCTGGTCCTCCTGTATGTCCAGGTCCTTCAAGCCTTGCAGAACCACAAGCTCCCGTTCTGCCAAGGGAGGTAAAGACAGAAGCTCTCATGTCAACACGTCATTTAAATATTTTAGAAGGTTGATACTGTATGTCTTTCTTATTGGTATTTTTATCACCTGTTCTGGACCTGTTAGTTGTTTAGCACCCCCTAGTGGCGGTTTAAGTGCAGCAGCGTAGAATTTACCTGTTTGTGTCATGTGAAAGGAAGCAGTTTCAGAAGGGAAGCAATGTTTTAGACGTGCAAGTGTGACAGAGTAGTTACAATCCTTCAACATCTTTATAAGCTTTGTAAAACGCAATGTCCGTAAGTACATTTGTTTATTAACACAAGATAAATGTTCATCACATTTAATTGTCATGTTTCTGTAAAATATTAATTGAGTTAGCTGTTAGCTACTTTGCGTTAGATTTAGTGCTATTTCTCCCTAGGGACACCTAGCTGAACAATATCAAGTAACTTAATTTTATATTTGAATCTAGATTGAGCACTCTTAATCCTTATTTCGAACATTTAGTGCAGTTATTGTGGAAGACATTCTGTGCTCTATACCACTGTAACTGAAAACATGTATTTTTGTGTTTGTTGCAGTTTCACACTGTGATTCAAGTACATTTCCAAAACAGCACCCACAGAGTTATTTGAATGAGTGTTTAGCTAACTGCATAGCTGGATAACGGCTACTTTACATTTAGCGAGCCAAGTATATCACCCCTTCAAAACAATAAAATAGTGGGAAAAAGGGATTTTTTTATAAAGACCCAATGTAACAATACTGCCCTACAAAGGCAAAACTCAGTAACTATGCCAACGGTAAAACTGAGAAAAATGGCTTTAAAATATTTTTGCTAACCAGCCAGATATGTTGTAGGTAGGTAAGTGATAATGCACTGATGTATCATCTTTATATCAAATAATTTTTATGCATATCAACCATGACCACTGATTTGACCTATGACCCCTTAAATGCAGATACTGCACCCTGCCTTTGTATGACCTTAAACAACTATATGGGCAATGCAAAGGCAAAGTGCAGTATCTACAATCTAAATGTGTTAATCCAACTTTATTGTTGTTTTTCTGTTTGATGGAAACAGTTTGAGAGTTCTAATTACTGTACTAACCAACTGTATTTAATGGTTTATATAGTTATGTTTTCATGTTTTAAATGTTGTATTGTAGTAACCCTCAAGCATTTCTTTACCAAAAGGTAAGGACTATTTCATTGCGCAGAATGTTTATACTTAAACAAATGTTTGACTTTGTGCAGTATCTACAATCTAAATGTGTCAGTGGTCATGGTAAAATAAATGGTAAAAAAATTACTTCATAATAAGATAATAAATCAGGGTATTATCACGTATCTACCTACAACATATTTGGCTGGACAGCAAATAAACTTTAAAGCCATTTTTATCAGTTTCATAGTGGAACAAAGCCAAAGTGCCTTGGTTTTTACTTGGATTTTGTACTTGCTGAATATTTCACACGCCATTTTCCCTGAAACAGAACATAATTGAATCAGGATACTTTGTCACAAGATAAAACAGATACTAAAAAGCCTGATTTCAGTCTTAACTAAATGTTGACCAAAAGTGTAGTTACTGCGTTTTGCCTTTGTACGACAGAATATCAACAGGTGATATGGGTTATTAAACTCTTTTTGGGGGGATTATGGTGACGTAATAAAATAAAAAAAGACTTAGTTCTAGTTCCCCCGACAGATGTCGGTCGTGTGCAAAAATGTGTGTAATCCACAGTGCTGTGGTGTCTTCATATATTTCTATGACCCTCTGATGTACAGTGCATTAAGAAAGTATTCACACCCCTTGACTTTTTAAAAATGTTGTGTTACAGCCTGAATTTGAAATGGATTAAATTGAGACTTTTTTGTCACTGGCCTACAAACCATACTCCATAAAGTCAAAGTGGAATTGTTTTTATTTATTTATTTGTATTATTAAAATTAAAAGCTGAAATGTCTTGATTCAATAAGTTTTCAACCCCTTCGTTATGGCAAGCCTAAATAAATTCAGGAGTAAAAATGTGCTTAGCAAGTCACATAAGTTGCATGGACTCACTCTGTGTGCAATAAACACCCTACACTGTGATTGGTAGCACAGTGTTTGTGTGTGTGTGTGTGTATATCTTTCATTATGATTAAACCATGCTGTTACGACAAAAATACAATTTGCTCATAACAACTTTCCTATACAGATTAAATCTGTATAGGAAATAGCAAGCTGCTCTATCTGCACTGATTGGTCAAGTAAGAGAAAAAATGAACAATGTGGAAGGTGTTTTCTGATCCATTATTTTCCAGAGAATGCATAGAACCCCGAGTTGATTATCCCTTTCATACCATGGCTATAATTCAACACATTTGCCACTAGAAATGTGTCAATTTGCCAGTAGAAATGTGTTCAACATCAACTGAAGTAGCTAACAACTTTATTCGAGAGCTACAGTAGTCGCTGTGGTAACGAAACAACCAGACTTGCTAGTTTAGCTAACCAAACCATCAGTCCAAGCTTGCTATAGTGAAAATCGACTTCAACATTACCAATAATGTTTTAAATTCGACATGCTCTGGAATGCCCTTTAAGAGAATAAGAAACAAGTATTCAACAATACCATGGTATAAGAGTGTTTAACATTATTTTTTAATGACTACCTTATCTCTGTACATACTGCCAAGACTGTGCTCATCAGAGCTCGACATCACCTGGAGCAGATCAACAACCACCTCTCGGACGGGCAGTTGCCGCCAGGATAGCAACGGAAGGCGAGGGAGCTGATCGCCCTCTTCATCCCATCGGGGGCCACCGAAACAGACCAGGAGATGTGGCACTGAGGAGAGAGCCCCTCAGACCACACGACGAGGAGGAAAGCGGACCAGCAAGACCAACAGGCTGACACCACCATACTCGGAAAACACCCGAGACCCGGCCAAACCCGGGTGGCACAGGGAGGGCTTCTGATGCGGAACACGACCCAGTCCGACCTCAACCCAGATAATGCCCCGACCAGGGTGACTGGACACGAGAGGCCTGCGGAAGTGACGGTGGTCCCAGAGCACCACGAACCCAGCCAAACCCAAACCAGGGTTGCACGGGGAGGGAAAAAGGCCCAGCCAGACCTCACCCTGGCCACACCCCGACCAGGGTGGCCCGGGACGAGGTGGCAGAAGACCCCATTGACATTGGTGAGGGACGGAAGGAGATGGAGACCCATACCCCACCCAGAACCCCGCCCGGGTTGATCCGTCATACCCCGACCAGGGTGACACCGGGGATTGGGAGGATGGTTGACCTTCTGGCGGCCAAGGGAGATGGCCTCTCAATGTTCTAAGACCTTTTCGTCCACCCCCCTGCGATCTCGGGGTCACCGCTGTCTCCCCTCCGCCACTCACAGACCCCCTCGCCCATGGATCAAGAGGACCTCAACATCCTGGATGACGCCATCTTAATGAGCACGGTGACTGAGCCCTCCCAACAGACCGAGCTCTCCCAACAGATACAGATAGAGCCACCCCACCGGCAGGATGGAGGTGGAGCTACCACCTCCACCTCTAACCTGCTGCCAGCCCTGTCACCCCCCCCCCTCCCCCTCCGCCACCTCCCCACGTCCCACCGACCTCGCTGCTGCCTCTGGAACATCACCATCCAGTGGTGGACCTGGGGAAACTCCCGGCAATCTCCTCGACTCTGACGTAGAGCATCGGGCAGCGACTCGTCAAGGCCTGTCAACCCCCGGCCAGCAGGATCGCCCCATCAAAGGTCGAGCAGTGAGACCCCGGTCTGGGCCGGCCCACCTGCCACCGCAACAGCCCTGCCAGCCTCATCGGCCCGACGCCGTAACCACCACCGCCAATGTCTCCTCTGCCGCCGCTCCAACCACACCAACAGTAACAGAACCCCCATCGACGCCCGACACAAGCCACTTCATGTGTCACCCCGTGCTCGCTACAAGCCCGAGTGGAGGGTACAACCCCACTGTCCCATCCTCATCCTGGGAGGCTCCAACATCGCCAGGCTCCTTCGGATCTTCTCCGACCAGATCTAAGTAAAATCCTTCCCCGGTGCCCGCTTTTGCCACGGCATCTGCCTCCTCGACTACCTGCGAACCGAGGGCTGTCCCGAGGTGGCAAAGGTCATCCTCTCCTTTGGCCTCAACAACCGAGAAAAGGGAACGGCTACCACCTACCACAAGGCCTCAACCTCCTACTTTGGACAGTGACCGAAGCCTTTCCGAACGCTGCCATCTTCATGCTGAAGCTAAATTACTCTCCTAAGATGCCGTTGGCCGACCGGATCAACTTGGATATCCTGAATGGGTTGATTGGCCACAGACAACATGTCCCTCTGCTGCCCTCATCACAGTTCCACACCCGACAGGATGGCCTGCACTGGACCCCGGTCATGGCGATGTGGCAATTGTGGAGCCACTGTTTAAATTAAGCATTCCGCTCACTGGCACAGACCAGGGGGAGAGTGACCCTCTGGATGGCACCAAGCCACCTGCCCGCCTCCCTGTGCCCCGACCGGCAGGGCCGTACCCCACCGTGACCAAGACCAGAACACTCAGATGGATTCGGGCGTCGGGGACCATGCACCCGCCCGCCTCCGACCCAAATTCGGGGAGACCGACATGGATGGGCAACCCCGCCGATGACCACCACCCCACCGAAGCAAGAGGAGGACAACAGGGGGCTGGACTCTGCCACACCGCACCCACCGCACTCTGACCCAAGCACGGAGGAGACCAGCATGGAGGTAGTGGTCCTGTCACGTATCTTCACACCCATAAAGCCCTAACTCTCCCTGTCCCGACGAGGCCTCTCATTCATGCCCACGCTTGACACGGGCAAGGAGGCATGTATCCGGCTCCGCCCTGAGATTGACGACTACCACCGAACGCTCAAAGTGGCCGACTACTTTGACAGCCACATAGGCAATGCACACCGCGGAACCCAGAGGGAACAGCGACTGTGGAGAGGGCCCACAGGGAAATAAACAACTATTCACAGTACCTTCAGCGTGGGAGCCGCCCGACACGTATCTGCCGCAGGGCATCCACTACCTACTGGAAACCGACTGGAAAACCTTTAACTTGACCCCCCCCCCCGACCTGCAAGGGGCATGGGACAACCTGCCTAAGTAGGAGGTTACCGCCCTCAGACAACTGGAGAGGGACGCGACAATAATCAAACCGGCGGATAAAGGGTCAGCTGTGGTCATCCTGGACAGGGGTCAGTACGTGAAGAAGGCTGAGCGCCAACTCGACCAGGAGGGGAACTACCGGTGGCTGGCGCAGCCCACCTTCCAACGGACGGCTCTGCTCATCAGAGGTGTGCTCGATGGGCTGGTGACGGACGGGACCCTGGGGCCCAAGCAATGCGCCTACCTGGTGGGAACCATGCTGGCCAAGACCAGGAAACTCTACCTCTTGCCAAAAATCCACTAGGTGCCCCACGAGGTGACCCCCGGCAGACCCATCAAGTCCGACTGTGGCAGCGAAACCTATGGTGTGTCGGAGTGGATAGACACCTACCTACGCCCGCTGGCAACGAGGCACGGCAGCTACATCAAGGACATGATGGACTTCCTGGACAAGGTGGCAGCAACCAAGGTGGGCGCCGGCGACTTCCTGTTTACCATGGACGTGGACAGCCTCTACACCAACATCGAAGTTGGACATGGCCTGGCCGCAGTCAACGCTCACCTCGAGCGCCACCCTCAGGACAGCAGGACAGCAGGACAGCTCACCCGCAACGACTTCGAGTTAAATAGAAAAATCTACCTGCAGGTCAAAGGAGTGGCCATGGGAAAGCAATTCGACCCCGCCTTCGCCAACATCTACCTGGCGGAATGGAAAGCCACCGTGTTCCCCCTGTGCGCTCTCCGACCCTCACGCTTCTACCGCTTCCTGTACGACAAGATGTGTGTCTGGCACTACGGGAGGGAGGTCTTCCAATGGTTCGCATGAACGCTGAATGCGCACCACGCGTCCATCCACCTCACCTACCGACTGGACGGGCAGCAAGTGGACTTCCTTGACACCACCACATAAAAGGAATCTCACTTCTCCCGTGCAGGCCGGCCAGCTGGAAATCAAAATGCACTTCAAGCCCACCGACACCTACGCCCTCCTACACGCCGCCAGCTACCACCCTCACCACACGTGCAGTGGGATACTCAAGTCTCAACTACCTCGCTAATTGTCTCTAAAAACATGTTTTCACTTTGCATTATTTTTACATTTTGGTCATTTAGCAGACACTCTTATCCAGAGCAACTTACAGTATTGAATACATACATTTCATTTCATGCATTTTGATTTTTTTTGTAACTGTCCCCCGTGGGAATCAAACCCACAACCCTGGCGTTGCACACACCATGCTGGCGTTGCAAACACCATGCTCTACCAACTGAGCCACAGGGAAGACTGGGGTATAGTGTGTAACAAACCCAGTGCAATGTTCAATCTAAGCGCTGGGTGGTAGTTTTATAGGTTCAGGGGTATGTCAGAAATATTTTTTCTATTTTCACAAGAACAATTATCAGTGCAGACGCTGGCATTGGCGCAAAAGGGCTGAACTTTGATGAAATTACAATTTGTGGGTGTGTTGAGGCTTGGACCCTGCTCCATGGATAAATACGTGGTTGCTTCAAGTTGTGTGTATTTATGGTCTTTAATGTATTGCATTAGAATCAACTCAAATCAATGTTAGTCTAAATCAATGTTAGTCTGTTATAGTTTGTTAAATGGTGGTCCCGTGTGGCTCAGTTGGTAGAGCATGGTGTTTGCAACGCCAGGGTCGTGGGTTTGATTCCCACGGGGGACCAGTACGGGGGAAAAAAATGTATGAAATGTATGCATTCACTACTTTAAGTCGCTCTGGATAAGAGCATCTACTAAAATGTAATGTAAATGTTGAACAGCTTACAGAAACAAAAATAGCAAAATGTAGACCTATACCATCTTTGCTAAATATGTTAACTTGAACCTGTTTGCAGTCCACATTGTTCTAAGTAATTGCATGGCTTCAATGTTGAAATATATACATACAATTCCCATTGATATAGGGGCTAGGCCAACTGTAAATTGCATTATGGCTGAGCATAGTTATGCCAAATGTGGTCAATAAACAAGACTAAATTCACTTAAAAGAGCAAATCATTTGAATACAATTCTAAACAAAACAACAATTTGTTTTAAATAAGCTATGTCTAAATACACTTACAGTACAGGCACCATAATTGCTTCATATTGGCATATAATATTAAAACAACGCACACTATGGAGGCTTTTACACACATCAAAACTTTTCACAGTAGCTGGACAAAGATCCAATATCAATAGAAAGGGAGAATGTCCACTCACCTTTATACTGCTCCCAAGTAGGCCTAAATTTTATGAACATAACCGGAAGCATTTTACAGATCAGATCGCATTCACACATCTCCAGAAGCTGCATTGCCAGAGCGTCATGGACGTTGTCACCATAAAACCAGCAAGGTGAATCATTCTTATAAGTTTGGTTGACATTTATTTTAAACTAAAAACAAGTAATCTGTTGTTTTTTTAAGAACAACAACAATACATACAATAGCATGTAATTATATGATAAAATAAAACCATCAGGATAAAAAAGACACACATTGCTGTTGAACTAGTGTTACCGGTGTGTAAGGGAGGCAAAGTTAGGTGCAGGAGAGTAGTGTGTAGTAACAGACGCACTTTATTCCGTTCCAAAAACGACAGCACAGAATACAATAAACGTGACCAAAAACGCGGAACACGAACAAAATACAGGCACGTGGTAAAATACCCACATAACATACAACAATATCACACAAAGACATGGAGGGGAACAGAGGACTAAATACATGCAGTGTGATTAGGGAATGAAAACCAGGTGTGTATGGAACAAGACAAAACAAATGGATATATGAAAAATGTAGCGGTGATGGCTAGAAAGCCGGTGACGTCGATCGCAGAACGCCGCCCGAACAATGAGAGGAGACGACTTCGGCAGAAGTCGTGACAGTACCCCCCCCCCCTTGACGAGCGGCTCCAGCGGCACGCCGACACTGGCCTCGGGGACGACCCGGAGGGCGAGGCGCAGGGCGATCCAGCCGGCAACGGTGAAACTCCCGCAGAAGTTCGGGGTCCAACACATCTGCAACCGGGACCCAGCACCTCTCCTCCGGACCATACCCCTCCCACTCCACAAGGTACTGAAGGCCCCCTGCCCGACGTCTCGAATCCAGGATGGAATGAATGGAGTACGCCGGGACCCCCTCGATGTTCAGAGGGGGCGTAGGAACCTCCCGCACCTCAGATTCCTGGAGCGGACCAGCCACCACCGGCCTGAGGAGAGACACATGGAACGAGGGGTTAATACGGTAATCAGAGGGAAGCTGTAATCTGTAACACACCTCGTTCACCCTCCTCAGGACTTTGAATGGTCCCACAAACCGCGGACCCAGCTTCCGGCAGAGCAAGCGGAGGGGCAGGTTTCGTGTCAAGAGCCAGACCTGGTCCCCCGGTGCAAACACTGTGGTCTCACTGCAGTGACGGTCCGCGCTGGTCTTTTGGCGAAGTGTGGCTCGCTGAAGGTGAACATGGGCAGCCTCCCATGTCTCCAACATGACCCAGAACCAGTCGTCCACCGCAGGAACCTCGGTCTGACCCTGATGCCACAGCGCCAGAACCGGCTGGTACCCCAATACGCACTGAAAGAGGGAGAGGTTAGTGTAGGAGTGGCAAAGCGAGTTCTGCGCCATCTCGGCCCAGGGCACGAACGTCGCCCACTCCCCCGGCCGGTCCTGGCAATAGGACCGCAGAAACCTGCCCACATCCTGGTTGACTTTCTCTACCTGCCCGTTACTCTCGGGGTGAACACCCGAGGTAAGACTGATCGAGACCCCCAGACGTTCCATGAACGCCTTCCAGACTCTCGACTTGAACTGGGGACCCCGATCAGACACTATATCCTCAGGCATCCCGTAGTGCCGGAAGACATGAGAAAACAGGGCTTCCGCAGTCCGTAGGGCCGTAGGAAGACCGGGCAGAGGGAGGAGACGACAGGAAATGATCCACAACGACCAGGATCATAGTATTTCCCTGTGAAATAGGAAGATCGGTTAAAAAATCCACCGACAGGTGTGACCAAGGTCGTTGTGGAACAGGTAGCTTACCTCTGGGCAGGTGTCTTGGAGCTTTACACTGGGCACACACCGAGCAGGAGGAAACATAAACACTCACATCGTTAGCCAAGTTGGGCCACCAGTACTTCCCAATCAGACAGCGCACCTTCCGACCGATCCCCGGATGACCAGAGGAGGGTGACGTGTGGGCCCAATAGATCAACTGGTCACGGACAGCAGCCGGAACGTACATACGCCCGATGGGACACTGGGGGGGAGCGGGCTCTGTACGCAACGCCTGCTCAATGTCCGCGTCCAGCTCCCACATGACCGGTGCTACCAGGCAAGAGGCCGGGAGTATGGGAGTCTGATCCATGGGCCGCTCCTCTGTGTCATACAGCCGGGACAATGCGTCTGCCTTCATATTCTGGTAACCTGGTCTGTAGGACAGGGTAAACACAAAACGGGTAAAGAACATGGCCTACCTTGCCTGACGAGGATTCAGTCTACTCGCTGCCCGGATGTACTCCAGGTTGCGGTGGTCAGTCCAGATGAGGAAAGGGTGTTTAGCCCCCTCAAGCCAATGTCTCCACGCCTACAACGCTTTAACCACAGGCAACCGCTCCCGGTGCCCCACATCACAGTTCCGCTCCGCCGTGCTGAGCTTCTTCGAGAAGAAAGCACAGGGGCAGAGTTTCGGTGACGTACCCGAGCGCTGTGAGAGCACGGCTCCTATCCCACCTCCACTATGAACGCCAAAGAGGGATCCGGATGGGCCAGCACGGGAGCCGAAGTAAACAGAGCTCTCAGCTTCCCAAAAGCCCTGTCCGCCTCAGCCGACCACTGCAACCGTACAGGACCCCCCTTCAGCAGTGAGGTAATGAGAGCATCCACCTGGCCAAAACCCCGGATAAATCTCCGGTAGAAATTGGAAAACCCTAAATATCGCTGCACCTCCTTTACCTTGGTGGGAGTCGGCCAATTACGCTCGGCTGCAATGCGGTCACTCTCCATCTCCACCCCTGATGTGGAAATGCGATACCCTAGGAAGGAGACAGCCTGCTGAAAGAACAGGCATTTCTCTGCCTTGACGTACAGGTCATGCTCCAACAGTCGTCCAATACCCTGCGCACCAAGGACACATGCTCGGCGCGTGTAGCGGAGTATATCAGAATGTCATCGATATAAACCACTACACCCTGCCCGTGCAGGTCCCTGAAAATCCTGTCTACAAAGGATTGGAAAACTGATGGAGCATTCATCAACCCGTACGGCATGACGAGGTACTCATAATGCCCTGAGCTGGTACTAAACGCTGTCTTCCACTCGTCTCCCTCCCGGATACACACCAGGTTATACGCAATCCTGAGATCCAGTTTCGTGAAGAAGCGCGCCCCATGCATTTACTCAATCGCCGGGGCGATAAGAGGTAGCAGGTAACTGTACTTCACCGTGATTTCATTGAGACCTCTATAGTCAATGCACGGGCGTAGACCTCCATCCTTCTTCTTCCCAAAAAATAAACTCAAGGAGGCGAGTGAAGTGGAGGACCGAATGTACCCTGACGCAGGGATTCAGAGACATATGTCTCCATAGCCACCATCTCCGCTTGCGACAGGGGATACACGTGACTACTGGGAAGCGCAGCGTCTGCCAGGAGATTTATCGCACAATCCCCCCGTCGATGAGGTGGTAATTGAGTCGCCTTCTTTTTACAGAAGGCGAGTGTCAAATCAGAATATTCTGAGGGGATGCGACGGTGGAGACCTGGTCTGGACTTTCCACCGTGGTAGCACCAATGGAAACTCCTACACACCTCCCCGAGCACTCTCGCGACCAACCTGTGAGAGCCCTCTGTTGCCAGGAAATAGTGGGGTTATGATGAGCCAACCAGGGCAGACCTAGTACCACGGGAAACGCAGGACAGTCAATGAGGAAGAGACTGATCTTCTCCTCGTGACCCCCCAGCATCTCCATGGTCAGGGAGATGGTGGCTTCCCTGATTAGCCCGGACCCTAATGGTCGACTACCCAGAGTGTGAACCGGGAAAGGTCTAACTACAGGAATAATGGGGATCCCTAAACTAAGGGCTAACGCTCTGTCGATAAAATTACCAGCTGCGCCTGAATCGACGAGCACCTTATGATGGGAATGCGGGGAAAACTCAGGGAAACAAACAGGTGGTCAACAGAGGACTCTGGATGAGTGTGGTGCAGACTCACCTGGGGACGCCAGAGTGCCCTGCCTGTTGCTTCGACTCCCAGAGGGACCGACACGACACCGACCGGCAGTGTGCCCTCTGCGGCCACAGATGGGGCACGTGATGGCCCCTCCTCCAGCCTCCCTACACGCAGCCCCTCCACCGGAGCGGGGGTGCTGGAAGATGGCACCGACAGAGCCCCCTCTGGATGTCCGCAGGTGACCAGCAGGTTATCCAAACAGATGGACAAATCCAACAGTTGGTCAAAGGAGATGGTGGCATCCCTGCAGGCCAGCTCACGTCGGACGTCCTCTCGCAGGCTGCACTGATAGTGGTCGATGAAGGCCCTGTTGTTCCAGCCTGCTCTGGCAGCCAAGGTCCGGAATTCCAGGGCGAATTCCTGGGCGCTCCTCGTCCCCTGCCTCAAATGGAAGAGCCGTTCCCCCGCCGCTCTACCTTTGGGTGGATGGTCGAAGACGGCCCGGAAGCGACGGGTGAACTCTTCGAAGTGGTCCAACGCCGTGTCTCCTTCTCCCCACACGGCGTTTGCCCACTCCAGAGCTCTCCCCAAGAGGCATGAGAAGAGGGCAGACACTCTCTCCCTTCCCGAGGGAGCTGGATACACAGTGGCCAGGTAGAGGTCCAGTTGTAACAGGAATCCCTGGCACTGTGCTGCCGTCCCATCATACTCCCTGGGAAGGGAGAGACGCATCCCACTGGGACTGGCTCCAGACGGGACGGGTAGAGGTGACCCCGGTTGCGCTGGTCGAGGCACTGGAGAGACTTCCTTTCTCTCCCAGCGGTCCATAGTCTGGACAACGCGATCCATCATGGCACCAAGATGATGTAACATAGCAGAATGTTCCTGGATGCACTCCTTGACTCCTTTCACCGGGGTACCTGCTCCTGCTGACTCCATGGGTGATGTGATATTCTTTTACGGGTGTGTAAGGGAGGCGAAGTCAGGTGCAGGAGAGTAGTGTGTAGTAACAGGCACACTTTATTCCATTCCAAAAACGACAGCACAGAATACAATAAACATGCCCAAAACACGGAACATGAACAAAATACAGGCGCGTGGTAAAATACCCACATAACATACAACAATATCACACAAAGACATGGAGAAGAACAGAGTACTAAATACATGCAGTGTGATTAGGGAATGAAAACCAGGTGTGTAATGGAACAAGACAAAACAAATGGAAATATGAAAAATGGAGCGGCGATGGCTAGAAAGCCGGTGACGTCGGTCGCTGAACGCCGCCCGAACAAGGAGAGGAGCCGACTTCGGCGGAAGTCGTGACACCTAGCCTTTGTTATAGTAGGCCTAAGGGAGGTCTTGGGTTATGAACATATGAAACGGAAAACAAGCCACTTTTACAAGTTACAGAAAACGTCTACATTCTCATCTCTCATTTCATGATGGCATGGACAAGTAGAAATGCCGTAGAAATGTTTTAATTTGCGGTAGAAATGTGTTGAACATCCACTGAAGTAGCAAGTAAGTTTTTCTAGAGAGCTACAGTATTTTATTTATTTTTTGTATTTACATTTTTATTAGGGGATGGATCAGCGTTAATATTGCAGATAGATAGTTGCTTCCATTAAAGTAATTGTCTGTATTATTTCAAATCCCCCATAGATGTTTTGGGTAAACATACACTGCCGTTCAAAAGTTTGGGGCCACATAGAAATGTCCATGTTTTTGAAAGAAAAGCACATTTTTTGTCCATTAAAATAACATCAAATTGATCAGAAATACAGTGTAGACATTGTTAACGGGGCGGCAGGTAGCCTAGTGGTTAGAGCGTTGGACCTGTAACCAGAAGGTTTCTAGAGCCAATGCCCAAGCTGACAAGGTAAAAATCTGTTGTTCTGCCCCTGAACAAGGCAGTTAACCCCCTGTTCTTAGGCTGTCATTGTAAATAAGAATGTGTTCTTAACTGACTTGCCTAGTTAAATAAAAAATAAAAAAAAATACTAGTGTAGCTGGAAACGGCTGATTGTTAATGGAATATCGACAGCTGAAGTCGGAAGTTTGCTAACAGGAGTGATGGTTGATTTCTTACTGACCCAACGCTCTAACCACTAGGCTACCTGCCGCCCCTAATCCAAGTATGTAATTTTAAAAGGCTAATTGATCATTAGAAAACCCTTTTGCAATTATGTTTGCATAGCTGAAAACTGTTCTGATTAAAGAAGCAATAAAACGTACCTTCTTTAGACTAGTTGAGTATCTAGAGCATCAGCATTTGTGGTTTCGATTAGAGCCTCAAAATGGCTAGAAAGAAAGAACTTTCTTCTGAAACTCGTCAGTCTATTCTTGTTCTAGTCTATTCCATGTGAGAAATTGGCAAGACAGTGAAGATCTCGTACAACACTGTGTACTACTCCCTTCACAGAACTGCGCAAACCTGCTCTAACCAGAATAGAAAGAGGAGTGCACAACTGAGCAAGAGGACAAGTACATTAGAGTGTCTAGTTTGAGAAACAGACCCTAACACGTCCTCAACTGGCAGCCCCCAACCCTCCAGGAGTCTGTCACAATGGGAATTGGACCCAAAAGAACACAGCAGGGAGTACAACGCTCCCAACCGCTATAAACAAGTCAATGAGAAAACAAAGGACAAGGCCCACAATTAAGGAGACCTGTGGGTCCGGACAACACCTCACAGAGACCTCCCCGGGCTAGTTAGAACCACACAAGTCTCGACAACTGCCTCCAAAAACCCTGGAACCTGTCGCTACCTCTTAAAACCTGTTAGGGATAGGGGGCAGTATTTACACGGCCGGATAAAAAACGTCCCCAATGTAATCTGGTTACTACTCCTGCCCAGTAACTAGAATATGCATATAATTATTGGCTTTGGATAGAAAACACCCTAAAGTTTCTAAAACTGTTTGAATGGTGTCTGTGAGTATAACAGAACTCATATGGCAGGCAAAAACCTGAGAAGATTCTGACCAGGAAGTGGCCTGTCTGACAAGTTGTTGTTCTTCTTGCCTCTGTTTATTGAAGACTGAGGATCTTTGCTGTAACGTGACACTTCCTACAGCTCCCACAGGCTCTCAGAACCCGGGAAAAAGCTGAATGACGTAATTCAAGGCCCAGGCTGAAACACACTAGCTCGTTTGGCAAGTGCTCTATCAGAGGGCTATTAGACGAGGCTCGTGCATGAGGGGATAGCATGCTTTTACTTTTTCTCTCGTTGAATGTAAACAGGCTTTGCCGGTCAGAATATTATCGCTTTTTTACGAGAAAAGTGGCATAAAAATTGATTTTAAACAGCGGTTGACATGCTTCGAAGTACTGTAATGGAATATTTAGAATTTTTTTGTCACGAAATGCGCAATGCTCGTAACCCTTATTTACCCTTCGGGTAGTGTCTTGAACGCAAGAACAAAACGCCACTGTTTGAACATAACTATAGATTATTTGGGACCAAACCAACATTTGTTATTGAAGTAGAAGTCCTGGGAGTGCATTCTGACGAAGACAGCAAAGGTAATAACATTTTTCTTATAGTAAATCTGACTTTGGTGAGTGCTAAACTTGCTGGGTGTCTAAATAGCTAGCCCTGTGATGCCGGGCTATCTACTTAGAATATTGCAAAATGTGCTTTCACCGAAAAGCTATTTTAAAATCGGACATATTGAGTGCATAGAGGAGTTCTGTATCTATAATTCTTAAAATAATTGTTATGTTTCTTGTGAACGTTTATCGTGAGTAATTTAGTAAATTCACCGGAAGTGTTCGGTGGGAATGCTAGTCACATGCTAGTCACCTGCTAATGTAAAAAGCTGTTTTTTGATATAAATATGAACTTGATTGAACATTTACATTCACATTTAAGTCATTTAGCAGACGCTCTTATCCAGAGCGACTTACAATTTGGTGCATTCACCTTAAGATATCCTGTGGAACAACCATTTTACAATAGTGCATCTAAATCTTTCGGGGGGGGGGGTAGAAGGATTACTTTATCCTATCCCAGGTATTCATTAAAGAGGTGGGGTTTCAGGTGTCTCCGGTAGGTGGTGATTGACTCCGCTGTCCTGGCGTCGTGAGGGAGCTTGTTCCACCATTGGGGTGCCAGAGCAGCGAACAGTTTTGACTGGGCTGAGCGGGAGCTGTGCTTCCTCAGAGGTAGGGAGGCGAGCAGGCCAGAGGTGGATGAACGCAGTGCCCTTGTTTGGGTGTAGGGCCTGATCAGAGCCTGAAGGTACGGAGGTGCCGTTCCCCTCACAGCTCCGTAGGCAAGCAGCATGGACTTGTAGCGGATGCGAGCTTCAACTGGAAGCCAGTGGAGAGAGCGGAGGAGCGGGGTGACGTGAGAGAACTTGGGAAGGTTGAACACCAGACGGGTTGCGGCGTTCTGGATGAGTTGTAGGGGTTTAATGGCACAGGCAGGGAGCCCAGCCAACAGCGAGTTGCAGTAATCCAGACGGGAGATGACAAGTGCCTGGACTAGGACCTGCGCCGCTTCCTGTGTGAGGCAGGGTCGTACTCTGCGAATGTTGTAGAGCATGAACCTACAGGATCGGGTCACCGCCTTGATGTTAGTGGAGAACGACAGGGTGTTGTCCAGGGTCACGCCAAGGTTCTTATCACTCTGGGAGGAGGACACAAGGGAGTTGTCAACCGTGATGGCGAGATCATGGAACGGGCAGTCCTTCCCTGGGAGGAGGAGCAGCTCCGTCTTGCCGAGGTTCAGCTTGAGGTGGTGAACAGACATGCATGTATTGTATAACATAATGTCCTAAGATTGTCATCTAATGAAGATCATCAAAGGTTAGTGCTGCATTTAGCTGTGGTTTGGGTTTATGTGACATTATATGCTAGCTTGAAAAATGGGTGTCTGATTATTTCTGGCTGGGTACTCTGCTGACATAATCTAATGTTTTGCTTTCGTTGTAAAGCCTTTTTGAAATCAGACAGTGTGGTTAGATTAACGAGAGTCTTGTCTTTAAAATGCTGTAAAATAGTCATATGTTTGAGAAATTTAAGTAATAGCATTTCTAAGGTATTTGAATAATGCGCCACGGGATTCAACTGGCTGTTGAGTAGGTGGGACGATTTCAAGCGTCCCACCTAGCCCAGAGAGGTTAACACGATCCAGACCCAAAGGAACACAGCAGGAGAATAATGCTCTCCGTTGGAAACAACATCATAGGCTAGCACCGTTGAAGCTAATGGCACTTATTCTCCAGCAAGGCCGGGATCCCCTAATCACCTGATCTCCAATTGACATTGACCACCCGATCAGGTGACAGCAAGGGAGTTGGAACCTGATTGGACGAATCGGCCCCACTGCATAGCAACTAAATGGACCAATAGGAACGGTCTGCGCCACACCCACCAGCCCTATATAAGCAGCACACCTCTCCACTCCCCTCATGAATTTGCGGAGGGACAGCCAGACAACGGATCTCTGCTTCTAAAGACTACTACGAATTAAGAAGAATACTCAAGACTGCAAGAACAGCTGAAGCACCACCATTACATCCACACACACACACACACACACACACACACACACACACACACACACACACACACACACACTCTCTTTTAGTCGGGAACGGCTAATTCCGGTACCATTGTTTTTGTAACTTTCTGCATTTTTTTGTCTTCCCTGCCACTTGTGGAAGCCGAATAGGCAGAAACGCATCGTGCCTGGGACCTTTCTAGAGCAGTTGTGTTGCCGTAAGAAATGTAGGTTCTGCCTGGACTCTTCGGAAAGGTAACCTTTTGTCTACCCCCCTTTTTTCTCACTCCTTAATTTGAGTTTTACAGAGTGCTTCGGTCATGACGGCGAGGGACCACACACTACAGAGCCAGTCTCTGGGCACTTCAATGCACTCCACGCCCCTCACGGACCCCACCTGCGCTACAGCTACGACCCGACCGTCAATCTCTTACCTGAGACGACGCTATGAGAGAACACCAGATGCTTCTTCCGGTATACAATGAGCTACTCAACCATCAGTCTCCCGCATGAGACCACGCACAGGGAGACCGCCGGATGCTTCTCCTGGTCGGCAATCAACCACTACCACCAGACTACCAGGCTCCCGCCGGAGCCAACGTGCCGAGGAAACACCGGAAGCTTCTCCCGGTCGAAGCACGGAGCAACACGCTGCAACCACTACCGTATCCATCACCCAGATATGGATAATGACCTGACAACCGGACCAGGTAACTCTGGACGCCGGCAACTCCCACCTTCACCACTCTCCACACGATGAGGGATGCCACGACACCTTCCACCTGGGCTACTACGACACGGACACGAGTGTAAAAGGGAGACACGATGAGGGAGACATGACGAGGGAGCACCTCCTCCCCCCCTCCCCAGTGCAAGGGCCAAGAGGGATAGCACCAAGGCTGCAAGTCCGGTAGCACACCCGACACCCTCCAGAGCACACCCACATCCACCGGTGGCTTCCCCTTCCCTTCCTTTTTCAGCGCGGGGCAGCCAGGGACAGTGGGGAGGCGACAGCCTCCGACACATACCCAACGCCTCTGAAAGCGCACTGCCAACCCTATAGGGTTACCCCTCCTTCCCCTCCCTCTTCCAACAGACACCCTACGGTTGGCAGGCATGGAGCAGATGCACCGGACATGACACTGGACACGACACGGAGGCAAGAGATCACAATGGAGGATGGACTACAGACCAACGATCCGAAACACAGTAAGGCCGAGTCAGTAGCCACCTTCTTCTTCCACCCCAGTGTCAAGGCCACTGCCAAGACACTGCTCATCAGATCTTGACATTACCTGAAGGAGATCAACAACCACCTCTAGGAAGGGCCGTTGCCACCAGGATACCAACGGAAGGCGATGGTACTGATCGATGGACTGACAGCTTTGTCCCGCAACCTCACCCGGGCATTGGCGGGCAGTAATGTGGAGGATGGGGAGTCCGATGGAGCGAGGGCGACACATGGGCATTGGCGGCAACAAAGGAGGTCTCATCGGAAGAGGAGGAGAGGAGTCCATCTCCACACTCAAGGCAGAACTGATGCAACCTGTCGGAAACACCACTTGGCTGGAGTGCATGAAGAAAGGAGACTAGGGGCCACAAGGAGGACGTTGGGAGACACCACCGGAACAGACACGCAGACGCGGCACTAAGGAGAGAGCCCCTCAGACCGCACGACGAGGAGGAAAGAGGACCGGCAAGACCAACAGGCCAACATCACCATCCCCTGAACACCCAAGACCCGGCCAAACCTAAACCCGGGTGGCACAGGGAGGGCTTCCGATGCGGAACACGACACAGTCCGACCTCGGCCCAGACCATGCCCCGACTAGGGTGACTGGACAGAAAAAGGCCCTTGGCCACACCCCAACCAGGGTGGCAGAAGACCCCATGGACATCAGTGAGGGACAGAAGGAAACAGAGAGCCGTACCCCACCCAGAATGCCGACCAGACCGATCCGTCATACCCCAAACAAGGTGACACCGGGGATTGGGAGGATGGTTGAGCTTCTGGCAGCCAAGGGGGATGGCCTCCCAATGTTCGAAGACCTCTCCGTCCGCCCCCCCGGTGATCTCAGAACCATCACTGTCTCCCCTCCGCCCCTCACGGATCCCCTCGCCCATGGATCAAGAGGATCTCAACATCCTGGACGACGCCATCTTCATGAGCGCGGTGACAGAGCTCTGCCAACAGATACTAATGGACACACCAGAAAATAAACAACTGTTCACGGAACCTTCAGGGTGGGAACCCGACACTGACCTGCCGCAGACTGTCCGTGACCTACTGGAAAATGACTGGAAAACCTTTGACTTGACCCCCCTCCCACCAGGGGCACAGGACAACCTGCCCAAGGAGGAGGTGACCTCCCTCAGGCAACTGGAGAGGGACGCGACGATCGCCATCAAACCGGCGAAAAAAGGGTCAGCTATGGTCATCCTGGACAGGGGTCAGTACGTGAAGAAGGTGGAGCGCCAACTCAGCCAGGAGGACAACTACCAGAGGCTGACAGGACACGGCGGACTTCCTGGACAAGGTGGCGGCAACCAAGGTGGGCACCAGCGACTTCCTGTTCACCATGGATATGGACTGCCTATACTCCAACATCAAATTTTTACAGGTTACAGAAAACGTCTACATTCTCATCTCTCATTTCATGATGGGCATGGACACGTAGGCTACATCATGGAGGGGGTTTTACGCAAGTCCAAAACGGGACCTGCATGGCTAAAAGAATGTGGACTTGCTTACAAATGCAGAGATAAAATGGGAATGTCAGCTAACTGTTTTACTCCTCTCAAACATAATATTTTAATAAAGCTTTGGTGATTAAGATTTATTTCCAAGTGGTCTCAAGAGCCAAAGCCTTTATCGACAATCTTGACTACTTCACGATTGCATTGGGGAAAAAAATGAATTGAGAGGAGGAGAGGCTATGCTTGGTTTTAAATCAAATTAAATGAAATTGTATTATTAAAACATGTTTATGTTTCTAAATACAAAGTATACAGGCACCAAAAGCAGATTAGGGCAGTATGTGTCACGGCTGGATAGGCTGCATTTTCGCTTTCAAAATTCATACCATAACCAACTGTGTTACCGCTAAAACCAGCTTTTGGTTGGTCATAAATATCCTTGCCTGAAATTAGCTCTTTGGATCATGTTTTTAAGGACACAAAAATTTCCAACCCGCCCATCTGAGCACAAGCGAGCTGATATAAGACAGGTAAATTGCCGAACCTGGCGTTAGGGCTGGAAAATGCCAGTGCGCCAGATTTTACATGACGAAATTGCAAACTAACGTGCGTTTGACACTAGCACCGTCTTAACGCAAGCCGAAAATAGAGCCCTAACACTGTAGTGTTGCCATACTTTAACACTGAAGTGTTACCATAAAGTACAGTATATCTGATCAAACCTAGAGGTGAGGCAATGAATGACAGGCAGGTTTTATTATAAGCTTAGTTAGTCATCAAAATATTGTTCATATGGGAGATTATTAAGGCGGCAGACATTACCGTAGACCTCTATATTGCAGGATGTACTGGAGTCTCCAGCGTCACATGAGTATGTGCCAGAATCACTGACTTCACACTTCAGGATTTGGAAGTAGTGTTTTCTTCCCATAGCATAAATACGCAAATCCTTGCGTGGTTTCACCTCGATCCCATTCTGAAGATAAAACATTTTTAATTGAGAAATAGTCAACATATCCACAGAAATCTGTCATATCATTTGAGTAAATGAATAATGTATAAGTAAACTGATCATTGTCGATGTTGTATTTTACAAACCTAGCTATTCATGGACTGCACTTCCCGTCATTGCCATTGTAATCAACGTTCTGCAGATGCCGCAGCATATTGATGTACGACTGATGGTTAATGCTCAGTTTTTTTGAACGATAGTTAATGACTGTTTGGTAAAAATTACACTATAGTGACCTGGAAATACAATGACATTGCTAAAGTAGACAAATTATTAGTAGGAAACAATTTTGACACCATTATGACGTAGTCAAGTTTACTTTAGAGAGATGGCAATGTTGCCATGAGCTAGCAAAGTTTGTCAGAAATAGCTAGCAATACTAACATTAGCTAGCCTCCACGGGATTGCTGTTCCTATACCGGGACGGTTGAGTTAACGTACGCTAATGTGATTAGCATGACAGTTGTAAGTAACAGCAAACTATCCAGACATGTCTTATATGGGTAGAAAGCTTAAATGATTGTTAATCTAACTACACTGTCCACTTTACAGTAGGTATTACAGTGAAAAATACCATGCTATTGTTTGAAGAGAGTGCACAACAACAACAAAAATTATCACGGCAACTGGTTTGATACATTCGCCTCTGAAGGTAAATAATGTACTTACATTCAGTAATCTTGCTCTGATTTGTCATCCTGAGGGTCCCAGAGATAAAATGTAGCGTAGTTTGGTCTGATAAAATCTACAAATGTAGGAACTGGGTTTTACAGTTTGAACCCCTGCTGTCTCTAGCTCCACACCCACCCCACCTGGCTATCTATATGTGTGAAAGTTATTGTATAAGCTAAGGATCCATCATGTATGACATCCCTGGGAGGATGTAAACTTAAATGTTGTGTTACCATATCATTTTTGTATGTTCTCTGTGGTTATGTACTTGAAAATGTATCAATTGACCAAATCGGCACATTTGGGAAGACTTCATACAAAATATTGTCCTGTTTTGTAATGCTTCACTGGATCAATCTGAAATTTTGCACACACACTGCTGCTATCTAGTGGCAAAAATCTAAATTGCGCCTGAACTGCAATATTATATTATGGCCTTTCTCTTGCATTTCAAAGATAATGGAAAAAAAGAAATAGAAAAGGCATGTTTTTTGTTTGTATTATCTTTTACCAGATCTAATGTGTTATATTCTCCTACATTAATTTTACATTTCCACAAACTTGTGTTTGTGGAAGAAAGTGTTTCCTTTCAAATGGTATCAAGAATATGCATATCCTTGCTTCAGGTCCTGAGCTTCAGGCAGTTAGATTTGAGTATGTCATTTTAGGCGAAAATTGAAAAAAAGGGTACGGTCCTTAAGAGGCTAACTAAAATTCTGGTGTTCTTCCCTCAATTTAGCTAGCTAGCTAAGGTTGTGCTGCATCTAAAGTCAATCTGGCGACATCACAATGATTACAAAAGCTTGTCCTACTAATTATTTTGAAAGCCATAGTCAATCAATCAACAATATAATAATTCTCTTAGGAAAGGTTTTCATCTTAACTCACAATCTTTAAAAAATATATTTTTAAAAATGCATTTAACCTTTATTTAACTAGGCAAGTCAGTTAAGAACAAATGCTTATTTTACAATGACGGCCGACCCCGACCAAACCCTCCCCTAACCCGGGCGACGCTGGGCCAACATCACAGCACAGTAAAATATATGGCACATGGGAACCAAACGAGGGTGGTCTACGGTGATAGGTGGGATGGGCTGAGAGTAGCTGAGGGGTGGGATTAAAGAGCTCATGATCGGTAATGGTATTATTGAAAACACTACACATAATATAATGTGTACCGGAGTAAAATCTAATGTAAGTATACTGAACAAAAATATATATATGCAACATGTGTTGGTCCTATGTTTCATGAGCTGAAATAAAAGATCCTAGAAACGTTCCAGGCGCATAAAAGATTATTTCTCTCAAATTATGTGCACAAATTTGTTTACAGCCCTGTTAGTGAGCATTTCTCCTTTGCCAAGATAATTCATCCACCTGAATGGTGTGGTATATCAAGATGCTGATTAAACATCATGATCATTAAACAGGTGCACCTTGTGCTGGGGACAATAAAAGACCACTCTAAAATGTGCAGTTCTGTCACGGAACACAATGCCACAAATGTCTCAATTTTTGAGGGAGCGTGCAATTGAAATGCTGACTGCAGGAATGTCCACCAGAGATGGAGAGATTTTAATGTTCATTTCTCTATCCTTACTACCTCCAACATTGTTTTAGAGAATTTGCCACTACGTCCACCCGGCCTCACAATCTTAGACCATGAGTATGGCGTTGTGTGGGCGAGCAATTTGCTGATGTCAACGTTGTGAACAGAGTGCCCCATGGTGACGGTGGGGTTATGGCAGTCCTTCTCAAATAGTGGGGCGCGCCCCACCTGGCGGGGCTCGAAGCGATGCCAGGGGGGGGCGCGTGTGACCCCGGGGAACATGCTTTTTTTTGCCGCATGGAGTAGGGTTTTTTTGCACCGAACAAGAGCACACAGCACAGAGCAGGAGATATGAAGTGCAGATAACAAACCCTTAAGAGACACCATGGAAAAATATTTAACAGTGATGAAAAGAAAGGCGGAGAGAGACGGAGATAATGAGACAAACGTAAGTCTCCCGAAAGCTAAGACGAGGAAATATGGCTTCACTGTAACTACGGTGGGAGACGAGGAAAGACCGGTATGTTTACTGCGTCTAAAAATGTTGGCAGCGGACAGCATGAAGCCAAATAAATTAAGGCGTCACTTAAAGACATTACACCCCAATCACGCTGATAAGCCGCTTGAGTTTTTTCAGCGAAAACGTGTCGAATATTGCCAACAATCGTCCTGCTTTGTGAATGCTACTTCAGTAAACCAGCGAGCACTGTTAGCATCATATAAGGTGCGTACCAAATTGCTCAGTGCAAAAAAAAACACTCCATAGCAGAGGAGCTGATACTGCCTGCAGCATTAGACATGGTCTCTGCCATGCTGGATGACGCAAGTGCTGCAAAAATAAAAACTATCCCTCTGTCCAATGACACTGTCGCCAGACGTATAAATGACATTGCTAACGATCTTAAAGAACAGCTGGTAGATAAACTCAAAGACAAACGTTTTGCCTTACAGTTCGATGAAGCAACTGACAGCAACAAAGACTGTTTGTTTATCGCTTATGTACATTTTGACATGACAAACTCCCTGTGTGAGGATCTACTTTTTTGTAAATATGTCAGAGACAGAGCCACAGCTGAAGAGCTATTCAAAATGCTGGACTGCTTCCTGACTGAGAATGGGCTAAAGTGGGAGAACTGCATTGGTGTTTGCAGTGATGGTGCACAGACCATGGCAGGGATGAGAAAAGGACTTCGGGCACTCATCAAGAAGGCCTCACCTAATGCTGAGTGGACACACTGTGTTGTACACAGAGAAGCACTGGCATCAAGGCACCTTTCCTCTGAATTAAGTGAGGTTATGACTGACATTCTAGGTGTAGTCAATTTTGTAAAGACCAGACCACTAAAAACAAGTCTTCTCTGCTATCTGTGAGGAGATGGGAGCTGAACATCAAGCTGTGCTGTTTCACAGGGAAGCAAGTTGGCTGTCACGAGGAAAAGTCTTGTCCCGAGTTTTTGAGCTCAGAGAGCAGATAAGAATGTTTTCGAAGCAGGAGCACAAGTATGACCTCGCAGAAAAAAATTGTGATGAGAACTTCCTGGCAAAACTGGCCTACCTGAGTGACATATTTGGAAAGCTTCAAGGGAAAGATAAACACCTCCCTCGGGTCACAGACAAGATCAGCTCTTTCACTCGAAAGCTTGCAATGTGGGGCAGGCGACTTGATGAAGGAAATACTGAGTCATTTGAGAACCTGCATGAATTTGTTGACACTACTGACTATGATGCCACCTCAGTGATTCCATATATTAAGGAGCATATTTCATCACTGATGGGATTCTTTAAAAAGTACTTCCCTGAAAACAGTTCCCAATATGACTGGGTGAGAGATCCTTTCAATGCACCAGCTCCAACTGGTTTCAGCTCTGCAGAGGAGGACCAGTTCATTGATATGACATCTGACTCCACATTGAGACTGAGGTTCACATCACAGACACTGAGTGAATTCTGGCTGAGTGTAGAGAGGCATTATCCACTCTTAGGGCAGAGGGCCATGGGCATTCTTCTTCCTTTTGCAACATCTTATCTTTGTGAGACTGGCTTCTCTGCTGTTGCTGCACTAAAGACCAAATATAGCTCCCAGCTAAACATTGAGCAGGAGCTGAGAGTTGTAGTATCATGCTTCAAACGCCGCTTCGAAAAGCTGTGCTCTGCAAAACGTGCTCATTGTAGCCATTAATCCTGACTTCCTCATTTTGATAAAAAAAAATCAGCACAAATTGTTTTATTCATTTTTGCTTTATAGGTCAAAGTGTTTCATATATTGTGCTCCTGAGTAATTGTTGCTGATCAATTTGAATTTATTATTATTTATTGATTATATTAAATTTATTTTTCAGTATCAAATGGTCAAAAAATGTTTACAGTTTAAATAAGGCTTGAATTTTTTGGGGGAATTTCAGGCAAATTGATTGATGCACTTTAAGTCTTTTCTGTTACAGACTAAAAAACAATGTTAATAAAGTTATTCTTTGTTGTAAGTTGATCTATATTTCTTTCTTTTTTCTTTTTTTGTTTTCTTTAATGCTAATAAGGATACAATGTTATGCAGAGGTGTACTTATAACAATTCTATAGACAAATTATACTATTTACAGTCGCGGCGGAGAGTTGGGGGGCGCGAAATGTTTACTTCTTCCTAGGGGGGGCGTAACAGAAAATAATTGAGAAGCACTGGGTTATGGTATGGGCGGGCATAAGCTACGGACAACAAACACAACTCCATTTTATCGATGGCAATTTGAATGCACAAAAAAAAACATGACGAAATCCTAAGGCCTATTGTGAGGCCCATTTTTTTTATCTATCTGTGACCAACAGATGCATATCTGTATTCTCAGTCATGTAAAACCCATAGATTAGGGCTGAATGAATTTATTTAAATTCACTGATTTCCTCATATGAACTGTAACTCAGTAAAATCTTTCAAATTGTTGCATGGTGCGTGAAAGTTTTGTTCAGTAAATGTATGTATGTACAGTGCATTTGGAAAGTATCAGAACCCTTGATTTTTTTTGTTAAGCCTTATTCTAAAATGGATTCAAAATGTGTTTTTTTCTCATCAATCTACACAGAATACCCAATAATGAAATGTTTACAAATTTATAAAAAATAAAATACTGAAATACCTTATTTACATAAGTATTTAGACCCTTTGCTATGAGACTCAAAACTGAGCTCAGGTGCATCTTGTTTCCATTGATCATCCTTGAGATGTTTCTACAACTTGATTGGAGTCCACCTGTGGTAAATTAAATTAATTGAACATGACTTGGAAAGGCACGCACCTGTTTATATAAGGTTCCACAGTTGACAGTGCATGTCAGGGTAAAAACCAAGCCATGAGGTTGAAGGAATTGTCTGTAGAGCTCCGAGACAGAATTGTGTCGAGGCACAGATCTGGGGAAAGGTACCAAAAATGTCTGCAGTATTGAAGGTCCCCAAGAACACAGTGGCTGCCATAATTCTTAAATGGAAGAAGTTTGGAACCACCAAGACTCATCCTAGAGCTGGCCGCCTGGCCAAACTGAGCAATTGGGGAGAAGGGTGTTGGTCAGGGAGGTGACAAAGAACCTAATGGTCGCTCTGACAGAGCTCTAGAGTTTCTCTGTGGGGATGGAATAACCTTCAAGAAGGACAACCATCTCTGCAGCACTCCACTAATCAGGCCTTTATGGTAGAGTGGCCAGACGGAAGCCACTCCTCAGTAAGGCACATGACAGCCCGCTTGGAGTTTGCCAAAAGTTACCTAAAGACTCTCAGACCATGAGAAACAAGATTCTTTGGTCTGATGAAACCAAGATTGAACTCTTTGGCCTGAATGCCAAGCGTCACGTCTGGAGGAAACCTGGCACCATCCCTATGCCGAAGCATAGTGGGGGCAACATCATGCTGTGGGGATGTTATTCAGCGGCAGGGACTGGAAGACTAGTCAGGATCGAGGGAATGATGAACGGAGCAAAGTACAGAGAGATCCTTGATGATAACATGCTCCAGAGCGCTCAGGACCTCAGACTGGGGCGAAGGTTCACCTTCAACAGAACAACAACCCTAAGCACCCAGCCAAGACAACGCAGGAGTGGCTTCGGGACAAGTCTCTGAATGTCCTTGAGTGGCCCAGCCAGAGTCCGGAACCTGAACATCAAACATCTTTGGAGAGACCTGAAAATAGCTGTGCAGCGACGCTCCCCATCCATCCTGACAGAGCTTGAAAGGTTCTGCAGGTAAGAATGGGAGAAACTCCCCGAATACAGGTGTGCCAAGCTTGTAGCGTCATATCCAAGAAGACTTGAGGCTGTAATCGCTGCCAAAGTTGCTTCAAGAAAGTACTGAGTAAAGGATCTGAATACTTATGTAAATGTGATATGGTAGTATTGTTTGTAGATTGATGAGGGGAAAAAAACAATTACATCCATTTTAGAAGAAGTCTGTAACGTACCAACATTTTGAAAAAGTCAAGAGGTCTGAATACTTTCCAGATGCACTGTATGTATGTATGTATGTATGTATGTATGTGTATGTATGTATGTATGTATGTATGTATGTATGTATGTATGTATGTATGTATGTATGTATGTACACTTAGTGTACAAAACATTAAGGACCACTGCTTTCAATGACAGACTGACCAGGTTAATAAAAAAATATATATACCTCATTTTGAAATGTCATCATGTTTCCAAGCCACAGTAATGCACTTTAGACTCAATCTTAATTAACCCCTATTGAGACTGCACTGAGTAGAATGCTTACTTTGGTATCAGTCCGTTTAAAACAATATTGTGACGAAACTTGCAATCCATGAATATGACTTCATGTGATGCATCATGCACCATAGTATATTTGAGTGAAAGGTTGCTAACAAAATAGTGTAATTATTGGGTGGAAAGGGTATGAATTGTTTACCTTCATCCATTTCACTTCAACGTGAGGCCTTGATAGCTCACAATCCATTGATGCCACAGCTGCTTCTGGAAAGCGCAAGTCCTCCAGTTTTTTAATGACTGTCACTGGTGGCTCTGAGAACAAAATGAGAACAAAATCAAGGTGAGAGAAAGAGTAGAGATGAAACTGTATAATTAGTGTGAGTGTGAAATGAGTGTGAAAAGCTTCCTGTACTGTGACACTGCCTCGAGTGTGAGGTGACATGAGCACATACATATTTCACTGGCTTAAAGTTATAAAACCTTTGTGTCTTTTCATTTTCATGTTTATGTAAAGTATCTGCCAGTTCTGACTGCATTATTTGGACAGGCAAAATCCAAGACTGGCAAAATCCATTTCTGTTGAGAAAAGTCTAAGTGTGATCCTTGGGACGTCCAACTCTGATGTCACCCCATTGAATTTGACATTTAAAATGTTTAAGGTAAGGGTTAAGGTTAGGGTTAGGTAAGGGTTAAGGTTTGGGTAGATGTAAGGGTTAAAGTTAGGGTTAGGGTGGGGTCGTCCCAAGGATTCCTCTAAGCAACTTAGCATATACCATTTATGTTGCACGTCCCTTTATTTAAAAGGGTATGTGGATGTGTCCCATTAAGAAAAAGGAGCATTTGGGGAAATGTTTGGTGTACCTGGGGCTGAGAATTTATTGTCTTAAAAAGCCTTGAAATAGCCATTAATTAAGTCTATAAACTGCTCATATTTGTGGACTTTACTCACCCTTCAAAGGAGTAAGTGTCACGTCCTGACCAGTAAAGGTGTCATTTGTCATTGTAGTATGGTCAGGGCGTGGCAGGGGGTGTTGTTTCTGTGGTTTTGGGGTTTGTTTGTTTCCAGGGGATATATTCTAGTTTTCTTTTTCTATGTTCATTTTCTATGTGTGGCCGAGTATGGTTTCCAATCAGAGGCAGGTGTCTTTCGTTGTCTCTGATTGGAAGCCATACTTAGGCAGCTTGTTTTTTCCTTTGGGTTTGTGGGTGGTTGCTTTCTGTATAGTCATTTACATTACATTACATTTAAGTCATTTAGCAGACGCTCTTATCCAGAGCGACTTACAAATTGGTGCATTCACCTTATGATATCCAGTGGAACAACCACTTTACAATAGTGCATCTAAATCTTTAAGGGGGGGGGGTTAGAAGGATTACTTTATCCTATCCCAGGTATTCCTTAAAGAGGTGGGGTTTCAGGTGTCTCCGGAAGGTGGCGATTGACTCCGCTGTCCTGGCGTCGTGAGGGAGCTTGTTCCACCATTGGGGTGCCAGAGCAGCAAACAGTTTGGACTGGGCTGAGCGGGAACCGTGCTTCCTCAGAGGTAGGGGGGCCAGCAGGCCAGAGGTGGATGAACGTAGTGCCCTTGTTTGGGTGTAGGGCCTGATCAGAGCCTGAAGGTATGGAGGTGCCGTTCCCCTCACAGCTCCGTAGGCAAGCACCATGGTCTTGTAGCGGATGCGAGCTTCAACTGGAAGCCAGTGGAGAGAGCGGAGGAGCGGGGTGACGTGAGAGAACTTGGGAAGGTTGAACACCAGACGGGCTGCGGCATTCTGGATGAGTTGTAGGGGTTTAATGGCACAGGCAGGGAGCCCAGCCAACAGCGAGTTGCAGTAATCCAGACGGGAGATGACAAGTGCCTGGATTAGGACCTGCGTCGCTTCCTGTGTGAGGCAGGGTCGTACTCTGCGAATGTTGTAGAGCATGAACCTACAGGATCGGGTCACCGCCTTGATGTTAGTGGAGAACGACAGGGTGTTGTCCAGGATCACGCCAAGGTTCTTAGCACTCTGGGAGGAGGACACAAGGGAGTTGTCAACCGTGATGGCGAGATCATGGAACGGGCAATCCTTCTCCGGGAGGAAGAGCAGCTCCGTCTTGCCGAGGTTCAGCTTGAGGTGGTGATCCGTCATCCACACTGATATGTCTGCCAGACATGCAGAGATGCGATTCGCCGTCTGGTTATCAGAAGGGGGAAAGGAGAAGACTAATTGTGTGTCGTCTGCATAGCAATGATAGTCTGTGTACCTTACAGAACTGTTGATTGTCGGTTTGTTATTTTTGTTTAAGTGTTCACTCTCTTTAATAAATATACGAAGATGAGCACTATACCCGCTGCGTTTTGGTCCCCTTTCATCGACGCGTATGACAGTAAGGTTTTTGTTGGTTTTGAGAATACCATTCCGAGGAAGTCTTTAGAAGGCCGGATTTCCCTTGCTACTGGGCAATTACACGGTAACAGATTGACGCCAAGACTCACTTTTAAACTTTGAAATGTATGCCAAGCAAAAACCATTGATTGCAACGTTCAACAAACCATACACCTATATGCAGAAATCTACTTTTTACAATTGCCTCTGGAACTTTTAATAAAACACATTTACATTAGGAACAGTGCAGATGAAAATAAATATTCCAAACATAGCCTGGGACAGTTGTGGGATGCAATAGATCCCAAATTAATACAACCACGAGCATAAAAAAAACAGTTTTAAGTAAGGAGCTTGACGCAACAGATGAGAAAGTTTATCAACATTTTAAGCTAAAAGATTAGGCTATTTCTGTGCATCATTTTAAGAAGTTATATGGCCACTTTAATTGTGATACAAACGTTATCAAAGCATATAGGCTTATGGGGTAGGCTACATGACGTGTGCGACTATGATTTGAAGAAGTAAAAAAAAAAAGCATGTGCTATTTGCCTTAAGCTGGGCACCATTCAAGTGATAGGCTAATAATGTCACCCATCACACTATTCTCGATTTAATCTTTACATATATTATTACATATATGTGTGAAATTTGTTTTGATTTAGAATGGACCATTATCATGCACCTGTCTCGAAACAGGGGCAGTGGGGGAAAAAAATCCATGTCATCGATGCACGTTAACAGCGAATTTCCCGTGGTTATTTTTCATGCCAGCCAGGTATACTATACTTCTGTTTAAAGACAAGCAATGTACTTAATATTAGGAAAGTTGAGAAATAAATATAGTAGGCCTAGCGTATAGAAAGCTGATGGGATCCTCCTCTTTTTAATAGAGGCAATCACTGTTTTCTCACGCAATTGCATAGCCTATAAAAACGTTGCGCAACATGAGCTCATGGGCTATCATGAAGTTTTGATTAGATTTTCAATTACATTTGCATTGATGTCAGAGTGATTATAGGGACAATAGAGTGCTGAGTACCGGGCAGTTAGCAAGTCTGGTAGGCTACTAACGACAATCAGCAGCATCAGAGCTTGGAGAAGCCTAATCACCGTGACTAAATGGTCACATGGAATTTGACTGCCGTTATGTCTCGTGACCGCCGTTGTGGCAGTAATATGATAGATCGAGTCAAGATTGAGACCAGAAAAATGCGAGTCCAATTCAAGACAATGATTGTAATTTTACCAAATCACCACCATAATAAGAGTTCAAAATGTCCAGTATTTCTGTGTTCATATTTCAGAACAACATATGGATTCTTTAGACATTCAGATAGAATAAATGCATGCTGATGGAAAATAGAGACACTCTACAAATTATTACTAACCCAAACACAGTGGTGAACAATGGGCATTCTACGCATTCAGAGAAGAGCTAAGGATTTATAAAATAATAATAATAATTATATTATTGTTTTCAATGATTTTCTGATTTAATCTCTTCAGTTTTTGTTGGAAAGGAAAGAGTTATCACTGAAGAGAAAAAATATTCAATCAGGATTTTGTTGGTCACGACTTTGCTGGTCTCTGGCAGATTACATCGAGCTAGCTAAGTCAGCCATTGGCTAGGCCAACAGAAGCTTGATAAAGGCATCTGCCATTCAACTGTATTAGGGCAAAATGTTGTAGTGACAGTGGAATCAAGCAATCACATTTTGACTTAATGGGTGGGACCGTTTTTACAAAAACTGGCAAAAAACAGCCAACACCTTTGCTGATATTCAGGAGTTGATGTTGTTGGAGGACTTTAAAAGCAACCTGCCTGACAGAATTATAGTTCATTTAACCTGTTTAGGATAGGGGGCAGTATATTCACAGCCGGATAAAAAACATACCCGATTTAATCTGGTTATTACTCCTGCCCAGAAACTAGAATATGCATATAATTGTTTGATTTGGATAGAAAACACCCTAAAGTTTCTAAAACTGTTTGAATGGTGTCTGTGAGTATAACAGAACTCATTTGGCAGGCCAAAACCTGAGAAGATTCCAAACAGGAAGCGCTCTCTCTGACTATTTCTTGGCCTTCTTGATGATCTCTAACCAAAACAGGGGATCTCTGGCATAACGTGAAATTTTCTAACGCTCCCATAGGCTCTCAGAGGGCGCCAGAACGATGAATGGTGACTTTGCAGGCCATGGCTGAAAAACAGTAGCGCATTTGGATAGTGGTCGATCTGAGGACAATGAGACTGAGGCGCGTGCACGAGGCGACACCATGTTTTTATTTTTTCGTCTTTGAACTAAAACAGGGTTTCCCGGTCGGAATATTATCGCTTTTTTACGAGAAAAATCGCATAAAAAATTGATTTTAAACAGCGTTTGACATGCTTCGAAGTACGGTAATGGAATATTTACAATTTTCTTGTCACGAAACGCGTTGGGCGCGTCACCCTTCTTTACCCTTCGGATAGTGTCTTGAACGCACGAACAAAACGCCGCTTTTTGGATATAACTATGGATTATTTTGAACCAAACCAACATTTGTTATTGAAGTAGAAGTCCTGAGAGTGCATTCTGACGAAGAACAGCAAAGGTAATCCAATTTTTCTTATAGTAAATCTTAGTTTGGTGAGTGACACACTTGGTGGGTGTCAAAATAGCTAGCCTGTGATGCCGGGCTATCTACTCAGAATATTGCAAAATGTGCTTTCACCGAAAAGCTATTTTAAAATCGGACATAGCGATTGCATAAAGGAGTTCTGTATCTATAATTCTTAAAATAATTGTTATGTTTTTTGTGAACGTTTATCGTGAGTAATTTAGTAAATTCACCGGAAGTGTTCGGTGGGAATGCTAGTCACATGCTAGTCACATGCTAATGTAAAAAGCTGGTTTTTGATATAAATATGAACTTAATTGAACAAAACATGCATGTATTGTGTAACATAATTTCCTAGGTGTGTCATCTGATGAAGATCATCAAAGGTTAGTGCTGCATTTAGCTTGTGGTTTTGGTTTTTGTGACATTATATGCTAGCTTGAAAAATGGGTGTCTGATTATTTCTGGCTGGGTACTCTGCTGACATAATCTAATGTTTTGCTTTCGTTGTAAAGCCTTTTTGAAATCAGACAGTGTGGTTAGATTAACGAGAGTCTTGTCTTTAAAATGGTGTAAAATAGTCATATGTTTGAGAAATTGAAGTAATAGCATTTCTAAGGTATTTGAAAATCGCGCCACGGGATTCCACTGGCTGTTGAGTAGGTGGGACGCAAGCGGTTAACAAACGAGGATCGGATGTCGTCAACCTTCTTTTCAAAATGGTTGACAAAGTCGTCCGCAGAGAGGGATGAGGGGAGGGGAGGGGAAGGAGGATTCAGGAAGGGGGAGAAGGTGGCAAAGAGCTTCCTAGGGTTAGAGGCAGATGCTTGGAATTTAGAGTGGTAGAAAGTAGCCCATAGAGGTTAACGAGAGTCTTGTCTTTAAAATGGTGTAAAATAGTCATACGTTAGAGTAATTGAAGTTATAGCATTTTTGAGGTATTTGTATTTCGCGCCATGCGATTCCACTGGCTGTTGACTAGGGTGGGACGCAAGCTTCCCACCTAGCCCAGGGAAGTTAATGCAACCGCTGTGTCAGATTTTAAAATAGTTTTTCGGCGAAAGCATATTTTTCAATATTCTGAGTACAGAGCTCAGCCATCAAAGCAAGCTATACAGTTACCCGCCAAGTCAACTAAACTCAGAATTAGTATTGTAAATCTTCCCTTACCTTTGCTGATCTTCATCAGAATGCACTCTCAGGACTCCCACTTCCACAAGAAATGTTATTTTTGTTCGAAATACTCCATATTAATGTCCAAATACCTCCTTTTGTTTGCGCGTTCAGGTCACTAATCCAAAGGCATAACGCGAGAGAGCAGAACCAGAGACAAAAGGCAAATAGTTCCACTACCATTCTTAGAAACATGTCAAACAATGTTTACAATCAATCCTTAGGGTATTTTTAACATAAAACGTCGATAATATTCCAACCGGACAATAGCGTATTCATTACAGAGGAAAAAGAAGGAGAGGTGCGCCAACGTTCCCGTGCAGTAAACAACTCACTGGTCCCAGGCAGTCCACTGATTGACTGAGCTCCTATTCTCTGCCCAGTAACAGTAGACAGATGAAACAAGTTTCTAAAGGCTGTTGACAGCCAATGGAAGCCTTAGAAAGCCAATGGAAGCCTTAGGAAGTGCAAAATAACCCCACTGACACTGTGGTTTGAACAGGGATTAGATAGAAGAACTGCAAGTCACTTCCTGGTTGGATTTTTTTCTCAGGTTTTTGCCTGCCATAGGAGTTCTGTTATACTCACAGACATCATTCAAACAGTTTCAGAAATTTCAGAGTGTTTTCTATCCAAATCTACTAATAATATGCATATCCTACCTTCCGGGCCCGAGAAGCAGGCAGTTTAATTTGGGCACGTTTTTCATCTGGCCGTGAAAATACTGCCCCCTACCCTAGAGAGGTTAAACAAAAACAATAAAACGACAGCCAACAGTTCCGCCAGGTGATACTCAGAAAATGGAAAACAACTACCCACAAAACCCCATAGACAAACCCCAACTTAAATATGATCTCCAATTAGAGACAACACAAACCAGCTGCCTCTAATTGGAGATCATCCAAAACTCAACCTAGAAACAGAAAAACAAGAACAAAACATAGAAACAAAAAACAGAGACTGCCCACCCATATCACACCCTGACCTAACTAACCAGAGAAAAAACAGCTCTCATCGGTCAGAGCGTGACACCAAGTAGACGAATGAATCACCACATTGTCAAGGTAAGCAGTACAATTTGGCACAGAAAAATCTAACCAGGAAGTGAGAATTGTGGTGCTTGTAGTCCTTTCAAGTCATTGCCTATCGAACACACAGTGACTTAGGGTTCATTTTGCACTTCCTAAGGCTTCCACTGGATATCAACAGTCTTTAGAAATTTGTTTGAGGCGTCTATGATGAACAGAGAGCGAACAGAGGAAGTTGGAAGTTGTTGACTCAGGAAGGCACTGGAATTCATTGGTGCGCGTTCACGTGAGTGTTAGCTGTGTTGCAAAACATTTTTCAGGACAATGGAATTGTCCGGTTGGAATATTATTGAAGTTCTAAGTGATAAAGGCCCTAAAGATTGATGCTATACAACGTTTGACATGTTTGAACGAACGTAAATATAACTTTTTTAACTTTTCGTCGTGACATTTTCCGTGCGCTTCCTAAATTTGGAGTAGCTAACTGAACGCGCTAACAACAAGGAGCTATTTGGACATAAATTATGGACTTTATCGAACAAAGCAACATTTATTGTGGACCTGGGATTCCTGGAAGTGCCTTCTGATGAAGATAATCAAAGGTAAATGAATATTTCTAATGCTATTTATGATTTTAGATGACTCCAAAATGGCGGGTATCTGTATTGCCTAGTGTATTTTTCTGAGAGCAGTACTCAGATTATTGCAAAGTGTGCTTTCCTCGTGAAGCTTTTTTGAAATCTGTCACAGCATTTGCATAAAGGAGATGTTCATCTATAATTCTTTGAATAACAGTTTAATATTTTATCAACGTTTATGGTGAGTATTTTTGTAAATTGTTGTGCTGATTCACCGGTAGTATTGGAGGCAAAATATTTTCTGAACATCACGCGCCAATGTAAAATGCTGTTTTTGGATATAAATATGAACTTTATCGAACAAAAAATGCATGTATTGTGTAACATGATGTCCTAGGAGTGTCATCTGATGAAGATCGTCAAAGGTTAGTGCATCATTTTAGCTGGTTTTCTGGTTTTTGTGAAGCCTGTCCTTGCTAGGAAAATGGCTGTGTGCTTTTTCTTGTGTTGGAACTGTCCTAACATGATCTAACTTTATGCTTTCCCCATAAAGCCTTTTTGAAATCGGAGAATGTGCTTACATTAAGGAGACGTGTACCTTTAAAATGGTGTAAAATAGTCCTTTCTTTGAGAACTTTGAATTATGACATTTTGTGGTTTTGAATTTGGCGCTCTGATTTTTCACTGGCTGTTGAATAGTGTGAAGCGTCCCACCTGCCCAAGAGAGGTTAAGTGTTATTATAAAAGTAAATATGAGCACTCTACATGCCGCGCCTTGGTCCCCTTTATACGACCTTCATTACAGAACTACCCACCATGATTGGATCAAGCGGCGTGCCCAGGCAGAAATGGACACCTGGTCACATGAGGAGTGGATAGAAAGGAGAAACTGGACGTGGGGGAAAGTGATAGAGAGATATCGGATCCTACCGGGGAAGAACAGGAGGCACCCCCAAAAAATTTTGGCGGGGGGCACAAGGGTAGTTTGGCTGGGCCAGGACTGAGACCTGAGCCAACTCTCCGTGCTTATTGTGGTGAGCATGTGCCTGCCTCCCGCGCTCTCTCTCCAGTGCACCTCCGTAGCCCAGTACGTTCTGTGCCTGCTCATCGCGCTCTCCCTCCAGTGCGCCTCCATAATCCAGTACGTCCTGTGACTACTCCTCGCACTCTCCCTCCAGTTCGCCTCCATAGCCCAGTACAGCCGGTGCCTGCTTTGAGCACTCGGTCCTCAGTGCGTCTTCCTAGTCCGGTGAGACCTGTTTCAGCTCCACGATCTAAGCCTCCAGTGATAAGCGATGGTCCGAAGCCTATAGAGATGATCCATGGCACAAAGCCTCTAGTGATGATCCATGGCCCAGAGCCTGTAGGGATGTTCCATGGCACGAAGCCTCGAGAGGTAATCCATGGCCCGGAGCCTGTAGAAATAATCCTTGGCAAAAAGCCTGAAGGGATTATAAATGGTCCGGTGCCTGTAGGGATAAACACTGGCACGAAGCCTGTAGGAATAATCCATGGCCCGGCACCTGTTGAGATCACCCATGGTACGAAGCCTCCTGTGATGATCCATGGCGCGGATCCTGTAGAGATGATCCATGGCATGGAGCCAGCAGCAGCGGTCACTAGTCAGGAACCGATAATGGCGCTTCCCAGTCCGGAGCCTCCGGCGACGGTCCTCCGTCCGGAGCCTCCAGCGACACTCCTCAGTCCAGAGCCTCCAGCGACGTTCACCAGGACGGAGCCTCCAACAACGCTCCTCAGTCCGGAGCCTCCAACAACGCTCACCAGTATGGAGCCTCCAACGACGCTCACCAGTACGGAGCCTCCAACGACGCTCACCAGTACGGAGCCTCCAACGACGCTCACCAGTACGGAGCCTCCAACGACTCTCACCAGTACGGAGTCTCCAACGACGCTCACCAGTACGGAGCCTCCAACGACGCTCACCAGTACGGAGCCTCCAACGACGCTCACCAGTATGGAGCCTCCAGCGACGCTCCCCAGTACGGAACCTCCAGCGGCGGTCCGCAGCCCAGAACCTTCAGCGGCAGTCCGCAGCCCAGAGCCTTCAGCGGTGGTATGCAGCCCAGAGTCTTCAGAGGCGGCCTTCAGCTCAGAATCTTCAGCGGTGGTTGGCATTTCAGAGCCTCTGGCGATGACCCACGGTCTGGTTCCTCCAGACATACAGAAGCGGGGGGATCAGCGCGCAGTTGGGGTGCTACGCCCCGAACCAGAGCCGCCGCCGAGTACAGATGCCCACCTGGACCCTCCCCTATAGGTTCAGGTTTGCAGCCGGGAGTCCGCACCTTTGGGTGGGGGGGGTGTACAGTCACGCTCTGACCTAGGAGAGCTGTTTTTTCTCTGGTTAGTTAGGTCAGGGTGTGATATGGGTGGGCAGTCTCTGTTTTTTGTTTCTATGTTTTGTTCTTGTTTTTCTATTTCTAGGTTGAGTTTTGGATGATCTCCAATTAGAGGCAGCTGGTTCGTGTTGTCTCTAATTGGAGATCATATTTAAGTTGGGGTTTGTCTATGGGGTTTTGTGGGTAGTTGTTTTCCGTTTTGTGAGTATCACCTGGCGGAATTGTTGGCTGTCGTTTTGTTGTTTTTGTTTAAGTGTTATCAGAAAAGTAAATATGAGCACTCTACACGCCGCGCCTTGGTCCCCTTTATACGACCTTCATTACACTTGGTCTGATCATCTCGCCACCTTGAAGTGCGTTTCAGCAGTTGGAGAATGCTTCCTTAACCCTTAATTTGGCCAAGTGTGAGTTAAGGGAAGGCTACAGTGACTTACTTAGGGAAGCAAGAGAGACGAGGTCAAGTGCACCCAGTAACTGGGAAAGTGGAACCAATTGTTGCTTTTCTTGCTCCCACGACTCGCCGCCCGTTGCGCAGATTCCTGGGGATGGTAGGTTACTATCGTACATTCTGTAAGAATTTTTTGACATCTCTGTTCAGTCCCAAAGTACCATTTAAGTGGTCCCAGGACTGTAACTATGCTTTTGAGTCCGCCAAAGCGCTACTTTGTAGTGCCCCAGTGCTTGCCGCCCCCAACTTTGACAAACCTTTTAAGTTGGAGGTAATCGCTAGTATAGTGGGGGTGGGTGCGGTGCTCATGCAGGAAGATGAAGAGGGAGTGGATCGGCCTGTCAGTTTCTTCTCCCGTAAGTTCAACTCGTGTCAGTCAAGGTACTCCACCATTGAACAAGAGACGCTGGCTTTATTGCTAGCCTTACAGTTTTTTGGAGGTATATGTGGGCTCCAGTGCCTTGCCTGTACTGGTCTTCACGGACCATAATCCTTTGGTTATTTGAAGCAAATGTACAATCAGAACCACCGCCTTATGCGTTGGGCTCTGATTGTACAAGGATACAACATACAGATTAACTATGTGAATGGTTCGGCGAATGTGATCGCCGAAGCGTTATCACGGGTTTAATAACTGGGGATGCATGTTGGTTTTTGTTATTGCAAACTGGAAGTTTGAAGGTTTTGGGCTGGGCGCGTTACGTTCCCCAATTTCTGTGTTGTGGGTTTGTGTATGTATGTGCGTATTTCCGGAAATGGCTTCCTGGATTCCCCCAAGCAGCTGCTTGGTCAGCCCCATTGCAGATTGGAGCTCTCATCCCCCCTTTTGTTAGACATTTACATTTACATTTTAGTCATTTAGCAGACGCTCTTATCCAGAGCAACTTACAGTAGTGAATGTATACATTTCAATTCATTTCATACATTATTATTATTTTTTTTTTTTTCGTACTGGCCCCCCGTGGAATTGAACCCACAACCCTGGCGTTGCAAACACCATTGCAAACAAGCTCTACCAACTGAGCCAGGGGATACAGCTGTCGGCAATTCCCGACTCCTGCGGCAGCTTGAAAAGCTAGTGTTCCTTTGTTTGGAGAGAGAGCTTCTTGGATGTCCTGTGTTGGTTGTTGCTCAGAGACAGGTTTTGTTAAGTATTTTGTAGCCGCTACTTCTGAGGCATGTGTGTGCCAATAGACTCAGTGTTTTTGATTATTGAAATTGTTCACTTTAAGTTTGTATTATTTTGTTTTTGTTCCCGGGGGGAAGGGGAAGACAACTTGGGTGTGCTTAGACAAGAGGCCTGCGGGCATACATATACCCGTAGTATATACTCTGTCTATGCACACTAGGTATGCACACTAGGTAAGACCTGGTCGGACCCCCCCCGTATTTTGGTTATCACACCCACACCAGGTGGTATTAAGGTAGGCAGGTAAGGTAGGAGTGAGGACTCTAACTTCTACATTCTTTGCTTTGGTTCCGTCCAGCCACTTTTCCCCAAATTACCATGTGAAGGAAATGTGAAGGAAATAAATTCCCTGTTAAGGGTAAAATTTTCTGCCTCTGTCATCCTTACCCGTACCTGCAGTCACATACCTCTTTCACTCCACGGGAAGTTGAGAGTAGCAGGGTGTTGCGACCCCTCCTACAAGAGGCGTGCGTAACACTGGTAGATATCATAAATTATACAACGGGTGGGTTTAATCCTGAATGCTAATTGGTTAAAACCGCATTCCAGCAGGCGACTATTTCATAAGTTACCACCGGCTATATTTAAGATGTTAAAATGCATATTTACTCTGTTCCATCTGACTGCGCAATCCACTCTCTCAACAGCCCAGCCAGGCACTTTATAAACTTGATCTCCACTATGAAAGGCATCTAGACATTATCTCACTTTCTTTTAGACTAACGTTTAGTTTTCAACAGTGGAGATGTGTGTAAACCTAGCTATCTGTCTCTCTGACATTTGCAACATTGTTTCAATATTCAAATTCGATCTCCTGCTCTCCCATAGTAATGAACGTGTCACGATTAGACAGAAAGGTAGTCATCGTTTCTTAGCCAGTCGAAATCATGAATCAGCTGGCATCATTTTATGGATATATACAAAGAAACAGTTCAAACGAAACAAAGTGCAGCTAGTTGGCAGTCTTTCCAGCTTCAGTTTGAAGTGATTGTGTTAGCTGTGTTGTGGGCTAGCTCCTCTAAACAACAGTGTCCTGCAAGAGGACATGTTCTATGCCAGGTGAAATCGCGCCTCATTAGCTCATTGTTATGAATGTCCAAATAAATGTCGCTAGAAACCAGCTTATGCATATACTGTTGTTATTCTGGCTGCACTGTTTGCCGTGACTGTAAATTAGCTGTAGTTGGCTAGCTAGCAAGCAAGGGATAAGGACGTTGCCAGCCAGTAAGACAACGGAACACTTAGAACAAACGACTGGGTTGTGTCCATATACAGAACAACGACTGAATGACTGGGTCGCGTCTCTGGCAACTGAAAAACGACCAGCCGACTTGGGTTTGTGTCGGGACTATATCTTGTAGAAGGATGAAATAGTATTTTAATGTAAATATCTCAATCATTATTTGACTATATTGGTGTTTGGCGGATGTATTGGCATGATTTTCCGGCCCTCAACTTTGTCTTGGGCCTAACAATACCCGTGCCAATATATCCTCCAAACACCGGCTTCTCGGTGCCACACTGCAAAATTACTAAAGTAAAAAAAAGTGTTATTTTGGATGCAGTATTTGCAGCATACTGCAGTTGTACTACACTCTGACTACAATCTTTTTTTTTGTAGGGGGGGCCCTTTGTGTAACAAAAAGTGCACTCTCCTACATGAGTGCGCTGGTATTATGAGAATGCTATTCATTGACTATAGCGCAGTGTTCAACACCATAGTGCCCTCATCACTAAGCTAAGGACCCTGGGAGTAAACACCTCCCTCTGCAACTTGATCCTGGACTTTCTGACGGGCCACCCCCCCAGGTGGCAAGGTTTGGTAACAACACATCTGCCACAATGATCCTCAACACAGGGCCCCCTCAGGGGTGCGTGCTCAGTCCCCTCCTATACTCCGTTCACTTATGACTGCATGGCCAGGCACGACTCCATCACCATCATTAAGTTTGCCGACGACACAACAGTGATAGGCCTGATCACCGACAACAATGAGACAGCCTATAGGGAGGAGGTCAGAGACCTGGCTGTGTAGTGTTAGGACAACAACCTCTCCGTGGTCAAGACACAAGATCAAGACACAGGAGATGATTGTGGACTACAGGAAAGGAAGGACCAAGCATACCCCCATTCTCATCGATGGGGCTGCAGTGGAGGAGGGTGAGAGCTTCAAGATCCTTGGTGTCCACATCACCAACAAACTAACATGGTCCAAACACACCAAGACAGTCGTGAAGAGGGCACGACAAAGCCTATTCCCCCTCAGGAGACTGAAAAGATTTGGCATGGGTCCTCAGATCCTCAGAAAGTTCTACAACTGCACCATCGAGAGTATCCTGACTGGTTGCATCACTTCCTGGTATGGCAATTGCTCGGCCTCTGACCGCAAGGCACTACAGAGGGTAGTGTGTACAGCACAGTGCATCACTGGGGCCAAGCTTCCTGCCATCCAGGACCTCTATACCAGGCGGTGTCAGGGGAAGGCTGTAAAAATTGTCAAGGACTCCAGCCACCCTAGTCATAGACTGTTCTCTCTGCTACCACACGGCAAGCGGTACCGGAGCGCCAAGTCTAGGTCAAAAAGGCTTCTTAACAGCTTCTACCCCCAAGCCATAAGACTCCTGAACAGCTAATAAAATGGCAACCGAGACTATTTGCATTGTACCCTCCCCCCTCTTTTACGCTGCTGGCTACTCTGTTTATTATCTATGCAGTCACTTTAACTCTACCTAAATGTACATATTACCTTGACTAACCTGTGCCCCCGCACATTGACTCTGTACCGTTACCCCCTATATATAGCCTCGCTACTGTTATTTTACTGCTGCTCTTTAATTATTTGTTATTTTAATTTTTTACTTAACACTTATTTTTTTTAACTGCATTGTTGGTTAAGGGCTTGTAAGTAAGCATTTCACTGTAAGGTCGGCACATGTATTCGGCACATGTGACAAAGAACATTTGATTTGATTATGGTTGCTGTCCTTTCAGAACCACGAACCTGTCACACACTGAAGGAATATAGGTTCGTCACTGTGCAAACATGCCTATAATCGATATAAAAGCTGATATTAATGTTTCAAGAAAGGAGTGTATATATTTGGCCTGGCGAAGTGGTTTTATGTGCTGAATGAATGGAAGGTGATAATTATGATTTTTTTTCACTCATCTCGGCTGGTCTCGGGAAGAAATTAGGAGGCCTCACTGTCCGAGACCGAGTCAAGACCGAGTACAAATGTATCCTACACAACACCAAGACAAAACCGGTCTTGAGTACTACAATACTGGTATGAGTTTTTATTTAATTTATTTAACCTTTATTTAACTAGGCAAGTAAGTTAAGAAGAACAAATTCTTATTTACATTGACAGCTTACCCCAGCCAAACCCTAACCCAGACGTCACTGGGCCAATTGTGCGCCGCCATATGTGACTCCCAATCACGACCAGTTGTGATACAGCCTGGAATTGAACCAGGGTCTGTAGTGATGCCTCTAGCACTGAGATGCAGTGACTTTTATCGCTGCGCCACTCAGGAGCCCCTGAGCTAACAGAATATGAACTTTTAACAGTGAGATTTTCACTGGACAGTTACTTTAATATCACTTTGCTTTTGTTGCTCTCATACTGAAAGTATTTCCTCAAACCATTAAATTGTAACTTATTTGTTTGAGATCCAAGCTGATTCATACAGTGCTGTTTTACCAGTATGAATCATTTGAAAAGTGAAAGCGCTCTCCCGTTAACTTAAAATCTCAACTACAATGTCCTCTGACACTTAAGCCAAACTGAACGCCTGACACAAATTTGGGAGCACTATACTTACAGTACACACGCTCTGCACCATGACATCATCAGTACAATAGCCTGTATTTTAGTGTTAAGACATGTTTGGTAATGCAACTGAGCTATTTACTGGGATGACATTTTAATCCAATTGTCATCCTTGATTTCAGAACCCTGGCTCAACGGGATGAGACGTATTGAGTGACTCTGTATAAGGGAGAGATTACTTTACAGTGTGAGGTTACATTAGGGAGTGACTGAAAAGACCAACTAACCTACTTGCGATGTATACTACGTGGCTATTTTCTATTTGTAACGTGAGGCACAGTAAGAACGATAGCAGAGCAGTCACTCCATTTCTTTATCATGCCATCGCTTATTCTGACATTGACAAAAATAAACTTGTCATTAAGCCTTACAACCCATGACTGGCAGACCCCAGTGGAGTAGACAACACGAGAAACCAGGCTTTCCTAGAATTGTATATGACACCTCGGCATCAAAAGCTGAGGTGTCAAATATATATTTTCATTCTGTATTTCATACACTCCCTCACACTCTGCTTGTAACACTACTATATAAAGGTGTTGTCTGTAAATCTTTTGCAATAATTGCATTTGATGTAGAAAAAGCGTAATGAAATAAAATATTGTTATTTTGAGAACCGATGCTGAATCAAAAAGACGCTGCTGTTTGTGTACACTGAATGTTGCCAGTCTGCCCACTCTGACAACAAACTAGTGTACTGTTGCTGTCTGACCATCTATATCCGTGCCCTACCTTTAACAATGAGCCTTGCAGATGATTTCACATTTTCCGCAGTTAACACAAATGTGCCTGTGTCGTCCAAGGTGAGGTTGGAGATGGTGAGGCTGTGGACACACCCTTTGGCACTCATGCGCCAGTGGTTGTTGGGCTTTAGCTGGTTCCCATCCTTTAGCCAAGTGGCTTCTACATTGCTGTGCGACAGCTCCACCTCGAAGGATGCTGTTTCACGTTGAATGGTTTGGATGTCAGTGAGTCCTCTCCGAATTGTAATTTTTCTGGCTGTGGGGAAAAAATGGTATTGTAGCTAAAGGCAATAATAACAACAATATTCATTTAATTAGTAAGTTCATCATATAAATCATGTAAATCATCTATAACAGGGGTAGGCAACACTTGTCCTGGAGTGCCTCAGGAACTCACTGAACTGATCAATTAGCTCAGTTGGTCAGGTGTGGTGTCTAGTTGGAATAAAATCCAGCAGTACCTGCGGTACTCCAGGAACAGGGTTGCCTACCCTTGATCAATAATTAAATCAACAGATTTACATGTTGCATGTTTGACAGGGACAAACAAAAATCATGTGTATGGTGCCATTTTTATATCAGCAGTTGCTTTTACCGTAGCCCAGCCTAGACCCCAAAGAGCAAGCAGAAGCAGAAGCAGTGGCACATTGGCTAGGAAAAACTCTAGAAGGAAGAAACCTGGAGAGGAACTTGGCAAAAAGGGGACTCGAGATATACCTTTTTTTTTAAATATATCATTTTAATTTCCCTTATAGAATTGTTTTATTCAATCATCTATTATTTCATGTATTATTTAATCTCTAGAAGCATTCCATACAATATGATCCCTCTGCAAATACCAAATCCAAAGGCTATTTCTTAGCATTTATTTCCATGTTTCTTCCATTTTCATATAGAACGTCACAATAACAGAAGTCATGTTACAGTATGTGTGATACAGACAGACAAATAAAACATGTAGCCAGTTGGAAGGAAAAAGGCAAGTATTTTTTATCATTCAAAAACAGTACTTTACACCAAAGCCTGTTTCGAATCTGCCAACATTTTGACTCATTCTAACACAGATATGCATTCCCCAAGGAGAAGAAGCATTCATTTCTTAGACTTGATGACAACAAACTCGATTTTGAAGGCCAGTGCATAAATTTAGATGCAATGAGAGGAGATCCAAATTCATAAGCGGTGCCAACAGCAGCCGAAGTCCAGACTTTCCCCTTCCCAACCAAGCTGTTGCTGAAAAGACAAGCTCTATCTCACCCGCACCTCACAGCACTAACTCACCCACAAAACAAGTAAGAAGAAAAGAGCTACAGTACATTTTAACTATTAGACCCTTTGGGGTTAAAGCAGCCATTAGTCATAGCTCGACTCTGCAAAAGTAAGCGAAGAGAATGCTCTCAGAGAGCAGTGCTTGTGTGAATGTAATCCTAGAGCTCGTCTGATAACATCTATATCTTCACAGCCAAGCAAAAGGGGCTTAAATAGTTCCTCACGAGTACTTCCTTCTAGCCTTCGATCTGATTCCCCTTTGACACGCTTAATGAAATCATTATGGCTCCAGTGATCCTATGTCAATACAGAAATCTGCTCCCTGAGAACCAGAGGGTGGGCTAGCAGTCTGTCTGTACGTCACCTGTTTGCAGCCATCACCATGGAGGAACAAGTGCCACCCTGGTCCCAATCGTTCAAATTACTCTTACTCAGTTATTGACTTTGCTCCAAAAGCAACAACGGCAACAACAGGGGCAGCGTGCGAAAGCGATGTTGCCGGCAACGGAGGTAAACAAACAACAACAGCGCATAGTGACAACACGTGCGCACTCACGTTCCACGATGAGTTGGGCTTGTGTGCGGTCGTGAAGAGTTTCGCAACTGTAGGTGCCCCGGTCAGAAAGTGCAAGCTTGTGGATGGTGAGGCTCCGTCTCCGGCTCTTTTGCTTCAAGGTGAACTTTGGCCCCGGGTGGATGACTACACCCTGCCTCATCCATTGCACCTCTCCAGAGTCGAGACCCACCTCCACCTCCAGGGTAGCCTCCCCGAATTGCTCAGCCACAACGGGCACCATGTTTTTGGTGAACAACACTTGTTGTTCTGAACAGATATACCCACAATTACTGTGAGTGGGTAAAGCAACTGGTATCACACAAGTATTAGATATGAACTCTAATTAACATTAAACTACATATCCAGACTGCCATACACAAAGTGAAAAAAGAGAGCTTTGTAAGCTACATTATAACTATATAAAGATTCTAATAAAATGATATGATAAACAAACAGAAATGTAGGACAAGTTCTGCTAATGATTCAATTCTCTTAATAGTCTGCTTCCCTAAGTGTTGTAACATGTCTCCGGCACCATTTGTCTCTGTCAGTTACCCAAGGAATTCTAACAGGAGACGCTACTAAGCGCTAGCCGTCAAAGGCGCCCCTTCAACAATTTGAGCTTGTCTGAAGAGGTCATTATTTATTGAAAATATGTTGTGGCATTAAAGAGGCTTTCCAAGAGCACACTGTTGCGCTCATTCCCCCAATAGATATAAAGAGATTTAAAGGGGAGGCAAGGATGATGAAAGTCATTTTTGCCAAAGCTTACTTCAAAATGATCTCTTAAACTTCAAGGAATCAACAGTTGTATAAAGTTATTGCAAATGTGGAATGACGATTACAATTATATGTCTCTAAAACATTGACATACACTGTTGTTCAACGGTGTCAACAGCGCAACTATGAAAATCAAGGGAAGTTAATACAATTAATAAAAGGTTTGGGGGGAAATATCAATTTCCTAATTAATCAGGGAAAATAACATCTTGTCACACTGTAACTATATAATCATAAGAGCACAGTCAATGAGCTACTTATCAATTTAAAGGTGCTCTGTTTGTTGTATGATATTTATATCCTGGTTAGCTTAGAAAAACCTGAAATAGCTTAGCAATACTTTCCTTTCTCATCATAATTTAAATAAGACATCCATTGTTTTCAACCTCCAAGAACGAGAATCAGGAAGATGCTGCTGTTTGAAGGTTGACATTCCCGGAAAAACAAGCAACTTTACTAGCTTCAAATGCCATTCTAAATTATATTTTTATCCCGTGGGATTTTTTTTTTCTTTACTACTACAAATATATCGTTGACATTTAGATCTATTTGTAGGTGGAATTTTTGCATATAGCACATTTAAAACTAGACCAGAATATCTTGAGTACCAAGCTAGCACAATGTTTACCAATGGTGTCTCACCTTGAACCTGGAGGTTTGCCTCAGACACCAGCCCTTCTGCCTCGGCAGTCACCGTGGCACAGTCTGAGACCTGGCAGTTGTAAATGCACAGCATGTGGCACAGTCCATTACTTGAAATGACAAACCTCTCATTTGGAGCTATAGGCCGGCCGTTCAGGCTCCACACTAGCAGTGTGTCCTCTGGCGAAACCACACACTTAAATGTAGCATCTTCCCCCTCCAGTACAGTGATATTGTGTAGCTCTGCAATAAACTCGACAATAGGTGGAGGCACTAAGGGATAGAACATAAAAATTAATTAGAATAATAACACCGACAACAACACACAGGGTTGATTTGCAATGAATATCATTGAGACACTGTATCATTGTTCCAAATCCTAACATGAGATCCATGCGCTTAACTCACACAACTTTTGCGTAAATCATGCAATGAGAGGTCAATGGGTGGTATGAAAACTGTACAAAACGTAATTTGTTGCAAAGCTTTGCTTGGAAACGTGTTTACTCACAAAGGATTTGTCCTATTGAGAGTTAAAGGTTCAATGCACTTTTTTTTATCTCAATATCAAATAATTTCTGGGTAACAATTAAGTAATTTACTTTGATTGTTTACAATTAAAAAGGTAAACATTTTTACAAAAATAGCTTCTTAGCAAATGGCAATTTCTCAAGCAAAAATGTTGCTAGTACTGTCTGGGAGTAGTCTGAGTGGGGAGGGGAAAACTGAAAACTAGCTGTTATTGGCAGAGAAGTTTGGAACGCTCTTTCTTATTAATCTATGACCTAATTTACTGTATTTTAATTATATGTATTGTCTAAATGTTGAGTGTTTGTGAAGTCTTGATTGTGGTTGTTTGTAATGTCTTGTTAATTGGTGTTGGACCCCAGGAAGATTAGTTAGCGTGATGGAGTTAGCTAATGGGGACCTTAATAAACAAATGTAAAATTACAAAAATAATCACTATGGAAGGCCAAAACTACATCCCACAAAAACATTTCAGGCAGCCTTTTTAAACAGCTCTTACACTAAAGGGGCATTGTCAAAATGTTCACAATTTCACAGTATTATTCCAACCTCATAGTGTGAAAATATATATGTACAGTACCAGTCAAAAGTTTAGACACACCTACTCTTTAAAAGGTTATTTTTACTATTTTCTACATTGTAGAATAATAGACATCAACACTATGAAATAGCACATATGGAATCATGTAGTAACCAAAAAAGGGTTAAACAAATCAAAATATATTTTATATTTGAGATTCTTCAAAGTAGCCTTGATGACAGCATTGCACACTCTTGGCATTCTCTCAACCAGCTTCATGAGGTATTTACCTGGAATGCATGTCAATTAACAGGTGTGTCTTGTTAAAAGTTAATTTGTGGAATTTCTTTCCTTCTTAATGCGTTTGAGCCAATCAGTTGTGTTGTGACAAGGTAGGGGTGGTATACAGAAAATAGCCCTATTTGGTAAGATACAAAGTCCATATAATGGCATGAATAGCTCAAATAAGCAAAGAAAAATGACAGTCCATCATTACTTGAAGACATGAAGGCCAGTCATTCCAGAAAATGTCAAGAACTTTGAAAGTTTCTTCAAGTGCAGTCGCAAAAACCATGAAGCGCAATGATGAAACAGGCTCTCATGAGGACCACCACAGGAAAGGAAGACCCAGAGTTACCTCTGCTACAGAGGATAAGTTCATTAGAGTTGCCAGCCTCAGAAATTGCACCTAAATAAATGCTTCACAGAGTTCAAGTAACAGACACGTCTCAACATCAACTGTTCAGAGGAGACTGTGTGAATCAGGCCTTCATGGTCGATTGCGGCAAAGAAACCACTACTAAAGTACACCAATAAGAAGAAGAGACTTGCATGGGCCAAGAAACATGAGCAATGGGCATTAGACCGGTGGAAATCTGTCCTTTGGTCTGATGAGTCCAGATTTGAGATTTTTGGTTCCAACCGCAGTGTCTTTGTGAGACGCAGAGTAGGTGAACAGATGATCTCCGCATGTGGGGTTCCCACCGTGAAGAATGGAGGAGGAGGAGATGAGATGGTGTGGGGGTGCTTTTTTTGTGAGACTGTCTGTGATTCATTTAGAATTCAAGGCACACTTAAGCAGCATGGCTACCATAGCATTCTGCAGCGATACACCATCGCATCTGGTTTGTATTTAGTGGGACTATCATTTGTTTTTCAACAGGACAATGACCCAACACACCTCCGGGCTGTTTAAGGGCTATTTGACCAAGAAAGAGAGTGATGGAGAGCTGCATCAGATGACCTGGCATCCACAATCACCCGACCTCAACCCAATTGAGATGGTTTGGGATGAGTAGGACCGCAGAGTGAAGGAAAAGCAGCCAACAAGTGCTCAGCATATGTGCGAACTCCTTCAAGACTGTTGGAAAAGCATTCCAGGTGAAGCTGGTTGAGAGAATGCCAAGAGTCTGCAACGCTGTCATCAAGGCAAAGGCTGGCTACTTTGAAGAATCTCAAATATAAAATATATTTTGATTTGTTTAACCCTTTTTTGGTAACTACATGATTCCATATATGTTATTTCATAGTTTTCATGTCTTCAATATTATTATACAATGTTGGAAATAGTACAAATAAAGAAAAACCCTTGAATGAGTAGGTGTGTCCAAACTTTTGACTGGTACTGTGTATAAAACATAGGAAAATCACGCTTTTTAACTTCACTGAGCCTTTTACATAATGTGAGTCATGCTGGCTTCACGTGCTCGTTGAATATAGGAAACTGGAAAGCGGTTAGTCCGACATGATCGTGTTCAAGTGCTTTTGGAGTCGCAACAATTCTTCAACCACTAACATTTTAGCTAGCTTGATAAGCTTGCTAACATTGGTTATAATAAATTTAGCTAGCTTGATTAACATTGACAATATGTTCAGACTAGCTACATTATCCATATTGATGAGGTTGTAATTGTCAAAAACGGATTTGTTGTAATCTTTTGGTTGAATAGGTTAAAAAAAGGTCAGTGGTGAAATGTCGGGTAACAACATTTTCTCAGTTTCCCACTTGTAATTTCAACTTGGAGGGTCATTCAAGTGAAATTTCCCACTGGGAACTAGGAGCATCTGATAATTCCGATAGCACATGAGCATGGCATTAGACATGCGCTGACATTAAAAACACCCAATAATGTTAATTTAGTTATTTCAAATATTAGCATAAACATAACTGCCCATATCCTTACTTTCTACACCAACGGTGGCAAAAGTCCTATCGTCTGTGGATTCACAGGCATATTCCCCAGCATTGTCTAGCATTAGCTGGTGGATAGTGATGCTTCGCTCCCGACCCTGTGCCCTTATCGTATGTTGACGGCTGGGCTTAATCTCCTGGCCATCTTTGAGCCACTGAACATCTCCTTTAGCTTTGTTGACCTCACACCTCAGGGTAAGGGTACTGTCCTTCAGGGCAACGATATTCTCCAGAGGTCTGGAGAATTTCACTTTCATTTCTAGGAAAACAAGCTTAATAATCAGTTTTCCAGTTATGGCAGCATAAATACTGTGTTTAACTATGTTAAACCTTATTCTTAGGCATTTTGTAAAAAAAATCCTGCTCTTACCTTTGACCTGGACAATGAAATACATTTCATCCGTGTTGATGTTACAGACAAAACCACCACTATCTGATAGTTTCAGGGGGTTGATGATGAGGGTGTGCATTTTACCCGCACTGGAGATGTGAATATTATCCCCATTCAATAGTTCACCATCTTTAAGCCATCGCACATAGGCTTGCTCCCGGTTCACCATGGCACACAGTGTCACACTTTCATTTTCGTAGCCAGAAATGTTGGTTCTGGCTTGTTTATTCACAAACTTGACTGGGGGCTCTGAGGAGTAAAACATAATTTGAACATGGCCTCTTGAGACTTTTATGTTTATGTTGTGTCAATAAAATAGGTATGTTTTTGTAATTTATTACATGCATTGAAAATGTAAACACTTTTACCTTGGACCTCAACTATGGTTACCATTTTGTCATTGATGGCATCCAATATGTACTCTCCAGAGTCCGAGGGCTGAAGTTCTGACAAAACAAGTTTCCTGGTGGCACCGTCACTGTCTATGTGAGTGCGAGTGTCTGAACTCAGTAACTTTCCATTCCAGAGCCACTGGACAGTGGCATTTGGACAAGATATCTCACACTCCAAGATGAGTTTGTCGCCTGCTACCAGGCTATGATGTTCTGGGTTACCCGAGTTGCCTATGATGGTCACAGGGGGTTCTAAGGAGAAAAACAACAGTCTTATTTTATTCTCACTTTAATTCAATTGAAATTTCCCAATTTTACTACTTCATATTCATCATCTCCAGCACCACCCCAACATCAACACGTGAAAACGACTGCACTCTATGTTTTGTAATAAAAAAAGATAGAGACCAGATGAAAAAAAAAATGTTTGTAGATGATGTCGGAAACACTTGTCTTCTGGTCAGCATAAAGTGATTTTAACCTGTTCAGAATAAAAGGTTCAAACCTGTTTGGCTATGCCTGGATAAGATAATTTCCTAAAGAGGGCCATGAACAATACCTAGCTCTGATCTGATCTTCACATTTCAGGTTAATTTATTTATGAGATGTATTCACTTTACTAGCAAATAGTACAAATATGATAAAGTATGAAAATATGATGATTTCATATGCTTTGAACAGCCTATTCATGAAAAAAAGGCTGAATAGGGTCTAAAACATTTTCTAAGTCATGCAAGTACACTGCATTACCAAAAGTATGTGGACACCTGCTCTTCGAACATCTCATTTCAAAATCATGGGCATTAATATGGAGTTGGTCCCCCTTTGCTGCTATTTCAGCCTCCACTCTTCTGGGAAGGCTTTCCACTAGATGTTGGAACATTGCTGCAGGGATTTGTTTCCATTCAGACACAAGAGCATAAGTGAGGTCAGGCACTGATATTGGGCGATTAGGCCTGGCTCGCAGTCGGCGTTCCAATTCATCCCAAAGGTCTCCAATGGGGATGAGGTCAGGGCTCTGTGCAGGCCAGTCAATTTCTTCCACACCGATCTCGACAAACTATTTCTGTATGGACTTCGCTTTGTGCTTTGTTGCCACAAATTGGAAGCACAGAATCATCTAGAATGTCATTGTATGCTGTAGCGTTAAGATTTCCCTTCACCGGAACTATGGGGCCTAGCCCAAACCATGAAAATGAGCCCCAGACCATTATTGCTCCTCCACCAAACTTTACAGTTGGCACTATGCATTGGGGCAGGTAGCGTTCTTCTGGCATCCACCACATCCAGATTCGTCCAGATGGTGAAGCGTGATTCATCACTGCAGAGAATGTGTTTCCACGATCTTTACACCACTCCAGCCGACGCTTGGCATTGCGTATGGTGATCTTAGGCTTGTGTGCAGCTGCTCGGCCATGGAAGCCCATTTCATGATGCTCCCGACTATAAAAACAAAGAGAGTCGCACACTCCATATTTATAACCTCCCAGTAATTTATTGGGTAAAAAAACACCAATGTTTCGGCATCCTTGTGCCTTCTTCAGGGTATTGTCATGAATGCTTGAATCAGGTTATGTAGCCAAACAGTGCAATTAGTGCAACCAATGACAATAGGTAAGGGGTGTGTCATAATTGCTATATTGATCAGAATTAATTGAGCTAAATTGTTAAAAGACAATAGCCCACAGCATATTGAATATATTATGCCATTGTTATCATCAGCATTAGCATCAATATACATTATTGTTTCATTTAATTTCACTTATTAAATATTTCCAATTTCATTCAAAAAAATCTTACATGTAATCTTTTGGGTCAACCATAATGCATAATAAGCATCATCAACAGAGTGAACATATGGGTGTACTCTGATGAGCTGTAGAAAGAATACATTCATTTACAAGACCTGATCACAGAAAATACAATTGGTCATACAAAGGGCCAGAGATCAAAGTCAATATTCAGACCACTAGGGGTCAATGTTTTTAAATAGGATATCAAGTAGGCCTCCCTCTGTAGTAGTAGGATCTCAATGTTATTGTGTATTTGAGAAGGAGATGGGATGGTTAGCTTCAACAAAGTGAGCTGCTACTGGATAGTCAGTGATCTTACACCTGATTGAGCAGCGGTGTTCAGCTATGCGTTGTTTAATTGTATTTTTGTTTGTACTATGTAGGGTTTCCCACATGTACAGGTGATGAGATAGATTACTCCCTTTGTCTTGCATGAAATGATATCCCTAACAGGGATTTTTCGACCCGTATGTGGGTGTCTGAAGAAGGATATTTTTGTAGTGCTATTGCACTGTGTGCATGAGCTACATTTGTAGTTCCCATTTGGAATGGGTGTCAAGAGTGTCTGAGTGGGCATGTCAGACCTAACCAATCTATCCCCAATATTGCAACCACGCTTATAGACCACCAGTGGGGGCTCCTTGAAGAGGTATGCAATTTTTTTGTCTGACTTCAGAATATGCCAGTGCTTTTTCAGGATTGCTTTCATTTTCTCTAAACACTTGGTGTGTTTTTCTTCTTTGGTTTAATTTTGAGCAATTCCTCTCTTGGTTTTTGAGATATTTTCATCATTGCAGCATTAAGAGTTTTGTCTTCGTAGCCTCTCATTTTGAATGTATCTTTCATTTTCTTATTATTGCTGTCAAAATCTGACTGGTGGCCACAGATTTGTTTAACCCTGCATAACTGGTTATATGGTAGACCATTCTTGAGGGGAAGTGGATGCATACAATCCGCACGTAGCAGGGTATTGCGGTCTGTGGGCTTTGTGTATGAATCTGTATGTAATGCATCATTACCTTTGATGATCAATAAGTCCAGGTAATTTATTTTTATCTCATCAGTCTGCATGGTGAATTTGAGATATTCAGAGCACTCGTTCACCAGAGTTTGGAATTCATTTAGTTCCTGCTGACTTCCTTCCCAGAGCACAAAGACATCATCTATGTATCTCTTCCATAGGATGATTTTAGAAAGTAGGTGGTGTGTCTCTGTTTTGTAAATGAGTGCTTCCTCAAATTGTCCCACATACAGGTTCACATAGTTGGGGACAAAAGGGGAGCTCATGGCTACACCCCGAAGTTGAAGGAACAAGTCTGACTCAAAGGTGAACAGTTCTTGTGCTGAAGTTGCTTCCAGAGGCAGTTTGGAACTCGGTAGTGAGTGCTCCAACCGAGGACAGGCAATTTTTACGTGCTACGCGCTTCAGCACTCGGCGGTCCCGTTCCGTTGTGCTCCTAGATGTTTCCACTTCACAATAACAGTACTTACAGTTGACCAGGGCAGAAATTTGATGAACTGACTTGTTGGAAAGGTGGCATCCTATAACGGTACCACGTTGAAAGTCACTTCAGTAAGGCCATTCTACTCCCAATATTTGTTCATGGAGATTGCATGGCTGTGTGCTCGAAATAACCGAATCCACTCATTTGAAGGGGTTTCCACATATTTTTGTATATACTGTACATACATACATATATACATTTGAAGTCGGAAGTTTACATGCACTTAGGTTGGAGTCATTAAAAATCGTTTTTCAACCACTCCCCAAATGTCTTGTTAACAAACTATAGTTTTGGCATGTCGGTTAGGACTTACAAAGTTATCTACTTTATGCATGACATAAGTCATTTTTCCAACAATTTTTTACAGACAGATTATATCACTTATAATTCAACGTATCACAATTCCAGTCGGTCAGAAGCTTACGTACACTAAGTTCACAGTGCCTTTAAACAGTTTGGAAAAATCTGATAGGCTAATTGACTTAATTTGAGTCAATTGGAGGTGTACCTGTGGATGTATTTCAAGGCCTATCTTCAAATTCAGTGCCTCTTTGCTTGACATCAGAGAAAATCAAAAGAAATCAGCCAAGACCTCAGGAAAAAATTGTAGACCTCCACAAGTCTAGTTCATCCTTGGGAGCAATCCAAACGCCTGACGGTACCACGTTCATGTGTACAAACAAAAGTATGCAAGTATAAACACCATGGACAATGCAGCCATCATACAGCTCAGGAAGGAGATGCGTTCTGTCTCCTAGAGATGAACGTACTTTGGTGCAAAAAGTGCAAATCAATCCCAGAACAACAGCAAAGGACCTTGTGAAGATGCTGGAGGAAACAGGTACAAAAGTATCTATATCCACAGTAAAAGGAGTCCTATATCAACATAACCTGATAGGCCGCTCAGCAAGGAAGAAGTCACTGCTCCAAAACCGCCATAAAAAAGCCAGACTACGGTTTGCAACTGCACATGGGGACAAAGATCGTACTTTTTGGAGAAATGTCCTCTGGTCTGATGAAACAATAATATAACTGTTTGGCCATAATGACCATCATTATGTTTGGAGGAAAAAGGGGGAGGCTTGCAAGCCAAAGAACAACATCCCAACCGTGAAGCACGTGGGTGAAGCGCAACATAGCTTCAGCGTGTAAATCAGCTAGAAAGATGTGTCGGCATCGATTAATTGTCTCTGGCCCCCTCCCAGTTAGGGGGAGTGATGAGCTCTACAGCAGAGTCTCACAACTCAATCGCTGGATGAAAACTGTTTTCTGCCCCTCCCAAAAGATAGAATTTGTAGATAATTGGCCCTCTTTCTGGGACTCACCCACAAACAGGACCAAGCCTGGCCTGTTGAGGAGTGACGGACTCCATCCTAGCTGGAGGGGTGCTCTCATCTTATCTACGAACATAGACAGGGCTCTAACTCCTCTAGCTCCACAATGAAATAGGGTACAGGCCAGGCAGCAGGCTGTTAGCCAGCCTGCTAGTTTAGTGGAGTCTGCCACTAGCACAGTCAGTGTAGTCAGCTCAGCTTTCCCCATTGAGACCGTGTCTGTGCCTCGATCTAGGTTGGGCAAAATTAAAGATGGCGGTGTTCGCTTTAGCAATCTCACTAGTATAAAGACCTCCTCCATTCCTGCCATTATTGAAAGAGATTGTGATACCTCACATCTCAAAATTGGGTTACTTAATGTTAGATCCCTCACTTCCAAGGCAGCTATAGTCAATGAACTAATCACTGATCATAATCTTGATGTGATTGGCCTGACTGAAACATGGCTTAAGCCTGATGAATTTACTGTGTTAAATGAGGCCTCACCCCCTGGTTACACTAGTGACCATACCCCCCGTGCATCCGGCAAAGGCGGAGGTGTTGCTAACATTTATGATAGCAAATTTCAATTTACAAAAAAAAAAACAATGACGTTTTCGTCTTTTGAGCTTCTAGTCATGAAATCTATGCAGCCTACTCAATCACTTTTTATAGCTACTGTTTACAGGCCTCCTGGGCCATATGCAGTGTTCCTCACTGAGTTCCCTGAATTCCTATCGGATCTTGTAGTCATAGCAGATAATATTCAAATTTTTGATGACTTTAACATTCACATGGAAAAGTCCACAGACCCACTCCAAAAGGCTTTCGGAGCCATCATCGACTCAGTGGGTTTTGTCCAACATGTCTCTGGACCTACTCACTGCCACAGTCATACTCTGGACCTAGTTTTGTCCCATGGAATAAATGTTGTGGATCTTAATGTTTTTCCTCATAATCCTGGATTATCGGACCACCATTTTATTGCGTTTGCAATTGCAACAAATAATCTGCTCAGACCCCAACCAAGGAGCATTAAAAGTCGTGCTATAAATTCTCAGACAACCCAAAGATTCCTTGATGCCCTTCCAGACTCCCTCTGCCTACCCAAGGACGTCAGAGGACAAAAATCAGTTAACCACCTAACCGAGGAACTCAATTTAACCTTGTGCAATACCCTAGATGCAGTTGCACCCCTAAAAACAAAAAACATCTGTCATAAGAAACTAGCTCTCTTGTATACAGAAAATACACGAGCTCTGAAGCAAGCTTCCAGAAAATTGGAACGGAAATGGCGCCACACCAAACTGGAAGTCTTCCGATTAGCTTGGGAAGACAGTACCATGCAGTATCGAAGAGCCCTCACTGCTGCTCGATCATCCTATTTTTCCAACTTAATTGAGGAAAATAAGAACAATCCAAAATTTATTTTTGATACTGTCGCAAAGCTAACTAAAAAGCAGCATTCGCAAATGGAGGATGGCTTTCACTTCAGCAGTAATACATTTATGAACTTCTTTGAGGAAAAGATTATGATCATTAGAAAGCAAATTACGGACTCCTCTTTAAATATGCGTATTCCTCCAAAGCTCCATTGTCCTGAGTCTGCACAACTCTGCCAGGACCTAGGATCAAGGGAGATAGTAAGGTGTTTTAGCACTATATCTCTTGACACAATGATGAAAATAATCATGGCCTCTAAACCCTCAAGCTGCATACTGGACCCTATTCCAACTAAACTACTGAAAGAGCTGCTTCCTGTGCTTGGCCCTCCTATGTTGAACATAATAAACGGCTCTCTATCCACCGGATGTGTACCAAGCTCACGAAAAGTGGCAGTAATAAAGCCTCTCTTGAAAAAGCCGAATCTTGACCCAGAAATTATAAAAAACTATCGGCCTATATCGAATCTTCCATTCCTCTCAAAAAAAATTGAAAAAGCTGTTGCGCAGCAACTCACTGCCTTCCTGAAGACAAACAATGTATACGAAACGCTTCAGTCTGGTTTTAGACCCCATCATAGCACTGAGACTGCACTTGTGAAGGTGGTAAATGACCTTTTAATGACGTCAGACCGAGGCTCTGCATCTGTCCTTGTGCTCCTAGATCTTAGTGCTGCTTTTGATAAAATCGATCACCACATTCTTTTGGAGAGATTGGAAACCCAAATTGGTCTACATGGACAAGTTCTGGCCTGGTTTAGATCTTATCTGTCGGAAAGATATCAGTTTGTCTCTGTGAATGGTTTGTCCTCTGACAAATCAACTGTAAATTTCGGTGTTCCTCAAGGTTCCGTTTTAGGACCACTATTGTTTTCACTATATATTTTACCTCTTGGGGATGTCATTCGAAAACATAATGTTAAATTTCACTGCTATGCGGACGACACACAGCTGTACATTTCAATGAAAAATGGTGAAGCCCCAAAATTGCCCTCGCTAGAAGCCTGTGTTTCAGACATAAAGAAGTGGATGGCTGCAAACTTTCTACTTCTAAACTCGGACAAAACAGAGATGCTTGCTCTAGGTCCCAAGAAACAAAGAGATCTTCTGTTGAATCTGACAATTAATCTTGATGGTTGTACAGTCGTCTCAAATAAAACTGTGAAGGACCTCGGCGTTACTCTGGACCCTGATCTCTCTTTTGAAGAACATATCAAAACTGTTTCAAGGACAGTTTCTACGTAACATTGAAAAATCAGAAACTTTCTGTCCAAAAATGATGCAGAAAAATTAATCCATGCTTTTGTTACTTCTAGGCTGGACTACTGCAATGCTCTACTTTCTGGCTAGCCGGATAAAGCAATAAACAAACTTCAGTTAGTGCTAAATACAGCTGCTAGAATCCTGACTAGAACCAAAACATTTTTGGCCTTTCTAGGGAGTTTTTCCTAGGGAGTTTTTCCTAGCCACCGTGCTTCTTTCACATGCATTGCTTGCTGTTTGGGGTTTTAGGCTGGGTTTCTGTACAGCACTTTGAGATATCAGCTGATGTACGAAGGGCTATATAAATACATTTGATTTGATTTGATTTGGAAGCATCATCTTGTGGGGGTGCTTTGCTGCAGGAGGGACTGGTGCACTTCACAAAATAGATGGCATCATGAGGTAGGAAAATGATGTGGATGTATTGAAGCAACATCTCAAGACATCAGTCAGGAAGTTAAAGCTTGGTCGCAAATGGGTCTTCCAAATGGACAATGACCCCAAGCATACTTCCAAAGTTGTGGCAAAATGGCTTAAGGACAACAAAGTCAAGGTATTGGAGTGGCCATCACAAAGCCCTGACCTCAATCCTATAGAACATTTGTGGGCAGAACTTAAAAAGTGTGTGTGAGCAAGGAGGCCTACACACCTGACTCAGTTACACCAGCTCTGTCAGGAGGAATGAGCTAAAATTCACCCAACTTATTGTGGGAAGCTTGTGGAAGGCTACCTGAAACATTTGACCCAAGTTAAACAATTTAAAGGCAATGCTACCAAATACTAATTGAGTGTATGTAAACTTCTGACCCGATGGGAATGTGATGAAAGAAATAAAAGCTGAAAGAAATAATTCTCTCTACTTTTATTCTGACATTTCACATTCTTAAAATAAAGTGGTGATCCTAGCTGACCTAAGACAGGGCATTTTTATAGGATTAAATGTCAGGAATTGTGAAAAACTGACATTTAACTTAAATGTATTTGGCTAAGGTGTATGTAAACCTCCGACTTCAACTGTATATGGGGGATTGGAAATGATGCAGACAATTACATTGATCGAAGCTACAATCTATCTGTAATATTAAAGCTGATCTACCCCCTAAATTAAAAAATGAAATTAAAAAATAAATATCCGCGGCTCTCAGACAAAACCGTCAGGAAGTTAATAGGCTTTACAAGGACTGATTCATTAAGCAAATTGCCTTGATAAAACAATTCAAATAAACAGATCTGGGACTTTACACTTTTAACCCACTATGAGCAGGCAAAAGTCCCCCTTGCTTTCTTATAGTTAGTAAAAATTATGCACACCAGATGATGGCGGTAATACTTGTCTTCCGCTATCTTTTTCACTACAAAACATAGAAATGTGCTGTTTTCACATATGTTGATGTTGGATTGGTGCTGGAGATGATGAACATGAAGTTTACATGTTTTTTTTATTTCTCTGTTAACTAACACCAACATGCAATGCTTCATGAAGCCTTCATTAACCTTTCGTAAGGACTATATAGACACTTCAGAAATGATTTAGAATGGGACGTTACATAAACAAGATAGCATGAACCTACGAAACAAGAATATGTACCTTTCACGGTGATACAGAACACCATCTTATCATCTCCGGCATCACAGGTGTACTCTCCAGAGTCGTCGATCTCAGCATTTAAAACCACCAGTGAACGGAAAACACCCCGCTCCTCACTACAGTAGCGCTCATTGTCATCAATTTTTTTGTTGTCTTTGTACCAGACGACCATGCAGTTGGCTCTTGAAAGCTCACACCCTAAGACAATGTCATCTGATGTGAAGAACTGCTTTTGAGTATTCACATCATTTTTGCCCAGGATCTTTACAGGTGTCTCTGAGAATGAAAACAGCAAGAAAGCAAGTGAAAGGTACTTTAATGGGCATCTGTATAAGAGTAACATGAACAGTGACAAAGCAAGTGAAAGCTACTGTATGGACTAACATGAATATGTGATTCAATTTATATATCTACCTTTTATCTTGACCTGGAAGTCCATCACATCATCCTTGGCGTCACAGACATATTGCCCAGCATCCTCCAATGTCATGGAGTGGATGGTTAATTGCCGCATGACACCATCCTCAATAACGGTGACATTGCTGCTCTCTTCCATTTCCTCCCCATTCTTCTTCCAGCTTACCGCAGCATTTGATCTGGACACCTCACAGTCAAGAACCAAAGAATCTCCAACAAACATCTCGACCCGACTTGCCATCTTTCTTGGGCGCACAAAACGGACAGGAGGATCTGTGCATAAAAAATAATCACTTAAAAATTAAGCATCTCTTCAGCAGTAAAGGGGTTTCTTCTTGTGACATATTATGCAATCTGCACCAGCAACAGATCACTAAGGCACCATTAATCATTCAACACTCATAAGTAATCTGTCTGTTTCTACTTTGGATATCAAGTGCCGTTGAAAAAAATATAATAGTAGACATCTGTACCTGCAATGTTGACAAAGAACGTCATGTTGTCATCAGCCGTATCGCACACATATTCGGCTGAATCTTTGACTGTGGTCTCAGGTATAATGAGTCTCCTGTAGACCCCATCCACCTCTAAGATGAGGTTGTCATTTTCCTCCACCTCAAGCCCGTCCCTATACCAGCGCACCACAGCATTGGGCCTTGAGATCTCACAGCTCAACACCATCCTCTCAGATGTTTGCTGGCAGAGCTCCATTTGCGACTGGCTTGGAGATATAATTTGTACTGGAGGCTCTAGAAAAAGACAGCACCAACAATCCATCAAGACATGCAGTATGACCAAAACACTTATTGTTTGAGTAAATAGTGATCTCATGTGACAGAGAAAGCCAGTTACTACAGCAAGCATTGTGAACCTGCATGAAAACAAGATGTTATGCTCTTGTTGCTCCCCTTACCTGTTATGCTGAGATTAAAGAATATTGAATCATCAGCCGTGTCACAGACATATTCGCCAGAGTCTTCAACTCCACTACAAAGAATCTTCAGTCGCCTGTAAGGGCCCTCAATCTTAAGTTTAATGTTTTCGCTTTCTTGCAACTTTTGCCCATCCTTGAACCAGTTTACGACACCATTTAGACGTGAGAGTTCACAGCTGAGAATGATCTCCTCTGGCACATGCCGATCAAGGTGGACATCTTCTTTAGGGTATACAATCATCACTGGTGGCTCTGTAGATGACACGGAGTTATGTGAGTGAGAACATCACAGCAAGCATGGCATCTCAGTATCACAAGTCATAGCATAGTCTTCAAAGTGCAATTCACAATTGCCAAATGCTTGTTTTACGGTTTGTCACATAGCTTATGAATGCAGTATGCCACTAGATTATGAATCATTCACAAAAATGATATTCTGTAGGCTTGATTTGATGTTGTACTTCATTCAAAGTAAGAATGAAATGTTCTTGCTAAGTCATTACCTCGTATGTTAACCTTGAACATTAAAGCTCTGTCTCCGGCACGACATGTGTATGTTCCAGAGTCTGACAGCTGAGCTGACTGGATGGTCAGCATCCTAACAGTGCAATCTGCTTGTACAGAAACGTTGTCACTAGACTGCGTTTCAACCCCATCTTTGTACCACTGGACAATGGCATCAACCCTGGAAACCTCACAGGACATAACAAGACGATCTTGTTCCACAACACTTTTGAAGAGGTCTTCCTCAGGGATATCAACAAACGTCACCGGAGGTGCTGCAGAAAACAATACAAATGGTTCAGTGGAGTGAAATAACAAAAGAAGTCTTATTAGATGTAAAAGGCCTGCTTTGTGCAGGTTAAACATGCATTGACTTCAAGCATTGACGATGATGCATTGACTTCAAGCATTGCCGAGGATTGCCTGGATAGTTCTAGGGAAGTCTGCATCCACTGTTGAAGCAAAGATAAATGGTTAATTAAAGCTGTGCAAGGATGTACTGTAGTGCAATTAAGTCATTGGGGAAATGGCAGATCACGGTACATGCTTTTTTTCTCCTCCGATGGCCTCTTCAGGTGTTTAGCCTTTAATGAAAAGTATCAAAATATCTCATGAATGGCAACAAGAGATGACAAAAGGGAAAAAACTATTATGATGACCATAGCACAGTTTAAGAACACAAATGGCTCCTACGTTATGTGTTTATAAGGGTAGATGCATAAGTAACTCCTAAAAGCAAAACTCAATGAACATGTCCAATGTCCAATGATTGCGTGCTCTGAAAAGGAAATTTTTATCTGCAACATGAATTTATTAGTCACGCCGAACTTGACATTAACGGAAAAGCTTTACATGTCACCTTTCACATCCACATAGAATTCGCTGATATCATCTGCTGTTTTACAACTGTACACCCCAGAGCTTGAAAATGTGGCTGATTGGATAACCAGGGTCCTCATGGTGCCCTCTGATTGGATGTGTATTCCATATTGTGGGAGGAGCTTTATTCCATCCTTGTACCAGCAGATCTGTCCACTGGGGTCTGAGAGCTCACATTGCAGTACAATAGGACAGCCTGCTTCAATGGACGTGTTCCTCTCAACCTCTGGGGCAGCTGAGAACCTCACTGGTGGAGCTATAGGTGCTTTAATTAATTTAAAGAAATATATTCAATGGCGGTATCATTCTAACATTAACATGTACATACAAAAGCAATTTGAATAAGTACATCTGAAGATGTATGATATTATGTGGCTACCATCCTGGCTACTTGTTAAGGGTTGTCTAGATACTAAAAAGAGGGCACAATTGATTCATTGTTGTGTCTAGAGTCACCAGAGTTGAAGTTATTGCTTTAACAAATTTCTTTTTTGTAAATATCATGAGATGATTTGAAGGAGATAGGGGTACTTCACTCATCACAGGAGGTTAGACACTTGAAAGCTGAAGCTATTAGATGCACTGCTTTGAGCATAGCTGTCCAATTTGTACCTGGAAAGATATTGCTTTTCCGAGAGTATTTAGTCGTAAATCTCACAGATCCTTTGAATTAAATTAATTAATTTAATTCCATGCAATCAAAATCAGCATTTCTCTTAATCGAATCTGCTACTAGAAATAGTATCAAGCATCCACTTTTCTACTGTCTATATCACATAACTAACTCTTCCAAAGGACGCTTAGGCCTACTAATGACTGATGGAATTTAAAAGAAGACATGATGTTCAATACAAACTGACAGCTTGCACGCATTACGAAGCATTAATCAACATATTAGTTAGTGATTTTGACCAAACTCAAAATTCTTAGATCACCTGCAACATCCACCTTGAATGCTATGCAGTCATCTAAAGCCTCACAGCTGTACACCCCAGAGTGACTGAGCTCTGCTGATTGGAGGATCACAGCCCTCAAAGCGCCCTCTGATTGGATGTCGACTCCATTCTCTGGGAGGAGCTTTGTTCCATCCTTGTACCAGAACACCTGGGCAGTTGGATCTGAGAGCTCACATTGTAGAACAATGGGGCAGCCTGCTTCAATGAACTTGTTCCTCACAACTTCTGGAAGTGCTGAAAACCTCACGGGAAGAGCTATGGGGTTTTCAAAGCATTTAGGAAAAATATTTAACCAAACACGAAATGCACCTGTTTCAAAGTGCTGATTCTTGTTCTATGATAAATTAAAAAGCTATGGGTACCTTTAAAACCTACTGTAGATGCCAGTTTTTCAGGGATACACTCATTATTACAAAGATATATACTGTATCACAACTATTAGTTACAATACAAAAACGGAATGAAATGGATATTACTATTGGTTCTTTGTAAGTCATATAGAACATGTGCTACACCCATAAAAAGCTGTTAAAAAGGGAGTTATAGAGAGGAAAATCACCTTGAACATCCACCTTGAATGTCATGGCATCGTCAGCAAGACTACAGCAGTAGAGCCCAGAGTCAGAGAGCTCCGCAGAGTGAATTACTAGTCTCTTCACATTGGCTTCACTTTGGATATCGAGGCCAGTTTTGGGAAATAGTTTCATTTCATCTTTAGACCAGCAGACCTGGGCTAGAGGATCTGAGAGCTCACACTGCAGTACAATGGGAGTGCCAATTTCTACGGACTTGTTCCTCTCCATTGGTGAAAGTGGCATGATCTTCTGTGACGGAGCTAAAGGGTATGAATATGTGTGGGGAGAAAATGGTATGGCTTTGAAGTTGCAAGACAATTGTATTAAGTCTTGTGCACACCGGTTGCATCAAACTGTATGTGTTCTGGCGGAAGTCCATTTATTTCAATGGAAGGCAATCCGCAACTGCTTCGAGTCATCTGCCGGACAAGGTTGCGGTGCATAGCTCTGCACACAGAGGATTTTACCAACTTGCTTTGCGGTACGGTATCAGACACGTAAGTAGATAAACCACCGAAAAAGTTGCTAATGTATAGCGCGATTCTTTTTGTTATGTTGTGGCGCATGGACTGAGAAGACTACGTAAAATGTACTGTACGGCAATGTAATGATGCAACCTGTGTGCACGTGACGTTAGACTACTTCATTGATTAAAAAACACATATTGATCTAGCGGTGCTAAAGTTCAAGTAGTTGTGGAAGGAAAGTAGTAGTTAATGTCCTCCCAGACCATCAAATATAAGCACACATTAGATACTGTAAGAGTTAAGGAAAATATTGCAATAAACAAACAGTGGCTACACCAATGAGGATATAAGCATAAGCTCCTGTTATGTGTTGTGTAGCTAAAAAATAGCTGCAAATCACCTTTGATCTCCACTTTAAATGTGATGGTATCACCGGCTGTTGAGCACTCATATGTTCCACCATGTGATATTTCAGCTGATTGGATGAGTAGTGTCCTTTTGATGCCATCTGACTGGATGTCCATTCCACTTTGAGATAGGAGCTTTGCTCCATCCTTGTACCAGTACACCTGGGCAGTTGGATCTGAGACCTCACATTGTAGTACAATGGGGCAGCCATCTTCAATGAACTTGTTCCTTTCAGCTTCTGGAAGTGCTGAGAACCTCACAGGTGGAGCTATGGGTGTCAATGATCATAAAGGGGATCGCAATGTTAATTTTCTTACATGTTTTTAAATGATTCAAAGATTTTTCAAGATATGCAACACATGTATTTCATTATGAGGGAAGAAACTGCAAACACACCAAACTGATTGAGACCTGGCTCAAATGACAGAAAAACATTCTGTCTGGCATCTAGTTATCAAAGATAAGACACAAAGCAGGAACAAACAAGAACAGAAGAGCAGAGAGTGCAAGAGTCAAGGAATGTGCAATCTCAAAGCCGCTAAAGGTTTACACAGAATAACATGAAGAACAAGAGACAGGCAAGTGAGGGAACAAATTACAAAGTGTCTTCATAAGAATGAAGGAGGATAAAAGTAATTTGTTAAACAAAAGATAAAGGTAATTGTTTAAATAAAAGATGAGTCAAGATGTAGTAAGTAGGCACCAGGGCATAATTCACATTCATATTAATGGGTACTTATAGCATGGTTTGGCATTTGCAATATCCCCTTTACACCAAATTGTAAGTTATGAACTAGTACACTAATCTCAATAGCCAAATAGGTATAAACAAATTATTCTCAAATGTTGCCCATTGGGTCGTCACTACCTTATTTATATCTGCATATTCGGTCACCATATTACTTGAACATATTGTCATCTTAGTAATGGTTGTGTTTTCATGTGATTGTTTAGCCTTCATAGAAGACTATCCACTAATTGTGTGGCTGAAATAAGTGCCCCATCATCAAGGCTATCTGTAACATGATTAAGTTTGGCTTTGACCAGTTAGGGCAGTATACAGACTAGAGATCTGTGCACTTAACTTTCATGTTAATTATTAATTGTGAGTTATGCATGCAGATCTCAGGTGTGAGTATCTACTGTATAAGCTCAACAAACAATGGAAACAGACCAGTGATATCTTTTCTGTTAGATACTCTGCCAAGCAACACCAAACCCCACCAGCCATCAGTTAGTTACCACTGCAGAACATGATTGGTTGATTTTTAATTTATAGATAGTTTTAACATCACCTTTTACTTCCACAGTGAATTGGAGGCCATCCTCCATTGTCTCGCAACGGTACACTCCAGAGTGAGACAGCTCTGCTGATTGGATAACTAGAGTCCTCATAGTTCCATCTGATTGGATGTCTACTCCACTTTGGGTTAGGAGCTTTGTTCCGTTCTTGTACCAGTACACCTTGGTTGTAGGATCTGAGAGCTCACATTGCAGTACAATGGGGTAGCCTGATTTGATGTACTTTTTCTTGTCAGCTTCAGAAATTGCTGAAAACTTCGGAGGTGGAGCTACAGGATTTAATATGAAGAACATTTGGGTTATTGAACAGGTAATGTAGGCTTATCACCTGAAATCATCTGCAACATTCTCTACTGAATATTCATTGACTTGTTTCATATATCGAGAAATCTGAAGGAAAAACTGAAATGTGTGATATAACGCCTACAAAACACTGTCACAAGCATGACAGACTTAATACCTGTTGTAACATTCCACCACCAATTATATCTGATTTAAAGCAGGATTGGGCTAAATTCAGAATGCATTATTTTAACCATCAAGTTGACACTGAGGCCTTCAAAAATAAGCCAAACAAATAAAATTGTTGGTGGAAAAATAATTGGTTATTCTAACACTAAGGTTAAAAGAGTATTTGAACATTGTTTCCAGAGAAAAGTTATATTCTTTGGCATCTGGAAGTGGGACCTGTCAGATTCAATAAACAAATGTTATATGACTGAGTGGAATTTATTTGAATTGCACCAGAGAGGAAAAGAGTAAAAAGAGAGAGGGTTTAAATCCTCCTAAAATCTGTCCACATGAAGCAGATCATTAATTATTAAGCAAGTGAGTAGTTTTTGTATGGCGGAGTCAAGATAAAAACAAATTGTTATTTTGATATGTAAGGCTTATTTGATATGTAATAGAAGTTTCGTAATGATTAGGTTGTTATGAGTGTACTGATATATATAAGTGGGATGCACATGACATTAACATGACTTAAATGTCAACACCCCTTATTGAATATTCAAAAAGTATTCAAATAACGAGATGTATCCACCAATCCAAAGAGAGGACAGGAGCTTGACAGCCCGCCGTTCCACTCTGAGGACATCGACATAGGCAACTCGTCATTATATCCAGTATCTCCGATTGCACCGAATTACATTTTACATTCCTGTCATTCAAACTCAAATTCTACATCCAGTAAGGTGTCCAATTCAATTACAATTTCAACTCATGAGTTGTATAGTAGTCAATTCCAAAATTCTTAATTGAATGAAATCACAATGATTAGCAAAAATTCAGTCAATGATCCTCAATGATCCAGATTTTATGGGACTCGTTAAAGGTTGTATTACAAACAATGCAACTGCATTCACATCTGGGCTGAATAAATCAATTGAATAAAACAATAAAACTGAATAAAACAATTAAAGAAAATTTCAGAATTGGAGAAGTTGTTAGCACTTTTTCAGACCAGGTAGCGACTACTCTTATCAAAGTCAAGACAGAACTAAATCTACTGGTAACATAGACAGCAGAATTTGCCATCCATCGAATTAGACGCAACCATTAATTCCAATTAGCAGATATTGCAAGTATTGAATCTGAATCAGGTGAATTACTATCAAAACAAAAAAATATATAATAACTATTTTTTTTTATCCTGAACCAACACTTGCACTTGACTCCCCCATCCCACTCCCTTCTAGCTCTGACTTTGCTGATAGCTACTTTATTGAGGAAAAGTGTACTTACTATGCCTGTGATACATGGTTGTCCCACCTACAGTAGCTATCTTAAGATGAATGCACTGACTGTAAGTCACTCTGTATAAGAGCGTCTGCTAAATGACTAAAATGTCAAATGTAAATGTAGAACCAAAATGAATCAACCAATTTAAATGTAGAACCAAAATTCATCAAAGATTATCCACTATATCAAAGATTATCCACTTCATCAAAGATTATCTACTATATTGAATTGTACACCTCGTATTGTAAATAAATTGATTGAGTAATTGATTGATTAATTTAAACAATTATAAGTACTCCTCTTCTTTCAACTGAGGAAGCTGGCTTGCTGGGAGCCCACATCGCTCTCCATGAACTCAAAAGGGCATTGGATAACATGAATACAGGCAAATCACCTGGTTGTGCTGGTATTCCTCCTGAGGTCTATTTAACATGTTGGAACCAATTAGGTCCACTATTAATTGAAATTATTTACACAGCTATTCACAAAGGTTAATTTGGAAGGCATGTAAATACAGCACAAATGTTTGTTTTTGAAGAAAAAAACATCTGGACCTAAGCAGGTTTGTTAAAAAACTATTATCCTCAGATAACCTCTGTTGCTTATTACATATCTTACATGCTTCATCAGAAATTAAAGCTCCTTGGGCAGTTCTATCTCTCATCGCAGAAAAAGATTTTGATAGACTAAAATGTCATATATCCGGTTGGTTTTGGAACATATGGGTATTGGCTCCAATTTCATTCATATATTTAAAATACTATATGCCAATCCCTCAGCCCTAATCATAACAGGAAATAAATGCTCTGTTCCGTTCAGAATAACTAGAAGTCGTAGGCAAGGTGATCCTATCTCACCTCTGCTATTTTTATTGTCTATGGAACCCCTGGCCAAGGCAATTCGACAACTGAAAGAAATTACACCATCATCTCTCAATTCCATGGATCACATCATCTCACTTTATCTAGACAATGTATCTCAATCCCTCCCAAAATCTCTGAAGACCATAGACAAATTCAGTTCTATGTCAAGTTTTAAAATAAATATAATGAAATCTGCCTGACTGCCTCTCGAGACCCTGATGGAGGACTCCATCTCTACTTATGGAATCCCAATCGTTTCCCATTTTAGATATTTGAGAATAGATATATGTCCTTCCTTCAATAAAATCATTGGCAGAAACTTTAACAGAACGCTCAAATCAATTAAATTCATCCTCAGTAGATGGACTAATATCTATTGTCAAATATAATATATTGCGACATCAACATTTCTGTATTTCAATGCTTCCCTTGTCTCCCCCTTCTGGCTATTGGGATAAAATCCATAGTGCGCTTACAAAATGTATATTGCAAGGTAATCGGGCCGGATAAAATTAACAAACTTGCAAAGAGGGAAAGACGTAGTTGTACTATCTGTACCAAACTTTAAATCGCATTTAGTCCCATCCTAAATTCGTTTAGACATGATTCTTCCGCCCCCCTCGCTGAGTATAGAGAGATATATGGTGTCTCCTATTGCCTTGGAAGAGGTGGTCTTCACTGATATATCTTTTAAACAATGTAAACTATGCTTTGGTCCTATTATTGTGCGCACAATTTCTATTTGGCACAACATTTTAAAACAATGTAACTGGGAATCAAAATGGCTTGCCCATTCTCCAATATTTCACAACAATGCCTTGCGATCTGAAGGGTGGCCTTTTGCGTCCCCCCAATGATCCAAATGTGGAATCTGTGCCCTTGCTGATATCATGGACAGTAATGGTTTGAGAATACTCCAATATTTGAACGACACACATTACCAGGCTATTCTTTTTTTCTATATTTACAATTTAGGTCAGCTATGCTGGCTATGGAGTCCCTTGGGAAACCAATGATGGGATTTATAAATAAATGATCTGGGCTCCTGAACGGACTGATCTCTGTAATATATAAACAACTTTTGGAAAGGTCATGTTCATGTGCTGGCCATTAAGAAAGTATGGTCTACAGATCTAATTGAATCTAAACAATCCTTTAACTCGAACAGGATATGGAAAAATATGACCTTGGCGTCCCATAATCTGAATCATCAATTTATACATTTTAAGTTAATTCACAGACTGTAACACCAAGGATGGGACACGGGGGGATGGGACACGATGAGACATGTGGGGTTACGGGGATGGGAGGTTGTTTATACCCCCCCAACAAAAAATGCAAAACAAATAAAATGTTGGTCACCAAAAAAAGAAGAGAAGTTATTTGACAACATCAATCCACCATTTGTACATGCAATGTATCTTAGCATATTACTATGTTGTGCTAATGCTAGCATTGAATTGGCTTTCACTGGTTCGAACTTCTCAAAAAATGTCTTAAAATAGATCACACATACTTCAATCTAATTTATACCGCGAGATCCAGATTTCACTTGGAATTAAAGATTGTGGAATAGAAATTGTTCCAATGATTATCGTATATTTCTACGCTATGTTTCCTTACAGGCTCTACAGAAAGTCCTTTGAAGTACAGAAGGCATGGAATGTAAGTATAAAATCTTGGTTTGAAACAGTTCTGTTCAAATAACTTTATTTCTTCTGGAGTGATAATCCTGATATAAATTGGAATAAAGAAAGAGCTATTTTAGGATGTTTTTAGAGAAAGCTATAGAATCAATGCAAATAAATTGGATACCAATAGTAGCAATATGCTAACATGAGCACTATAACATACCGTTGGTGGATTGCTCTGAAGTCATCAAAGGACTTCTCTCCATTTGAGAAAACATATTGGGGTAAAAACGGAAAACTATGCATTTAACACTGTGGTGCTCTCATGGTTACAATTTGAGGTCTGAAATGGTGCTTTTCTACGTACGTTTATATCTGTCCATTTACTTTATGTTTAATTTTATTTAACCTTTATTTAACTAGGTAAGTCAGTAAAGAACAAATTCTTATTTACAATAACGGCCTACCCCGGCCAAATCCAGACGACACTGGGCCAATTGTGCGCTGCCCTATGGGACTCCCAATCACAGCCTGCATTCGAACCAGGGACTATAGTGACGCCTCTTGCACTGAGATGCAGTGCCGTAGACAGCTGCGCCACTCACGAGCAAGGCCTTTGTAAAGACAATTGAGGAAGATGATTTCATATGACACTGTAGTGACAGATTCCAGGTCTCTTGCACACCACAGGGATAAGCTAAAACCTAGCCATTAGCTTTGGACCTAAGACATCTCTAAAGGTCTACTTACTGTATCCTTTTATTAGTAAATTATTAAACAGTCCCAAAAAAGCGGAACAAATTATTACCTTTCACATCCACATGAAACTGCATTGCATCATCTGTTGTCTTACAGCTGTAGCTCCCTGCATCAGACAGCCTTGCAGATTCCACATCCAATGTCCTTATGGAACCTTTCGATTGCATTTCTAGTCCATTCTCTTCATGTAGCAGTGTTCCGTCCTTGTACCAGGAAACATGTGCATTTGGGTCTGATATCTCACAACGCAGGACAATGGGACCGCCTGCTGCAACGGACTTGTTCCTCTCAGCTTCACAAGGTGTTGTGATCCTCACAGGAGGTGCTGGGGGTGTGTGAAGTAGTATTAAGAGAGAATCACATCACCATTACAATAAAATGGTTCCAGTATCTTAAGAGCAAATATCACTACCGAGATTAGTCATGCCAATACCTCTCAAGAATCTCAAATGAATAAGCAAATACGACTAATTCTGTCACGTTTACCATATAAGTATAACGTAACTGTTTTATTAGAGTTGATGTATAAAATTTAAGGGGAAGATATTTTTGGTTAGACTGAGATACCTATGAATACAAGTGAATGTGACTTTGAATCTTACATATAGAATAATCAGACAAATCATTATAAAGCACCCAAGCTCAAAGTATCACAATGACTAATTTTCAGTATTATTTTAGTATGAGCTAAATTGAACAAGAGTAAATGTAGCAATTGTCAAGTGTAAAAGATTACTTATAGCAATCAGTTGATTTTTACACAATGCCAACATTGTGCCTGTCAGTTTGTTTTGTTTGATAAAGCTAACCATATTTAATCACCTTCAACATCCACCTTAAATGCAATGTCATCGTCATCCAATTGACTGTCACATTCTCCTAATTGATAGGGCTCTGCTGATTGAAGAGTTGGTGTCTTCATGGAGGTACAGAGCTCTGCTGACTGGAGAGTTGGTGTCTTCATTGAGCAGCAGAGCTCTGCTGATTGGAGAGTTGGTGTCTGTATTGAGCCACAGACCTCTGGTGAGTGGAAAGTTGGTGTTTGCATGGAACCACATACCTCTGTTGATTGGTGAGTTGGTGTATGTATGGAGCCATAGAGCTCTGCTGATTGAAGAGTTTGTGTCTGCATAGAATCATAGAGCTCTGCAGACTGGAGAGTTAGTGTCTGCATGGAGCCACAGACATCTGCTGATTGGTGAGTTGGTGTATGCATGGTGCCATAGAGCTCTGCTGATTGGACAGTTGGTGTCTGCATGGAGCCATAGAGTTCTGCTGATTGGATAGTTGGTGTCTGCATGGAGCCATATAGCTCTGCTGATTGGAAGGGTGCTGTTTCCATGGAGCCATAGAGCTCTGGTGAATGGAGAGTTGCTGTATCCATTGAATAGTGTTCTGCTGGTTGGACAGTTGGTGTCTCTATGGAAAAGTGCTCCACAGATTGGAGTCTTGGCATCTCCATGGAATTTATTTCATATGTTTGAAGATGTTGACCGTCCTTGTAGTGGAGGATCTGGACAGTAGAGTCTAAGGGCTCACAGTGAACCTCAACGGGGCAGACCTCTTCAATGGACTTGTTCTTCTCAATCGCTTGGTCAGCTGAGACCCTCACAGGTGTAGCTATATGCATTGTGGTGCACACAGAGAAAGGTTTTCAATTGATGTTCTGTGTGCCTTCTCTTATTTAAAAATCCTTTTCTAAAGGTACTACACATCATTGTGTGTTAGCATGGATGAGTTAAGAGAAAACCGATAGCAAAGGTTAACAATTAAGAGAGGCGACCAGATTAAGAGCTGGTCTAAAGACAAGATAAATAAGACCTAACAGTACATTTCCTAACACAGAACTCAGTTCACTACATCACTCATTCCTGTTTAGCCACTCGTACATACATTTTCACTTATTGTGATAAAGGCTCATTGCGACAGGGACAGATTCTGGGCAGCAAAGGGAATGTGAAGATTGGATGATGAGCAAGACATAAGATGTGCTTCAGGAATGGCAAAGCTGCTTGTTACAAGCGTCGTTGTTGTTTGACTCTGTTAAGAATGACGATATGATATACTAAACAATTAACATGAATTAGTATGAAGAAATTCAGCCGCTCACAGACCATTCAGATGTTTGATTAAAAGCAAAAATAGCAGGGAATCAGATGAGATTGAGGGGTGAAAGGATCACAAAAAGAAACACATTTAAACTACTGTCTTTATATGCTTTGAAGGATGGAATACACTAGCTAATACACCACCATTGTTAGTGGCATGTATATGCTGGGTTAAAATGGAGAGTGCTAATGTTGAAATAGCATTATATCACCTTTGATATCCATAGTGTATTGGGAAGACTCATCAGATATCTCACCCTTCTCACTGCCAGGGTGAGACAGCTCTGCTGTTTGAACAAAGCCACAGAGAAAACAGTAAGCTGGATGATAGCTTCAACCATGTAAATGCTTCTGTCAGATTTTGATATGGAGTAGAAAAGGGTTTATGTGGAGCACCACCTTTGATGGCCACATTAAATTGTGTGGTATCGCCAGTTGTTTGGCAGTCAAACCTCCCACCACAGGACATGTCATCTGGTTGGATGAACAAAGTCCTTATGCTGCCCTTTGATTGTCTGTCAAGTCCACTATGTGGGTAGATCTGTGTTCCATCTTTGTGCCAGCAGACCTGGGCAATGGGGTCTGAAATCTCAAACTGTTGTACAATTGAGAGGCCTGCTTCTATGGACTTGTTCTTCTCAACTTCAGGGGCAACCAAGTATGTCATGGGCGGAGCTATAGGTAATCATTGAGGGGATAATTCAGTGTGAATTATTTGGAGTGGTTATAAAATGGCTAATGTAAAGAGACAATATCAACACTAAAGCATCTAGCTTTTTAAGTATTAGCTCAGAACATGTAAGAAGACAATTAATCCAAAAGCAACAGAAAGAGAGTTAGTCGCAACTGAAACTAGAGAAAAACAAACATTTGCAAAAATCACCTTGGTTCTGTACAATTAACGGGGCAACATCTTCCGCTGTCGCACAATAATACGCCCCAGAGTTGGAGGGGTGTGCCGGTTCGACAACCAGGTTCCTCCTGATGCCCTCCATTTCGAAAGGTCCAGTGTCAGAGATGAGCTCTACTTTGTCCTTCTGCCGTGACACCTGGGCAATGGGGTCTGAGATCTCACAGGGTAGTTCAATGGGGCAGGTTGCTTCAAGCAGCTGGCTCTTCACAACCTCTGGTGAAGGTAAGAACTTCACTGGTGGAGCTAAAGATGATTATCCATGTTATAATTGTGGAATTTACAGCAGATAACAATAATTTGGGGGAGGGAGGGGGCTTACAGTAAAGCTTCCCCAACTGACTAATCTGTCATCTCTCAAACCAGTTTCAAAGAGGCAAACCTATTGCTTCAAACAGTAAACAATAAATCAATATTTCCTTATTTAATGAGATGAAAAGCAAGTGCTTCAATTAACTTAAGAAGAAGAAGTAAGTCCCCACAGACAGACAACACAAATAGCCACCAATGTTAGTTGCATCTAATCTCCACAAAACTGTCTAGGGTTACTCTGTATGAGATTTGAACCAAAAAGCCACAAATCACCTTTGATATCCACAGTAAACTGGAGAGTGTCGTCAGAAGTTTCACAGTTGTACAGCCCTGAGTGAAAGACCTCTGCTGATTGGACAATGAGCCTCCTCATGGTGCCATTAGATTGGATGTCCATTCCAGTCTGTGGGAGGAGCTTTTCCCCATCCTTGCACCAGTAGACCTGGGCAGTGGGATCTGTAACCTCACATTGCAGTTGAAAAGGGCAGCCTGCTTCAACCGACTTGGTCTTCTCAACATCAAAGATAGCTGAGAAGGTCACTGGCACAGCTAGCAATGAGGATGAATGAAATACCATATTATAGAGATAAATATTTAAATGTATGTCATACAGTATATACACTTTTATGTGGCTTCAAATTATTTGAAAATACAAAATGAGTAAAGTGTTCATCAAGTATGTGTAAATAGATAGCCACAGCATTGCAAATCAATCGAGCACAGGTAGCAAGGCTATATACAGTATTCTGTTCTGTAAAGTTATTTGTTCATGAACACAGAAGGCAGGGATTATTAGTTGCATTTGGAAAAGGACACGACTGTTAAAGGATGTAAAGCAAAGGCAGAAAGGGCAAATCACCTTTGATATCCACATGGAACTCCATGGTTTCATCCACTGTGGTACAACTGTAAGTGCCAGAGTGAGTCAGTTCTGCTGACTGAACAACCAACATCCTCATGTTGCCTTCTGATTGGATGTCTAGTTCATGGTTTGAAAAGAGCTTTGTTCCATCCTTGTACCAGTAGACTTGAGCAGTTGGATCTGAGAGCTCACATTTCAGTACAATGGGGCAGCCTGCTTCAATGGACTTGTTCCTCTCAGCTTCTGGAAGTACTGAGAACCTCACAGGCCGAACTATAGATATGTTTAAGTCTTAGATAATGGTAATCCATAATTACATTGTTGGTTTGATTAGAGATATCATGATATTATTGGTTTGATTAGACAAATCATGATTTCATGACTTGTCAGTGTAAAATGGCAGGTTTAAAAAAATGTATAATCGAAGATCAAGCAGGTTAAGCATTGTATTGTAATAAAAGAAGGAATGATCATAAAGCTCATTGTTAATAGGCAGCAAGAAAAAGAGCGACAGAAAACATACAGTACAAGACCATCATTGTTAGTAGCTTTGTTAAAAGGGAGCTTGTTATTTTTTTGTAGAGCCCAAAATAAAACTTTTTCACCTTTGACGTCCACATTGAACTTGATGGCATCACCCTTTGTCTTGCAGCTGTACGACCCAGAGTAGAATATCTCTGCTGACTGGACAACTAGTGTCCTTGTGATGCCATCTGACTGGATTTCTATTCCACTTTGAGGTAGGAGCTTTGTTCCATCCTTGTACCAGTACACCTGGGCAGTTGGATCTGAGAGCTCACATTGTAGTACAATGGGGCAGCCTGCTTCAATGGACTTGTTCCTCTCAGCTTCTGGAAGTGCTGAAAACCTCACAGGTGGAGCTATGGGTGTTTAGATGTTATGTTTTTTTATGTCTGTGCGTTACATTCATCTTATGTTTGATTTGTGATGTTCAAGTGCAATCATCAAACTTAATACATACTTGTTGAACAGATGTCTATCAGGTCAGAAGGTCACAAGAAATGTGTTAGTAACCTTGCCAGAAGAAATTAGTTCAACAGAAACCACTTGCCACTCACCCTCAACTTCCACGTTGAACCTTATGACATCATCAATGGCATCACAGCAATACACTCCGGAGTGGGAGAACTCTGACGATTGGATGACAATTCTCCTCATTGTGCCTTCTGACTGAATATGAAGACCCTCGACTGTGTGTACCTCCACCCCATTCTTGTACCAGTGTACTGGAACTGCGGGGTCTGACAACTCGCAGTAGAGTACAATGGGGTTGCCAAGTTCAACAAATTTATTACGATCCATCTCTGACAGTGGTGTGAACTTCACTAGAGGAGCTGCAAATTTCAGAGAAATCATGAGCATTTTTCTCATCACAATTTTAACACTTTGACCAAAATTCAATTGGTACAATACAGTAAGAAATGACATTTTTCTCATACACCTTTAATTTTTGGCAGTAATTAATATGTACCTTGAATATAGAGTGCTGCTGAATCTCGTATTCCATAGGCAATGAATGTGATCTCAGCCCCATTGTCTGTGTCTCGGACCCCTTGTATGCGTAGGGATTGGTGCGTTCGAGACCGCCGCATGGAGTAACGGTCGTCCTCCAGAAGCTGAGTGCCATTCAAGAACCATGAGCCAATAACTGAGGCAGTGAGCTCAATTGAGAAGCAGGCATCCTGGCCTTCTGGCACCAAGGCATCCTGTAGGGGGGCTTGTATTCTGGTCACAGGGACTGAAAAACATAGCAATAGTACACCTCAATTACGCTCTGAATTCTACTTCAAACTCAAATTCGGTAACACCTTATGCAAAGCAGGTTTCAAAAGGGTTATAATGTTAAGTATCTCTATGATTTTGTTTCCGCTAAGAGCTGCTCCACATTCAAGCTGGCTTGATTTCTGATTGTCTCCACTTGTTCTAATGGTGTTTGCTGAGCACAGAATTCAAACTCTCTCACAGTTCAGTCATTTGAACTCAGAGTAGCTAGCTAGCTAGCTTTTAGGGATCAGGTTTGGATCATTAGCTAGTTGCCGAATGGCTAGCATGGTAAGAATGATAGTTAGCCAATACTAGCTTAATATTATACTAGCAGATGATAATGCTAACCAATGTTTTGCTGGCTAAACATTTGGCTAGCTAGCAGAATGGGAGTAGTTACAGCAGTGAATTCTTTTGACAGACATCACACTAGCTCTAGCTAGTTGTCTAGCAATGGCTATTATGTTACACCATTTACATTAGCATACCTAGCTAGCTAAAGTGTTACATTAGCTAGCTAGCAATGTAAAAAAAACATTCTTGTAGCAATGGAAATACAAATTAAGCTTTGCCATCTAGAGCAGTTTGGCTTGAATCCAGCTTGGCGCTAATGTGCCAATCGAAAGGTATATGTAGCAGATTTTCAGTTGGGAGGGCTTCTGCTTACCCAGGTGAACTGCCCTTGGGAACTCCAAATTGTTGCTCCTGCCATACTTGTTGACACTGCATATGCGAAAGCGATAATCTGCCTCGCAGGGAACGCTGTCGCCAAGAATCTCCACTGAGGTGGCCGAGTCGGTGGTCAAGCATTGCAGCCACTCCTGAGAGCCGGTGCCCACCTCTTGCCTCTCCAACACGTAACCCGATGGGGGGTTCTTCCGGGTGTCCTGCGCTGGAACCCAGGAGAGGAGGGCAGCGTTGGCACGCTCTGTGTTGATCTGCACACCCACTGGGCAGCTGGGTGGGCTATGCCTGGCCGCTGAAAGCAGAATATACTATATACAGTATGTAATGTAAAAAACGCTAGCCCATGTTCTTATATTTGGATATAGATTCATTTTAGTAAAATTGGATATTAATTCAGTAGAATTAGGCTTGACCACCTTAGGAACACAATTTCTATCCCATTTGTCTGACAAATTCACCACCTACAAAATTTTATCCCAAACAGATGCCACAAGTATTGTACCTTTTACCCTCAGCTGAGAGGAAGTTTTGGATCTTCCCACAAAGAAGGTCACAAGGCCAGAATCCTGGGGTGTTGTGTTGACAAAAACCAGAATGTGAGTTTTTCCAAAGGACTTCAGGATGGTCTGATGAGTCTCACGCAGCTCCGTCCCCTCTTTGTACCAGTGTATGTCCATTTCCTCCTCCTCCACTTCAACACAGAAGGCAGCATTTTCCCCCTCCAAAACATCCACCTTACGTGGAAGCTTACGCACGATTGTGCCTACAAGGGGACAGAGTAAATTGTAAGGACATCAATAGCTGTGTGTATCAGTCCAGATACTGTGTATATTATATATAAATACAGTAGATGTAGAGAATTTACCTTTAACTGCCACCTCAGCAATGCTCCTCCCCCCATCCGCCATCTCGCAAAGATAAATCCCATCGTCGTCGACTCCGATGTCACGAATAGTTAGTCGTCGTTTTGTTCCCCACTCTTCCATCCCATATTTGGCCCCTGGCTGTAGCCGCCTGTCCTCCAAATACCATGTGATGGGAACAGAGTCCTCAGGAACCTCACACTCCAGAACAGCCAGGTCCCGTTCCCACACCTCCAGATCAATGAGGGGCTGCTTAAACCGCACAGGCGGCTCTGACATTAAGGAGACGGAGGGATACCATTAAATGGGTTACGTAGGACTCATTCGAAGGACATGGTAAAATAAAAAAATTACTCATATGTTCCTTTTATCAGAGATGTCTGGCCTCAAAGCTAATACAGCAGTATAACATTGTAAAGAGGTAGCTCTGACACAGAACAAAGTCTACTGACTTTGTCAGACTAGTTATTTTTTGATAAATCACTTTATTGCACAATAATGTGGTGTTTTAGACATGTTACCCCAAAACCGTCTTGACTATAGCCAGTGGAAAATTATGTTCATTTGTATTTATTCTATTGGTTTAAATCTTTGAATTGCAGTTTTAAAACATGGTAAAGATGTTACTTTATACAGTGCTGGTTTACACTAGGAATAACTCCTGTTCAATTCAGACAACACTCACTACTGTTCGTGTAAATACTGTCCATGTGAAATTCCAAAAATAGCTGGCAACTGCACTTGATCTGTGTCCTTGGTCTAGAATTATGTTATAATCTGTAAATTGAAATATATTTCATAGTAAATACCAATATAGCAAACAAGTTAAGAAGAATCATATGAGACAAGTGGCTTCATTCAGTTGCTGTGGAAAGACCATTAACACATTGGGGCGTTGGATTGGCAATAAACTGTTTGTAACTGACACCATCAGACAGTACCAGTTATAAACGAAAGAATGCGAACTGCTCTTTGAATTATGTGTGTATTTAGCTGACTATATACTTATCCAACCCACAAAGAGCTTGATGATCCAATAATTGAGGAAAGACTCTTAACAAATTCACCTATTTAAACTCCCATCTGCATTACCAGGATAGCATTGTGTAAACATATACTTTCTAGCCTGCCATAGCTCTAACACAATGTTGCTTTCTAGCCTGCCCTAGCTCCAATACAATGTTGCCACCAGTGCTTTTCTCTGCGCCATGTGCGAAACATGATCCCACCTCTAGAGACTTCGATCACATGGAAGACCTTTAAAAACCTAAGTGACTTTGCAGACATTGGACCGGTTGGAATCCACTTCATGTCGATGAGCTTGGCCAGGTCAGGTACTTTGAAATATCTCTGTTCAAATTTCAGATAATTAAGATGTATCATTAATCCTCTGGTGGATTAGGGATTGAATTGCTTTGCAGGAGCCAAATCATTTGGCTACTGATTACACAGGCCATATGCAGCTAATTGACTTGTTAGCGTATTCATTTAGCAATGCTGATTACCTGTTAAAAGGCATATATATGGTATTAAGTCAAGGGGAGATGTACACACCTGGATGGAGTTATGTTTTTATACATGTTATATTGTTCAATCAAAGTCATTCTAGTTCTCTACTGAAGTATGTTAACAGCCAACTCTGTAGCAATGGACAAATACCAGTTTGACTTACCTTTCACAGAGAGATGTACAGCACTGAGGGTTTGTCCTGCAGTGTTGGATGCAGCGCAAACATAAACCCCGTTGTCCTGTTGCTTACAATACAGCACTTTAAGTGTGAAGTAACCCTCCCTGTCTTCATATAACAGGTACCGTCTTCCGGACATGATCAGCCTGCCGTCTTTCCTCCATATTATTTCTGGTTTGGGCTTCCCAGTCACAAAGCAGCGGAATTTGGCATGCTTGCCCTCTGTCACGGCAAACATTTTCACTTGCTTGGCTTGGTGGGTCACTGGGTCGTCTTTGAGCCGTGTGGTCAGCTGCCTACCACTCCTCTGTTTGCCTTGATGGCCTTTCCAGTGGCCGTTTGTGTAACCGTTGCGGTTTCCCTCTTCCTCGTGACCCGGGCCTGCATCGACGAGCAAAACGGCTCCAGCCAACCCCTCTCCAAACTCATTTCTGGCCTTGCATGTGTACACTCCACCGTCGGGTGCACGAGTCTTGAAGATTTTAAGCTGGAACCATCCCCCGTCCTGGTAGCCCACATTGAAATGTGTACTCTCAAAGATCTCGTTGAGTTTTCTCCCGTCCTTTTCCCAGACCACCTCTGGCCGCGGGTTTCCCCACAGCTTACAGGAGAAGACGGCGTCTTCGCCGCGGCCCACCCGGGTGGAGAGGGGCTTGATCAGGAAACGAGGCTTGTTCTCCTCCCGGAGCTCCATCTCTTGGGCCTCGCCCTCCACCTTCAGGGTCGCCGCGGCATATGTTTCCCCGATGCTGTTCTTGGCCTTGCATGTGTACTGGCCGCTATCCTCTGTGGTCACCGATGAAATTATGAGATTGTAGACATTTCCATCCTCGAAGAAACGGTAGCGACCCTCTGGGTGGATCTGTTCGTTGTTTCGCTCCCAGATGACCGCTGGCCTGGGGTCCCCGCCGATCTGACACTTCAGGACGGCGTCAGTGCCACTCTGCACTACTACGGGGCGAGGGTAGGCCAGGAAACGTGGGGCACCACCAAACACATCCATCTCTGCTAGTTTGCCAGCCTCACCTCACCATAGGCAGGCCACCAGCATGCAGTTGCTCCCTCACAGGAGTCGGGCTGCCCACTTCTGAACTGTACAAGGTTCTAAAATAAAACAAACAGAAAGATACATTGTGCAATACCTGGCAGACAATGTGTTGACATACCTGCAGAAATATGTTTTTGCCCGCGTTACAGACAGCTATATCGGTCCGCTAATACACGACCAGTGCACTTTTTTGAGAATGATTTTATTTATTAAGATTTGTTTTTATTCAAATATTTCAGGGGGGCTGCAGCAACTTCAGCACCCCTACATCCTGTGTCTAAGTGTGTTGCTGCAATCTGATCATTTGCTTTTGAAGATGGAATGGAGCTGGAATGAACAAAGAAATAACAAGGAATTGTTTCATATAAAAAATGTATAGACTCTTCAAATGTGTTTTGATTCATTCTCTGGGTATGCCCATGTTAATAAAGTAATTTTGATTTTCAAAAATGTTAAGCGCGCCTTGGAATTTATTCAAATATGAAGGCTAAATCAGGAACATTGAACTATTCTGATAATTATGCATTTATAAGGAGTGGGGCAGACCCATTCCTCATATATATATATATATATATATATATATATATATATATATATATATATTGTTTATTGAATAGAGAAGAAATTTAGAAGAGAGAGTTGCTGAAATAGTAGTTGGCCTAATTCAAACCTGTGCTGCAGCAGTATATACATGTTCCAGAGGCAGGGGCTTAGACCACTAGACCACTGATAATTATGCATATGTAAACATTTAGCTGCTCACAGGCGTTGTAGGATCAATTATCTGTATTATGGCATTTCAGTGGGTGACAAAATATGACAGAAAGGACAGTATGGTAGCTATTTGCCATAATACTGCAGTAAAAATGCATTGTAAGATGTGTCATAAGCATATGAACTACTTATGTCTTACTTCCTATATGATTGTGACTATACAACTACATGATTATACATTACATAGTAAGACAATAAAATTATAAGAAAGTATAATGGCTCAGTGTTATTACAGGTAATAAAGGAACATGCAGTGCATTCGGAAAGTATTCAGACCCCTTCACTTTTTCCAAATTTTGTTACATTACAGCCTTATTCTAAAATTGATTAAATTGTTTTTTTCCATAATCAATCTACACACAACACTTCATAATGACAAAGGAAAAACCGGTTGCTGCACAGCTATTTTCAGGTCTCTCCAGAGATGTTAGATCGGGTTCAAGTCTGGGCTCTGGCTGGGCCACTCAAGGACATTCAGAGACTTGTCCTGAAGCCACTCCTATGCTGGCTTGGCTGTGTGCTTAGGGTTGTTGTCCTGTTGGAAGGTGAACCTTCGCTCCAATCTGAGGTACTGAGCGCTCTGGAGCAGGTTTTCATCAAGGAACTCTCTGTACTTTGCTCCGCTCATCTTTGCCTCGATCCTGACTAGTCTCCCAGTCCCTGCCGCTGAAAAACATCCCCACAGCATGATGCTGCCACCACCATGCTTCACCGTAGGGATGATGCCAGGTTTCCTCCAGACGTGACGCTTGACATTCAGGCCAAAGAGTTCAATCTTGGTTTCATCAGACCAGATAATCTTGTTTCTCATGCTCTGAGAGTCTTTAGGTTGCTTTTGGCAAACTCCAAGTGGGCTATCATGTGCCTTTTACTGAGGAGTGGCTTCCATCTGGCCACTCAACCGTAAATTCCTGATTGGTGGAGTACTGTAGAGATGGTTGTCCTTCTGGAAGGTTCTTCCATCTTTACAGAGGATCTCTAGAGCTCTGTCAGAGTGACCATTAGGTTCTTGGTCACCTCCCTGAGCAAGGTCCTTCTCCCACGATTGCTCAGTTTAGCCGGGCGGCCAGCTCTAGGAAGAGTCTTGGTGGTTCCAAACGTCTTCCATTTAAAAATGATGGAGGCCACTGTGTTCTTGGGGACCTTCAATGCTGCAGACATTTTTTGGTACCCTTCCCAAGATCTGTGCCTCGACACAATCCTGTCTCGGAGCTCTACGGACAATTCCTTCGACGTCATGGCTTGGTTTTTGTTTTGACATGTACTGTCAACTGTGGGACCTTATATAGACTGGTGTGTGCCTTTCCAAGTGATCTCCAATCAATTGATTTTACCACAGGTGGACTCCAATGAAGTTGTAGAAACATCAAGGATGATCAATGGAAACAGGATGTACCTGAGCTCAATTTTGAGTCTCATAGCAAAGGGGCTGAATACTTATGTAAATACATTTGCAAACATTTCTAAAAAACTGTTTTCACTTTGTCATTATGGGGTATTGTGTGTAGATTGCTGAGGATTTTTATTTATTTAATCAATTTTAGTTTTTTACGTAAAATGTTACTAAAAGGGCAATACAGCGTAAGAACTTGGACAACTACTCTAGTTCAGAATAGAATATATTGTCTCAGGGTACTGCATGGAGACTACATAACAGCTTATAGCACTAAAATGTGTGTAAAAAATACTTATCATTAAAACATTGCACCATTTAGTATCCATGATGTGTTTTGGGTGATTAGGTGGCATTACTATTAGTGTTAATTGAATTACAGGGGGGTGTGTGATACAGAAGCGCAAGTTAGCCATTCAGAAGTGAACAGCCTTTACTTTAGTCCTATTGCAACAGCAGCCACCACAACATATAGCCAGCACAGCTGGTGCTGTATTTCAATGGGAAAGTGCTTAATATAGTATGCCCTAAATAAAGACCTATGAGAGAGCCTGTGTCAGGTATCACAAAGCACACCCTGGAACCCGTGTGCTCACACAAACGCAGATCTAACTCACAGTGCTCACACCCCTAGAGAACTTACAGTCAAAATATGCTAAGCCTTCATCACACCCGTTGTTGGCACTCTTATTCAAGAATTCATACTCCAAATATCATTGTTGAAATTGGTTTTCTCTGTCATTTTCCAAAATAAATAGAATGCAGATATTAACAATTCCCTAGCATAAATACATTATCTTCACAGTGTTATGGCACATTGAACAACCTGGTCCTCTCAATTGTATTTCTTTTTGGCTTCTCAATTTTGGTAGAAGCAGTTGATGGTTTGCCCTGATAGACATTGAAGCCATCTATTAGTCAGGCTATGACTTTATTCACTTTAAGCTCAATGTGTATGTTTGCTTTATGTCCGCTCTGATGCATGGATAGGGTCTCAAGGAAGGTGAGCCAAATCTAGAATGCTTCCGAGCCATGTTTGTCATGCGTCCACCAGTTTACTGCATGGGCCACAGTGCGCACACACACATGCAACACACACACAGTCAAAAGCACATATAATAAGAGTAGTATATGGTGATACATGTACTGAATCTTAAATCTTATAACTAGAAACCAATATGACAATGTTTAGTAGTCTGGTTTACCGCTAAAATAAGCGCTATTCTGTCACTCTTTCAACCCTTTCTCTCTTCCCGAACCTGTGGCACGTCAATATGCTGAAAACCCTTTTTATCAGTTAGAACTCGTAATATCCACTTTATCACCTCCAATGGCAGGTGCTAGTAATTATTTCCCTGTTAGCCACCTGTTCCACAAAAATGATTGAGGACAATACATTTAAAGTGGTCTCAATATTCCCCCTGGGGGTTTAAGAGGAGATTAACCTTTGTGTTTACTCATCTGGTTTAATTGGAAGGACCCTTGCCCCCAGTGAATCTGTACTACGTACTCCTCACATGACCTACCTCTCTTTGGTCCCAAGGAGCGACCGTCAACATACATTCCGCACTGGCACTCTTCTTCAAGCCACCGAGGCTATATTCTCCGCCTCCAAACTGCTGAGTAATGTCACTTACTGGTCGATTCTTTCCCCGACACCAACTGTAATCCGGTTGGGGTTCTTTCTCTCAAATATCAACCAATGTGGAGCTATGTTTTCACAGTTTCCAAGTGATCTTTTAGTACATATTGACGGGCCTGTGCCAGACCCATCCAAGAAAAGTAAAGAGAATTTGAGTATTTCCCCCTCAGCGCACTTTCTACACTCCAGAGCGGTCCCCCAATCTCTGTGGCGTTCAACCCTGAGACACCCCGAGTGTCATTGTTCGTGGAAGAACGTTAAATGCTTTTGCAGCTGCTGCTGTCCCCTAAAAATACCATCAGCCTTGATGACAGCAGTGAAGATAAGTTGGGCTCTTCCATTCACTTGCTTGCATGGGCTAAAGATAGCTTTAGATGGCTGGTTCAGGGCAGACTGCTTAGCTTACTTGAGACCTTGCAATAAAACCTAAGGAGAAGGGCAGTCTTCTCTGGGCTCTAAAAAAATCTTTAAGACCCCTCCATGTTGAAGCTTCTTTATGTTTTCTTGTAATTCACCACAATCTAGAAAAGAGGAGATTAGAGATACTGATAATAATCATCATTGTAGATATCCAGAATAAGTGGCTGCCACTGTAAATTGATGCTCTCCGTGTGAAGTGAAGAGTGAGTTTTACGTTCAATTTAGATTATTGTGTGGTGTAGCAGGGGTTGACCACGCTCACAAGGACCATGCATAGGTGTGGGCTAATTCCAAAATCTTAGGTGTCAAAACAATGAACAATCTAAACAAGTACTGATGTTCAATGATAATAAAAAAAATGATACATACCAATTGAGTCTTGAAGAATATATCTTGTAAATCAGGGCTGCCCAACCCTCTTCCTTGAGATCTACTGTCCTGTGGGTTTTCAGTTCAACCCTCAACAAGACCTTAACTAGCTGAATCTGATATGCTAAATTAGGGTTGGACTGAAAACCTACAGGACAGTAGATCTCCAGGAAGAGGTTTGGGCAGCCCTGTTGTAAATGCTTCAAGAGCATTTACAAGTGTCTGTCTTACCCACAATATTACCCACATTTTAAGGTTTGGAAGAAAAGTTCTAAATGATAACACGAACTGGACAATTTGGAAAGGAGTCACAATAAGGTGAACAAGACTTACATGATGACGTCGACTGCACTTCAAAACAGTCGACTTCGAAAGCATCACCAAGGATGAGTTAAACCTTGTTCTCTGAGAGTTTTATGGCAGTGTGCATAACAAAGTGTGAGCAGCTACCTTGGGCTCTGGGCTGGACTCAACAGGTTAATCAATGACCCATCCGTCTCAACTGATTCCTGATGCAAGCTACTGCATTTACACTTGGTAGATCATGGTGCTTGCAATGCCAGGATCATGGAATTGATTCCCGCTGGGGCCATCCATACAAACAATGTATGCTTGTCTGTAATTCGTTTTGGATAAAAGCATCTGCTAAATGGCATTCATTATATTACTACAACCTCTGATTATGCATTTTTGGGCTACCTTAATTGGATAGTTCAGTGGAAAATCACCAGAGTAACTACTCTGCCCAGTGTCATCCCTGAAGAAGTACATGTACCTCACAAAATGCCCAGAGAATGCCACTGCCTTTTACCTTCACCCAATGGTACACTGCAGACCCACTGGTCATGAACTATGTTGTCACAATGTTGCCACGCATTTGCAAGACAGCAGGAACGACTATATTCCCAAACCACAGCATGAGGACCACCCCTGTGCAGAAATGTGCTAATACAGGTTAGGAGGCGAGGGAGATAATGCTAGTCAGTGGGCACTGATGCAAGAGTTCACTCCAAAGCTATTGGCATCTGTCACTCAAGACGTGGACAGTAAAGACTGGAACAACCTCCTGATCCTGGCTGAAAACAAGTGTAGGCCTACAGTACCATGATGGCCACAACCTCATCCAAGATGGTGAAGGAAAGCACTCAAGGGAAGGGAAGATACATTATATATGGACACAGTTTAGTGGCAAAAAAGGGTTAAATACATGTAAAAAGAAATAACAAATGTTTCCTGATCTTTCTTAAAACGCTCTGATATAGGACAGACACTTAAGAACAAACTTCCTTTAGACTTTTTGGGGAGACTATCTGTTGTTCCATGTAGTCAATATGTTATTCAATGTGTTTGTATGGGTAACAATAAGGCCAAAAAAGTTTTTTCAGCAAATAATTGTTAATAGATTTTTTCGATACATCACAGGGTCTTAACATTCAAAATCAAATAGCTAAATGATCCTTGGTATAACCTTCTTTAAAAAAGTACATATAATTCAGGAGAACCCGCCCCAGCTTAGACAGGGCTTAGACTCTTATGGGTTAATGAACAATGAGACTAGTTAATCTTGAATCATATTTTTAAGTTCACTATTCAAAGAAGTTGAAGCACTTCACTTCAATAAATCTCTATTGAATGAATCAACATATACACTGAGTGTACAAAACATTAGGAACATCTGCTCTTTCCATGACAGACTGACTAGGGGAGTCCAGGTGAAAGCTATGATCCCGTATTGATGTCACCTGTTAAATCCACTACAATCAGTGTGAAGAGGTGATGAAGGGGAGGAGACAGGTTAAAGAAGGATTTGTAAGCCTTGAGACAATTGAGACATGGGTTGTGTGTGTGTTATTCAGAGGGTGAATGGCCAAGACAAAAGATTTAAGTGCCTTTGAATGGGTAATGGGATTAGGTGCCAGGTGCATCGGTTTGAATGTGTCAAGAATTGCAATGCTGTTGGGTTTTTCACGCTCAACAGTTTCCTGTGTGTATCAAGAATGATTCACTACCCAAATGAAATCCAGCCAACTTGACACAACTATGTCCATGCCCCGACATACACTCAGTGTAATTTCTAAATGTACAAATAAGCTAACTCGCTTGAAAATGTTAGACATATTAGTAAGTAGGCTATTATTACTAAAGCATCATTTCTGGTCAACAAATAATTGTCCATACCAGAGGTGGCCAACCTTGCTCCACTCCCTGACATACTGGGTGAGCAGACTTCTATTCCAGCCCTGCAATAATACACATTATTATCAACTCATTAGGTTTGATACATGGACTGCTGGGTTGGTGTGTTAGTGCTGGGCTGGAACAGAAGCCTACACATCCAGCATGCCTGCAGGAGCAGGATTGGCCTGCTCAAGTTGTAATACGTTTGTAGCCTACATTGTTTGACTTTCAACTGTATTGTTATATACAAAATTTGCTAAGAACACATACAACCCATGGCATACAAGGATGTGCCAACAGACTCTTGGGACATTCACTGGGACCTCGTCATCTGCAGACAGGCTTTCACAGCTCTCCATATCTGAGGACAGACAACATCACAAATAAACAGGCTATATTATATTACAATTTGACAGAACTGACTATTATATATATGTCTGTCTTCGTAGTTTTCCTCTCTAGAGACTAGAACTGGATCATCTTTTCATAACACCTTCATACATAGCAAACAATAAATTATAAAGAATACGGTTTTGAAGTATCTGTCCTATATCTAGGAGATAAAAGAAAGCTCCAGAGATATTCATGTTTTTTTGGACACATACAATGCCTTCGGAAAGTATTCAGGCCCCTTGACTTTTTCAACATTTTGTTACGTACAGCCTTATTCTAAAATTGATTTTTTTAAATCCTCAGCAATCTACACACAATACCCAATAATGACAAAGCGAAAACAGATTTTTAGAAATGTATGAAAATGTATTAACCTCTCTGGCGCATGTGGGACGAACTCGTCCCACCTACGTAACAGCCACTGAAATCCAGTGGCGCGATTTTTGAATCGTTAGAAATACTATTACTTCAATTTCTCAAACATATGACTATTTTACAGCTATTTAAAGACAAGAATCTCGTTAATCTAACCCCACTGTCCGATTTCAAAAAGGCTTTACAACGAAAGCAAAACATTAGATTATGTCAGCAGAGTGCCCAGCCAGAAATAATCAGACACCCATTTTTCAAGCTAGCATATCATGTCACATAAACCCAAACCACAGCTAAATGCAGCACTAACCTTTTATGATCTTCATCAGATGACACACCTAGGACATTGTGTTATACAATACATGCATGTCTGTTCAATCAAGTTCATATTTATATCAAAAAACAGCTTTTTACATTAGCATGTGACGTTCAGAAAAAGCATAACCCCCGTAAACTCCCGGGGAATTTACTAACAGTTTGCTAAATTACTCACGATAAACGTTCACAAAAAGCATAACAATTATTTTAAGAATTATAGATACATTACTCCTCTATGCACTCGATATGTCCGATTTTAAAATAGCTTTTCGGATGAAGCACATTTTGCAATAATCTAAGTACATAGCCCGGCATCACAGGGCTAGCTATTTAGACACCCACCCAGGTCAGCCTCCACCAAAATCACATTTCCTATAAGAAAAATGTTCTTACCTTGCTTGTTCTTCGTCAGAATACACTGCCAGGACTTGTACTTCAATAACAAATGTTGGTTTGGTCCCAAATAATCCATCGTTATATCCAAACAGCGACGTTTTGTTCGTGAGTTCTAGACACTATCAGAATGCTACATCACGGTCTTGCGCATGGCGCATTGGCGTGACAAAAAATTTCGAAATATTCCATTACCGTACTTCGAAGCATGTCAACCGCTGTTTAAAACCAATTTTTATGCCATTTATCTCGTAGAAAAGCGATAATATTCCGACCGGGAATATGCATTGAGCCTAAACAGCCGAATTAAATTTCTCCTCAGGAGCGAATCGTGCACGCGCCTCATTCAAAGGTCCTCTGATCCGCCACTTACCAAAGGTGATAATGTGTTTCAGCCTGAGGCTGCCTCGTCAACCTTCAGGTATTTCCCGGGTTCTGAGAGCCTATCGGAGCCCTGGGAATTGTCACGTTACAGCTAAGATCCTTACTTTTCAATAAACAGATGCAAGACTCACGACTCCTTGTCAGACAGGGTACTTCCTGCATGAAACCTTGTCAGGTTTTTGCCTGCCATAGGAGTTCTGTTATACTCACAGACACCATTCAAACAGTTTTAGAAAATTCAGAGTGTTTTCTATCCAAACCTGAACAATAATATGCATATTCTAGCTTCTGAGTTGGTGTAGGAGGCAGTTAAAAATGGGCACATATTTTTTCCAAAATTCTCAATACTGCCCCCTAGCCCAAACAGGTTAAAATGATCTAAAAATAATATGTTATTTACATAAGTATTCAGAGCCTTTGCTATTATACTTGAAATTGAGCTCAGGTGCATCCTGTTTCCATTGATCATCCTTAAGATGTTTCTACTACTTCATTGGAGTCCACCTGTGGTCAATTCAATTCATTGGACATGATTTGGAAAATCACACACCAGGTCCCACAGTTGACAGTGTATGTCAGAGCAAAAACCAAGCCATGAGGTCGAAGGAATTTTCCGTAGAGCTCCGAGACAGGCTGGTGTCGAGGCACAAATCTGGGGAAGGGTACCAAAATATGTCTGCAGCATTGAAGGTCCCCAAGAACACAGTGACCGCCATCATTCTTAAATGGAAGATGTATGGAATCACCAAGACTCTTCCTAGAGCTGGCTGCCAGACCAAACTGAGCAATCGGGGGAGAAGGGCCTTGTTCAGGGAGGTGACCAAGAACTCGATGGTCACTCTGACAGAGCTCCAGAGTTCCTCTGTGGAGATGGGAGAACCTTCCAGAAGGACAACCATTTCTGCAGCACTCTACCAGTCAGGTCTTTATGGTAGTGGCCAGACGGAAGTCACTCCTCAGTTAAGACATTTAAATGTCTTACTCACGTTGGCCACGGAGAAGGAGAGCCAACAGTCCTTGGTGGAGGGCCGTGCCGGTGGTTCTGTATTACCCTTGAAGTGGGCAAAGAAGGTGTTTAGTTTGTCTTGATGCAAGACATCGGTGTCCGCGACGTGGCTGGTTTTCCTTTTGTAATCCGTGATTGTCTGTTAGACCCTGCCACATACGTCTCGTGTCTGAGCCACTGAATTGCGACTCCACTTTGTCTCTATACTGACATTTTGCTTGTTTGATTGCCTTGTGGAAGGAATGATAACTCTGTTTGCATTCTGCCATATTCCCAGTAGCTTTGTATGGTTAAATGCAGTGGTATGCGCTTTGAGTTTTGCGTAAATGCTGCTATCTATCCACGGTTTCTGGTTAGGGTAGTCATATGATGAACTCAGTAACCGTGTCCGTGTATAAATCAATGTTATTCTCAGAGGAAACCCAGAACATATCCCAGTCCACGTTATATCCCAGCCCCAGTCCACGTTATATCCCAGTCCAGTCCCAGTCCACATAATCTTAAAGAATGGATTTTAAATGGGCAGACCAGTGTTGAATAGACCTTAGCATGTTACATTTACATTTACGTCATTTAGCAGACGCTCTTATCCAGAGCGACTTACAAGTTGGTGCATTCACCTTATGATATCCAGTGGAACAACCACTTTACAATAGTACATCTATATCTTTTGGGGGGGGGGGTAGAAGGATTACGTTATCCTATCCCAGGTATTCCTTAACCTCTATGGGCGATCCTCGTTTGTTAACCTCTCTGGGCCAGTGGGACGCTTGCGTCCCACCTACTCAACAGCCAGTGTAAACCCGTGGCTCGATATTCAAATACCTTAGAAATGCTATTACTTCAATTTCTCAAACATATAACTATTTTACACCATTTTAAAGACAAGTCTCTCGTTAATCTAACCACACTGTCCGATTTCAAAAAGGCTTTACAACGAAAGCAAAACATTAGATTATGTCAGCAGAGTACCCAGCCAGAAATAAACAGACACCCATTTTTCAAGCTAGCATATAATGTCACATAAACCCAAACCACAGCTAAATGCAGCACTAACCTTTGATGATCTTCATCAGATGACAATCCTAGGACATTATGTTATACAATACATGCATGTTTTGTTCAATCAAGTTCATATTTATATCAAAAACCTGCTTTTTACATTAGCATGTGACTAGCATGCCCACCGAACACTTCCGGTGAATTTACTAATTTACTCAGGAAGTGTCACGTTACAGCAGAGATCCTTTGTTTTCAATAAAGAGAGTGTAGAAGGCCAAGAAATGGGAGAGGGCACTTCCTGTACAGAATCTTCTCAGGTTTTTGCCTGCCATATGAGTTCTGTTATACTCACAGACACCATTCAAACAGTTTTAGATACTTTAGGGTGTATTCTATCCAAATCAAACAATTATATGCATATTCTAGTTTTTGGGCAGTAGTAATAACCAGATTAAATCGGGTACGTTTTTTATCCGGATGTGAAAATACTGCCCCCTACCCTAGAGAGGTTAATGAACTTAATGTCCGAGGAGTGTCATCTGATGAAGATCATCAAAGGTTAGTGCTGCATTTAGCTGTGGTTTTGGTTTTTGTGACATATATGCTTGCTTTGAAAATGGCTGTGTGATTATGCACTTCCTGTATGGAATCTTCTCAGGTTTTGGCCTGCCTGTCACGTCCTGACCAGCAGAGGGTGTATTGCTTAGTCTAGGTCAGGATGTGGCAGGGGGTTTGTGTTTGTTAAATGTTGGGTTGATAATTGGGACTTCCAATTGAAGGCAGGTGTGTATAGTTGCTTTGATTGGAAGTCCTATGTAGGTGTGTGTGTTTGTCTTTGGGGTTGTGGGGAATTGTTTTTGCACTGCGTTTGCACATAGCCTGTGAGACTGTCCATGTTGTGAGTATCCTTTATTGTTTTGTTTTCCGGTGGATGCTTTGCCTTTTACCAATTAAAAGAATGAGTGTCCACACTTCCGCTGCGCCTTGGTCCTTCTCTCTCCCATACGACTTATACTGTGACAGAATTCCCCACCAACAATGGACCAAGCAGCAGAGAAAGGAGCGCGAGAGATGGGCTCGCGAGGGGAAGGAGTTCTGGACCTGGGAGGAGATCAAGTCGGGGAAAGGACCCTGGCGGAAGGATTCCCAGGTCGAGGAGGTAAAGCCAGCCGGTGGACGGAGTCGCAGGCGGCGGTCAAGGAGGCCCGGAAGACACCCCCAAGAAAACTTTGGGGGGGGCTAATGGGGTGGTCCGGAAGGGCAGAGGAAGAGCCCAGACCACTGCTCTCGTGGGGGATGACGGCGGAGGAAGAGACGAAGATGAGACAGTTGATTGAGGACCTACAGAGGGAAGATCTGAAGGAGGAGCCATGGTATGCGGAGTTGCGCGCTGTGTCGCCAGTGCGCCCGCACAGCCCGGTGCGTCCGGTGGACATGCCCAGCACATGCTGTGCTAGGATGGGCATCCAGCCAGGACGAGTGGCTAAACCGGCTCCACGCTTCAGGTCACCAGTACGTGTTCACAGTCCTGTCCGGCCCGTTCCTGCTCCCCGCACCAGGTTAGTGGTGCGTGTCCCCAGTCCTGTATGCCCAGTGCCAGCACCACGCACCAGGCTTCAAGTGCATAAACCCAGCCTCGCCAGTCAACAGTCACCAGAGCTGCCCGCCAGTCAATCAATCTGTGGGTTGTGTAGTTTTAACCATGGATGGCCCAGAACCAGAGGAGAGTTGGGACTGTTGATTATGTGGAAACTGATCTTTTCCAGGTGATTACCAGAGAGACACAAGATGACTGGAATGGTTCTCACAGACACGGAAGAGAAGCTTACCATTGAGAGCGTTGGCATCGAGAGGTGCGTTAAGTGGAACGGTGTCCAGGCCCAACTGGTTAACAACACCTCGATCTAGAAAGCTCTCGTTAGTAGCTGAATCTATCAGAACAGAGAGGAAAAGCCTGGCTCTGCCACACAAGGTTGGCCTCAAACAGTGGTCTGGGGAAACTTGGGCCGACGATTTGACTCAACAGTATTTCCCCATAACAGCCGGGCCTCCTCTCACTGGACACAGGGAACAAGAAAGCTCCTAGTATCGATACGCCGCTGTTTCTCCTCTGGAGATAGACGGGTCCGGCCGAGCTGCATGGGCTCAGGATGCAGTCGGAGGAGAAGAGCAAGGCACAGAAGCAGATGTTAAAGAACTTGCAAACCTACCTACACTCTCCCTCCGACGCTCCCAAAGACAGTTGTCAATGCGGATAGTGAGAGAAAGGAGTTACTCAAGATTATCAGGCTCCTCCCTGGACACCAACTCGTCCTTGAGGGTCTCAGAAAGTGAGTTCCGGAATGCACCCTGAAGAGCCTCCTCATTCAGTTAGGATCACCACTTTATTTTAAGAATGTGAAATGTCAGCATAATAGTAGAGAAAATGATTTATTTCAGCTTTTATTGCTTTCATCACATTCCCAGTGGGTCAGAAGTTTACATACACCCAATTAGCGACCCACCTCGACAACATCCGGTGAAATTGCAGAACGCCAAATTCAAATTACAGAAATAGTAATAATAAACATTCATGAAAAAACAAGTGTTATACATCGGTTAAAAGATTAACTTCTTGTTAATCCAGCTGCTTTGTCAGATATAAAAAAGGCTTTACGGAGAAAGCATAACATGCGATTATCTGAGGACAGCGCCCTGCACACAAAAGCATACAAACATTTTCGAACCAAGCAGAGGAGTCACGAAAGTCAGCAATAGCAATAAAATTAGTCACTTACCTTTGAAGATCTTCATCTGGTTGCAATCAGAAGGGTCCCAGTTACACAATAAATGGTTGTTTTGTTCAATAAAGTCCCTCTTTATATCCCAAAAACTCAGTTTTGTTGCCGTGTTTTGTTCAGTAATCCACTGGCTCAAAGGCGGTCAAAACATGCAGATGAATACATCCTAATAGTACCGGTAAAGTTCGTTGAAACATGTCTAACAATGTTTATAACTAATCCTCCGGGTGTCAATTATCTAAATAATCGATAATATTTCAACCGGACAATAGCATATTCAATAAAAAGGAAAAAGAACGAAGGGCGTGCACACAGTCACGCATGCAAACCAATACTGCATTGTTCCCCAGTCCCCTAACCAAAAGGTTTTTTTCTTCGTTGTTTTTCAGAAAACAAGCCTGAACCCATGTCTAAAGCCTGTTGACATCTAGTGGAAGCCATAGGAACTGCAATCTGGTACCTAACCAATTACATTGTCAATAGGCATTCAATGGAAAACCACACATAAAAAAAATCCCACTTCCTGGAAGGATTTTCCTCTGGTTTTCGCTTGCCTTGTCAGTTCTGTAATACTCACATACATTATTTTAACAGTTTTAGAAACTTCAGAGTGTTTTCTATCCAATTCTACCAATATGCATATCCTAGAATACTGCCCCCTGTCACTAAAAAGTTAAATTGTTTAACTTGGGTCAAACAGTTTGGGTAGCCTTCCATAATCTTCCCACAATAAGTTGGCAGAATTTGGCCCATTCCTCCTAATAGAGCTGGTGTAACTGAGTCAGGTGTGTAGGCCCCCTTGCTTGCACACACTTTTACAGTTCTGCCCACAAATGTTCTATAGGATTGAGGTCAGGGATTTGTGATGGCCACTCCAATACCTTGACTTTGTTGTCTGCAAGCCATTTTGCCACAACTTTGGAAGTATGCTTGGGGTTATTGTCCATTTGGAAGACCCATTTTCGACCAAGCTTTAACTTCCTGACTGATGTCGTGAGATGTTGCTTCAACATATCCACATAATTTCCCATCCTCATGATGCCACCTATTTTGTGAAGTGAACCAGTCCCTCCTGCAGCAAAGCACCCACACAACATGATGCTGCCACCCCCGTGCTTCACGGTTGGGATGGTGTTCTTTAGCTTGCAAGCCTCACCATTTTTCCTCCAAACATAACGATGGTCATTATGGCCAAACAGTTTTATTTTTGTTTCATTTGACCAGAAGACATATCTCCAAAAAGTTCTGTCCCCATGTGTTTGTACCCATGTGCAGTTGCAATCCGTAGTCTAGCTTTTTTTACGGCGGTGTTGGAGCAATGGCTTCTTCCTTGCTGAGCGGCCTTTCAGGTTATGTCAATATAGGACTCGCTTTACTGTGGATATAGATACTTTTGCACCTATTTTCACAAGGTCCTTTGTTGTTGTTCTGGGATTGATTTGCACTTTTCGCACCAAAGTACGTTCATCTCTTGGAGACAGAACGCGTCTACTCCCTGAGCGGTATGACGGCTGGTCCCATGGTGTTTATACTTGCGTACTATTGCTTGTACAGATGAATGTGGTACCTACAGGCATTTGGAAATTGCTCCCAAGGATGAACTAGACTTCTGGAGGTCTACAATTGTTTTCTGGGGTCTTTTTCTGAGATTTATTTTGTTTTTCCCATGATGTCAAGCAAAGGTAGGCCTTGAAATACATCCACAGGTACACCTCCAATTGACTCAAATTATGTCAATTAGCCTATCAGAAGCTTCTAAATCATTTTCTGGAATTTTCCAAGTTGTTTAAAGGCACAGTCAACTTTGTGATACAGTAAATTATAAGTGAAATAATCTGTCTGTAAACAATTGTTGGATAAATTACTTGTGTCGTGCACAAAGTAGATGTCCTAACCAACTTCACAAAACTATAGTTTGTTAACAAGACATTTGTGGAGTGGTTGAATAACGAGTTTTAATGACTCCAACCTAAGTGTATGTAAACTTCTGACTTCAACTGTACATGTATTTTCCAGTTGAGGAATATTTATAATTTTACAATCTGAGTGCACTGTCCCTTTATTGCAAATGCTAGAAACACATGAAGAGGAAATTCTGTTATATGACTTTTTTTCTAGCTAGAAGGCCCCTTTTTGACATTGCAAAAGTGAGATGTTACCAAAAAGAATGACCAAACAAAAGATCATTTCATATACTTAAATTTACTTGATTGACATTTTTTTATTATATTGTCTGCTTTGCATGCATTATTATCTTGAAACCTGCATATGTTGTTTTTTGCTGTTTTTCTTTTAACCTCTTATTATTTCCGTTTCCAGTCAAAATGGATGTGTCTGTATCTTTTGTGAAGTCAAAATGCCCCCCAGTGGTCTGTGGATATTAGACTTATATAGATCATTTCATCACTCAGTAACTCAGAAAGCACACCAAAACATCTGTATTACCTCTCTGTGGATGTTTGAAGTACTGCACAGCTTTGACAAATCCCAACTCAATCAGCCCCTACCCTTGTACCTTTAGGATATCCCTTAAAAAATAAAAGAGGGTTAATAATGAAGATGAATAAACAATTCTATCATTATAGATTATTACATTGTAAAAAAAATCTGTAAATATACAGGACATTTTAACAGTAAATAACTGTTTCTCCATAATACAGTACCTTACTGTTTGCAACAATGCAATCTGGGAGTTATGTACTGGGTTTACCACCCTCTTTGCTGTGTTTACCATTTTAACTGTAAATGACTATGCATGGTGGTTAATTTGTTAACCTTCTATCTTTAAATTAAAATCGAAGCGGGATTTGATAACTATCGAGTCGGCAGCATTGTGGGATCATCGCCGCTTCAATTTTGAGATTCTAGTTCAGACAATAGCTAGTTCAGACATGGTGGATGCATAGATCACACAGAAGGAAGGAATCAACGAATAAGGTATGTAACCTATTTTAGCATGCCCTACATGAATAGAGTGTACTGAATGTGTGCCGTTTTGTGAGATTAATTTAGCTAGCTAGCTGGGTGATGGTGTGGCTAGCTAACGCTATCTGCAACAGTGCCTTCGATGCATGTTCGACTAGCATAGCTGATTTCTTGTCAAATCTCAAATCAAATGACAGTGGTTAGGCTAGCTTATCTCGCCATTATTGAAGTTATACATCATGGAAGCTTTTGATTGTAGCCAGTGATGGAAAAATAACTCAGTTATCATACTTGAGTAAAAGTACAAAGTTAGAGTAAATACTATACTTAAAATTCCTTATATTAAGCAAAACGGACGGTACGATTTGTAATTTTTGTATTTTATTTACGGTCAGCCAGGGGCAATAGTGATGACAACGTGTTATACTGATAGGTGCGTGAATTGGACCATATTGCTGTCCTGTCTGAGCATTTGAAATGTAACGAGTACTTTTTGGTGTCAGGGAAAATTTAAAAAGTACATTATTTTCATTAGGAATGTAGTGGAGTAAAAGTAAAAAATACACATATTAAAGTAAAGTACAGATACCCCAAAAAACTACTTAAGTAGTACTTTAAAGTATTTTTACTTAAATACTTTACACCACTGATTGTAGCTAAAGTTTTCTGTGGGCTCTGTATTCACCAGGGTATCATCCAATGTTTTGGTGTGTGATACTTTTGTGACTCGCAGTGCAAGCTGTAACGGTCGTCGTATTGAGTAGACCAAGGCGCAGCGGGTTGAGTGCTCATTTTAACTTTTATTTTGAACACTGAAAAAACAAAACAAGAAACGAACGAACGAACGAACGAACAAAACTCATACAAAAAAACACCCCTCTATATAGGACCTTCAATCAGAGGCAACAAAGAACAGCTGCCTCCAATTGAAGGTCAAACCAATAACCCTAAACATAGAACAAAAACCCCGGAACACTCTAAACAAACACCCCTCTACATAAACACATAGCCCAACAAACCCCGAAACACTCTAAACAAATACCCCCTGCCACGTCCTGACCAAACTATAATAACAAATAACCCCTCTACTGGTCAGGACGTGACACAAGGACCTTCAGGCAGCAGTCTCTCTGTTAGCTGTCAGCTAAGGTCACAACTTGAGAGCGAGTAGGCATGGTGGTTTGAGTAGCCACAGCCAGCGTATTTGAATAAGTAAATAATCAAAAGTACACTGTCATGACTGTCCTGTGAGGATCAAAATGCTTCATATCAGCTTAGCAATGGCTGACAATAACCAGACCCTCTCCCACCCGCAAAGGGGGAGGAGAAAACTTGACAGCTCACACTCGGTTGAAAATTAAGCCGGAGAGGGCTCTCTCTTTCTCTTTAGTATCAACCCAAGGAATACCTTTGTTCACAGACACTTTTGCCCGCCAAACCTCTGTCAAAAAGTGATAATGGAACAACATTTCTAACACAACAATGTGGGAAGTGGTCAGTGGGGAGATGTATAAAACTATTGTCATATTGTTATTCATTTTGGGATGCCATTAAAAACTGTATGGACCAAATACTGTAACTTGGAAGGATACCCTTATTATCTGTCAAGTTTCCATCCAATACGTTGTGCAAATGATATGACAAAATGATGAATGTTTTTTGTTAAGATATGAATGTGATTTTAAGAGTCATAAGAGAACTTCTAATCATATCCTTTGCACATTAATTAGCCACGCCACGAGGGAGGTCAGAGAGCTTGTCAGCATGACGGAGCACCCCTTTTTACCAAGAGTGCATAAAGGCTTGGAAGAGGAATCAACCTTTAAATCAAGAAACGTGAGACGAGAGCTACATGTTTTAAAAACATGAGTTGAAGAAATCAACTCACCTTCCTTAAAACCTGTTGGGGCTAGGGGGCAGTATTTTCACGGCCGGATGAAAAACGTACCCAATTTAAACAGGATACTACTCTGGCCCAGAAAATGGAATATGCATATTATTAGTAGCTTTGGATAGAAAACATTGAAATTTCTAAACCTGTTTGAATGGTGTCTGTGAGTATAACAGAACTCATATGGCAGGCAAAAACCTGAGAAGAATTGAATCAGGAAGTGGGAGAAATTAGAAATGTAGTTTTTCTTTTGAATCCCTTGAAAAACTATAGTGACATAGGATTTACGTTGCACCTCCTAACTCTTCCATTGGTCGTCAACAATCTTTAGGAACTGGTTTCATCCGTCACCTGTTACCGGGCAGAAAATTGTGGCTCAGTCAATCACTGGCCAATCTGAGGACAGGTGTCTTATGACGCGCATGCACGTGACTTTGTTGTTTTTTATTTTTCTTCTGGGATGAATACCTATTGCCCGGTTGTAAAATTATCGCAATTTTACGTAAAAAAATACCCTAAAGGATTGATTGTAAACATCGTTTGACGTGTTTCTACAAACGGTAATGGAACTTTTGACCATTTCGTCTATGGATTTGCGTCCACGCCACATGGCATTGTAAAGTGTTCTGGATGGGTCAACAAATGGACGTATTTGGACATAAATTATGGACTTTGCAGAACAAATGAACATTTCTTGTGGAAGTGGGTGCCCTTCCGAGTGCATTCCGCCGAAGATCAGCAAAGGTAAGAAAATATTTCGAACATATTTTTTGAGATTTGTTGACGTCGTGGTTGTAGGCTAACTGTATAGCTTAGCATTGAAGGCTAAGTTCTGTACTCAGAATATTGAACAATGTGCTTTTTCCATAAAGTTATTTTGAAATCTGACAAAGTGGTTGCATAAAGGAGTAGATTATCTCTAATTCTTTAAATAATTGTTATACATTTTGTCAACGTTTATGAGTTCTTCTGTAAATGTATGTGCCTATTCACCGGGAGTTATGGGGAGAAAACATTTTCTGAACGTCACGCACCAATGTAAAAATTGGGTTTTTGGATATAAATATGAACTTGATCGAACAAAAAATGCATGTATTGTCTAACATGATGTCCTAGGAGTGTCATCTGATGAAGATTGTCAAAGGTTAGTGCTTAATTTTAGCTGTATATCTGGTTTTGTGACGGCTATCCGTGCTTGGGAAATTGCTTTTTTTTTGCTAATGTGCCATCCTAAAATAATCTAATGTTTTGCTTTCACCGTAAAGACTTTTTGAAATCAGACAATGTGATTGGATTAACGAGTAGAGTATCTTTAAAATGCCATATAATACTTGAATTTTAATTTTGAGATAATGTATTTTTGAATTTCGCGCCGTGCTATCTCACTGGTTGTTGTCCAACCAATCCCGTTAACGGAATTTTATCTTGAAGGGGTCCTCTAGAGTTTAAGACCAGAGAGACGAAGAGTTGCAGCTCATGTCTAGCGTGGTCCTAATCCTGAATACCAACACAAGGAGGAAGAGGAGAGAAGCTCACCTCAGACAATCACTAGAACAGCTGATTAGCTGTCTTAAAACCTCTACAGGATCGGTGGGTCCCCCGCAGGACTGTTGAGCTAACGTAGGCTAGCGCTATTAGCATGAGGTTGTAAGTAACAAGAACATTTCCCAGGACATAGACATATCTGATATCGGCAGAAACCTTAAATTATTTTTTATTGAACTGCACTGTCCAATTTACAGTAGCTATTACAGTGAAAGATACCATGTTATTGTTTGATGAGAGTGCACAGTTATGAACTTGAGAAGTTATTAATAAATCAATTAGGCACATTTGGGCAGTCTTGATACAAAATTTTAACAGAAATGTAATGGTTCATTGGATCAGTCTAAATCTTTGCACATACACTGCTGCCATCTTGTGGCCAAAATCTAAATTGCCTGGACTGAAATAATACATTATGGCCGATCTCTTGCATTTCAAAGATGGTACAAAAAAAATACTAAAAAACGCATGGTTTTTTTCTTTGTATTATCTTTTACCAGATCTAATGTGTTATATTCTTCTACATTTATTTCACATTTTCACAAACTTCAAAGTGTTTCCTTTCAAATCCTACTACGCTCATCACCAATGAGAACCATCAACATGGCTGGTTATCTTCCAGAGTGAACAACAGTAGAAGACGGGAAAGGGGAGACCCCTTTCGGACAATCAGAGCCATACAGCTGGAAGGCCAACAACTTTCCAAGAAGGCTTGGTTCTCATGAGATAAACAGCGAACGAAGTGATTTCACACATAAATACATTCATGATTTCTTATTCCAAACGGGTGGGTGGTGATTCGTGTGAAAGATATATGATTAATGTGAGGACAGTCATAGAATGTATCCACAATAGTGTACTTTTTCTCTCTCTCTTCCCCCCTCTCCATCTATGTTGTAACAAGCTGTCATATCTTACCAGTCCACATGGGACCTTTGTCTCATGTAAGTGTGTGTGTATTCTGTGTTATTATTTAGTTAGTTTGTAAACAAATTATTAAACCAAATTGTGTAGTACTGAATAATGCACAAGGCTGGGGTTTTTGCAGATCAGATTTGATGAGAGGTTTTGATTAACCTCTCTAGGGTAGGTGGGACGAAATCGCAAAACATTAGATTATGTCAGCAGAGTACCCAGCCAGAAATAATCAGACACTCATTTTTCAAGCTAGCATATAATGTCACATAAACCCAAACCACAGCTAAATGCAGCACTAACCTTTGATGATCTTCATCAGATGACAATCCTAGGACATTATGTTATACAATACATGCATGTTTTGTTCAATGAAGTTCATATTTATATCAAAAAACAGCTTTTTACATTAGCATGTGGCGTTCAGAACTAGCATACCCCCTGCAAACTACCGGTGAATTTACTAAATTACTCACGATAAACGTTCACAAAAAACATAACAATTATTTTAAGAATTATAGATACAGAACTCCTTTATGCACTCGCTATGTCCGATTTTAAAATAGCTTTTCGGTGAAAGCACATTTTGCAATATTCTGAGTAGACAGCCCGGCATCACAGGGCTAGCTATTTAGACACCCACCAAGTTTAGCCCTCACCAAAGTCAGATTTACTATAAGAAAAATGTTATTACCTTTGCTGTTCTTCGTCAGAATGCACTCCCAGAACTTCTACTTCAATAACAAATGTTGGTTTGGTTCAAAATAATCCATAGTTATGTTCAAATATCCTCTGTTTTGTTTGTGCGTTCAAGACACTATCCGAAGTGTAAAGAAGGGTGACGCGCCCGACGTGTTTCGTGACAAAAAAAATCTAAATATTCCATTACCGTACTTTGAAGCATGTCAACCGCTGTTTAAAATAAATTTTTATGCCATTTTTCTCGTAAAAAAGCGATAATATTCCGACCGGGAAACCGTGTTTTAGTTCAAAGACAGAGAAAGTAAAACATGGGGTCGCCTCGTGAACGCGCCTCAGTCTCATTGTACTCTGATAGACCACTTACCAAAAGGCGCTAATGTTTTTCAGCCAGGGGCTGCAAAGACATCATTCAGCTTTTTCCCGGGTTCTGGGAGCCTATGGGAGCCGTAGGAAGTGTCACGTTACAGCAAAGATCCTAAGTTTTCAATAAAGAGAGTCAAGAAGCCCAAGGAATGGTCAGAGAGGGCACTTCCTGTACAGAATCTTCTCAGGTTTTTGCCTGCCAAATGAGTTCTGTTATACTCACAGACACCATTCAAACAGTTTTAGAAACTTTAGGGTGTTTTCTATCCAAATCAAACAATTATATGCATATTCTAGTTTCTGGGCAGGAGTAGTAACCAGATTAATTCGGGTACGTTTTTTATCCGGCCGTGAAAATACTGCCCCTTATCCCAAACAGGTTAATGGCGCTGACTTTCTGGTCTACCTCTTCATCTGACATATCAGAATAGCATTCCCTGACAGGCATACTGTGTTCTTTCATCCTTCTGTAAAAAAATCTAACCGTTACACTGTCATGAAATATGATTATATACTGTATCGACTATGAAACAAAGAGGACATGGCCTGCTTATGAGTTGCCATGAAAGACAGTTAAATGCTAATAATAAGAATAATAATTGCATGATTTATCATTCTACGGTATGTATGTATGTAATATAGTAGAATGTTATGAACTGACACTGAATCTTAGGAGCTAACTACTTGCTATGTAAAAGTTGGACGGAAGAACGCCCAGTTCTGCTTACCTGAGATGCCATCATCACACAGTCCTTCTTTGTAGGTGTCCACTATAACTTCCTTTGTGTCAGAAAGAAAGGCTGAACAGTCTTAGTTATAGCCAAACTGACACTCAAATAATCACCAAAATCAAGGGTGATGGTAGTGAAATTAAATTGGATTTTTGTATTCAAATACATGTTCTGTTCTCAAAATATTTTTGTGGAATAATATGCATAAAGATTTGCGCTCTATTACAAAATATTTGATTGCAACATTTTTTTTTTACTTTGAAGCCTTGTATTTGCTTTCAGAACAATTATTTTTGATTGAAAATAAAAATGTTGCTTTCAGAAAAATTATTTTTGATTAAAAAAAAATGCCCTCGACAAAAAGATATCCCATCGTTGCAAGTTAGGGAGGGGTGCTAATAGCTGAACAATAGACTATTCAACCGTTGCTAAAGAATAGTTTAATAGCCGAGCTAGGTGTGGAAAAAAAGTCCTATCACAGACCAGATTTGCCCTAATGACCAAGGGGGAGAGAGCACTGATTATGCTTTTGGGTACCAACGCACTACTGTGTCTCTAACTGACAATGAATGGGCAATATAAACCAAATAATAAACTGATAATTGTGCACGACTTCAAATGAAACAAACAGGGAGCAGGTTTTGAACCCTCAACCTTCTTGCCTGAAGTCCAGTGCGCTATCGACTGTGCACCAAAAGCATGCTCAAGCCACAGAGTCGATTGAGCGCGGTAGCTTGCTACTCAATCTAATAAAGTAATGACTTTTCAAATAAGTTACCTTACATGTTATGTTGGCTGACAATTTGTTAGCTATGCTATCCTTACGAACCACATAGCATACCATTACAGGAGCATGTACCGGTATGTTAGCTATCTGCCTAACGTTAGTAGTTATACATCAAACTTACATTATATTAACTACAGGCTATCTAACTACCCAAGGTTTATTGACTTGATTATTCCTGCCATTCTTAGCTTAGCTAAATGGTATAGTCATTGTGTGTTCTCAATGGACATTTGGGTGCTTTAGTAAATATGCTCTGGCTATCTACACACGAGTGCTCAACACCCGTTGAATATGGCCGGGGTCAGTAAAAGCCGGCACAAAAAGCGTAATTAAATTGTTTCCAGTAGCACAGTTACAGTCACCAACGCTCTGGTTAACACGAAAACTGCCTAACCAGCTCTGCTAGGGCGAGTAAAATGGTCAGAAGGGACTCATTTGTGTCTGGAAGTAGCTAGCAAGCTAGCGAATGTTAGCTTGGGTGCTTGACTGCCGTTGTAAGGCCAGAACGCTCAAATCAACCCTACAACGTGAGAGCGAAATTGTCTGAATTTACAAACTGACAACGCTCTGAATTTATGAGCGTCATGTTGTACAGCATCATACTTTCTGTTCCATCCTAACAGAAACCCAGCGAGTTTTTCATTTTTCATGGAATAGAAACACCATAATATTAATCAAATTAATTAAGTAAGTACCAGTCAAATGTTTATTTTCTACATGTAGAATAATAGTGAAGACATCACAACTATGAAATAACACATGGAATCAATTAAGAACAAATTCTTATTTACAATGACAGCCTAATCATTCCCCCCCATTGGGGAATTGACCCCAGTCTCCCGCGTGCCCTCCCCATCTCAGGTAATGCCAATATGGAAGACTATCAAATGCTTCTCAAAGATGCCCTCTGGTTGTCAAACTAGCACTAACTTGCAGAAACAGAAAAAATGGCTGACAATTAAATGACACGCTACAGAATGCTGCGGCAGCACGCAAGGTGTGCCGCAGTATGACACAACTTTTAAAGGAGGAACCACTGTAAGTCTCAGAAATGGCTAATTTATGAATGTTAACTGATGTTATCAAGTTATTGATTTCATGAACCTTATTTCTAAGGCTACATATAGTATTAATATGGGCTATCTTCAACCCTTTCCTGGGTAGCTTATCAGAGATAGATATAATACTGAAAAGAGCAAAGCAAGAGAGAAAAATATACATTCAGCAGTCCAATAATCAACTGATGTGTGTGTGCAATTAACGTATTGTTCAGTGTTGTGTTGTGTTGTGTTGTGTGGTGGCTTATCTGGCATGCATCTAAAAAAATGTTGGGGAGTTTGCCCCGTCAAGATTTACATGATAAAATTGCCACTGCCAAAGTCAACCTTTAAAGATCATAAAAGTATATGCCAGGGATGGTCTTTAAACTGATACATATCTTCATTTATTTGAAAATAACAATTTACTGCCTCATTTTGAAGTTCTAGCATAGAAACACACACACGCAAAACAAAGTTATTTGTCTGTCTGGATCCATTAGAAATGATCTGATAAATTGACTTGGAGATAGGGTCATTCAAGTTTGAAATCTATCTCCATGACCAAAATATTCTCCTATCTAACCTGGAGAATATAGAGACAAAAGTTGTTACTCCTGGAAGAGCGGCGATAATGGTAGCTATCTTGTGTAAACACATGGCTTTTGAGAGGCATGTGGATGTGCGCTGGGGCAGGACTACAGCCAAGCAGGGATGGTTGGGACATGCCTGGACTGGCCAGGGAGCACGTCGCTCATTTGAGGTGATGGCCCGTCGCTCTGTGTGGGCAGTCCGTTTTGTTCAAAAGTGTCTTAGAGGCTTTGGACAGGTTAAGCACATTCAGCAATATCAAGGAAACTACTGGTCAAATAAGGGATCAACACGGGATGTTAACAAGGGATCAAGCTTTTTTCTTCTGGACAATTGAATGTTACGAAATGTCCCATATTACTAAACTAAACCGACTGTGTGACATCATGCGCCTATTTTTTGTGATAAATTGATAGTGATATCAGCCACAGTATTATTATCTCCTTCAATGATAGACAGTGATGTTTTGGGTTTCCTCCCAGCAGAGTGAGGGATGTACTGTGAAGGTTAGCAGGGTTTGAGTCAACTTGTATTCCAACAACCCTTAATGTTTTCCTGTCCTTGTGACATCTCCGTATCGACCACAAAATAAACAGAAGAGATGAATGCTACTGTCACCTATGTGGGTACTTTCCAGATATAATAGAGGATATAAATAAATGTACTGGCATACCACACACCCCCGCAGCCCCCTCACCAGATAGCAATGGCAATGACAAAAATGTTTAGAATTATAGGAAATTAGCTGTAAAACTGCATAATTTACTCTCAGCCTCATGGAAAAATGTGTAGAATTGCAAGAAATTTGCTTTAAAACAGCAACATTTTATTTCAGCATCGTGGAAAAATGTGCAGAATAGCAGGACAACTAGTTATGTTATTAGGGATACTCTGTGTTAGTAACTTGAGCAGTTACAGTATACACTGCTCAAATCCAATTAGCATCTCCTATGTATTTGACCCCAGACAAGAATTTATAAGGGCAATTCCTTCCCGGTCAAATGACCTATCAAATCCTACTGATGTCAGGAGAGTATTTATAAGGTATGACTGCATCCTCTGTAGTATGTCATACAGCACATCTTGCCATGCTAATGCACTTTATTAGCTGACTTAACTGAGTTCAAGGGAATTGACCACAACCCTGGTCAATAGATTTATTTAATGGCCTGATTGGTAGACCCAACAGAATATCCTAAGCTTCGTTCAGAGAATGGTGGGCATGAACACCATATTTCTACAAGCTAGTTTTACCTCTAACCTATACTAGTGAGTGGTGTCAACTTACTTACATCATACGTCAAAAGTTGAATACATTGCACTACCTCCAGGCACATTTCTCAAGTTATAAAGGCCATCTGGGCCTCTTGAGGTCGCACTTTCATGTTAATGTGGGGAAAACTAAAGGGACATAAACTGACCAGCAAAACCATGCCAACCCATAGCACTAACTGATGAAGTACCTAATTGGTTAAGGTTAGGGGTTGGCTTCTGGTTAAGGTTAGGGTTAGAGTTATGGTTTGCCACCCTTTAGTTGCACCCTGTCAATGTGAATGCAAAATATTTTTAATCTAATTAAAGTCAAACTCATGACTCTTTCATTGAATTAAATTTAACCAAACAATGTTGAATTTAGCTCAAGCCTGCTAGACACAGCCCACTGGACACAACACGTAATTTCAACATTAATAATGGGGAAATGTTTGTGTGAGACATTTATCAATTACAACATATATTCACCCACTCAAAATCACAGCCAAAAGTTAGTTTAATTTCCAATGTGTCATCAATATGCTTTCAACCATTTAGAAGTACAACCAAATTCCAATGAAAAAACAATGTCTTATTTTTGGTTTAGATGTCACCCAAATGTCTATCACCATTCAAAGCACAGCAAAGTCCAGATGGGAATACAATGTCAGATATTTTGTTTATTTATTCAACATATTAATGTGTTATCACTGTGCTTCATCTGATAGCAGAACCAAATGACCTGGATTGCAGTTGAGATGACATTAAAAGTACATGGTGTAAGAGATTCTGCAACAATTGTGAAGATCTCCACAGACCTGTGATATCGTATGCATGTTATCTTGAACATGCACACTTTATATGATTACACAAGAAGAAATGTATAGGTACAGTATCCCCAATTTGGCCATGAATGTGTTACTCATTTTAAGTTTGAATGTTAAATTAAAATCTCACTACCATAAAATCTTTTGTTATTGTCAATTTTTGTCTGATATTGTAACGTCTGCTTCCAACTCACACTCTCAAACACATAGATCCCCTGAATGCAGCTCACTTTCCAGCTCACTTTCCAGCCCACTTTCCAGCTCACAAAGACATAGAACCCCTGAACGCAGCTCACTCTCCAGATCCCAATCACCGGAATTCTGATCACCTGTTCACACACCTGTAGGTCATTTACACACACGATTTAGTTCTTTGCACCCCCATCATTGTGAGGTATTGTTTGTTTTGTTACACCTTCTATTCGGAGCTCTGTTCATTTTTTCCATATTAGTCCTCCTGTGTGTCATAGTTTTTGGCCATCCTCACCTATGATGCCTTTTTGCCTATTCCCTGCCTGTACATTTGCCTATCTGATTTCCTGTCATCAACCTCTTGCCTGATCTCCCAGACTACGTCATTAGCCTTTACCCTGCCTGTACCTGTTTGGGCTCCCTGTGAATGATCTTCTGCCTGTCCCTGGACCAAGCTACCTGCCTCCTCCTGTGGTCCTTTCCTAATAAACACCTGCTGCTCTCTGCGCTTGAAACCAGTGTCTGTCTCCCATCGTATTCATTACAGATATGGACACCATTTATCTTCAACCCTGTCACAGACAATATGAAAGTTGTCTGAATATGATTAGAAAAGATACTTGTTATAAATTAATATTTACCTATTGCTCATGTGTCCCCAAACCAATTAAATTATTATAAATATAAAATGTATGTCAAATCTCAAAATTTTACTATATTAAACCCTGAAATAGACACGTGTCAGCGTGTTCACCATTTAAATAAAAAAATGCTTTCAATTCAGAATTTTAACATACATCTAATCTTCCTGGGATTGTCTTTAACATTTCAGACTGAGCTCAGAAAACATCAAATTCATATTTATTCATCTTTGCCATTTTATTTAACAAATATTGTCATGTGACAGGGTTGAGACTAGGGTGACAGGGTTGAATACGGTAACAGGGTTGAAGAGACACATCGGTTTCCATATAAACTAGTTTAGTTTACTATCAAAATCCCTCCAAGATTTACTCCAAAACATTGCATTTCATTGTATGCAACCATGTACAGTGGCTTGCGAAAGTATTCACCTCCTTGGCATTTTTCCTATTTTGTTGCCATACAACCTGGAATTAAATGTTATTTTTGGGGGGTTTGTATCAGTTGATTTACACAACATGCCTACCACTTTAAAGATGCAAAATATTTTTTATTGTGAAACTAACAAGAAATAAGACCAAAAAAACAGAAAAGTTGAGCGTGCATAACTATTCACCCCCTCAAACTCAATACTTTGTAGATTCACCTTTTGCAGCAATTACAGCTGCAAGTCTCTTGGGGTATGTCTGTATAAGCTTGGCACGTCTAGCCACTGGGATCTTTGCCCATTCTTCAAGGCAAAACTGCTTCAGCTCCTTCAAGTTGGATGTTTCCCCTTAAACCACTCGAGTGTTGCTTAGCAGTAGGGTCATTGTCCTGCTGGAAGATGAACCTCCGTCCCAGTCTCAAATCTCTGGAAGACTGAAACATGTTTCCCTCAAGAATTTCCCTGTATTTAGCGCCATCATTCCTTCAATTATGACCAGTTTCGTGAGTCCCTTTTTTCTTTAAGCAATGGCTTTTTTCTGGCCACTCTTCCGTAAAGCCCAGCTCTGTGGAGTGTACTATGGACAGATACTCCAATCTCCGCTTTGGAGCTTTGCAGCTCCTTCAGGGTTATCTTTGGTCTCTATGTTGCATCTCTGATTAATGCCCTCCTGTTCCGTGAGTTTTGGTGGGTGGCCCTCTCTTGGCAGGTTTGTTGTTTAATAATGGATTTGATGGTGCTCTGTGGGATGTTCAAAGTTTTGGATATTTTTTTATAACCCAACCCTGATCTGTACTTCTCCACAACTTTGTCCCTGACCTGTTTGGAGAGCTCCTTGGTTTTCATGGTGCCGCTTGCTTGGTGGTGCCCCTTGCTTAGTGGTGTTGCAGACTCTGTGGCCTTTCAGAACAGTTGTATATATACTGAGATCATGTGACAGATCATGTGATACTTAGATTGCACACAGGTGGACTTTATTTAACAAATGATGTGACTTCTGAAAGGTAATTGGTTGCACCAGATCTTATTTACAGGCTTCATAGCAAAGGGGTGGATACATATGCACGCACCACTTTTCAGTTTAAATGTTTTTGAAGTTATTTTTTTCATTTCACTTCACCAATTTGGACTATTTTGTGTATGTCCATTACATGAAATCCAAATAAAAATCCATTTAAGTTACAGGTTGTACTTGAGTAAAAGTTAAGAAGTATTTGGTTTTAAATATACTTAAGTATCAAAAGTAAATGTAATTTCTAAAACATACTCAAGTATCAAAAACCAGACGGCACAATTTCCTTGTTTTTTAAATTTATGGATAGCCAGGGGCACACTCCAACACTCAGACATAATTTACAAACAAAGCATTTGTGTTTAGTGAGTTTGCCAGATCAGATGCAGTAGGGATGACCAGGGATTTTCTCTTTAAGTACGTGAATTAGACCATTTCCCTGTCCAGCTAAGCATTCAAAATGTAACGAGTACTTTTGGGTGTCAGGTAAAATATATGGAGTAGAAAGTACATTATTTTCTTTAGGAATGTAGTAGAGTAAAAGTAAAAGTTGACAAAAATATAAATAGTAAACTAAAGTACAGATACCCCAAAAAATGACTTAAGTAGTACTTTGAAGTATTTTTACACCACTGAAAAAGATCATATGCAGATTCCTTTCTTCCTCCCGTTACTGGGCAGCTTAAAATTTATAATTTAGACTTTTGCAAGGATAATAAACCATTTTCTGTGTTTCTCATTTTTCTAGCCACCATTTCCATTGAAACACCAAGTCCAATCTGTTCTATCTGTTGTATTTCTATGTGCTTGAGCAAAAGGCATTATCTCTGCTCTGAGAGGATCTCCTGTCAGACTTTCCCTCTCTCTCTCCCTTCTTATCTCGCTCTTCAACAACGACTCATAAAACGCTTATTCATCACCATACAAGAAAATTCTGGCTATATTTATCCATATGTTTTGCATTCAAATCAAATCAAATCAAATTTATTTATATAGCCCTTCTTACATCAGCTGATATCTCAAAGTGCTGTACAGAAACCCAGCCTAAAACTCCAAACAGCAAGCAATGCAGGTGTAGAAGCACGGTGGCTAGGAAAAACTCCCTAGAAAGGCCAAAACCTAGGAAGAAACCTAGAGGGGAACCAGGCTATGAGGGGTGGCCAGTCCTCTTCTGGCTGTGGCGGGTGGAGATTATAACAGCACATGGCCTAGATGTTCAAATGTTCATAAATGACCAGCATGGTCAAATAATAATAATCATAGTAGTTGTCGAGGGTGCAACAAGTTAGTAACACAAGAGTAAGTGTCAGTTGGCTCTTTCATAGCCGATCTTTGAGAGTATCTCTACCGCTCCTGCTGTCTCTAGAGAGTTGAAAACAGCAGGTCTGGGACAGGTAGCACGTCCGGTGAATAGGTCAGGGTTCCAGCAGGTCTGGGACAGCAGGTCTGGGACAGGTAGCACGTCCGGTGAACAGGTCAGGGTTCCATAGCTGCAGGCAGAACAGTTGGAACTGGAGCAGCAGCACGGCCAGGTGAACTGGGGACAGCAAGGAGTCATCAAGCCAGGTAGTCCTGAGGCATGGTCCTAGGGCTCAGGTCCTCCGAGAGAGAGAAAGAAAGAAAGAGAAAGAGAGAATTAGAGAGAGCATATTTAAATTCACACAGGACACCGGAAAAGACAAGAGAAATACTCCAGATGTGACAGACTGACCCTAGCCCCCCGACACATAAACTACTGCAGCATAAATACTGGAGGCTGACGTTCAGAACTAGCATACCCACCGAAAACTTCCGGTGAATTTACTAAATTACTCACGATAAACGTTCACAAAAAACAAAACAATTATTTTAAGAATTATAGATACAGAACTCCTTTATGCAGGTGTCCGATTTTAAAATAGCTTTTCGGTGAAAGCACATTTTGCAATATTCTGAGTAGATAGCCCGGCCATCATGGCTAGCTATTTTGACACCCACCAAGTTTGGCACTCACCAAACTCAGATTTACTATAAGAAAAATTGGATTACCTTTGCTGTTCTTCGTCAGAATGCACTCCCAGAACTTCTACTTCAATAACAAATTTTGTTCTTGTGTTCAAGACACTATCCGAAGGGTGACAAGCCGGCACGTAACGTGACAAAAAAATTCAAAATATTCCATTACCGTACTTCGAAGCATGTCAAACGCTGTTTAAAATCAATTTTTATGCGATTTTTCTCGTAAAATAGCGATAATATTCCGACCGGGAGACCTTGTTTTCGTTCAAACACTGAAAATAGAAAATGGAGTCTTCACATGCAGGCGCGTGCCCGTGTCATTGTTCTCAGAACGACCACTTTCCAAAACCCCTACTATTTTTCGCCCAGGGACTGCAGAGTCATCATTCCCCGTTCTGGCACCTTCTGAAAGCCTATGGGAGCCTTAAAAAATGTCACGTTACAGCAGAGATCCTCTATTTTCGATAAAGAGGCTATAGAAGGACAAGATATGGTCAGACAGGGCACTTCCTGTATGGAATCTTCTCAGGTTTTGGCCTGCCATATGAGTTCTGTTATACTCACAGACACCATTCAAACAGTTTTAGAAACTTTAGGGTGTTTTCTATCCAAATCAAACAATTATATGCATATTCTAGTTTCTAGGCAGGAGTAATAACCAGATTAAATCGGGTACGTTTTTTTATCCGGCCGTGAAAATACTGCCCCCTATCCTAAACAGGTTAAAATAAATTCATGTTAGCAGGCAATATTAACTAAATATGCAGGTTTAAAAATATATACTTGTGTATTGATTTTAAGAAAGACATTGATGTTTATGGTTAGGTACACGTCGGAGCAAAGACAGTCCTTTTTTGCGAATGCGTACAACATCGATTATATGCAAAGCAGGACAGGCTAGATAAACTAGTTATCAAATCAAATCAAATCAAATCAAATTTATTTATATAGCCCTTCGTACATCAGCTGAAATCTCAAAGTGCTGTACAGAAACCCAGCCTAAAACCCCAAACAGCAAGCAATGCATGTGAAAGAAGCACGGTGGCTGGGAAAAACTCCCTAGGAAAAACTCCTGAGAAAGGCCAAAAACCTAGGAAGAAACCTAGAGAGGAACCAGGCTATGAGGGGTGGCCAGTCCTCTTCTGGCTGTGCCGGGTGGATATTATAACAGAACATGGTCAAGATGTTAAAATGTTCGTAAATGACCAGCATGGTCAAATAATAATAATCATAGTAATTGTCGAGGGTGCAACAAGCACGTCCGGTGAACAGGTCAGGGTTCCGTAGCCGCAGGCAGAACAGTTGAAACTGGAGCAGCAGCATGGCCAGGTGGACTGGGGACAGCAAGGAGTCATCATGCCAGGTAGTCCTGAGGCATGGTCCTAGGGCTCAGGTCCTCCGAGAGAAAGAAAGAAAGAGAGAAAGAGAGAATTAGAGAGAGCATATTTACATTCACACAGGACACCGGATAAGACAAGAGAATACTCCAGATGTAACAGACTGACCCTAGCCCCCCAACACATAAACTACTGCAGCATAAATACTGGAGGCTGAGACAGGAGGGATCAGAAGACACTGTGGCCCCATCCGATGATACCCCCGGACAGGGCCAAACAGGCAGGATATAACCCCACCCACTTTGCCAAAGCACAGCCCCCACACCACTAGAGGGATATCTACAACCACCAACTTACCGTCCGAAGACAAGGCCGAGTATAGCCCACAAAGATCTCCGCCACGGCACAACCCAAGGGGGGGCGCCAACCCAGACAGGAAGACCACGTCAGTGGCTCAACCTACTCAAGTGACGCACCCCTCCCATGGACGGCATGGAAGAACACCAGTAAGTCAGTGACTCAGCCCCTGTAAAAGGGTTAGAGGCAGAGAATCCCAGTGGGAAGAGGGGAACCGACAAGGCAGAGACAGCAAGGGCTGTTCGTTGCTCCAGCCTTTCCGTTCACCTTCACACTCCTGGGCCAGACTATACTTAATCATAGGACCTACTGAAGAGATAAGTCTTCAGTAAAGACTTAAAGGTTGAGACTGAGTCTGCGTCTCTCACATGGGTAGGCAGACCATTCCATAAAAATGGAGCTCTATAGGAGAAAGCCCTACCTCCAGCCGTTTGCTTAGAAATTCTAGGGACAATTAGGAGGCCTGCGTCTTGTGACCGTAGCGTACGTGTAGGTATGTACGGCAGGACCAAATCGGAAAGATAGGTAGGAGCAAGCCCATGTAATGCTTTGTAGGTTAGCAGTAAAACCTTGAAATCAGCCCTTGCCTTAACAGGAAGCCAGTGTAGGGAGGCTAGCACTGGAGTAATATGATCAAATTTTTTGGTTCTAGTCAGGATTCTAGCAGCCGTATTTAGCACTAACTGAAGTTTGTTTAGTGCTTTATCCGGGTAGCCGGAAAGTAGAGCATTGCAGTAGTCGAGCCTAGAAGTAACAAAAGCATGGATTAATTTTTCTGCGTCATTTTTGGACAGAAAGTTTCTGATTTTTGCAATGTTACGTAGATGGAAAAAAGCTGTCCTTGAAGCAGTCTTGATATGTTCTTCAAAAGAGAGATCAGGGTCCAGAGTAACGCCGAGGTCCTTCACAGTTTTATTTGAGACGACTGTACAACCATCCAGATTAATTGTCAGATTCAACAGAAGATCTCTTTGTTTCTTGGGACCTAGGACAAGCATCTCTGTTTTGTCCGAGTTTAAAAGTAGAAAATTTGCAGCCATCCACTTCCTTATGTCTGAAACACAGGCTTCTAGCGAGGGCAATTTTGGGTTATATCATCAACCATGTGTAGTTAACTAGTGTTTATGATTGATTGATTGTTTTTTTATAAGATAAGTTTAATGCTAGCTAGCAACTTACCTTGGCAATGTAAAGCAGGTGGTTAGAGCGTTGGGCTAGTTAACGTAAGGATGCATCCCCATGCTGACAAGGTAAAAATCTGTCATTCTGCCCCTGAACAAGGCAGTTAACCCACCGTTCCTAGGCTGTCATTGAAAATTAGAATGTGTTCTTTAACTGACTTGCCTAGTTAAATAAAGGTTTAAAAAAAAATAATAATAATACATACAAAAAAAATATTTTAAAAAAATATACAAAATAAAAAAAATCGGCAAATCGGTGCCAAAAATACCGATTACCGATTGGTATGAAAACTTGAAATCGGCCCTAATTAATCGGCCATTCCAATTAATCGGTCGACCTCTAATAATAATAATAATAATAAACCTCTTCTTTAGCAAATAAAACAATTATGACAGCTGTGTTGTAATAAAAACGAGTGGTGTCCAATGATTAAATGCAGTATTTCTGCATTGTGAAGAGGGAAAACCCAGATATTCACAAAGTTTGTGATGAATGACAGGTTGTTTCTTCATGAAAAATAGATTTGGGGTTTAAAATTCAATTAAGCTGCTTAATTTCATGGGTTTTGTGAAGGCGGGTCATTTTTTACCCTTAGGACAAGCAGAGCATACAGAATGTTAAGACTACACAAGGGTTAAATATGTAATTGAACCATAAACAGATATTGCTGATTAACCTTTACAGACCAAATAATGCTGATCAACATTTCTTTGAAAATATATATAATAAATTATCAACCCTACAAGCAATACAAGATCATATTATTATGGTGGGAGATTGTAATACTATTTTAAATATCCCTCTAGTGGTGTGGGGGGTGTGCTTTGGCAAAGTGGGTGGGGTTATATCCTGCCTGGTTGGCCCTGTCCGGGGGTATCATCGGATGGGGCCATAGTGTCTTCCAACCCCTCCTGTCTCAGCCTCCAGTATTTATGCTGCAATAGTTTATGTGTCGGGGGGCTAGGCTCAGTCTGTTATGTCTGGAGTATTTCTCCTGTCTTATCCGGTGTCCTGTGTGAATTTAATTATGCTCCCTCTAATTCTTTCTCTCCTTCTCCTTCTACCTTCCCTCCCGGAGGACCTGAGCCCTGGGACCATGCCTCAGGACTACCTGGCTTGATGACTCCTTGCTGTTCCCAGTCCACCTGGTAATGCTGCTGCTCCAGTTTCAACTGTTCTGCGGCTATGTAACCCTGACCTGTTCACCGGATGTGCTACCTTGTCCCGGACATGCTGTTTTCAACTCTCTCTCTCTACTGCACATGCAGTCTTTAACTCTGAATGCTCAGCTATGAAAAGCCAACTGACATTTACTCCTGAGGTGCTGACCTGTTGCACCCTCTACAACCACTGTGATTATTATTATTATTTGACCCTGCTGGTCATCTATGAACGCTTGAACATCTTGGCCATGTACTGTTATAATCTCAACTCGGCACAGCCAGAAGTGGACTGGCCACCCCTCAGAGACTGGTTCCTCTCTAGGTTTCTTTCTATGTTCCTGCCTTTCTAGGGAGTTTTTCCTAGCCACCGTGCTTCTACATCTGCATTGCTTGCTGTTTAAGGTTTTAGGCTGGGTTTCTGTATAGCACTTTATGACATTGGCTGATGTAACAAGGGCTTTATAAATACATTTGATTGATTGATTGATTAAAGGAAATTACACTTCAAACTATCACCATCATGCTCTCAAGGAAATCACAAATGTCATGGATATATTGGAACTAGTGGATATATAGAGGCTTAAATATCCTGACCTAGTGAGATATACATGGTGGAGACTCAATCAAGCTAGTTGTCTTGACTTCTTTCTTATGTCATTCTCGTTGGCACCAAAAGTTTAAAAAGTGTTGATAGGGGACAGAATGCGGTAGGACCATCAGATAATTGAGATATACATTACTCTTACTGAATTTCCACGTGAGCGAGGATATTGGAAATGTAATCAAAGCCTATTGGATGTTAACTTGTTTTTAACTAGGACAGAGAAATGTATAACTGCATTTTTTCCGAGTTAACATAGGTACAGCAGATCCCCTTATTGTATGGGACACTTTTAAATGTGCCTTTCATCTCTGAAGCAAAAGCAATTTAAGTCAAAAGAGTCCATATTAACAAAGGACTGGTGTAACAGAACGGATAGATAGCAATAAAAACTGCACCATAGAGCCTCAGAATAAGTTAGAGGAAAAACAAAAAGAAATGGAGGAACTTATTAAAGAAAGATCAAGTGTAATATATTCTATAAATAAAGCAAACTGGATGGAATATGGGGAAAAATGCACCAAATAATTTTTGAAATCTTCAACATAGAAATGCCACCGAAAATAAATTAATGAAACTTGTTACAAATGGCGGAGTTACCCATGATTCACCAAATTAAGTTTTGAAAGAGGAAGCAAAGTACTTGTTTCCATTTCAGTCTCCTCCTCCATCTCCTCTAACTGAAGGTAATTGTATGGATTTTTTTCAAGCAAAAATGTAAAATTAACAGCTGTAGAGAAAGACTCATGTGAAGGCGAAATTGCAGAGGAGGAACTTCGTCCGAGAACACTCCAGGGCTAGATGGCATACTAGTTGAGGTATACCAAACTTTTTTTATATTCTCAGAGGACCGTTATTAGCATGTTTGACCACTCCTATGTAAATGGTAGATTATCAGACACTAAAAAAGAAGGTCTGACTTCATTATTACTGAAACAGGATACAAGTGGTAAAGATAAAGATCCAGTCCATTAAAAAAATTGGAGTTCCCTTACACTTCAGTGTTGTGATGCAAAAATTTGTGCAAAATGTATGGCGCATAGCATTAAAAAAGATATTGTTGGATATTACTCATTCTAATCAGATGATACATTGGAGATAATATAAGACAAGTACTGGAAACAATAGAACACTATGAAAAATCTGGGAAACCAGGCCTGCTATTCATAGTTGACTTTGAAAAGGCTTTTGATAAAGTACAACTGGAGTTTATATATAAATGCCCGAAACATATACATTTTGGAGAATCTCTTATGAAATGGGTTAAAGTCATGCTGCCTAGAAGGCCAGGATCCCGGAGTCGCCTCTTCACTGTTGATGTTGAGACTGGTGTTTTGCCGGTACTATTTAATGAAGCTGCCAGTTGAGGACTTGTGAGGCGTCTGTTTCTCAAACTAGACACTCTGTGTCTGTGAAGGGAGTAGTACACAGCGTTGCACAAGATTTTCAGTTTCTTGGTAATTTCTGGAATGGAATAACTTAATTTCTCAGAACAATAATAGACTGATGAGTTTCAGAAGAAAAGTCTTTGTTTCTGGCCATTTTGAGCCTGTAATCCAACCCAGGTACTCAACTAGTCTAAAGAACGTCAGTTTTATTGCTTCTTTAATCAGAACAACAGTTTTCAGCTGTGCTAACATAATTGCAAAAGGGTTTTCTAATGATCAATTAGCCTTTTAAAATAATAAACTTGGATTAGCTAAGAAAACAGGCCATTGGAACACAAGAGTGATGGTTGCTGATAATGGGCCTCTACGCCTATGTAGATATTCCATAAAAATTCTGCCGTTTCTAGCTACAATAGTCATTTACAACATTAACAATTTCTACACTGTATTTCTGATCAATTGTATGTTATTTTAATGGACAAAACATTTGCTTTTCTTTAAAAAACAAGGACATTTCTAAGTGACCCCAAACTTTTGTATATTTTAAGTAATATATATATATATATATATATATATATTTACAACATTGATATAAGTCACAATCTATCTGCGATATTAAAGCTGATTTATACCCCCCCCTCAAAGAAAATAATTAATACAATACAATCAATCTGGTTGGTTATATATATATATATATATATATATATATATATATATATATATATCTATATATATATATATATATACAATCAATCTGGTTGGTTTTTATCAAACTCTTTCTTTAGTGTGCATGGCGCTGTCCATGATTCTGAGAGAGCGCAGCGAGATTTCATGACATTGAACCTGTCACCTCTGGTCAAAAGCATTTTTTTTACTTTTATGTTTATTGTGTTATCGTGTGATATGAGCAGAGTTCAATATAATTCCAATGCGAGAACCCAAATGATGCCCCTGGATATAGCTACATCTCGCTATTTTCATCAGTAGGCTATGTTTTTTTGTTTACTGCTAATGTAAATAGCCTAAATATACACTGCTCAAAAAAATAAAGGGAACACTTAAACAACACAATGTAACTCCAAGTCAATCACACTTCTGTGAAATCAAACTGTCCACTTAGGAAGCAACACTGATTGACAATAAATGTCACATGCTGTTGTGCAAATGGAATAGACAACAGGTGGAAATTATAGGCAATTAGCAAGACACCCCCAATAAAGGAGTGGTTCTGCAGGTGGTGACCACAGACCACTTCTCAGTTCCTATGCTTCCTGGCTGATGTTTTGGTCACTTTTGAATGCTGGCGGTGCTTTCACTCTAGTGGTAGCATGAGACGGAGTCTACAACCCACACAAGTGGCTCAGGTAGTGCAGCTCATCCAGGATGGCACATCAATGCGAGCTGTGGCAAGAAGGTTTGCTGTGTCTGTCAGCGTAGTGTCCAGAGCATGGAGGCGCTACCAGGAGACAGGCCAGTACATCAGGAGATGTGGAGGAGGCCGTAGGAGGGCAACAACCCAGCAGCAGGACCGCTACCTCCGCCTTTGTGCAAGGAGGAGCAGGAGAAGCACTGCCAGAGCCCTGCAAAATGACCTCCAGCAGGCCACAAATGTGCATGTGTCTGCTCAAACGGTCAGAAAAAGACTCCGTGAGGGTGGTATGAGGGCCCAACGTCCACAGGTGGGGGTTGTGCTTACAGCCCAACACCGTGCAGGACGTTTGGCATTTGCCAGAGAACACCAAGATTGGCAAATTTGCCACTGGCGCCCTGTGCTCTTCACAGATGAAAGCAGGTTCACACTGAGCACGTGACAGACGTGACAGAGTCTGGAGATGCCGTGGAGAACGTTCTGCTGCCTGCAACATCCTCCAGCATGACCGGTTTGGCGGTGGGTCAGACGTCCCATGGCGGTGGGTCAAACGTCCCATGGTGTGGGGTGGCATTTCTTTGGGGGGCCGCACAGCCCTCCATGTGCTCGCCAGAGGTAGCCTGACTGCCATTAGGTACCAAGATGAGATCCTCAGACCCCTTGTGAGACCATATGCTGGTGCGGTTGGCCCTGGGTTCCTCCTAATGCAAGACAATGCTAGACCTCATGTGGCTGGAGTGTGTCAGCAGTTCCTGCAAGAGGAAGGCATTGATGCTATGGGCTGGCCCGCCCGTTCCCCAGACCTGAATCCAATTGTGCACATCTGGGACATCATGTCTCGCTCCATCCACCAACGCCAAGTCGCACCACAGACTGTCCACAGACTGTCCGCCACCTCATCAGGAGCATGCCCAGGCGTTGTAGGGAGGTCATACAGGCACGTGGAGGCCACACACACTACTGAGCCTCATTTTGACTTTACATTACATCAAAGTTGGATCAGCCTGTAATGTGGTTTTCCACTTTAATTTTGAGTGTGACTCCAAATCCAGACCTCCATGGGTTGATAAATTGGATTTCCATTGATTATTTTTGTGTGATTTTGTTGTCAGCGCATTCAACTATGTAAAGATTGAAATTTACATGGTTTTTAGAGTGAAGTACATCGGAAAAAATCAAAAGAAAACTGCAAGACTGAATAAGAGAAAAAACAAGCAACAAACAAAGAAGATAGGCTTTTGAAAAAAGTTACTATTTTTCATAAATTGTAGTTATCTTAGCTAGCTGAATTGTTTACCAGTTGCTAAGCAGTTGCTAGGGACTCTTTTGGAAGAAGCTAGCTAGCTAACGAAGAATAACAAAGAATATCTAGTTAGCAGAAGAAAAGAAAGAGAAAATCAGGACAGAAGAAAAAGGATATCAAAGTGAAACAGTTCTCTAAAGACACAAGAGACAATAATACAAGAAACAACACTTCTGTAGCTTGTCAACTATGTGTCTGTCTATCCCTGTTATCTCCCCTCTGCACAGGCCATACAAACGCTTCACACCGCGTGGCCGCTGCCACTCTAACCTGGTGGTCCCAGCGCGCACGACCCACGTGGAGTTCCAGGTCTCCGGCAGCCTCTGGAACTGCCGGTCTGCGGCCAACAAGGCTGAGTTCATCTCAGCCTATGCTACCCTCCAGTCCCTAGACTTCTTGGCGCTGACGGAAACATGGATTACCACAGATAACACTGCTACTCCTACTGCTCTCTCCTCGTCTGCCCACGTATTCTCGCATACCCCTAGAGCATCGAGCCAGCGGGGTGGTGGCACTGGAATCCTCATCTCTCCCAAGTGGACATTCTCTCTTTCTCCCCTGACCCATCTGTCTATCTCCTCATTTGAATTCCATGCTGTCATAGTTACCAGCCCTTTCAAGCTTAACATCCTTATCATTTATCGCCCTCCAGGTTCCCTTGGAGAGTTCATCAATGAGCTTGACGCCTTGATAAGTTCCTTTCCTGAGGATGGCTCACCTCTCACAGTTCTGGGTGACTTTAACCTCCCCACGTCTACCTTTGACTCATTCCTCTCTGCCTCCTTCTTTCCACTCCTCTCCTCTTTTGACCTCACCCTCTCACCTTCCCCCCCTACTCACAAGGCAGGCAATACGCTTGACCTCATCTTTACTAGATGCTGTTCTTCCACTAATCTCATTGCAACTCCCCTCCAAATCTCCGACCACTACCTTGTATCCTTTTCCCTCTCGCTCTCATCCAACACTTCTCACTCTGCCCCTACTCGGATGGTATTGCGCCGTCCCAACCTTCGCTCTCTGTCTCCCGCTACTCTCTCCTCTTCCATCCTATCATCTCTTCCCTCTGCTCAAACCTTCTCCAACCTATCTCCTGATTCTGCCTCCTCAACCCTCCTCTCCTCCCTTTCTGCATCCTTTGATTTTCTCTGTCCCCTATCCTCCAGGCCGGCTCGGTCCTCCCCTCCTGCTCCGTGGCTCGACGACTCACTGCGAGCTCACAGAACAGGGCTCCGGGCAGCCGAGCGGAAATGGAGGAAAACTCGCCTCCCTGCGGACCTGGCATCCTTTCACTCCCTCCTCTCTACATTTTCCTCTTCTGTCTTTGCTGCTAAAGCCACTTTCTACCACTCTAAATTCCAAGCATCTGCCTCTAACCCTAGGAAGCTCTTTGCCACCTTCTCCTCCCTCCTGAATCCTCCTCCCCCCCCTCCTCCCTCTCTGCGGATGACTTCGTCAACCATTTTGAAAAGAAGGTTGACGACATCCGATCCTCGTTTGCTAAGTCAAACGACACCGCTGGTCCTGCTCACACTGCCCTACCCTGTGCTTGACCTCTTTCTCCCCTCTCTCTCCAGATGAAATCTCGCGTCTTGTGACGGCCAGCCGCCCAACAACCTGCCCACTTGACCCTATCCCCTCCTCTCTTCTCCAGACCATTTCCGGAGACCTTCTCCCCTACCTCACCTCGCTCATCAACTCATCCTTGACCGCTGGCTACGTCCCTTCCGTCTTCAAGAGAGCGAGAGTTGCACCCCTTCTGAAAAAACCTACACTCGATCCCTCCCATGTTAACAACTACAGACCAGTATCCCTTCTTTCTTTTCTCTCAAAAACTCTTGAACGTGCCGTCCTTGGCCAGCTCTCCTGCTATCTCTCTCAGAATTACCTTCTTGATCCTAATCAGTCAGGTTTCAAGACTGGGCATTCAACTGAGACTGCTCTTCTCTGTGTCACGGAGGCTCTCCGCACTGCTAAAGCTAACTCTCTCTCCTCTGCTCTCATCCTTCTAGACCTATCTGCTGCCTTTGATACTGTGAACCATCAGATCCTCCTCTCCACCCTCTCCGAGTTGGGCATCTCCGGCACGGCCCACGCTTGGATTGCGTCCTACCTGACAGGTCGCTCCTACCAGGTGGCGTGGCGAGAATCTGTCTCCGCACCACGCGCTCTCACCACTGGTGTCCCCCAGGGCTCTGTTCTAGGCCCTCTCCTATTCTCGCTATACACCAAGTCACTTGGCTCTGTCATATCCTCACATGGTCTCTCCTATCATTGCTATGCAGACGACACACAATTAATCTTCTCCTTTCCCCCTTCTGATAACCAGGCGGCGAATCGCATCTCTGCATGTCTGGCAGACATATCAGTGTGGATGACGGATCACCACCTCAAGCTGAACCTCGGCAAGACGGAGCTGCTCTTCCTACCGGGGAAGGACTGCCCGTTCCATGATCTCGCCATCACGGTTGACAACTCCCTTGTGTCCTCCTCCCAGAGTGCTAAGAACCTTGGCGTGATCCTGGACAACACCCTGTCGTTCTCCACTAACATCAAGGCGGTGACCCGATCCTGTAGGTTCATGCTCTACAACATTCGCAGAGTACGACCCTGCCTCACACAGGAAGCGACGCAGGTCCTAATCCAGGCACTTGTCATCTCCCGTCTGGATTACTGCAACTCGCTGTTGGCTGGGCTCCCTGCCTGTGCCATTAAACCCCTACAACTCATCCAGAACGCCGCAGCCCATCTGGTGTTCAACCTTCCCAAGTTCTCTCACGTCACCCCGCTCCTCCGCTCTCTCCACTGGCTTCCAGTTGAAGCTCGCATCCGCTACAAGACCATGGTGCTTGCCTACGGAGCTGTGAGGGGAACGGCACCTCCATACCTTCAGACTCTGATCAGGCCCTACACCCAAACAAGGGCACTGCGTTCATCCACCTCTGGCCTGCTGACCCGCCTACCTCTGAGGAAGCACGGTTCCCGCTCAGCCCAGTCCAAACTGTTCGCTGCTCTGGCACCCCAATGCTGGAACAAGCTCCCTCACGACGCCAGGACAGCGGAGTCAATCACCACCTTCCGGAGACACCTGAAACCCCACCTCTTTAAGGAATACCTGGGATAGGATAAAGTAATCCTTCTAACCCCCCCCCTTAAAAAATTTAGATGCACTATTGTAAAGTGGTTGTTCCACTGGATATCATAAGGTGAATGCACCAATTTGTAAGTCGCTCTGGATAAGAGCGTCTACTAAATGACTTAAATGTAAATGTAAATTAAATGTAAAGAAAAAAGTATTTAACCTCCTGAGGTTGAAGAGGCGCTGTGGCGCCTTCTAAATCACACTGTCTGTGTGTGTGGGTGGAACATTTCAGTTTGTCAGTGATGTGTATGCCGAGGAACTTGAAGCTTTGCACGTTCTCCACTGTGGTCCCGTCGATGTGGATGGGGGGTGCTCCCTCTGCTGTTTCCTGAAGTCTTCAATCAGCTCGGTTGTTTTGTTGACGTTGAGTGAGAGGTTATTTTCCTGGCACCACACTCCCAGGGACCTCACTCCCTCCCTGTAGGCTTTCTCGTCATTGTTGGTAATTGTGTTGTCTACAAACTTGATAATTGAGTTGGATGCGTGCGTCGCTACGCAGTCATGGGTGAACAGGGAGTACAGGAGGGGGCTGAGCACACATCCTTGTGGGGCCCCAGTGGAGGTGTTGTTTCCTACCTTCACCACCTGGGGACGGCCCGTCAGGAAGTCCAGGACACAGTTGCGCAGGGCGGGGTTCAGACCCAGGGCCTCAAGCTTAATGATGAGCTTGGAGGGTACTATGGTTTTGAATGCTGAGCTATAGTCAATGTACAGCATTCTTACATAGGTATTCCTCTTGTCCAGATGGGATAGGGCAGTGTGCAATGTGATGGCGATTGCATTGTCTGTGGATCTATTGGGGTGGTAAGCAAATTGAAGTGGGTCTAGGGTGTCAGGTAAGGTAGAGGTGATATGATCTTTAACTAGTTTCTCAAAGCACTTCATGATGACAGAAGTGAATGCTACCTTTGCTTTCTTGGGTACAGGAACAATGGTGGACATCTTGAAGCATGTGGGGACAGTAGACTGGGATAGGTAGATATTGAAGATGTCCGTAAACACTCCAGCCAGCTGGTCTGCGCATTCTCTGAGGATGCGGCTAAGGATGCTGTCTGTGCCGGCAGCCTTGTAAGGATTAACAAGCTTAAATGTCTTACTCACGTCAGCCACGGAGAAGAGCCCACAGTCATTGGTAGCAGGCCGCATTGGTGGCACTGTGTTATCCTCAAAGCGAGCGAAGAAGGTGTTTAGCCTGTCCGGAAGCAAGACGTCGGTGTCCGCGACGTGGCTGGTTTTCCCTTTGTAGTCCATGATTGTCTGTAGACTCTGCCACATAAGTCTCATGTCTGAGCCGTTGAACTGCGACTCCACTTTGTCTCTATACTGACGTTTTGCCTGTTTGATTGCCTTACGGAGGGAAGAACTACACTGTTTAGATTTGGCCATATTCCCAGTCACCTCTCCATGGTTAAATCTGTTGGTTCACGCTTTCAGTTTTGCACTAATGCTGCCATCTATCCACGGTTTCTGGTTAGGGTAGGTTTAAGAAGCTTCCTGTATGACAGGCCCCAGTAATGAACTGGGCTGTACGCATTACCCTCTGTAGCGCCTTGCGATCGGAGGCCGAACAGTTGCCATACCAGGCAGTAATGCAACCAGTCAGGATGTTCTCGATGGTGCCCCACAATGGAGGTGTCATAATACCCATAAAACCTAGAAATCAAACAGGGAAATGGTTCCAATTGTTTTTCCACCATTCATTTTTCCCATAGCAACTTTTAGAAACACTTAAAATAAGGTCTGTGTTTCATGTAGGCTTACCTTTGTGTGATGTTTTGATAACCATGTAAAACTCTGTTTACTCTCAGATTCAAAAATGCTAATTATCATCAAAGTAGACATCATGCAAGACTACAAATCCCTGCAAGCTCCTACACATCATCTCCAGCTGAAACCTTTGCTAACAGGTTTAAAACTTGCACAAGACCATTCACAATTGTCAATTTAAAGAAATTTTGCAAATTTATTCATCACTCCAGAGATTCTTACCTTTGCCTTGATTTGGCAGTCTCGTCCAGATCATCATGGCATTTGTAGTTCTTTATGATAGCCACACCAGCAGGTAATTAGTATTTCAGTTTTGGGGGTAAATGCAGGCGAATATATTGTTAAAAGCCACGAGAGATATACACAGCTCTCGAGAGATATACACAGCTATCAAAACGTCATGCCACGGGAAAACTACATGAAACACAGCCCTTATTTTAAGTGTTTCTAAAATCACCTATCGGAAAAATGTATGGTGGAGAAATTATTGGAACCATTTCCTTGTTTTGGTTTAATAGGTATTATGAATCATAGTGTGGTACTCTATACTGAACGATATAAGAGCAGCAGGACAATGGCAAACTATCCACTTTAACAGACACAGTAGGTTCACACAACATTGCCGAGGCCATACAAGCAAGTGAAATTTAATATGTTTCTCAGCATACAAGGTGAGTAAAAAGATGCCTGGCTATTTCTGCGCAACTTGTTGCTTATAGCATATAATAACAGTCAAGGAAATGTACCCACAAGTGCAGTTACAATGTTGTCCGTTAGGTGGCACCTAATATCTATGAAGAACACTAGCCAAAATGGTATGATGGCAGTCATATACAGTGCTTTAGGAAAGTATTCAGACCCCTTGACTTTTTCCACATTTTGTTACGTTACAGCCTTATTATGAAATTGATTTTTTTTTTAAATCCTCATCAATTTACACACAATACCTCATAATGACAAATCGAAAACAGGTTTTTAGAAATGTTTGCAAATGTATAAAAAAAACGTATTTACAAATGTATTCAGACCCTTTGCTGTGAGACTTGAAATTGAGCTCAGGTCCATCCTGTTTCCATTGATCATCCTTGAGGTGTTTCTACAACTTGATTGGAGTCCACCTGTGGTAAATTCAATTAATTGGACATGATTTGGAAAGGCACATACCTGTCTATACAAGGTCCCACAGTTGACAGTGCATATCAGAGCAAAAACCAAGCCATTAGGTCGAAGGAAATGTCTACATTTACATTTACATTTAAGTCATTTAGCAGACGCTCTTATCCAGAGCGACTTACAAATTGGTGCATTCACCTTATGATATCCAGTGGAACAACCACTTTACAATAGTGCATCTAAACCTTTTAGGGGGGGGTTAGAAGGATTACTTTATCCTATCCCAGGTATTCCTTAAAGAGGTGGGGTTTCAGGTGTCTCCGGAAGGTGGTGATTGACTCCGCTGTCCTGGCGTCGTGAGGGAGCTTGTTCCACCATTGGGGTGCCAGAGCAGCGAACAGTTTTGACTGGGCTGAGCGGGAACTGTGCTTCCTCAGAGGTAGGGAGGCGAGCAGGCCAGAGGTGGATGAACGCAGTGCCCTTGTTTGGGTGTAGGGCCTGATCAGAGCCTGAAGGTACAGAGGTGCCGTTCCCCTCACAGCTCCATAGGCAAGCACCATGGTCTTGTAGCGGATGCGAGCTTCAACTGGAAGCCAGTGGAGAGAGCGGAGGAGCGGGGTGACATGAGAGAACTTGGGAAGGTTGAACACCAGACGGGCTGCGGCGTTCTGGATGAGTTGTAGGGGTTTAATGGCACAGGCAGGGAGCCCAGCCAACAGCGAGTTGCAGTAATCCAGACGGGAGATGACAAGTGCCTGGATTAGGACCTGCGCCGCTTCCTGTGTGAGGCAGGGTCGTACTCTGCGAATGTTGTAGAGCATGAACCTACAGGATCGGGTCACCGCCTTGATGTTGGTGGAGAACGACAGGGTGTTGTCCAGGATCACGCCGAGGTTCTTAGCACTCTGGGAGGAGGACACAAGGGAGTTGTCAACCGTGATGGCGAGATCATGGAACGGGCAGTCCTTCCCCGGGAGGAAGAGCAGCTCCGTCTTGCCGAGGTTCAGCTTGAGGTGGTGATCCGTCATCCACACTGATATGTCTGCCAGACATGCAGAGATGCGATTCGCCGCCTGGTTATCAGAACGGGGAAAGGAGAAGATTAATTTTGTGTCGTCTGCATAGCAATGATAGGAGAGACCATGTGAGGATATGACAGAGCCAAGTGACTTGGTGTAAAGCGAGAATAGGAGAGGGCCTAGAACAGAGCCCTGGGGGACACCGGTGGTGAGAGCACGTGGTGCGGAGACAGATTCTCGCCATGCCACCTGGTAGGAGCGACCTGTCAGGTAGGACGCAATCCAAGCGTGGGCCGCGCCGGAGATGCCCAGCTCGGAGAGGGTGGAGAGGAGGATCTGATGGTTCACAGTATCAAAGGCAGCAGATAGGTCTAGAAGGATGAGAGCAGAGGAGAGAGAGTTAGCTTTAGCAGTGCGGAGAGCCTCCGTGACACAGAGAAGAGCAGTCTCAGTTGAATGCCCAGTCTTGAAACCTGACTGATTAGGATCAAGAAGGTCATTCTGAGAGAGATAGCAGGAGAGCTGGCCAAGGACGGCACGTTCAAGAGTTTTGGAGAGAAAAGAAAGAAGGGATACTGGTCGGTAGTTGTTGACATCGGAGGGATCGAGTGTAGGTTTTTTCAGACGGGGTGCAACTCTCGCTCTCTTGAAGACGGAAGGGACGTAGCCAGCGGTCAAGGATGAGTTGATGAGCGAGGTGAGGTAGGGGAGAAGGTCTCCGGAAATGGTCTGGAGAAGAGGGGAGGGGATAGGTTCAAGTGGGCAGGTTGTTGGGCGGCCGGCCGTCACAAGACGCGAGATTTCATCTGGAGAGAGAGGGGAGAAAGAGGTCAAAGCACAGGGTAGGGCAGTGTGAGCAGGACCAGCGGTGTCGTTTGACTTAGCAAACGAGGATCGGATGTCGTCAACCTTCTTTTCAAAATGGTTGACGAAGTCATCCGCAGAGAGGGAGGAGGGGGGGGAGGAGGATTCAGGAGGGAGGAGAAGGTGGCAAAGAGCTTCCTAGGGTTAGAGGCAGATGCTTGGAATTTAGAGTGGTAGAAAGTGGCTTTAGCAGCAAAGACAGAAGAGGAAAATGTAGAGAGGAGGGAGTGAAAGGATGCCAGGTCCGCAGGGAGGCGAGTTTTCCTCCATTTCCGCTCGGCTGCCCGGAGCCCTGTTCTGTGAGCTCGCAGTGAGTCGTCGAGCCACGGAGCAGGAGGGGAGGACCGAGCCGGCCTGGAGGATAGGGGACAGAGAAAATCAAAGGATGCAGAAAGGGAGGAGAGGAGGGTTGAGGAGGCAGAATCAGGAGATAGGTTGGAGAAGGTTTGAGCAGAGGGAAGAGATGATAGGATGGAAGAGGAGAGAGTAGCGGGAGAGAGAGAGCGAAGGTTGGGACGGCGCAATACCATCCGAGTAGGGGCAGAGTGAGAAGTGTTGGATGAGAGCGAGAGGGAAAAGGATACAAGGTAGTGGTCGGAGACTAAAGAGCGCCGAGACAGAGTTGTGATGAGGGCACAGATCTGGGGAAGGGTGCCACATGTTGTCAGTATTGAAAGTCCCCAAGAACACAGTGGACTCCATCATTCTTAAATTAATGTAGTTTGGAATCACCAAGACTCTTCCTAGAGCTGGCCGATCGGCCAAACTGAGCAATCGGGGGAGAAGGGCCTTTGTCAGGGAGGTGACCAGAACCCGATGGTCACTCTGAAAGACCTCCATAGTTCCTCTGCGGAGATGGGATAACCTTCCAGAAGGACAACCAATCTCTGCAGCACTCCACCAATCAGGCCTTTATGGTAGAGTGGCCAGACGGAAGTCACTCCTCAGTAAAAGGCTCATGGAATTTGCCAAAAGGCACCTAAAGACTCTCACACCATGAGAAACAAGATTCTTTGGTCTGATGAAACCAAGATTGAACTCTTTGGCCTGAATGCCAAGCATCACGTCTGTAGGAAACCTGGCACAATCCCTACGGTGAATTATGGTGGTGGCAGCACCATGCTGTGGGGATGTTTTTCAGTGTCAGGGACTGGGAGACTAGTCAGGATCGACGGAAAGATGAACAGTGCAAAGTGCAGAGAGATCCTTGATGAAAACCTGCTCCAGAGTGCTAAGGACCTCAGACTGGGGCGAAGGTTCACCTTCCAACAGGACAACGACCAAAAGCACACAGCCAAGACAATGCAGTGTTGGCTTCGGGACAAGTCTCTGATTGTCCTTGAGTGGCCCAGCCAGAGACCGGACTTTAACCCGATCTAACATTTTTTGGAGAGACTTGAAAATAGATGTGCAGAGACGCTACCCATCCAACCATCCAACTTGGCAGAGCTTGAGGGGATCTGCAGAGAACAATGGGAGAAACTCCCCAAATAGAATGTCACATTGTACATTACGATGAAGCGGTATTTTAACAATCAACACAAAATATGTGTAGGCTGTGCAAACAATCAATTGAACGTTTGTGTTAGAAAACAACATATTTAAGTAATCTATGTTCCTAAAGTAGGCTATACGGGCCTTATCTACTCAAGATGGCAATCATTGGCTATTACATTGTTAACCTCCCTGGGCAAGGGACGCTTGCGTCCCACCTAGTCAACAGCCAGTAGAATCGTGTGGCGCGAAATACAAATACCTCATAAATGCTATAACTTCAATTTCTCAAACATATGACTATTTTACACCATTTTAAAGACAAGACTCTCGTTAATCTAACCACACTGTCCGATTTCAAAAAGGCTTTACAGCGAAAGCAAAACATTAGATTATGTCAGGAGAGTACCCAGCCAAAAATAATCACACAGCCATTTTCAAAGCATGCATATATGTCACAAAAACCAAAACCACAGCTAAATGCAGCACTAACCTTTGATGATCTTCATCAGATGACACTCCTCCTTATGTTATACAATATATGCATGTTTTGTTCAATCAAGTTCATATTTATATCAAAAACCAGCTTTTTTACATTAGCATGTGATGTTCAGAACTAGCATACCCACCGAAAACTTCCGGTGAATTTACTTAATTACTCACGAAAAACGTTCACAAAATACATAACAATTATTTTAAGAATTATAGATACAGAACTCCTTTATGCAATCGCGGTGTCAGATTTTAAAATAGCTAATTTGACACCCACCAAGTTTGGCCCTCACCAAACTCAGATTGGTGGAGACTCCGGACTGCGGGCCGCCGCTGGAAACTCCGGACTGCGGGCCGCCGCTGGAGACTCCGGACTGCGGGCCGCCGCTGGAGACTCCGGACTGCGGGCCGCCGCTGGAGGCTCTGGACTGCGGACCGCCGCTGGAGGCTCTGAACTGGGGGACGTCGCTAGAGGCTCCGGATTGGGGGGTGTCGCTGGAGGCTCCGGACTGGGGGACGTCGCTGGAGTCTCCGGACTGGGGGACGTCGCTGGAGGCTCCATGCCATGGATCATCACTACAGGTTCCGCGCCATGGATCATTACTGGAAGCTTCTTGCCATGGATCATCACTGGAGCCTTCGTGCCATGGATTATCACTGGAGGCTCTGGGCTATGGATCATCCCTACAGGCTCCGGCCATGGATCATCACTGGAGGCTTCATGCCATGGGCCATCCCTACAGGCTCCGGGCCATGGATCATCACTGGAGGCTTCGTGCCATGGATTATCACTGGAGGCTCCGGACTATTGATCATCACTGGAGGCTTCGTGCCATAGATCATCACTGGAGGCTTCGGACCATAGATCATCACTGGAGGCTTCTTACGTGGAGCTGGAACAGGTCTCACCGGTCTGGGGAGACGCATTGGAGACCGGGTGCGCAGAGCTGGCACAGGTTATACTGGGCCGTTGAGGCGCACTGGAGGTCTGGAGCTTAGGGCTGGCACAACCCGTCCTGGCTGGATGTTTACTTTAGCCGGCACAGGACGAACTGGGCTGTGCAGGCGCACTGGCGACAGAGTGCGTAGAACTGGCGCAGGATATACTGGGCCGTGGAGGCGCACTGGAGGTCTGGAGCGTATGGCTGGCACAACCCGTCTTTGCTGGATGCTCAACCTAGCTCGACAACTGGAGGGCGCGTGCACAGATCGCACCGGCCTGTGAATGCGCACTGGCCACACAGTGCACATCACCGCATTACACGGTGCTTGCCTGGTCACTCGCTCCCCACAGTAAGCACAGGGAGTTGGCTCAGGTCTCCACCCTGACTCTGCCAAAGTCCCCGTGTGCACCCCTCCCAACAAAGATTCTGGGGCTGCCTCTCGTGCTTCCGTCGATGTTGGTTCTCCCCGGTCCAGCTCGCCTTCGCAGTAAGCGCACGCTGCTTGGCTTTCTTGTGGTGGGATCTTCTTTCACGATCGCTATCTTCGAACTCCCGATCATAAATAAACCAAGGAGCAGCGTGCATGGAATTCCACATCTTTTTAATGAAAATGAAACTCACCAAAACAAACAGGAGAAAACCGAAAACATGACGTTCTGGGGCTGCTCAAAGGCAGCTACACAAAAACAAGATCCCACAACTCAAGGAGGGAAAAAGGGCTGCCTAAGTATGGTTCCCAATCAGAGACAACGATGGACAGCTGCCTCTGATTGGAAACCACACTCAGCCAAAACAAAGAAATAGAAAAACTAGATTGCCCACCCCACATCACACCCTCACCTAACCAAACTAGAGGAAAATAAATGTCTCCAAGGTCAGGGCGTGACAATAACAGACATTAAACTCTGTATCTGTTTAAAGTCAACATTGGCCTCATGGTGAAATCCTTGAGTGGTTTCCTTGCTCTCTGGCAACTGAGTTAGGAAGGACGCTTGTATCTTTGTCGTGACTGGGTGTATTGATACACCATCCAAAGTGTAAATAATAACATCAACATTCTTAAAGGGATATTCAATGTCTGCTTTTTTATTTTTACCCTTCTACCAATAAGGTGCCCTTCTTTGTGAGGGACCTTCCTGGTCTTTGTGGATGAATCACTGCTCGACTGAAGGGGACCTTACAGATCATTGTTTGTGTTGGGTACATTCAAAACTCATGTTACACACTATTATTGCACACATAGTGAGTCCATGCAACTTATTATGTGACTTTTTAAGCACATGTTTACTCCTGAACTTATTTAGGCTTGCCATAACAAAGTGGTTGAATACTTATTGACTATAGACATTTCAGCTTTTCATTTTTATTGAATTTGTAAAAATGTCTAAAAACAGAATTCCACTTTGACATGGGGTATTGTGTGTAGGCTCGTGACACAGTCTCAATTTAAGCCATTATAAATTCAGGCTGAAACAAAAGGTTGTGAATACTTTCTGAAGGCATTGTATGTTTGGGCCAGTATTCGTTTATGTTTCACATATGCTTTATAGTGCAAATCAGGGTAGCACACGCTCCAGGATCCAGATCAAAGAATTCTTAAGAAGCAAAAAAAATGGTGCTAAAAAATATAATTATATATATTCCAAACACACCTCTTGCAGATCGAAGACGAGGCTAAGCTGGACAAAGCAGAGGAGCCGGAAGCTATGGTGGAAGTGGATGTACTGTGCTATTCTCTTGACACAAGTACAGTTAATGATAATGAGTAGACGATGGTGAAGAAGAGTGGAGTAAGAAGGACTAAAGTTGGAAATGAACAGCAGATCATGGTTGATGTGCGATTCACGAGCAAAGATGATTTTTTGGGTGACCCGTTTGCGGTCTTGAAGATGATAAAGGACGAATTGGATAAAGTGGAATTGGTCAGAGTGACCAGGAGCGGTATGATGTTGATTTCGTGTGTGTCAAAAGCGCAAAAGGAGAAAGCTCTGTTGCTCTACAAGATGTCAACGTATGATATGGAAAGCTATGATTGTCAGAGTAGGGCACCGGTTAAAGGTGTCATCTCTGGTGTCTCATTGGACAAAGAGTCTGTGTGATTTAAGAATAACATTCCAGGAGTGGTAGACGCACGTTGCTTGAATCGAATGATAGACGGAAAGAAGGAGCAAAGCCTATCGGTTTTACTGTTGTTTGATGAAGTGGTTCTCCCAATGTATATAAAACTTGGGTATGTGAGATTTGCGATGAGACCGTATGTGCAGAAGCCATTGCAGTGTTACAATTGTAAAAAGTTTGGAGACGTGGAAAGTGTTTGTTGAAGGAATAAATGTGTAGTAGCTGAAGAGTCAGATGAAGCATCTTGTTGTAATTGTGATGGTAGGTAATTACGTTCCTGAGTTCCCGGAGTGCCCTGTAAGGATGAAGGAGGTCGCAGTAGCTAGGAACAGGGCCATACAGCAGGTCTCCTATGTGGAGGAGCAGTGAAAATAACTGAAGGAGTGAGTAGAGAGGAGATGTTAGTGAATGTCCCACAGTCTGCATGCCATGCAGGAGTAGGATCCCGACACACTAATAGTGAAGAAGGTGGATTCAGTTGTGTTTATACCGCAAGTGATAAATTGCGCTACTCAAACTAATAAAAAATCAAAGCTATACATCATTGTCAAGGTGGCAAATAGATTTCTGTCTCTCCAGGACTTTACGGCTGAAATGTTACAGTGAGTACTGAATGACGAGGTTCCCCCTCCCAGGTGCCTGAGCCTGTGTAGGGATCTGACATTTAAATCCGACTGAAGGATAACAGTTTTTGTTTTTGTTTGAAATTCAGGGTAGTAGCATGAATTTGGTTAGTGTTTTTTATTTATTATTTATTTATTAGTATGAATTTGTTCATCTAAAACATATTTTATTTTTGAGGTATTTTTTACTACCCGCACAGTAGGTGGCGGCAATACACCTTATGAGTGTAGTCCGTCAATAAACCTCAAAGAAGAAGAAGAAAGAAAGAAGACCACCTCATGCAGTCAGGCCCCTACAGGGTGAGAGAGGCAGGTTGCGGTTTCCAGGGTTAGAGTAGTGCAGAAGTTGTCATATGCTAAGGCAGTGAAGAAAATAGAGTAATATGAGTAATGAGCAGTGGCGACCCGTCATTCAGGGCAGAACCCCAACTGTTTTGAACCCCACATTTTTAGCAAAAAATGTATTAATTAATAAATACATACATATATATATATTTATGTATGCATATATATACACTGCTCAAAAAAATAAAGAGAACACTAAAATAACACATCCTAGATCTGAATGAATGAAATAATCTTATTAAATACTTTTTTCTTTACATAGTTGAATGTGCTGACAACAAAATCACACAAAAATAATCAATGGAAATCCAATTTATCAACACATAGAGGTCTGGATTTGGAGTCACACTCAAAATTAAAGTGGAAAACCACACTACAGGCTGATCCAACTTTGATGTAATGTCCTTAAAACAAGTCAAAATGAGGCTCAGTAGTGTGTGTGGCCTCCACGTGCCTGTATGACTTCACTAAAATGCCTGGGCATGCTCCTGATGAGGTGGTGGATGGTCTCCTGAGGGATCTCCTCCCAGACCTGGACTAAAGCATCCGCCAACTCCTGGACAGTCTGTGGTGCAACGTGGCGTTGGTGGATGGAGCGAGACATGATGTCCCAGATGTGCTCAATTGGATTCAGGTCTGGGGAACGGGCGGGCCAGTCCATAGCATCAATGCCTTCCTCTTGCAGGAACTGCTGACACACTCCAGCCACATGAAGTCTAGCATTGTCTTGCATTAGGAGGAACCCAGGGCCAACCGTACCAGCATATGGTCTCACAAGGGGTCTGAGGATCTCATCTCGGTACCTAATGGCAGTCAGGCTACCTCTGGCGAGCACATGGAAGGCTGTGCGGCCCCCCCAAAGAAATGCCACCCCACACCATGACTGACCCACTGCCAAACCGGTCATGCTGGAGGATGTTGCAGGCAGCAGAACGTTCTCCACGGCGTCTCCAGACTCTGTCACGTCTGTCACATGTGCTCATTGTGAACCTGCTTTCATCTGTAAAGAGCACAGGGCGCCAGTGGCGAATTTGCCAATCTTGGTGTTCTCTGGCAAATGCCAAACGTCCTGCACGGTGTTGGGCTGTAAGCACAACCCCCACCTGTGGACGTCGGGCCCTCATACCACCTTCATGGAGTCTGTTTCTGACCGTGTGAGCAGACACATGCACATTTGTGGCTTGCTGGAGGTCATTTTGCAGGGCTCTGGCAGTGCTCCTCCTGCTCCTCCTTGCACAAAGGCGGAGGTAGCGGTCCTGCTGCTGGGTTGTTGCCCTCCTACGGCCTCCTCCACGTCTCCTGATGTACTGGCCTGTCTCCTGGTAGCGCCTCCATGCTCTGGACACTACGCTGACAGACACAGCAAACCTACTTGCCACAGCTCGCATTGATGTGCCATCCTGGATGAGCTGCACTACCTGAGCCACTTGTGTGGGTTGTAGACTCCGTCTCATGCTACCACTAGAGTGAAAGCACCGCCAGCATTCAAAAGTGACCAAAACATCAGCCAGGAAGCATAGGAACTGAGAAGTGGTCTGTGGTCACCACCTGCAGAACCACTCCTTTATTGGGGGTGTCTTGCTAATTGCCTATAATTTCCACCTGTTGTCTATTCCATTTGCACAACAGCATGTGAAATGTGTTGTCAATCAGTGTTGTTTCCTAAGTGGACAGTTTGATTTCACAGAAGTGTGATTGACTTGGAGTTACATTGTGTTGTTTAAGTGTTCCCTTTATTTTTTTTTGCAGTATATATATATATATATATATATATATATATATATATATATATATATATGGGGGGGGCTTGTCTGTTTTGCATGTTATTTTGGCATTAATACATGTCACATATCAGTTTGCAAACAATGTAAAAAATTGTCTCTTTTTTGTTTTCTTGAGTAAGGCAGCTCCAAAATGTAGGTGTTTCAGCCTAGCTCAGTGCTTTCTGTGGTGGTGGGGGGAGCCAGCAGAAAACAGGAGCATTGTGCCATGATTGGCTCAGTGTTCTGTCACTCATGGGAGCAGTACGTCATCATCAAGTTTAAGTCTTTACTAAGGGTAGACATCCAAAATTTCAGCCCTTTGGGTCCTTCCATAGAGTTATATTGCAAGTACTCTTCCAAGAAGGCTCAAGGTCATTGGCCACAGATAAAATGACATCAAATCACTTTATATGCACAGTAGCTTTGATTGGACTGATCATGTCAACATCTTACTTTCAAAGTCTTAGCTAGCAGTCATCATCATGAATCAAGTCGACAATCTACTGGCAAATCATTTTTAATCCTTGTCATATGATTGTCTCTGATCCACCTCTACGCAGACGACACCATTCTGTATACTTCTGGCCCTTCTTTGGACAATGTGTTAACAACCCTCCAGACGAGCTTCAATGCCATTCAACTCTCCTTCCGTGGTCTCCAACTGCTCCTAAACACAAGTAAAACTAAATGCATGCTCTTCAACCGATCGCTGCCTGCACCTGCCCGCCCATCCAGCATAACTTCTCTGGACGGTTCTAACTTAGAATTTGTGGACAACTACAAATACCTAGGTGTCTGGTTAGACTGTAAACTCTCCTTCCAGACTCACATCAATCATCTCCAATCCAAAGTGAAATCTAGAATTGGCTTCCTATTTCGCAACAAAGCATCCTTCACTCATGCTGCCAAACATACCCCCGTAAAACTGACCATCCTACCAATCCTCGACTTCGGCGATGTCATTTACAAAATAGCCCCCAATACCCTACTCAACAAGCTGGATGCAGTCTATCACAGTGCCATCCGTTTTGTCACCAAAGCCCCATATACAACCCACCACTGCGACCTGTATGCTCTCGTTGGCTGGCCTTCACTTCATAATTGTCGCCAAACACATTGGCTCCAGGTCATCTACAAGACCCTGCTAGGTAAAGTCCCCCCTTATCTCCGCTCACTGGTCACCATAGCAGCACCCACCTGTAGCACGCGCTCCAGCAGGTATATCTCTCTGGTCACCCCTAAAGCCAACTCCTCCTTTGGTCGTCTCTCCTTCCAGTTCTCAGCTGCCAATGACTGGAACGAACTACAAAAATCTCTAAAACTGGAAACACTTATCTCCCTCACTAGCTTTAAGCACCAGCTGTCAGAGCAGCTCACAGATCTCTGCACCTGTACATAGCCCATCTTTAATTTAGCCCAAACTACTACCTCTTCCCCTACTGTATTTATTTATTTTATTTATTTTGCTCCTTTGCACCATATTATTTATATTTTAACTTTTAACTTTCTTCAAACTACAAATCTACCATTCCAGTGTTTTTTCTTGCCATACTTTATTTACTTTGCCACCATGGCATTTTTTTGCCTTTACCTCCCTTACCTCACATCATTTGCTCACATTGTATATAGTCTTATTTTTTTCTACTGCATCATTGATTGTATGTTGTTTTACTCCATGTGTAACTCGGTGTTTTTGTATGTTGTCGAACTGCTTTGCTTTATCTTGGCCAGGTCGCAATTGTAAATGAGAACTTGTTCTCAACTTGCCTACCTGGTTAAATAAAGGTGAAATAAATAAATAAATAAAATAAAAAATATGAAGAGAAATAATAAAGAGAAATTATAGATAAAATATATCGGTGCTCATCGACCATTGGACATAAAGACCATGTTGGAAATTGCAAATTCAACAGTGAGTCATTTGAAAGGAATCAGTGGCTAACTGCAAGCATTACAAAGCAACCACTAATGTTAACCTGCTATTCAATGGAGTGGCTGTGTGTTTTTTTCCCCGAATTCCCACCATAAATCCAGAGAATGTCAGACTTTGATGTCAAAATTTGCCCACAAAGGACCTCTGTGTCACCTTCGCAAGGTGAGTCCAAAAATGTGTTGTATGCTGCTGCATAAATGATGTAATATGCAAGGAAGATATGTATACTGTAGCTAAGAAAGTAATAAAAACTGCATGATGTGTAGTAAGCTGATAGTAGCCCACGTGCCTCACCCTAATAATTTGGTCTATTTTCACCAACGCTGTATTGTAAACACATCGTTCGTGGCCTGGTGTGTGCTTGTTTGCAGACTTTTTTGTACAGCTTTGACAGTGCTACTGATAGTAGCGGTGGCACTTGGCTTGCACATGCAAATTCAGCACACACAACATTATATAATAGAATTGTGTTATTTGACGTGTCAAATTAAATGATTATTTAACACGTCATATAGTGCTATATGACGTGTATCTTTTTTGACACGCAAAGACCCAAACGGCGTTCAATGTGCCTCACCCTAATTATTTGGTCTATTTTCACCTCTTAATTCCACCTACTGTTCTAACTTGGTGGTGCACATGTAGCCTATAACCTGTTTTAGAGAAATGTAATCATCGAATATTGTAAGAGTTTTCATTGTCTTATTATATACCCCCTTTATTTATCCTACAGTTCGGACTTGTTGTTCAGGGAGTACACTGTAAGAACGACCCATGTTCTGAATTCTGTTTCTGTAGTTTTAAAAAGTGCTGAACAAATAGTTATATTAACTACATCCGTCGTTGCTCACTCATTAATGTCTTAATTGAAATTACGGATTGCCTCTTATCCGCTGGTCATCCTTATGCTATAGTTTGTACATCTCAACTGTCAGTAGAAACCACATTTGTTTAATTAAGCAAGTCAGCCATATCAGCTATGTTTTTTTAAAGGCAGTAAATGAGGCTGAATGAACTGTTTCGATGCCAGACAAGGCTCCGCTGTAAGCCAGGTGTAGCAGTGGTAAGGACTCTGCTGTTGGGATAGTTTTATGTAGGCCCTAACAGTTTGTGGGCACCGTTTGTCACCGTTATAGTGCAATTCATGTATTGTTTAATTTGTGTTGTGTAGTGGCTTTGCTGGCATGCATCCCACAATTTTTTTAACCCACCAAGATTTACATACTAAAATCGCCACTGGTCAAGGGGGAGGGATCCTGAGAGGAGTGGTGTGAGTAGTAGATCTGTACCAGTACAGAGGGATAAACCAACAAGTGATATATGTTTCGGTAAAATTGGATTTTTAGCATTTATAGCAATGGTTATCAATTGTACTGCATAGATGGAACGTAAATTGCAGAAAATTTAGGTATTTGTTGGCGCTGCAGAAGAGGTATTTGGGTGTGCGAGACTTTTCCTCAGAAGAGTTACAGGGTGTGTTTGGTGGTGTAAGGGAGTTATACTACAGTGTAATAGGTGGCGGTAATGCAACATTTATTGGATGCCAACCGCCACTAAACCTCATTGAAGAAGAAGAAGACGCAGAAGGCCCCTACAGTCGGAAAAAAACACTCTTTAGGACCCAGAAGGATTCTCCTTTGTCAGATTATGTGGGTCACTTTTCTCTCCCACAATTTCTCTCTGTAACCAGCAGAGCCGACAGCCGAGCATCAGCTGTTCAACCGGCTTGGAATCAATCGTGGGGGACCAGGGAAATTGCGAAAAGTTTTACATTTATTTGCCCTGAAATCACATGTAGCCTTTGAACTTGGTCACTACCAAAACAGAGATGGAAATGAGGTATTTTTCATTCATTTACGCTCATGGGGGATGTAAAGAAATCGAAAGAAATGATTATTAATTTAATACACGATGTGCTACCTCGTTGCAGGTGTTGCTCGTGGCCACTACTTTGCTTTGTCCTGGTTCTTCTGACACCCGTAGCATCGCAATGGCCAGGTAAGCCCTAAGAAAAACTATAAACTATTAGGAAATGTAGCTGCTCAGATGTCTACAACTTGTTGGGTCTTTGTCTCTCGAACCGTCGTAATGTTACCGTTGACAGAAACGTTTGTGAACCTTGTTGGTAATGTAGGGACACAGTTTTAATAAACCAGTAAAATATTGAAATACACTTAGACAATGGTTTTACAACTTTCATTGACCAAAACTATTGGAAGGTTGACACCTGTAGGCTAATGTAAGGTGGGGGCTGTCTGTCTGTGCTAGATTACTTTTTGTCCTGAAAATAATCTACAGTTATTTGGGAAATGCTTTTTGCGATGATGTGACTGTGCTATAATGTAACCAGCGTCAGCTATTATAAACATTGCCCGTGTCTGTGACGTTTCTGATTGTGGACGGTAGATTACTTTCTTCGAGTCAATATTTATTGTATGAGTTATTTTAAATTGGCACTGCTGATGAGGAACCATCAGGGGAGAAAAGAGTTGCAGGTGTACTGGTTCATAAACAACCTCAGGCTGTATTTCAATTTGCAAGGCTTTCTGAATTATTTCATTTGATCATCCCTGCACACTTTTTTTCTGAAAATAAGTGTAAATGGACTGAGTGATTGATATATTTAATTCCATATGATTTTATAGACCAATAACATAGTTGCAAACCTCTTGGCCGATAAGAGCAAATGTTCAGTTTTCCTGCATTGGACCTTTAAAGCTGCATCCACAAAAAATCTCTCTGCCCAATGACAAAATGTGTAGATTTGCAGGAAAGTTGCTTGAAAACTGCAAAATGTTCTCTCTGATGCCAAGAGCCAGTTCTTTAAAATGTTCCTAGCCATTGCCGGAGATTTGGTTAGTCCGGCCATGCACTGCAGAAGTCCTAGTAAAATTCCTTGTATGCTATTTTTATCCCACTCTAGTTGTTTTCTGATTATGATGGGGTCCCTGATGAATATGCTATCACCAGAGGGGTCCCCAGCCCAAAAAAAGTTTCAGAACCCCTGCTCTAAGGCAAAAATATTGGTGAAAGTAATGATGCAATTCGTTTTCATTGGTATTTTGTGAATTATGTTGAACTGTGTTTTTAAGATTTTGGTAGATTCAGTGATAGTTGCTCAGTGAAAGTGTGTTCCATAGCATAATCCCATGGATAGCATAGTTCCACAAGCAAACACTATGTGCTGGATTGACATTGTATACCCAGTAAAAATTGAGTTGTGATTGAGACCTAGTCTATTGAATGTCGAGAACGATATCTTTCATCTGAACTTATAATTCCACTTTGATGTGCACAGAATGGCTTTGGTCTGTTGACAGGGGCTTCCTCAAGTCCAAAGTCTGCCCTCAGAACTCACATTCCTTCACTGTTTGTCCTGTGTCTTGCTTCATATCTAACCAGAGGTTGGGATAGGGACCCTTCAGTAGAGCTGGGATGATAAAATGAAAATTAACATCACCGACATTGCCTTCCTCTTACCGAAGCATTTTGCTTACGTTGGTCATTTTCTACACAACTGTTCCTGTAGATTGTTATCAAACCATTATTTGGTCAACACTAATAGCCTATGCATTATCATAATTCTTGCTATGAGAGTTTATATCTGCCTGTCCCTGTTTCACTGTGGACTGCTGACTCTCACTCCCTCTCCGAACTGTGCGCACAGAGGGACTGAGAAGCACAAGCATGACCGTTGCTCAAAATGCTATTGCGGGAAAAATAAATTTTTCAAAGCAGCTACTATTCTAGTTACAGAGAGGAGTGTCACAGCTTTCTATAAGTATATCATGTATTTCTCACCTCTTAATATTGAGTTCATGGCACCACTTCACAACCGGATTAGGATCTAGTTAGTATGGTTTTGATGCGCCCGCAGTGCACACCATTTGCAGTGAATATGCCTACATCAAGAGAGCGTAGTTATGGTAATAAATTGTTTAATTTATCAGTATGTATTTTTGTTCATATCGCACAGCTCTTCTCTGGAGTGTACTAAGCTCTGCAGTGCACACTAGTCTTGAGAAAGTGGAGTTTCAGAATGGAACTATTCCATACAAAATTATTTATCTCTGAATCTCACTGCAGCCCATTATTTAATTTATGTCAAAGTTCTGTCCATTGGATTGTGCAGCTGTCAGATTGAATACAGGGGAGGAGTTCGACACTTTACTCACTTACCTCATAGAAGCTGTAGTCGAAATTGATAGATTGGGGAGCATTATCTACATAGCCACTGGAATAAATGTTTTGCAATCATTAATGACGCTTTTTATTGTGTTAATAGTAGTAAGAACTCACAAGGGAAAGCTTAGTAGTGTAATACTGTGAGTAGGTGTTATGCCCAAAGAGCTGGGATATTTTACACCTGTATAATTTGGTCCAAATGTAGAAACTATTGCTATATAAGAACCAAATCAAACTAGAATTGAATCATGTTCACTTTATCTAGCTCATTGGGATGCATTTCTCAATTTTAAACAGTGTATTGTTGAGACCAGTGCCTCTGATATAGCCTTCAGACATTTACAAAGTGCCACGTTGGCAGCAAATACTTCAGAAACACTAATTCCAGTTGAAAATACAATGTTAGCGACAATGCCGTGGAGCTTATGGTGCCATTAGTTTGGGGATTCCTGCACGTCTTTGGCTCTGGTTGGAAATGAGAGTTAAATGGGCATGTCTCGTAGGCTGGGACAGGAATGCGGAATCTCCAGACAATCACGGATTATAAAAGCCAGCCACATTGTGGGCACCGACGCCTTGCTGCCGGACAAGCTAAACAACTTCTTCGCCCGCTTCAAGGAAAACAACATCGAGCCGCTGATCTGGGCCCCCGCCGCTCACGAGGACTGTGTGTGCCCGATCTTCGTGGCCGACGTGAGTAAGACATTTAAGTCTGTTAACCCTCTCAAGGCTGCCGGCCCAGACGACATCCCAAGCCGCATCCTCAGAGCATTCACAGACCAGCTGGCTGGAGTGTTTACGGATATATTCAATCCATCACTATCACAGTCTGTTGTCCCCACTTGCTTCAAGATGTTAAGGACCATATCACCTCCATCTTACCTGACTCCCTAGACCCACTACAGGTTGCTACCACCCCAACAGATCCATGGACGACGCAATCGCCATTGCACTGTACACTGCCCTATCCCACCTGGATAAGAGGAATACCTATGTAAGAATGCTGTTCATCGACTACAGCTCAGCCTTCAACATCACAGTGCTCTCCAAGCTTCTCACTCAGCTCAGACAGTGTGGTGAAGAAGGCACAACAGTGCCTCTTCAACCTCAGGAGGCTTAAGAAATTTGGCTTGGCCACTAAGACCCTCACAAACCTTTACAGATGCACCATTGAGAGCATCCTGTCGGGCTGTATCACCGCCTGGTATGACAATTGCACTCTCTGTCCACAACCGCATGGCTCTCCGGAGGGTGGTGCGGTCAGCCCAACGCATCATCGGGGCACACTGCCTGCCTTCCATGACATCTACAGCACCCTGTGTCACAGGAAGGGCAAGGAGATCATCAAGGACCGCGGCCACCTGATCCACGGCCTGTTCACAAAGCTACCATCTAGAAGGCGGAGACAGTACAGGTGCATCAAAGCTGGTACCGAGAGACTGATAAACATCTATCTCCAGGCCATCAGTCAGCACTACCCGGCATCTGCCCAGTACCCTGCTCTGAATCTCAGACACTGTCGCTAGCCGGCTACCACCCGGTACTCTACCATTCACCTTAGAGACCGCTGCCCTATGTACATAGTGATTGCACACTGGTCACTCTAATAATGTTTGCGTACTGTTTTACCCACTTCATATGTATATACTATATTCTAGTCATGGCTCATCCTATATAACTACTGCTATACACCCCTATTCTATTCAAATACTGTCTATACACACACCATTCACATACATACATGCATATATATATATATATATTCCGGACACCTGAAGCTAATTTCCTGCAATTCTATCCAATTTTCTATGGGGTTTTGTACTGTATATTTATATACTGTATTTTCGATATACAGTTGAAATCGTAAGTTTACATACACTTTGGTTGGAGTCAATAATACTCATTTTTCAACCACTCCACAAATTTAACAAACTATAATTTTGGCTAGTCAGTTAGGACCTCTACTTTGTGCATGACACAAGTCATTTTTCCAACAATTGTTTACAAACAGATTATTTCACTTATAATTCACTATATCACAATTCCAGTGGGTCAGAAGTTTACAAACACTAAGTTGACTGTGCCTTTAAACAGCTTGGAAAATTCCAGAAAATTATGGCATGGCTTTAGAAGCTTCTGATAGGCTAATTGACATCATTTGAGTCAATTGATGGTGTACCTGTGGATGTATTTCAAGGCCTACCTTCAAACTCAGTGCCGCTTTGCTTGACATCATGGGAAAATCAAAATAAATCAGCCAAGACCTCAGAAAAACTATTGTAGACTTCCACAAGCCTGATTCATCCTTGGGAGCAATTTCCAAACGCCTGAAGGTACCACGTTCATCTGTACAAACAATAGTATGCAAGTATAAACATCATGAGACCACGCAGCCATCATACCGCTCAGGAAGGAGACACATTCTGTCTCTTAGAGATGAACATACTTTGGTGCGAGAAGTACAAATCAATCCCAGAACAACAGCAAAGGATCTTCTGAAGATGCTGGAGGAAATGGGTACAAAAGTATCTATATCCACAGTAAAATGAGTCCTATGTCGACATAACCTGAAAGGCCGCTCAGCAAGGAAGATGCCACTGCTCCAAAACTGCCATAAAAAAGCCAGACTACGGTTTGCAGCTGCACATGGGGACAAAGGGGGGGATCATCCAGGGTAGCCATTTGATTAGCTGTTCAGCAGTCTTATGGCTTAGGGTTAAAAGCTGTTAAGAAGCCTTTTGGACCTAGACTTGGCATTCCGGTACCGCTTGCCGTGCATTAGCAGAGAGAACATTCAGTGACTGGGGTGACTCGATACTTTGGCAATTTTTAGGGCCTTCCTGTGACACCACCTGGTTTAGAGGTCATGGATGGCAGGAATCTTGGCCCTAGTGATGTACTGGGCTGTACACACTACCCTCTGTACCGCCTTGCAGCCGATGGCCGAGCAATTGCCATACTAGGCAATGATGCAACCAGTCAGGATGCTCTCTGGTGCAGCTGTAGAACTTTTTCAGGATCTGAGGACCCATGCCAAATCTTTTCAGTCTCCTTAGAGGGAATAGGTGTTGTTGTGCCCTCTTCACGACTGTCTTGGTGTGTTTGGGCCATGATAGTATATTGATGTGGACACCAAGGAACTTGAAGCTCTCGACCTGCTCCATTACAGCCCTGTCGATGAGATTTGGGGCGTGCTCTGCCCTCCTTTTCCTGTAGTCCACATCATCTCTTTTATCTTGATCATGTTGAGGGAGGGTTTGTTGTCCTGGCACCACACTTCCAGGTCTCTGACCTCCTCCCTATAGCCTGTCTCATCGTTGTCGTTGATGAGGCCTACCATCGTTGTGTCGTCAGCAAACTTAATGATGGTGTTGGAGTCATGCTTGGCCACACAGTTGTGGGTGAAGAGGGAGTACAGCAGGGGGCTGAGCACGCACCCCTGAATGGCCCCCGTGTTGAGGATCAGCATGGCACATGTGTTGTTGCCTACCGTTACCAACTGGGGGTGGCCCATCAGGAAGTCCAGTATCCAGTTGCAGAGGGATGTGTTTAGTCCCAGGGTCCTTAGCTTAGTGATGAGCTTTGAGGGAACTGTGGTGTTAAACGCTGATCTGTAGTCAATGAACAGCATTCTCACGTAGGTGCTCCTTTTGTCCAGGTAGGAAAGGGCAGTGTGGACTGCATCATCTGTGGATCTGTTGGGGCAGTTTGCAAAATGGAGTTGGTCTAGGGTTTCTGGGATGATGGTGTTGATGTGAGTTATGACAAGCCTTTCAAAACATTTCATGGCTACAGATGTGAGTGCTACGTGTCGGCAGTCATTTAGGCAGGTTACCTTGGTGTTCTTGGGCACAGAGACTATGGTGGTCTGCTTGAAACATGTATTTATTACAGACTTGGTCAGGGACAGGTAAAATATTTAATTGAATCAGAGTACACGTCCTGGGAATCCGTCTGGCCCTGCGACCTTGTGAATGTTGAACTGTTTGACGATCTTACTCACATCGGCTACAGCGTGCGTGATCACACAGTCTGGAACAGCTGCTACTCTCATACATGCTTCAGTGTTGCTTGACTCGAAGCAAGCATAGAAATAATTCAGCTCATCGGGTAGGCTTGTGTCACTAGACAGCTCGCGGCTGGGCTTCCCTTTGTAGTCCATAATACTTTGCAAGCCCTGCCACATCCGATGAGCTTCGGAGCCGGTGTAGTAGGATTCAATCTTAGTCCTATATTTACGCTTTGCCTGTTTGATGGTTCGTCAATCAAGGTCAATGGCAGCTTCCACAGGTATGAAAAGCAGTGAATAGGTACCATGTTCATACTGTTCAGTGGGCGCAGTTAGAGCTGGACGAATGTATGTTTTTGCGTGATATTCCAAAGGTGGGAAGGCAGGCGACCAAGCTTAGGTCCAAAATAAGCCCAGAGAAACGCATTGGCCTTATATTGGACAGTTTTTGGCGAGAGTGATACCTCTCGCTTCACCTCTTCCTCTCTGTTTACACACACGCATGCACGAGCGCATGCGCACACACACAAGTAGCTCCCCCTGCCACAACAACAAAGATGAGAACTTCTTCCTCTGAGAAGGGTTTTCAACTAGCTATGCATTTGAGGTTTGATCCAACCTTTCTAACGATACCCTTTTATGTCTCAACTACTCAAATTGCGCAGAGCAGACACTACTAAAATGGGAGAATTCATTAACATTTATTGTGGAAAATTAATGCTTAGTTTGTCGTGCGTGGCATTCCAGTACCACCTACCACTAGCAGCATTTTAGCCAAAGACTATTATACAAAATGTCTAGTCTTCAGTTTATAAATGTGCAATAAGCATAAAACACAATTATATACGGTAGGGATGGGCAACTTTGATGAAGGTGGGGGCCACAAAACATCTGAACTCATGAGGGGCTGCAGTTGCTCGCATACCCACATCCAACAATTTTTGTTTTTAGAGTTAATTTTGATAAATTCCACACATTTTGCCATGGGGTGTAGAGCAAATGTTGCAGTTTTAAAGCAAGTCTGCTGCAATTCTACAAATGTTCCCGGTGGCTGAGCGAAATTGCTTGGGGGTAGAAGCTTGGTAGCTGGTAGCTGACATGGGCAAATTTTATTTAAAAAAATATATTTAACTAGGCAAGTCAGTAAAGAACAAATTCTTATTTACAATGATGGCCTACCAGAAAGCAAAAGGCCTCCTGCGGGGACGGGGGCTGGGATTAAAAAATAATAAGAATAATAAATTGACATATAAGAGAAACTGCTGATGCACAACACAATTTCGAAATTGCACCTTGTGTATTCTACTATCTCGCAATGTCGACTGAGTTCCTAAATTCATCGGATACATTTTTTGTAGGGAAATTGATCCGAGGGCATTTAGTCGGGCCGCCAGTTGCCCATCCCTGATATACGGATTTGGCAACTCGTTCTCATTCTGAGAAGGTAGGCCACGTGATTTCAAAAAGTGGACAGGCTAGCTTGCTGTTCAAACAGCTGGAGACGGACAGAAGAGCATGTTCATAACAATTAAACCGTTCTGCCTTGTTGGCTAGCAAACAGATCCAAGTTGGCTAAACTTGAAATATAGAGATTAGCTGGCTACTCACTAGCTCGTGGGCTTGTGGTTGAGAGATTGTTTGAGAGCTGTGTTCTTTTTCTATAATGCCTGCTACAAAGTTAATAATTGTTAGTGAATGTGCATTATGCATGATTCTGGTTAAATTTGAAACAAAAAGATTTTCATAGACTGACTTGAAAGCCAGATCAGTGATTATTGCAAAAAAACTGGTCAAAATATTTTGAACAAGTGATTAGTGTGTCTTATGATTGTGGAAGGTTTCTATTTAGCCTAGGTATAAATTCACAAGCCTTGAATTCCATTATATTATTACTGAGTGTTTTCAAATGCAGTGTATTTGACCTTTTATTATTCTACAACAGCTTTTTTGCAGAGAAAACATTTAGCTATAGATCGTGAATCATCCATAATTTTAAAATAACTGAGATATATATATGATTTTTAGGCCATGTCTCCCAGCCCAAGGCTATGGTGTCTAATCCATAGATTTTCCGTTCAATAAACTGACTTACCCATGGTTGAAGTCTCTAAGCGTGCCCATTGTCATGGCTGGGAATGTTGTTGCTAGGACACGAGTCATGGTGTAGTAGAGTTTCTTGCCCACTCTATGCAAAGTGCCACAGTTATCACTGTAGCCTGGCCAATAATTTAACCCACTTGACTGTTGTGGGAACTGGGAATAGCTGGGGGTTGAAAGGTTGTGTGTGTGCGTGTGGCCAATAGTTCAACCCACTTGACTGGTATGGGGGTTGACGTGTGTGTGTGTGTGTGTGTGTGTGTGTGTGTGTGTGTGTGTGTTGCAGGCAGGGCTCTGCAAGCTAAAGTCTTGCTGTGTTTGGGTTCTACATTTTATTATTCATTGTAAATACTTGCTAGTACTCACATATTCCATTACTCAGAATTAGGGATGCACGATATATCGGTGAACATATCGGAATCGTCCGATATTAGCTAAAAATACCAACATCGGTATCGGCCCGATGTCTGTCTAGTTTAACGCCGATGTCACGTCCTGGCCAGTATAAGGGTTAATTAGTATTGTAGTTTGGTCAGGACGTGGCAGAGGGTATTCGTTTTATGTGGTTCGGGGTGGTGTGTTTTGTTGAAGGGGCATTTGGTTTAAGTATTCCGCGGTTTTTGGGCACTGTTTGGTTTTCAGGTATTCTATGTTTAGTCTAGTATGTCTGTTTCTATGTTTGGTTAATTGGGGTTGGGACTCTCAGTTGAAGGCAGGTGTTGTCTATCTGCCTTTGATTGAGAGTCCCATATATTAGGGTGTGTTTGTTTGTTATTTGTGGGTGATTGTTCTGTGCTTAGCCTTATGCCTAGCCAGACTGTTTTTTTGTCGATCGTATTTCGTTTTGTTATTTTTGTATGTTCATTTTGAAAATAAATAAACGTCAAGATGAGCCTGCACGTACCTGCTGCGTTTTGGTCCTCCTTCACCGACGACAACCGTGACAGCCGATGTTAAAACTGATGTCAAAGCTACCGTGCATACCTAAACTCAACCAAAAATTGAAACGTCCTCTCACTGTCAACTGCGTTTTATTTTCAGCAAACTTAACATCTGTAAATATTTGAATGAACATAACAAGATTCAACAACTGAGACATAAACTGAACAAGTTCCATAGACATGTGACTAACAGAAATGGAATAATGTGTCCCTGAACAAAGGGGGGTCAAAATCAAAAGTAAGTCAGTATCTGCTGTGGCCACCAGCTGCATTAAGTACTGCAGTGCATCTCCTCCTCATGGACTGCACCAGATTTGTCAGTTCTTGCTGTGAGATGTTACCCCACTCTCCCACCAAGGCACCTGCAAGTTCCTGGACATTTCTGGGGAGAATGGCCCTAGCCCTCACCCTCTGACCCAACAGGTCCCAGACGTGCTCAATGGGATTGAGATCCGGCCTCTTTGCTGGCCATGGCAGAACACTGACATTCCTGTCTTGCAGGAAATCACGCACAGAACAAGCAATATGCCTGGTGGCATTGTCATGCTGGAGGGTCATGTCAGGATGAGCCTGCAGCAAGGGTACCACATGATGCAGGATGTCGTCTTCCCTGTAATGCACAGCATTGAGATTACCTGCAATGACAACAAGCTCAGTCCGATGATGCTGTGACACACCGCCCCAGACCATGACAGACCCTCCACCTCCAAATTGATCCCGCACCAGAGTACAGGCCTCGGTGTAACGCTCATTCCTTTGACGATAAACGCGAATACGACCATCACCCCTGGTGAGACACAACTGCGACTCGTCGGTGATGAGCACTTTTTGCCAGTCCTGTCTGGTCCGGCGATGGTGGGTTTGAGCCCATAGGCGATGTTGTTGCCGGTGATGTCAGGTGAGTACCTGCCTTACAACAGGCCTACAAGCCCTCAGTCCAGCCTCTCTGTCTATTGCGGACAGTCTGAGGACTGATGGAGGGACTGTGCGTTCCTAGTGTAAGTAGGGCTGTTCTTGTTGCCATCCTGTACCTGTCCCGCAGGTGTGATGTTCGGATGTACCGATTCTGTGCAGGTGTTGTTACATGTGGTCTGCCACTGCGAGGACGATCAGCTGTCCGTCCTGTCTCCCTGTAGCGCTGTATTAGGCGTCTCACCGTACGGACATTGCAATTTATTGCCCTGGCCACATCTGCAGCCCTCATGCCTCCTTGCAGCATGCCTAAGGCACATTCACGCAGATGAGCAGCAGAGACCCTGGGCATCTTTCTTTTGGTGTTTTTCAGAGTCAGTAGAAAGGCCTCTTTAGTGTCCTACGTTTTCATAACTGTGACCTTAATTGCCTACCGTCTGTAAGCTGTTAGTGTCTTAACGACCGTTCCACAGGTGCATGCTCATTAATTGTTTATGGTTCATTGTATACGCATGGGAAACAGTGTTTAAACCCTTTACAATGAAGATCTGTGAAGTTATTTGGATTTTTACGAATTATCTTTGAAAGACCGGGTCCTGAAAAAGGGACGTTTTATTTTTTGTTGAGTTTATATAACGTAGGTACATGACGTAATAACGCCACGTAAAATGTTGCGCCACACGTGCAACACGACATTCCTAACCTAGCCCACACAATGTCTAGGAATACCTAGGATAGGATAAAGTAATCCTTCTAACCCCCCCCCCTAAAAGATTTAGATGCACTATTGTAAAGTGGTTGTTCCACTGGATATCATAAGGTGAATGCACCAATTTGTAAGTCGCTCTGGATAAGAGCGTCTGCTAAATGACTTAAATGTAAATGGATCGAGCAGTCATTTGAAAGAGTAAGAAAATTTCAGTGAGACAACTCAAAGGCGAAATCCATTAATAGCGTCACTGCTATTAGCTTCACGACATGCATACTATGGAACGCCGTTTGGGTCTTTCCGTGTCAAAAAAGATACAGTAGCACTGTCAAAGCTGTACAAAAAAGTCTGCAAACAAGCAAATACCGTCAACAAATTGTGTTTACAATACCACGTTGGTAATAAAGCATCATTTGTTCAACCGCAACTTTAGCTAGCTTTAGCTTAGTACCTAGCTAGCACCAATACAACCAGCCTGAAAACAATGACCAGTAGAAACTGCAGTCATTTTCATTATTCTTAGCAATGATTTAAGAATCTGTGTAAGTAAGTATTAGCTAGGTAGCCACTTGTTGTTCGCCTATTGAAATTGAACTTCAGTTCATGAAAATGAATAGCTAGCCAGCTACTTAACCCTGTTGCCCAAACCTAATGTTATAAGCAGCCAGCTAGCTTCATCTGGCTAGAGATGCTCGACCGGACTGGATTATGTGTTGTGAAGCTAGCCACCAAGGATTAGGCACAATAGTGGAATTTGCGGTTTGCCTTCAAAATAAAAGTACCTCTTTGAATGTGAAGCAAAAGGTTACAATTGGTGGAAGGATGCCATATTTAGACTAGATAATGTTAAACAAGGTTGGAATGTGAAGCCATGAAATGGGGTATGTCACTGACAGCGATACAAATGAATACAAATAGTAGAATTATGCCCCACTTTTATTTTGAAGGCTAACTGCAAAGTCCACTATTGTGGCTTATCCTTATTGTGGCTAGCTTCACATATATGTGTCTGACCACCATTAATCAAATAAGAACTGTTTTATAAGTTAGGGTTATTTTAGATGATGACTCCTAGCTATATAGTTAGCTAGCTAACAAAGCTACTGAAACAGATTATGCAAAGACCCAAACGGCGTTCTATAGAAATCCTGGTTGAGAATGAAACGCTCTGAACAAATGAACAACGAAATAGCACAGAAAGTACGTGAAAGAAATAGGTTTAGATTATGTTTTACTGGTAATGGGGACATGCATAAATGCCAACAAAATAACTTTTTGGTGTGTGTGTGTGTGTATGTGTGTGTAACCTTTTATTTAACTAGGCAAGTCAGTTAAGAACAAATTCTTATTTACAATGACGACCCTGGGCCAATTGTGCGCTGACCTATGGGACTCCCAATCATGGCCGGATGTGATACAGCCTGGATTCGAACGAGGGACTGTAGTGACACCTCTTTCACTGAGATGCAGTGCCTTAGACCCTGTGTGTGTGTGTTAACTATTTGACTGTACTAGAATACTTAAAAGGCTGCTAAAATTTAAATTATCATTATCAGGGTTTTTTGACAAGGAAAATATCTGATATCGGTATCGTCCAAAAATGTCATATCGGTGCATCACTGCTCGGAATGTGCAATATCGTCAAGGATGTGGTCTTTGTCTCTTTCTGTTCTCTCCACTAGTTTTCAAAGACTTGGTTACAGAGATTGACTTTGCCCTAGTGCCCCTACTCTTTCTACTCACATTAGTGTAACACTCTTATTTGTCAGTCACTAAAAGATTTAGTGGGTGGGATAGGATCATTCAAGGCAATGGTTGTCTCCACGCAGTCGGTATAGAAGTAGTAATGGACTAAACTCCCCCCTTTTTTTAAATCACATATGGTGTTCTGTTGTAAAAACACCAGACGTGCCATTGTAAAATAATCCCTTAGGAATCCTTACAGAATAAAAAGCCACACTGCTGAAACAATGGTAGTTCTTTCCAAATATCTCAGAAAGAGAGAGGAGACCACACATAATGTAATGCAACATACCTGTCACCGAATGATTGAATCAAAAATAGTTTTTCTGCTGCTGTGAATAATTACTCCCGGAGAGTGATAAGGGAATGTAGTCTGTGTAGTTTATATGTATTAGGGCTGTCCTTGACAAAAAAAAAATCTTGGTCGACCGAGAGTCATCTGTTCACTTGACCAATCGACCAAAATTTTGAAACGTGTTTTTCCATACTGTATATTGACACATCCTATAGTTTTATTTGATTAAAACACATATGCACTGAGCTTGTCTGATGCTTTAAGCGCTCTGTTTAATGAAATAAGACATACATATTACTAGAGGGAGTCCGACCGCAATTGATTTGATTGTGCCGGGCTCAGACTTGCTGCACTGTGTAAAAAAAAAAAAGAAAAGTAAAATGAAAAAAAAAAAGTACAGCGAGTGACTGTGACTAGCACCCGTTGTCTCTCTCTCCTCCCTGCTGCAGCGACCACCACAGAACATCAACAGGGTTTATCGCATTGTCCATGTTGGTGAAGCTGCAACATATGGTGCATTTTGGAAAGTATTCAGACCCCTTCCAATTATTCTAAAATTGAATTAAATAATTTAAAAAATCCCCATCAATCTACTCACAATACCCCATAATGACAAAGCGAAAACAGGTTTTTAGAAATGCAACTGTTTAATAAAAAAAAAAGTATTCAGACCCTTTACAAAGTATTTTTTGAAGCACCTTTGGCAGCGATTACTGCCTCGGAATTTCTTGGGTATGACGTTACAAGCTTGGCACACCTGTATTTAGAGTTTCTCTCATTCTTTTCTGCAGATCCTCTCAAGCTCTGTCAGGTTGAATGGGGAGAGTCGCTGCACAGCTATTCTAAAGTCTCTCCAGAGATATTAAACTCTGGGCTCTGGCTGGGCCACTCCAGGACATTGAGATTTGTCCTGAAGCTGCTCCTGTGTTGTCTTTTCTGTGTGCTTTGGGTCATTGTCCTGTTGGAAGGTGAACCTTCGCCCCAGTCTGAAGTCCTGAGCACTCTGGAGCAGGTTTTCATCAAGGATCTCTCTGTACTTTGCTCCATTCATCTTTCCCTTGATCCTGACTAGTCTCCCAGTCCCTGCTGCTGAAAAACATCCCCACAGCATGATGATGCTGCCAACACCATGCTTCACCGTAGGGATGGTATTGGCCGGGTGTTGAGCGGTGCCAGGTTTCTTTCAGATGTGACTCTTGGCATTCAGGCCAAAGAGTTCAATCTTGGTTTCATCAGACCAAATAATCTTGTTTCTCATGGTCTGAGAGTCCTTTAGGTGGTTTTGGCAAACTCCAAGTGGACTGTATTGTGCCTTTTTACTGAGGAGTGGCTTCCTTCTGGCCACTCTACCATAAAGGCCTGATTTGTAAAGTGCTGCAAAGATGGTTGTCCTTCTGGAAGGTTCTCCCATCTCCACAGAGTAACTCTGGAGCTCTGTCAGGGTGATCATCAAGATCTTGGTCACCTCCCTGACCAAGGCCCTTCTCCCCTGATTGCTCAGTTTGGGCAGGCGGACAGCTCTAGGAAGAGTCTTGGTGGTTCCAAACCAATTTTTTTGATACCCTTCTCCAGATATTTGCTTCGACACAATCCTGTCTCGGAGCTCTACGGACAATTCCTTCGACCTCATGGCTTGGTTTTTGTTCTGACATGCGCTGTTAACTGTGGGACCTTTATATAGACAGCTGTGTGTCTTTCCAAATCATAAAATTATTTAGAATAAGGCTGTAACGTAACAATATGTGGAAAAGGGGTAGGGGTCTGAATACTTTCCGAATGCACTGTAAATGTTAATAAACATGGGTAAACATTTTTTTTTTTTATTGGGCAAATGAAATTAGTTTTTGATCAAAACCCTACGTCCCTATGCTTTCCATTAACGTCTATCAGGTTAGCAGCACATTGAAGTTCAAAGACTGATCGTGAATCGTGTTGATATGCATTCCACAAAGTATCCCATCCAGAAATGTCATGTTTGACCCTGAGAAGGTGAGGTGGAGCAACCTCTGTCGTCACTCAAACCAGCTGCTCTCTTATTGCGTTTACATTTGAATGTCCTTCAGAGAAAAAGTGTTGGTCTTCGATCATAAAGCAGTGACCACTCTGAGGTGAGATGACTATTTCGGCATGGTTCTAGTTGGAGATGTGGAAGGAACTTTGGGAGTGATTTTGGCCTGACTCCTAGCATAATTGTTGGCCATCGGGAAAGGTTGCGTGTGGCTCAGTTGGTAGAGCATGGCGCTTGCAACACCAGGGTTGTGGGTTCAATTCCCACAGGGGACCAGTATTAAAAAAAATTCTGTGAAATGCTTGCACTCACTACTGTAAGTCGCTCTGGAGCAGAAACCCCTCCTCCCGAATTAATTGTGTCATAGCATGGTGACCAGGGCTTGAAGTTTTTTATTCAAATGTGCAATCTGTAGCTTTCATCTCCTGTCAAGTGTGGCCCCTACACTTGCTGTAAACTGAGGTAGTGGAGGCCTTGGCAAATGTAACTATTTGTTTTTTTGTTTGGCTGAATGTGTTTTCTGGTTGGCTTCTTTCTTTTGAACTGGTGAAATGAAGTTAATGTTTACCTTTTTAAATCGCATGAGAGATCAATTGCTGGGGTTCACAACGGGTGGGTCACAACGAGTAAATGAAGGTTTGGTTACAATTATGTCAACAAATCATGCCTCCTTTTGCCAAGCTCCACGTTCAAATCACACCTCCTCCACTTCGCTTCCCTTCATTGAATGGGGCGCCGTTATTTCATCACATCCAATGCGTTCAAAGGATCAGACGTTTAAGACTGCAAAGCCCAATACGGATTGACCATGCAATGGCTGCTTCAAGCAGGATGCACAGCAATCTGGTTTGCATTCCCTGCCGAAGGACCCTATCATGCAGAACAGGTGGTTGGAGTTCGCTGGTCCCCAGTGGTGGTGAGTACACCTGTAGCTAGACCATAGACTGCTGGTTATGTATCTGCTTATGTGTATTTTGATAATAATTTTCACTATCATCGCTAGCATAGCTGACATTCAGCAAGCTAGCTACCCTAACTAGCAAGCTGGCTAACGTTAGCCTACCTCAATACAACCCGGATTTGGCTTGGAAACACTATCATTTCAAAAGAAGGTAAATAATTATTAGGAAAACCTTTTGTCATGATTGTGATGCCAGATTGACTTTAGTTGCAATATAACTTTAGTCAGCTAACTAAGATTGAGGGACCACTGTATTTTAGGTTGCTATTTTTGAAGAACTTTGCTAGTAACAGTAATGGAAACATTGGCATCTCTCTAAAGTAAATTTGACGACATCATAATATATATTTCCTACAATTTTTTTGCCTACTTTAGCAATGTCATCATATTTCCAAGCCACTCTTAGTCACAATGGCCCCTGAGACTTTTCCCACATTTTGTTACATTACAGCCATATTCTAAAATGGATAATATTTGTCCCCCCCCCCCCCATCAGTCTACACACTTTCCCCTAATGACAAAGCAAAAACAGGTTTTTAGACATTTTTGCTAACTGAAATATCACATTTACATACGTTTTCAGCCCCTTTACTCAGTACTTTTGTTGAAGCTCCTTTAGCAGTGATTAAAGCCTTAAGTCTTATTGGGTATGATGCTACAAGCTTGGCACACCTGTATTTGGGGAGTTTCCCCCATTTATTCTCTGCAGATCCTCTCAAGCTCTGTCGGGTTGGATGGGAGCGTTGCTGCACCGCTATTTTCAAGTCTCTCCAGAGATGTTTGATCGGGTTCAAGTCTGAGCTCTGGCTGGGCCCACTCAAGGACATTCAGAGACTTGTGCCGAAGCCACCACTGCATTGTCTTGGCTGTGTGCTTAGGGTTGTTATCCTGTTAGACTGGCGCAAAGGTTCACCTTCCAAGGTCCTGTGTGCTCCGGAGCAGGTTTTCAACAAGGATCTCTCTATACTTTTCTCCGTTCATCTTTCCCTCAATTCTGACTAGTGTCCCTGTCACTGAAAAACATCCCCACAGCATGATGCTGCCACCACCATGCTTCACCGTAGTGATGGTGCCAGGTTTCCTCCAGACGTCACGCTTGGAATTCAGGCCAAAGTGTTCAATCTTGGTTTCATCAGGCCAGAAAATATTTTCTCATGGTCTGAGGGTCTTAAAACCTCTCTGGGATAGGGGGCAGTATTTTCACATACGGATGAAAAGCGTGCCCAAAGTAAATTGCCTGCTACTCAGGCCCAGAAGCTAGGATATGCATATAATTGGTAGATTTGGATAGAAACTCCGAGGACAAACCATCCAGGATATTTTTTTTTGAGTTGACTCTGTTTTCAATTGGTTTTCTATGGGAACCTGGATTTCTGTGGCAGATGGTTGCAGTTCCTATTGCTTCCACTAGATGTCAACAGTCTTTAGAAATTGGTTGATGTTTTTCTTTAGAGAAATTAAGAAGTACGGCTATTCAGAACGAGGGTACAGCCGAGTGGACACTACTGTTTTGATGCGCGCTCCAGGTCACGCGCCTCACGTTGTTTTTATCCGGTATTGAATACAGTTTATCCCCTCTTTTAATTTTATCGATTATTTATATTTTAAAACTTCTTAGGGCTAGGGGGCAGTATTGAGAATTTTGAAAAAAATATGTGCCCATTTTTAACTGCCTCCTACACCAACTCAGAAGCTAGAATATGCATATTATTTTTCAGGTTTGGATAGAAAACACTCTAAATTTTCTAAAACTGTTTGAATGGTGTCTAAGTATAACAGAACTCATATGGCAGTCAAAACCCTGAGACAAATTCTGACAGGAAGTGGATACCTGATGTGTTGAGTTACCTTTAAGCCTATGCCATTGAAACACACAGGGGCTTATTAATTGTTGAGCACTTCCTATGGCTTCCACTAGATGTCACCAGTCTTTACAAAGTGTTTTGAGTCTTATACTGTGAGATCTGACCGAACAAGAGCCATGGAACGGTGGTGGCCTATTAGACTCTGGCGCGCGAGTTCATGTTGGGTACTCTCGTTCCAATACGTTTTAAAAGAGATTGCAATCGTCCGCCTTGAACATTATTCATGTTCTGGTTAAAAAAGGCACTAATGATTTATGCTATACAACGTTTGACATGTTTGAACGAACGTAAATATTTTTTTCCCCCTCGTTCATGAAGTGAAGTCCGGCGGGCATAGATCATGTGCTAACAACACGGAGCTTTTTGGACATAAATTATGAGCTTTTTCGAACAAAACTACATTCGTTATGGACCTGGGATTCCTGGAAGTGACATCTGATGAAGAGAATCAAAGGTAATGGATTATTTACATAGTATTTTCGATTTTAGATCTCTCCAACATGGCGGTTAGTCTGTATCGCAAAGCGTATTTTTCTGGGCGCAGTGCTCAGATTATTGCAAAGTGTGATTTCCCAGTAAGGTTATTTTTAAATCTAGCAAGTCGATTGCGTTCAAGAGATGTAAATCTATAATTCTTTGAATGACAATATAATATTTTACCAATGTTTTCGAATAGTAATTATTTAATTTGTTGTGCTGATTTGACGGGCGGTTATTGGAGGGAAACGATTTCCTGAACATCAACGCCATAGTAAAACGCTGTTTTTGGATATAAATATGAACTTGATAGAACTAAAAATGCATGTATTGTCTAACATAATGTCCTAGGAGTGTCATCTGATGGAGATTGTCAAAGGTTAGTGCATAATTTTAGCTGGTTTTCTGCTTTTGGTGACGCCTGTCTTTGAATTGACAAAACATTACACACAGCTATTGTCAATGTACTCTCCTAACATAATCTAACTTTATGCTTTCGCCGTAAAGCCTTTTTGAAATCGGACGACGTGGTTAGATTAAGGAGATGTTTATCTTTCAAAGGGTGTATGTTTGAGAAATTTGAATTATGACATTTAATTGTTTTCAAATTTGGCGCTCTTGATATTTCACCTGTTGTTGATAGGCTGTACCAGTGGTGGCACGCTTGCGTCCCACATAGCCCCTAGAGGTTAAAATACCTAAAGTTGGATTAGGAAAGTTGTTTGAAATGTTTGGACAGCGTTTACAGGTAACTTATTAGATATTTTGTAGTTGTGCTGGGCGAGTTGGAACTGGTGTTTTTCTGAATCAAACACTCCAAATAAATGGACATTTTAGAGATATAACGATGGAATTAATCGAACAAAATGACCATTTGTGATGTTTATGGGACATATTGGAGTGCCAGCAGAAGAAGCTCTTCAAAGGTAAGGCATGAATTATATCGTTATTTCTGAGTTTTGTGTCGTGCCGGGCGGGTTGAAATATGATTGTCATGTGTTTGTTTGATGGGGTGCTGTCCTCAGATAATCGCATGGTTTTCTTTCGCCGTGAAATCTGACACGGTGGCTAGATTACCAAGAAGTTAAGCTTTAATTTGGTGTATTGCACTTGTGAATGTATGAAAGTTAAATATTTCAAATAATTTAATTTGAATTTGGCGCTCTGCCATTTCACTGGATGTTGTCAACTCGATCCTGTTAACGGGATTTGATCCATAAGAAGTTTTAAGGTGCCTTTTTGTAAAACTCTAAGCGCTCTCATGAGCCTTTTTACTGAGTGGTTTCAGTCTGGCCACTCTACCATAAAGGCTGATTGGTGGAGTGCTGCAGAGATGGTTGTCCTTCTGGAATGTTCTCCCATCTCCACAGGGGAACTCTGGCGCTCTGTCAGAGTGACCATCTGGTCCTTGGTCACCTCCCTGACCAAGGCCCTTCTCCCCAGATTGCGCAGTTTGGCTGGGCGGCCAGCTCTAGGAAGAGTCTCGGTGGTTCCAAACATCTTCCATTTAAGAATGACGGAGGCCACTGTGCTCTTGGGGACCTTCAATGCTGCAGACATTTTCTGGTACCCTTCCCCAGATCTGTGCCTCGACACAATCCTGTCTCGGAGCTCTACGGACAATTCATTCGACCTCATTGCTTGGTTTTTGCTCTGCCAAGCGCTGTCAACTGTGAGACCTTATATAGACAGGTGTGTGCCTAAATAAGGGGATTCTGTTTTTATTGTTAATACATTTGTAAACTTTTCTAAACTTGTTTTCACATTGTCATTATAGGGTATTGTGTGTAGATTGCTGAGGTTTTATTTCATCCAGTTTAGAATAAGGCTGTTACGTAACAAAATGTGGAAAAAGTCGAGGTGTCTGAATACTTTCCGAAGGCACTAAGTATTTGATGCAGCTATGGTGGTACTAGCTAACCCATGTCTGACTACAACAGTGTACTAACTAGAAGCAACAAACTCAATCCAACCCAGGGCCATAGCAAAACATGTCAAAGTTGGTTGCATAGTGTAACGGCATCACCGGCCTGAATCTAATCCAATCTGGAGCCATTCAGTCTGCATCTGAATAGCATAGAATGAGCTTCCAAACAAAATTACACTATTTCCCGAGCTATGTTTATAATTGAGAGATGATGACAATCGTTGACCCTGTTTTTCAAAGTGCACATTTGGGTACCAGACTGATCCCCTGGTCATGAACAGATGCTGGGAACTACGAGAAGGAGCAAAGGTGGGTAACATAACATGTCATCCAGCAATGTGATTGCAGTGGTTTAGCGACCTCCAAAAATAATTTAAAATAATTGTTCACTTGCTATTTTCACAGCTTGTCCGGCAAGTCCTCGGAATAAAAGTGTGTCATGCAACACAAGTTCCCTTGTGACACCACCTCTGTTGCCAGAGTCTTCCTTGATTTCTATGAAAAGGACACACCATTATGAGCTCTCTGATAGTGACCCGAGTTACTGCCCTGATGACACAGGCGGCTTCATCAATGACAGGCAATGTGTTATGTGAAAAGTTGTATTAAAAAATACTCTGCTTGATAAACTAGTAGGCTCATTCCCCAGTCAAGCAGCTACAACTAGTAGAATCATTTTGGTTGTGAAGTGCATTAACAAAAAGCTTTGTCCTTTCTTTAGAACAAAATGCAATTCACCACTTGGCTGTCTATTATATCACCCTGTCACAGGCCCTCCCAGTCATCACCACCTCATAAGATTGCCTGCTGCAGTTTGCAGCCGAACATGCAGCATAGGGAAGACCAGCAATGGGGGCCTCATCAGCATCATGCAGACATGCCCTCGCTGTAAGCATTCCTGTGAATGGAACGGTCAGCCACATGTTGGCAAGTATCCGGCCAGCAACCTTCAACAGCAACAGATTTTACAGGCTCATTATTTGTACAAATACACAAGGTAACCCTCTTCATTACTTTAATACATTTGATAACCCAATTGTGAAACATAGTTTATATAAACTGACATTTATTTGTTGCTTGTTTTCTACTTGGGTGCATATAATGTCCAGGGCATAACCTAGTCTGGTGGAACCAGCCTGATCGCTGTCTTCATTCTTTTTCACTTTACATTTTATAATGACTGAAGTGAAATAGAAAGGTGAATGCAGCGAACAGGTTGGTTCCACCAAGCTAATCATAACCATCATTAATAATGTAATCAATGCTCTGTCTGTTTGTGTGTGACCGACCAGTATTTTTGGTAAGGCCAGGAGCTGATCTTTGCTACAATGCCCATCAATGGGGCTCTGTCAAAGACCTCACCTCCAGCCTCACCTCTTGCCTGCTCACCAACATTCGTCAATGGGGAGAACAGAATTATGTAGGTTTAGTTGTACCTGTTCAAACTTGAACATAGTATATGTTTTTGTGTCAGATATTACTTTTCCCTAACTGCCATTGGTAATAGAACAGTGACTATGTGTATGTGTTCACAGATACATGAGGTACAAAGAGACCTGGTACTCAACACATCCACAATGAGGTGATGACTAATAATACAGTACATCACAAATGTCCAGTAATACAACACCCTTCTCATTCCACGTGTCAGTGATGAACTCTGCCTATTTCTACAGATTGACTGGAGATGCTATTGCCAGACAGCAGCCTCAGTCATTTGATGGGGAGACCATAATTGGCTAGGTTCAATCTGACCTGTTCAAGCGTCAACAGCTTCAACAGCTTCAACAGCTTCAACCTGTTTGAGTGTCAGATATTACCGATCCTAACTGCCATTGGTAATAAAACAGTGACTATGTGTGCATGTGTTCACAGAAACATGTATGGAACCAGCACATGGAGACTTCAAAGTCCAGACTGACAGACGGCCTTGATACTGATACTGACCTGACATTCAAATTTTACTACACAACTTTTATTTGTACTGTCTTTTTTATTATTGAATTGAGTGGTATCAGTCAAATTGTATTGTGCACCAGGATCATGGATCTCCTGTTCTATATGGGACACCACACAGGAAGGTATGTCCACTCTGACATACCTGATATGTCCACACCAGACAAAATGCCACTAGGCATAGGTATCTGTATCGGCTGGGAACGATAATGAAAAGTACACATTGTTATATTGGCGGAACAATGCTTCTGTGGTATTATTTAAAGGGTTATTTATTCTACATGGATTTGTTCCTACATTTGAAAGTTATTATCAAAACACTTACTTTCGAATATCTACATAAACTACATAAATTCAATCTCATATTACTCTGTAGGCTACTGACCTATTCAACGCTTCTTCTGGCATCTCACCATACATCTGTCTGTAGTTATTGAACTCAACCTGCAGTACGTTTGTTGTGATTGAGTGGGGTGAAACAGCTGTGGTCAAGGTTCTGACAGATGGGTGTATCTTGGTGGTGCCAAGGACATACCCAAGAAACAGCCACATCAAACAACACCCCCAAGCCAACTCGCGTTTGGCTTCGGTCATGGCCGCCAGCATTTCTTGAGGAGGAAGCCAAAAAATGTGACATAGTCTGTACTACTATAAAGACGTTAGACCAGTCCCCTCTCAAATATCTGCTTTGAACCATCAGACATTGGTTTCTGATGTGCGCACAGAATAGGGGGTTAATGTCAACAAAAGCGGTGCTATTTGCTATCATCTATCTTCTTCCCTTTCAGGAGAAGTATTCTACAAAACATCCTTTAGAATCGCACTGACAGCTGTTATTAGTATTTTAATGTGCTGTCTCCGCTTACTGTTTCAGGTGCTCTCGCCCAGACACATACCAGCCCAATGTCAAAAAACTGGTTTGACACTTCCAAAACACAGAGGGAAACAATAATTACTGCTTATGTTTTAAGGATGGTGGATTTGTACCTCCACTTCTTGTGTACCTAGCCATCTCCAGTGCTAATAGCACACTGAGCCACTTTCTTAGCTCACCATAAGTCTTTCTTGTTCAATGTGAAACCCTCACTTGTTTGGTCTTCTTCTTTCACAGCCGTAATGTAAGTGAAAGCTAACTGAATGTGATGCTTCACACAGCAAATGACAGGTCTCCCGATACCATGTTTCCCTGAAATTGCAATTCACTTCAGAACGGGGTGCCAAGTAGAGGTCTGAGTGGGACTGATTTTTTTTTTTCTTCTTCATCCCACTCCTGACTGCACCTGCAGCTTTTCATACCACATACGCCCGCTGGCTTTCTGTCCGACTCGCTCCCACAAGAACTGGTCCCGAACCCAACCGCAGTCCCGCAATGTTATTTTAGGTGTATGTGATGCAACTCGCTTGCCAGCCATGGGCCCAGCAATTTTGCACCCTATAGGTAATATCAAAATCTGCAAAAATAACCAGAGATTCTTAAGTTGCCCATTATATTAGGCAATCGGTATTAATGTCAAATTGTATTGTGAACCTCAGGGTTTCCGTTAAGATGGAATGGAAAATATGGCGCTGTACAACGTGATGGTCGGTAGTAGGCTACAGGATTCAAAAGTGTTTGCCTTCATTAGACAACTTTGTTCCAATATGTCTGTAAATCAGTGATATTTATTCCCATAGTAATTCACTATGGTTCCATTAGTAAATCAACATCTGCATTTTGAAGGTATTTTTTTATCATTATTTTATTAACAAAATGTGTTTTTGTTTATTAGGCTACTGTGCAGTCTACAATACATACTGTAGTAAACATGGGAAAGTGCCTAATTACAGGGCACACGGGAGACCAGGGTTCAAATCCTTGTTGTTGAGGAAGGAGTAGGCTGTCCTTGTAAATAAGAATTTGTTCTTAACTGATTCCATATGTTTTATTTCATAGTTGTGATGTCTTCGCTATTATTCTACAATGTAAAAATATATGAAAATCCTGGAATGAGTAGGTGTGTCCAAACTTTTGACTGGTACTTGCTGGAACGGAAACTATGGCGCTGTACAACGTGACGGTCGGCAGTACAGTACTGGGCTATTTAGCTAAAGAATCCACACAGGGCACGTGGAATGAGTAGGCTGTCCTTGTAAATAATAATTTGTTCTTAACTGACTTGCCTAGTTAAATAAAGGTTACACTAAGAGCATAACATTTCTGCACCCTACTTTTCTAATTCTTGTCTAACCAATACCCAAATGGAAATTAAGTGAAAATAAAAATCTCATTGATTTATCAAGACCAGTCCCCATGCTTGCTTCAGAGCAGCACGAAACGGTGCTAAATTAGTTGTAGGCTTTTGCTTCTAACTTTTATATGCTCATTAAATAAATAAGACCTACACCATTTTTAACAGCCCATTACTCAACACCAGTGAGACTCATTTCGCCTATGGTAGACCTACATTATATTGAAAAATATTTTTGTTCAATGACTTGACTCTCCGCCAATAATTACATTTAGAGGATTGGAGGACTCAAAATTAATATCTAACGGCCGTTTTTCGTTAGGATCTGTGAGATTATCTGAGAATATCTAAGGGGCTTTTATTTAATTCCAAATGAATTAATAATAATAATCGCTTTGTTTAAAAAGTAAAAATATTTTGGAGATTTCGTTTTCATTTAACCTAGAGTGAGTGAGAAAAAAGGCAACTCTTGAACATTGGGTGAGACATTCTCACTAATTTGTAAATAAAGCCAGTTTGTTATTTAGAATGATTTATTTCTGGAGAAACCTAACTAGATTATTTAGCAGACATCACTTGCATATATTTATGAAGATGATGAGCGATCGGCAAAGGCAATCTTTAATCTGCCTGCATCACGGGATGAAATTGCTACACAAAAAAGGAAGAAGATCAAGCAAGCCGAGTCCCAAGCATCCGCTCAAACTCCATATGTGGGGGGCAATTTCTCGCCAGGGACCAGGCCCGTATTTGATTTTTGATGGTAAGTTTGGCTATTTACAAAGCAAAAGGTACATAAAATATTGCAGCCTACACCTCAGGGGCTGTTATGGTTACCACAATAATTCACTCTTGCCTCCTTTTTCAGGTATCATGGCTCGAGATTCCTTTTGAGGAAAAAATTATCAAGAGATATGCTGGACCCTATGTCAGACAGGTGTTTCTGGGTACACATCGTTTGTCAAGGTAGGATTATAGCAATATTTTGTTATGTTTTAGGCCTATTTACATGTATATTTCTATTGTACCAAATTTTGGCTGTTCTCCAAATGCAGACAATGATCCAAAACACACTGTCGCCCGGGTTTGCAATGCAAATGAGGGCATAGACTGAGTCAAGACGCCAGCAGAGTAAGTAGACCTTTTATGTATTAAAATAAAGGTTAAATAAAAGGCCTACAGTATATCTAAAAATACTTTTTTCATCTCTACATGTAGGTCTCCTGATTTTAAACCTGATGGAACTTGTTCGGCTCCAACTGAAAACATTCATCCGTAACTCTGCCCTAGCCGACAAGGCCATCAAGATGTTTTGGCTAGAGAAATTGACGATACAACAATGCAACAAATACATTGATCATCTCAGCAAGGCTTTACTGGGTGGATGTGTGACTAAAGTGACTAAAATGTAGTTAATATAAACATCCGCATGTCTTTTTTTCTCATTTTATTAACGAAAGCATAAAGATGTTGATGAAGAAATACTGTACTGCTGTTTTTAGTTAGAAATGTAACACTTTAGAGTACTTATGCATCGAATACATTGCAAGGTGAGGGTTTTTACAACAGTAGCCGGGTTATTAAACGTCTATTGTCCTGCTAATAGGAAACATTTGCATGATGGGCTACACCTGCTACAGTTGTGATGTCTTCACTATTATTCTACAATGTAGAAAATAATAAAAATATTGAAAAATCCTGGAATGAGTAGGTGTGTCCAAAATTGACTGGTACTTGCTTAATTGATTTGATTAATATTATGGTGTTTCTATTCAATGAAAACCTTCTGGGCTTCTGTTAGGATGTAACGGACAATATGGTGCTGTACAATGTGAGGGTCGGCAGTACAGTACTGGGCTATTTAGCTAAAGAATCCCTGTGTCGTGTGGACGAAAGACCGGGGTTCAAATCCCCGACGGGGAGGAAGGAGTAGGCTTGTCTCAGAGCAGCATGAAACGGTGCTAAAATAGTTGTAGGCTTTTACTTCTAACTTCAATATGCTCTTTAAATGAATAAGACCTACACCATTTTTAACAGTATATCTACAAATATTTTTTTCAATGATGTGACTCCGCGAATAATTACATTTAGAGGATTGATGACTCTATATTAATATCTAAGGTGCATTTTCCATTAGGGTCTGTGAGAATATCTAAGGGGCTTTTATCTCATTCTAAATTAATTAATAATAATAATCACTTTGTTTAAATAGTTGCAATATTTTGGAGATTGTTTTCATTTAACCAAGAGTGAGTGAGAAAAAGCCAGTTCTTGAACATGGGGTGAGACATTCTCACCAATTTGTAAATAAAGCCGGTTTGTTATTTAAGTTTCTCCAGATATAAATAATTCTAACTTGAATATTAGGCAGACATCACTTGCTTATATTCAGTCAACACATACAGTTGAAGTTGGAAGTTTAAATACACCTTAGCCACATACATTTAAACTCAGTTTTTCACAATTCCTGTCATTTAATCCTAGTAAGAATTCCCTGTCAGTTAGGATCACAACTTTATTTTAAGAATGTGTAATGTCAGAATAAAAGTAGAGAGAATGATTTATTTCAGCTTTTATTCCTTTCATCACATTCCCAGTGGGTCAGATGTTTACATACACTCAATTAGTATTTGGTAGCATTGCCTTTAAATTGTTTAACTTGGGTGAAACGTTTTGGGTAGCCTTCCACAAGCTTCCCACAATAAGTTGGGTGAATTTTGGCCTATTCCTCCTGACAGAGCTGGTGTAACTGAGTCAGGTTTTTGTAGGCCTCCTTGCTCACACACTCTTCTTCAGTTCTGCCCACAAATTTTCTTTGGGATTGAGGTCAGGTCTTTGCGATGGCCACTCCAATACCTTGACTTTGTTGTCCTTAAGCCATTTTGCCAGAACTTTGGAAGTATGCTTGTGGTCATTGTCCATTTGGAAGACCCATTTGCGACCAAGCTTTAACTTCCTGACTGATGTCTTGAGATGTTGCTTCAATATATCCACATAATTTTCATGCCTCATGATGCCATCTATTTTGTGAAGTGCACCAGTCCCTCCTGCAGCAAAGCACCCCCACAACATGATGCTGCCACCCCTGTGCTTCACGGTTGGGATGGTGTTCCTCGGCTTGCAAACCTCCCCCTTTTTCTTCCAAACATAATGATGGTCATTATGGCCAAAAGGTTCTATTTTTGTTTCATCAGACCAGAGGACATTTCTTCAAAAAGTACGATCTCTGTCCCCATGTGCAGTGTCAAACTGTCGTCTGGCTTTTTTATGGTGGTTTTGGAGCAGTGGCTTCTTCCTTGTGGAGCGGCCTTTCAGGCTATGTCGATATAGGACTCGTTTTACTGTGGATATAGATACTTTGTACTCATTTCCTCCAGCATCTTCACAAGGTCCTTTGCTGTTGTTCTGGGATTGATTTGCACTTTTCGCACCAAAGTACGTTCATCTCTAGGAGACAGAACGCGTCTCCTTCCTGAGCGGTATGACGGCTGCGTGGTCCCATAGTGTTTATACTTGCGTACTATTGTTTGTACAGATGAACGTGGTACATTCAGCTCCCAAGGATGAAGTAGACATATGGAGGTCTTCACTCCCTTTAAGAGTGTGCTCCTAATCTCAGCTCGTTACCTGTATAAAAGACACCTGGGAGCCAGAAATCTTTCTGATTGAGAGGGGGTCAAATCCTTATTTCCCTCATTAAAATGCAAATAATTTTATAACATTGTTGACATGCGTTTTTCTGGATTTTTGTTGTTGTTATTCTGTCTCTCACTGTTCAAATAAACCTACCATTAAAATTATAGACTGATCATTTCTTTGTCAGTGGGCAAACATACACAATCAGCAGGGGATCATATACTTTTTTCCCTCACTGTAGATGACAACAGAGATTGGCAGTGGTGTGGGGGGGGGGGCAATGCAAATAGTCTGGGTAGCCATTTGGCTAGATGTTCAGGAGTGTTATGGCTTGGGGGCAGAAGCTGTTTAGGAGCCTCTTAGACTTGGTCCTCCGTTACTGCTTGCCGTGTTGTAGCAGAGAGAACAGTCTATGACTAGGGTGGCTGGAGTCTTTGACAATTTTTAGGGCCTTCCTCTGACACCGCCTGGTATAGAGCTCCTGGATGGCAGGAAGCTTGGCCCCAGTGATGTCCAATAGGCCCTCTCAATGGTCAAAGAAGCCCTGAGAACCTCCATAATTAAAGTGCCAGTAATGCAAGAAATCCGCAGCCTAAAGGTTGATGAAATATGTATGCGCATAATGTTCAGGATTAAAGTGTGATTTCTCTCTTGTTCACTTTCTTTCATTATCCGATTTCCTCCAACCCCATCAACTGGTAAACTCTTGCTCGGCATGAAACATTGATGACCCTCTTCCTACATGGAGCGCCCCCCTCTACATTGAGAGGTGAGAGCTGGTGCGGTGCCAGCTATAGCCGCTAATGGCTGTTGACAGGCAACTTCCGCTTACCCGCATGTTAAAAAGCCCATTCTGCTAATTATAATTCTGTCGAGGGGCAGTGGGAACCATAAAACCCAGCGGTCAAACAAGGAAATGGTTCCGATCATAAAATTTATCTTGTCCTAGAGAGATTTCCACGGTTATCAAAACGTAACACCAGGATAAGCCTACACGAAACACAGCACTTATTTTAAGTCTTACATAAATCCCCTATAGGAAAAATTTATGCTGGAAAAATTATTCTAACCATTTCCCTGTTTGACCACCAGGTTTTATGGGTATTATGACTCATACATAAAAATTTGATTTATTTGTCAGGTGCTCCGAATATAACAGGTGTCAACCTTACTGTGAAATGCTTACTTACAAGCCCATTAACCAACAATGCTGTTCAAGAAATAGTTAAAATATTTACGAAATAAACTAAAGTAATCAAAGTAACACAATAAAATAATAATGAGACTATATACAGTACCTGTTGGTAGGGGTGAAGGGACTGTGTAAATAATCTGGGGGGCCATTTGATGTATTCTTCAGCAGTCTTATGGCTTGGGGGTAGAAGCTGTTAAGGAGCATTTTGGACCTAGACTTGGCCCTCCGGTCTCGCTTGCCGTGCGGTAGCAGAGAGAATACTCTATGACTTGGGTATCTGGAGTCTTTGGGGGAAAAAATGTGGCCTTCCTCTGCCTAGTATATATGTCTTGGATGGCAGGAAGCTTTGCCCCGGTGATCTACTGGGCCGTACGCACGACCCTCTATAGTGCCTTATGGTTGGATGCTGAGGAGTTGCTATACGAGGCGGTGATGCAACCAGTCAGGATGCTCCCTGGTGCAGCTGTATAACTTTTTTAGGATCTGGGGACCCATACCAAATATTTTCAGTCTCTTGAGGGGGAAAAAGTGTTGTCGTGCCCTCTTCACGACTGTCTTGGTGTGTTTGGACCATGATAGTTTGTTGGTGATGTGGCCACCAAAGAACTTGAAACACTTGAGCCTCTCCGCTACAGCCCTGTCGATGTGAATGTGGGCGTGTTCGGCCCTCCTTTTTCCTGTAGTCCACGATCAGCTCCTTTGTCTTGCTTATGTTGAGGGAGAGTTTGTTGTACTGGCACCACACTGCCAGGTCTCTGACCTCCTCCCTATAGGCTGTCTCATTGTTGTCGGTGATCAGGGCTACCACTATTGTGTCATCAGCAAACTTAATGATGGTGTTGAAGTCGTGCTTGGCCACGCAGTCGTGGGTGAACAGGGAGTACAGGAGGGGACTAAGCACGCACCCCTGAGGGGCCCCAGTGTTGAGGATCAGCGTGGCAGAGGTGATGTTGCCTACTCTTACCACCTGGGGTTGGCCCGTCAGGAAGTCCAGTATCCAGTTGCAGAGGGATGTGTTTAGTCCCAGGGTCCTTAGCTTAGTGATGAACTTTGAGGGCACTGTGGTGTTGAACGCTGAGCTGTAGTCTTGCTCACATTGGCTACGGAGAGCGTGATCACACAGTCGTCCGGAACAGCTGGTGCTCTCATGCATGCTTGACTGTTGTGTGCCTCGAAGCGAGCATAAAAGGCATTTAGCTCATCAGGTAGGCTCACGTCACAGGGCAGCTCTTGGCTGGGTTTACCTTTGTAGTCTGTAATAGTTTGCAAGCCCTGCTACACTCGACGAGTGTCAGATCTGGTGTAGTAGGATTTAATCTTAGTCCTGTATTGACACGTTGCCTCTTTGATGGTTCGTCTGAGGGCATAGCGGGATTTCTGATGTGTCCAGATTAGTGTCCCCCTCCTTGAAAGTGGCAGCTCTAACCTTTAGCTCGGTGCGGATGTTGCCTGTAATCCAACGCTTCCGGAACATATTCCAGTCTGTGCTAGCAAAAACAGTCCTGTATCCTAGCATCCACATTATCTGACCACTTTCGGATTGAGCGAGTCCCTGGTACTTCCTGCTTTAGTTTTTGTTTGTAAGCGGGAATCAGGAGAATAGAATTATGGTCAGGTTTGCCTAATGGAGGGCGAGGGAGAGTGTTGTATGCATCTCTGTGTGTGGAGTAAAAGTGGTCTAGAGTTTTTTTCTTCTTTCTCTGGTTGCACGTGACATGCTAGTAAAAATTAGATAAAACGGATTTAAGTTTGCCAGCATTAAAGTGCTGCTTATGGATTAGCATTTTCTTTTTTTCTTATGGCCTTATACAGCTCGTTGAGTGTGGTCTTAGAGCCAGCATCGGTTTGTGGTAGTACATAGACGGCTACAAAAAATATAGATGAAAACTCTCTTGGTAGATGGCGTTGTCTACAGCTTATCATGAGGTACTCTACATCAGGCGAGCAATACCTCGAGACTTCCTTAATATTAGACATTGCGCACCAGCTGTTATTGACAAATAGAGCCCCTACCCACCTCTCGCCTTACCAGACTTAGCTGTTCTGTCTTGCTGATGCACGGGAAACCCTACCAACTGTATATTATCTGTGTCATTATTCAGCCACGACTCGGTGAAACACAAGATATTACAGTTTTTAATGTCCCGTTGGTAGGATAGTCTCGAACAGAGATCATCCAATTTATTCTCCAATGATTGCACGTTGGCCAATAGAATGGATGGTAGAGGCGGGTTACCCACTCGCCAATGAATACTCACAAGGCACCCCGATCTCCGCCCCCTGTATTTCCGTCTTTTCTTCAGTATATCCTTCACGTCGGACTCATTAAAGAAAAGCTCTTCGTCCAGTTCGAGTAATCACTGTTCTGATATCCAGAAGCTCTTTTTGGTCATAAGAGACGGTAGAAGCAACATTAAGTACAAAATACGTTACAAACAATGCGAAAACACACACAAAATAGCACAGTTGGTCAGAAGCCCTTAAAACGGCAGCCATCCCCTCCGCCGACATTATAATATGTGGTACTCTATTAGCAGGAACATGTTGTGAGGAGGGGAGGCTTTTACGGGAACCCAACCCTTTCCACGGCATCCAAATGCAAATCTGGGAAGAGTTTTGGTGTTAGGTGGCTGTTTCATGTCCCAGTTTAATGACGATTCAGGAGATAATAGCAACATTTAGGCTATGTCTCCACAGCTTTCATGAAACTTGTATCATCATGATCCCTTAAGTAGGACGTAGCCTTGCTAGGCCTAGTATTGTGCAACTAGTTAGTTTTTTGACTCTTTTATTAACTGATTGAAAAGTTCAGAAATATAATAGTAGTAATCGTTTTAAATGCCACAGTTTTAGGAAAACATTTTAAGGCATAATTCTCTTAGTGCTAAATCTTCTGCTTTATGATCGTCTAGTTCCATTCATATCAGTCAGTCCGTAAGCCCTCTGTCTGAATGATGGTTGTCATGGCTACTAGGTACAGATTTGTTAGACACAAAGCAGTGTTCGGCCCCAGTGAGAGGGAGAAACTGGATCCTCGGACCTGGTACTTTGTCCCCTGCTTCAGCTTTAAGGAGTGTTTACATGTTTACAGGGAAGAACAAAACCAGAGAACCCCTTATTGTAAATAAGAATTTCTTCTTAACTGAGATGCCTAGTTAAATAAAGGTAACAAAAAATTAAGTTTAAATGTTAAAACTTTTTTTTTTAAATGTTCAGAATATTAATTTATCCCGATTTTGAATATCCCTTCAGACTCCCCAGTGTGTTATTCTTTAATTAACAGGCTATGCAGTGGGGAGAAGGTTTCTCAAGGCCCTAATTGGAAGGTTTCCATTGCACCTAATTGGACCTCACTCATGGCTATACCCCTCTTCCTCCTCTTATCTCCTGACTGACCATCAAGATGGGCAGCCTTTTCAAGACATCTGAAAATTCCTCCTATTCATCTGTCCTTCAGGAGTGGCAGTCTCCATAGACAGTTCTCGTCTCGCTTGCTCACAAATCTCACACCGTGGGGGGTGTGAAAGAAAATTTGCCCCTGGGTAGGGGAGATTAACATTAAGTGCAAAGGGACAAAAAGGGGATTTGAAGAGTCCGTTACCTCGTCCTCTGGTCTCTTGACGGATGCCGGTAATGGGGGTTGTGGGTTGAATATGGCAAAAGTTGAAACGCACATTTTTTTTGCTCTTCTGTAGATTTTTCTTTTTTAATGCAATACAGACATTTTGATTTGACATGTACACATGCATAGAAATACTAAATTCAGGAGGGGGGAATTAAGTAGGTTTGGGCAGTATACTGGGGTATTTGGAAAAAGCCAAATTATATATTTGAAGTTTTTCAATATTTTTGAATATTTGTAGCTACTTTTTGATGTAAATTCCTGGAGTCAACTTGTGTAATGCGTTAGGAGATAAAGTAGATTGCATTCTTCATTTCACCTGCCACATTATTTTACATTATGAAGCTTACTGTAGTTCCCCAGGAACAGTTGAGCCAGTCATGTGTTTATTTGTAAATAGCACAACGGGAGATAACTGGAGCTGGTGAGTCCATAGTGTTCTATATCTATCGGCGAGTCTATGTTGTGTGGAGCACATGAGGTGATGAAGTTACTCTTGTATGTAATTCACTACTAAATGTTTGCCATCAGTTATTTGACTTCTGGCTTTCTGCCAGAAGTCAAAGCACTCTGGATGTGTTATCTGTACAGTTGCCATTTGTTCCCTGTGCTTCCTACTAGCATTTTTTTCTCCTCCGTTCTTCTCCCCTCTGCTCTGTCCAGATGCTGCTCTTCCTTCAGAAAAGCATGCATCACAACTTTGTTCATTTGCACAATTTTGCTCATTCACTTTCGCTTGTAAATGTCCACACTCACCGAAAATGACATCCAGTAGCTACTAGCTATGCTTGCATAACTTTGAGCTGGATTTGCTTGTCTTTGCAGTTACTTTGTTTGTTTTTGCTTGTTAGAATTTAGCGAACAGCGTCTATGATTTCGCTATTAGTTTGTGCTAATTTTGTTAGCATTCAGGTACTAGAGGACCAGTGAGCTATTCTTGCATTTTTAGCACCCCCTTGTGCTATGCCGGTAATAACATAAATTCCGGGATAAGACAAGGACGGTATGATGAAATGAAAATCTGGATACCACTAAAGCCTAGAATTAAGTAATTACAATAGTTTGACTTCTCTGTAAAGCATGGACACTGCTCTTGTTTGTTCTCTCAGGGTGGCATTCCCTGCATGGGTCATGCCACTGCATCCTCTAATATCTCAACAAATATCTCTGTGTCACCCAACAGCTATAACTCCTCTGCTTGAATCTGGTTCTAGGCCGAAGACTGAATTGTCTGCTTTTGTGTTGGGTTGAGTTTTTTGATCGTTGTTGAGAAACTCTCATCTTGCCATGACTTATGGTATATAAGAGCATACAAAAATTCTCATAAATGTTCACTAAAACCAAAAGGTGTTGAGGATTCACCTCCCTTTAGAATATATTATCAATGGACAATATTGGCTGCAAGGTGCCTCAGAGTCACAGAGAAGGGACTAGAGGGGCTCCTTTCACAAAAACCCTGTTTCAGCGCTTGATGCCAAAGAGCCAAACTGAATGCCCCAGCTCAGAGGCTGCTAAGGTCTCATTCGTGAATCGAGAGTGGGGTGGACAATGAAGGAAGCCCTATATTCACTTTGGCCGGTGTGGCCAGATGGCACAGTGCCATGCATTGAGATACACAAAGAGGAGAAGGTGACTTATGCCAACCGTAGGGTCGTTAAAGCATTTAGAGAGCCAGTGAAATATTTGCAGGTGATTATTTTGGCCCAAGCCAGTGACATTATCCAAGTTGCTGAGTGGGAGGTCCAGCAGTCTTGACATGTCTGCAGTTACCCTCTCATTATTGGCCCGTTGGCCGAAATATCCAATGAGGCTCCATTTTGCGCCCGTCGGAAACAAACTAACAGAGGCGGGCCCTATGGTTTCACCTTGCCAGTTTACAGCCATAGTATCTTGTTTGGAAAATGGACTCTTCTTCTGGAGAAATCTGTTTTCTGTCTCATATAGAACTGACAAGCTGTCAGGTGCATACAGATTTTCATTACCTTGAGTTTCCTGTCTTGAAGCTGTCGGTCTCAACTTAATAGCCCACAGCAAGGTGAAAGTAAAGAGACGACCTTGTCAAGTGGATTCTGTGCCTCTCAGTATGGCGTTAACTGGGCTGGGAGGGTGGTTAGAATCAGTTTGTTCACCCACACCCGACAGCTAATATTACAGTCTTTGTATGACTCTCAAAGGTGTGAGGGATATATTTCTTTATTTAATGTAATACTTCCCTCCCACTCTACTGTATTCTCTTTTCTCCCAATGTCTTTCTTTTTCTGCCTCACTGAGTTAAATAAATACCCGGTAACGTTATACCACACCTCTGACAGAGAATAAATGTCGATGTTATCATGTGCTTATATGAATGAAGTTGTAATGTCTTATCGTGGCAGACAGCAAATATCTCCCACTCAATCCAGAAGTAATCTTTGCCTGCCCCAGAATGTCAACCTGCCTTCCACCTTGAAATTGAATGCCCTCTTATCACACATACCAAGGAGCAGTCAAGATGTTTCAGTCCAATTTAGTTATGCTATATTATACTCCTTATCATTTATAGCTGGATAATGTCTTCATCACCTATGGCTGCTAAGATAATTCAGTGATTCAAGTCACATTTCCATTCTTTGTACAAACATCAAAGCAAGTGTGTAAATAGTGTAGCCGTCATAAACAAGCTGCAGATGTCATGTCTACGTACCCGCCTGTACACCCTTTAATTACAGTGCATTCTGAAAGTAGACCCCTTGACTTTTTCCACATTTTGTTATGTTACAGCCTTATTCTAAAATTGATTAAATCGTTTTTCCCCCCATCAATCTACACATAATACCCCATAATGACAAGGCAAAAACAGGTTTTTAGAAAATGTTGCACATTTATTAAAACAAAGTAACTTAAATATCAGATTTACATAAGTATTTAAACTATCTGCTATGAGACTCAATTGAGCTGTTTCGATTATTCATCCTTCAGATGTTTCTACAATTTGATTGGAGTCCACCTGTGGTAAATTAAATTGGTCGGACATGATTTGAAAAGGCACACAGCTGTCTATATAAGGTCCCACGTGAAAGTGCACGTCAGAGCAAAAACCAAGCAATGAGGTCGAAGGAATTGTCCGTAAGAGCTCCGAGACAGGATTGTGTTGAGGCTCAGATCTGGGGAAGGGTACCATAAAATTCTGCAACATTGAAGGTCCCCAAGACCATAGTGGCCGCCATCATTCTTAAATTGAAAGAAGGTTGGAACCACCAAGCCTCTTCCTAGAGCGAGCCGCCCGGCCAAACTAAGCAATCATGGGAGAAGGGCCTTGGTCAGGGAGGTGACCAAGAACCCAATGGTCACTCTGACAGAGCTCCAGAGTTCCTCTGTCAAGATGGGAGAACCTTCCAGAAGGACAACTATCTCTGCTGCACTCCACCAGTCAGGAATGAGGCAAAGATGAACAGTGTGAAGTACAGAGAGATCCTTGATGAAAACCTGCTCCAGGGCACTCAGGACGTCAGACTTGGACGAAAGTTCAAATTCCAACAGGACAACGACCCTAAGCACACAGCCAAGACAACAAAGTGGCTTCGGGACAAGTCTCTGAATGTCCTTGAGTGGCCCAAACAGAGCCCGGACTTGAACCCAATCGAACATCTCTGGTGAGACCTAAAAATAGCTGTGCAGCGACGCTCCCCATCCAACCTGACAGAGCTTGAGAGGATCTGCAGAGAAGAATGAGAGAAACTCTCCAAATACAGGTGTGCCAAGCTTGCAGCATAATACCCAAGAAGACTCAAGGCTGTAATTTGCAAAAATGTCTAAAAACCTATTTTTGCTTTGTCATTATGACGTATTGTGTGTAGATTGATGAGGGGGAAAAAAACAATTGAATCACATTTTTTGAATGAGGCTGTAATTTATCAAAATGTGGAAAAAGTCAAGGGGTCTGAATACTTTCCGAATGCACTGTACCTACCTTCTAAGGGTTGCCAAAACACTTCCATGTAGCCAGTGACTGCCAGACTTTGAGTTCTCTCTCCCCTGAGATCAAGAGTGGCCACAATTTTCAAAGCCCCTCTCATGGATTAACATGGCTTAGTTTGGTTTTAGGGAAAGCAGAGGAAGAGAGCCATGGCCTGCCTTTACTCTTTTTGTGCTAAACTGCCCACTAGGGGACAATGGACGCTGGCACCCTTCTTCAGTCTCAGCCAGACTAATTGAGGGCCTGATCTTGTCATCCCGATGAAAGCTCCTTTTGTCCTGCTCGCTTTTCCTCTCTTTATTACTGCGAATTAAAATGTAATTTTAAGGTAGGGGTAATCTTCATTTTGGCTCTTGTGGTGTTTATAAATGGGCGTCTGACGCCATGGGGACTGTCTTCCATCAGCATTCAAGGGAGACTGACAGCGTCTGCTCTTTTTTGTGTTGCTTGAATATCAGAGAAAAAGTTCAGTCTGCTCATTAATCCACAAGTATAAGATGTCCTTGACAGTCAGTACCCAGGCAACAAGGATTAACACAGAGAAATGGGAAATGGAACTCACTGTGCCCTAGAATGTGGTGCTACTTTGAGCCAGCCATAGGTTCACGGATTCTTTGCCCTCTCAAATACATTTCCAGTGGGCGAGCTGAAATTTCTTTAGTCTGTTTCTCACTTTGGGATCTGTGTTGGGCCTGAGCCCTCTCGTGTCAAGTGCCACAAAAACTAGGGTTTGCTCACACACAAAGTGAAGCTCTATGATAAAATGGGGGATCCTTATTAAATACAAAAAAAGTACTCATTTTTTCATCGTTAAATCTACTGTCAAAGTCTAGATATGCATTGACATGATCTTGACGTGCAGAGCAAAGCTGAAATGCAATACTCAAGCGTGAGCCTTGCTGTTTCTAAGCACTGCAAAAGGACAAAGAGCTGAGCTGACCATGGAGTGATCTAACAGACTCTGTTTCTGCTCAGACCTGAGCAGCACTCAAAATGAGATTTCCATACACATTATTTTCTGATTAATCTTTCCCCCCTTCAATGAAGAATCGTATTTATTTATGCATTAAAATGCATCAACAAGCATGAAAAATGGATCCCCGAATCCATATATAAAGTTGGAGGATGTGCATATGTATGTGTGATTTTGCTAGCGTTTGTAAGCCAGTTTGTAAATGTTGGACTTGCACAGGCAGGTAGAATATGTGCATACTTTTGATAATTTGTCTTATGGCATAATCAAAGCACAACGTGTCATTTGTTTACATCTTTCTACACATATTATTACTTTTTGTGTATACGAAGTATTAAGAACACCTGCTTGTTCCATGACAGACTGACTAGGTGAATCCAGGTGAAAGCTATAATCCCTTATTGATGTCACTTATTAAATCCACTTCAATCAGTGCAGGTTAAAGAAGGATTTTTAAGCCTTGAGACAATCTAGACATGGATTGTGTGTGCCATTCAGAGGGTGAATGGTCAAGACAGAAGAGTTAAGTGCCTTTGAACGGGGTATGATAGTAGGTGCCAGGCGCACCAGTTTGAATGTGTCATGAGCTGCAACGCTGCTGGGTTTTTCATGCTCAACATTTTCCCGTGTGTATCAAGAATGGTCAACCACCCAAAGGACATCCAGCCAATTTGACACAACTGCGGGAAGCATTGGAGTCAATATGGGCCGGCATCCCTGTGGAACGCTTTCGACACCTTGTAGAGTCCATGCCCCGACGAATTGAGACTGTTCTGAGGGCAAAAGGTGCAACTCAATATTAGGAAGCTGTTCCTAATGTTTGGTATACTGTGTTTTTTCACATACTGAGAATGCGTCATGAGCGATTGCGTTGTTTCCCCACTATTCGTTGATTTCGGTAGTGCATCCACATATCTAATTGATCAGCCGTTGTCATAAGCGAAATGAGTATGACATCTGGGCATTTAAAGTATACAAGTTTTTTTATGTCGTATACTATGAAACTTTCTTTTGCATAGTCAAAGTGAAGCAAACAGGGCTCTAATCTGAGTGTCATAATTAGAGGTGTTGGAAATGACAGACAGACCCTTTAGTCAAATCAAATCAAATCAAATTTATTTATATAGCCCTTCGTACATCAGCTGAAATCTCAAAGTGCTGTACAGAAACCCAGCCTAAAACCCCAAACAGCAAGCAATGCATGTGAAAGAAGCACGGTGGCTGGGAAAAACTCCCTAGGAAAAACTCCTGAGAAAGGCCAAAAACCTAGGAAGAAACCTAGAGAGGAACCAGGCTATGAGGGGTGGCCAGTCCTCTTCTGGCTGTGCCGGGTGGATATTATAACAGAACATGGTCAAGATGTTAAAATGTTCGTAAATGACCCGCATGGTCAAATAATAATAATCATAGTAATTGTCGAGGGTGCAACAAGCACGTCCGGTGAACAGGTCAGGGTTCCGTAGCCGCAGGCAGAACAGTTGAAACTGGAGCAGCAGCATGGCCAGGTGGACTGGGGACAGCAAGGAGTCATCATGCCAGGTAGTCCTGAGGCATGGTCCTAGGGCTCAGGTCCTCCGAGAGAAAGAAAGAAAGAGAGAAAGAGAGAATTAGAGAGAGCATATTTACATTCACACAGGACACCGGATAAGACAAGAGAATACTCCAGATGTAACAGACTGACCCTAGCCCCCCGACACATAAACTACTGCAGCATAAATACTGGAGGCTGAGACAGTGTGTGTGTGTGTGTGTGTGTGTGTGTGTGTGTGTGTTCTTCATTTTACCTATAGTAACAGCATTTCATCTAAACATTCCAGTTCAGCTTTTTGTATCATCTCCCAATTATTACTTTAAAAGGTTATTGTGGAAGAGTGGATGTTTCATTTGTGTACAGTTTTACTTTTGACTGAGCAAGAGATGATGTTAGTTTGCAGTGATAGTATTCCATGGATTCTGTCTGCTCTTAGTACAGTATTCTATAATGAAGTGCATTCAGTATAAACATCCTAGTACTACATGGAATAATAAACCCAAGCACACATTAAAATACACAAATAAATGCTTAATTGCCAACAAAACAACATTTTGCTATGGCCATGAAACCCATTTGACAACCTGTGGTTTGAATTGAAGAGGGTAGTCCATAAGCGCAGACAAAGGATATCAAGGATCTGGAGGGATTCTGTATGGAGAAATGGTGTAAGATTCCTCCCAATGTGTTCTCCAACTCATAAAACATTTCAGTGCCGTTATCCTCGCAAGGTGAGGTATTGAAAACAGGTGTCAATAATTTTGACCCGTAGCTTTTTGAGAGAAAATAAATATTACTTGCACCATTGCATCAATTTAAGTAACATAATAAAATAATCCCCATCAAAATCCGTCAATTTAAGATGGCGATATTGTTTTTTTTTTGTTGCATGGGCTTCGGCTCAATCTACCACATCGGCCTATGTCGCCCTTCCGCATCTGCGGTGGAAAGTGGCAGAGCTACAGCTCTGTTTGTGAGACCAGGATACATCCCAAACTCGTCTAAAGGTAACCCATACAAATTAGTGGAAGTATGGAGGTAGTTTTGTGGCAACAAAAACAAGGGGTAAATATGTCTAAATCTCCTAGATATAGGACAGACACTTCAAAACCTTATTCTTACATTTTCTGTATTTTTGACCATTTATGAATGTGTTATTCAATGCATTTCTATGGGCTAATTTAATATATACCTAAAGGGATCCAAAAATTCAAAATAAATTAAGTAAATGATCCATGGTATGACCTTCTTAAACAATTACCCCCCCAAACAGCTTAAACGTTTAAGAAATTTTAGAAAATGAGCAATTGTATTAGTATAAAATAGTATAATTTCCGTATTTGAATTATTTATTTTTGTAGTCATTTTTTCTCATCTTTAACAAGGGTGTCAGTAATTTCGGATCCCACTGTATGTAAAAAGATATTCATATTTGTGGATTAATTGACTTCTACCTGATCCCATTTTCGATCACAAACAAAGAAAATGCTGTCGGGTACATCAAGGTTTTTGTTTTGTGCCGGCCATCGGTTGAGACACAACATACTCTTGAATAAAGGGCGAGTGTCATGTTTTGGCTGATGGTACCACAAAGATGGTTGGAGGGCTTCACATCAGAGAATGTTGAGTTGAATGGAAATATCTGTTGTGTTAAATTAGGCTGTCAATCCTCCATAGGAAACTGATTTTAAATCATAGAAATGTATATGAAAAATATACTGCTCAAAAAATAAAGGGAACACTAAAATAACACATCCTAAATCTGAATGAATGAAATAATCTTATTAAATACTTTTTTCTTTACATAGTTGAATGTGCTGACAACAAAATCACACAAAAATAATCAATGGAAATCCAATTTATCAACCCATGGAGGTCTGGATTTGAACAAGTCAAAACAAGTCAAAATGAGGCTCAGTAGTGTGTGTGGCCTCCACGTGCCTGTATGACCTCCCTACAACTCCTGGGCATGCTCCTGATGAGGTGGCGGATGGTCTCCTCCCAGACCTGGACTAAAGCATCCGCCAACTCCTGGACAGTCTGTGGTGCAACGTGGCGTTGGTGGATGGAGCGAGACATGATGTCCCAGATGTGCTCAATTGGATTCAGGTCTGGGGAACGGGCGGGCCAGTCCATAGCATCAATGCCTTCCTCTTGCAGGAACTGCTGACACACTCCAGCCACATGAGGTCTAGCATTGTCTTGCATTAGGAGGAACCCAGGGCCAACCGCACCAGCATATGGTCTCACAAGGGGTCTGAGGATCTCATCTCGGTACCTAATGGCAGTCAGCCTACCTCTGGCGAGCACATGGAGGGCTGTGTGGGCCCCCAAAGAAATGCCACCCCACACCATGACTGACCCACCGCCAAACAGGGTCATGCTGGAGGATGTTGCAGGCAGCAGAACGTTCTCCACGGCGTCTCCAGACTCTGTCACGTCTGTCACGTGCTCAGTGTGAACCTGCTTTCATCTGTGAAGAGCCCAGGGCGCCAATGGTGAATTTGCCAATCTTGGTGTTATCTGGCAAATGCCAAACGTCCTGCACGGTGTTGGGCTGTAAGCACAACCCCCACCTGTGGACGTCGGGCCCTCATACCACCCTCATGGAGTCTGTTTCTGACCGTTTGAGCAGACACATGCACATTTGTGGCCTGCTGGAGGTCATTTTGCAGGACTCTGGCAGTGCTCCTCCTGCTCCTCTTTGCACAAAGACGAAGGTAGCGGTCCTGCTGCTGGGTTGTTGCCCCCCTACGGCCTCCTCCACGTCTCCTGATGTACTGGCCTGTCTCCTGGTAGCGCCTCCATGCTCTGGACACTACGCTGACAGACACAGCAAACCTTCTTGCCACAGCTCGCATTGATGTGCCATCCTGGATGAGCTGCACTACCTGAGCCACTTGTGTGGGTTGTAGACTCCGTCTCATGCTACCACTAGAGTGAAAGCACCGCCAGCATTCAAAAGTGACCAAAACATCAGCCAGGAAGCATAGGAACTGAGAAGTGGTCTGTGGTCACCACCTGCAGAACCACTCCTTTATTGGGGGTGTCTTGCTAATTGCCTATAATTTCCACCTGTTGTCTATTCCATTTGCACAACAGCATGTGAAATTTATTGTCAATCAGTGTTGCTTCCTAAGTGGACAGTTTGATTTCACAGAAGTGTGATTGACTTGGAGTTACATTGTGTTGTTTAAGTGTTCCCTTTTTTTTGAGCAGTGTATATAATATCGATAGTAGAATAGACATTACCATTTAATTTGACATTCGACGATGGGTGGACCAGCGGTCATCTTTGTGGTAGTAATTAGAAATAACAAACATTTAAATGGCATACCAGCTAAATTGCAGTGGTCTGAAGGGATCGGTCCATTCTATGAATTCTATTTCGATGATTGAAATGACGCCCACCCTGTTCAAGAGCATGTTGCGTTTCAACCGATGGCGGGGACAACACAAAAACCTCAGATGATGTGAAAAAGGGTATAAACAACAAAAGTATGTGAATATAAAAGAAATCTGTGAGTTTACGCGTTTTTAGATGATTGACCTGAAAGGTTTAAAAAGTAATACTTTTTTTTTCAATAAATAATCAAATAGTTTGACAACACTGTTTGTAAGCTTTTTAATGGTATCAAACTCAACTGTTGATCTTATCCAGTGATGAATACATGGATGTCTCATGGTATAGTGGGGTATGCAAAATGGCTAAACTTTGAGGACCTTTATCTCCTGAATGTTTTGGCATTTAATTCCAATAAGTCACTTTCTGACCACTTCTTCCATGGGCAAACATGTATGGAAAGTTTGTTGAAATCAAAAGGGATGCTGTCAAAAAGTTATTGAATTCAAATAGATTTACCAAATCGAAAACCTTTAATGAAAGGCATCAGGTAGAAGTAAATTAAACCATTAATACGTATATAATTTAGCATATTTTAGATGACCATGTTTTCAGGAATTTGATTGTATAATCTTGAAGCCCATTTGAGAAATAGTATGGGACATGATTCAGGAAGTAGGTGGGACATTCATAGCCTATACATCATGTTAAGCGGTCCAATGTTAAGCTGTTAAGTCAAGAAATGTCTCTCTCTTCTGTTTCTCAGCTAAACTCAGATTTTTGGGAGTGTGACATACAGATTGCAAAATCTAATTCAAACTAGAGCTAAAACATGCTAGCATACTGCTAACATACCTGTAGACTTCCAGTCATTGTGGTAACGTTAGTTAGCATTGGCTTGTGAAAATACCTCTAACATCCTTCATACTGCACTTAGAGACATAAAAATGTCATCCATTTGAATCTGTGGCTTGAAAAACAGCTTGAAAGTTTCTGAAAGAGTTTGTGTAACTCTCAATCTCAATGTTTCAAGTTACTTTGATATGAGTCTTCTAGTTCTTGGGAGCCACTCCATGTGTATGTAATACTTGAGCTGAGTTGAGTTTCTCAACTATCTAATGTCTATCAACTGTCATGAAAATACCTGTGAATACCTGTGAATTGATTGCAGTTATATATGAGGGCAAATGGGTTATAATTCATCATAGAACAAGAACCGGAAGTAGAGATCTCTTCTACTGTTACTTTTTCTATAAAAAAACACTGTTCGGTACTAGAATGTACTTCTGTCAAATGTGTCTCACGTGATTGAAAAGATCAAGTCTGTCTATCAGTGCAGCCCCTTTATAGCGCAGAGTGCCTGCTCCACTTATTCATTCATTGCTAGAGCTGTTTGGGCTGCATTGTTCGCTCCCCACTCATGCTGCACAGAAGTTAACGTACTTGAATAATGCAACACGGCATGTAGAAATGTTGAAACTGTCCATTACTTTTCGCAAAACAATGTCCATACAGGCTAGAACACTTTTACCATGCAAGAAGATACCGGTAGCTTCCAGCTTTAATTGTGGGCTAACTTTCCTTGATAGCTTACAGCTGAAGCAAACATCAATTCACTACCCTACTACTTTGTTTGTGATAATATGCTTACAATAATGCAAAATATGCTGGTTTCAAAGCTGATTGTCACCAAAAACATTATTCATTCACAGTCTTCCTCGCCACCAAAAACTCATTCACTTCTTCGTCTCCCTCACTTCCCGTCTGGTTTCCATAGCCACAGTCAGATTCCACAGCCACGTTCTGCCTCACAAATGACGTCATTATTGTCTAAAAGAGAGAGCGCACACTTTCATTGGAGGTTTCTTCTATGCAAATTACGTTGATCAGTACAATAAAATATGTTCTCCCAGCCGTTGCTAGTAAAAATGATTGTATGATTGTAAAATTGTACATGGCTGTCTCTAAAATAATTGACATAAAAATGTTCAAATGTAATGATATTGAACTCAAAAGATGCCCAATGATTGAACAAAGCAATAGCTGAGGTGTATCTGTCTGGATCAAGTGCCATTCTGTGACTGGCTAAACACGCCTTAGTTTTATTTTTTATTTTGTGGGACTGTTTTGATATTTAATATCATCATACTAAACCTGGTATCAGTATCTAAGTCAAAATTCTGGTATCGTGACAACACTACTCGGTGTATAGTCATACCAGGTGGAACATCATACTGGTCATTTTGTCTTTAAATATCCTTACATATGGAGCAAAGCTTCATGAGCTGTTTTGTGCCCTACAGTACATGTCAATGAAGCCTCAATTTGGGATGGTCCCTCTCTTATACACTACAGTGTTTTGACTTTGACGGCTAAGATCATTTGGAAGGACATATTTAGGAAGTCAATGGCTCGTTCATGCTCTTTTTTGCTCTCTGAGCTCAGTTCCTCCCCTTCACTTCATTGACATTCATCACATCAGTGAAATAAATGCCTAACCCTCTTTTTCTGCTCACTGACAGTGGAATTCTGTGGCCTGGTTGCGCAGCGCCGCCTTACCTTGTCAGGAGGTAGGGATTAGCAGTGTAATTAGTACACTTCTGAAAGTGACAATGGCTGGGTCTGTTCCCATCGCTATCTGCTTAGGGGATCAGCTGAACTGCCCCCATCTAAAATTGCCCCCATTTTTCTTCTATCCCGCAAACCACCATGCAGCAGGGACTCATGGTCAACGGAAATTAACTGTGATTATGAAGAGGAGTTTTGCCTCAATGTCCTGGAGTTGAATCAGTTTATGGGAATAATAATAGGTTCTTGTCCCCAGTAAAAAAAAATATTTACTAATGATTCAGCAATTTGTGACCAGCATAGAGCCTCACTCTCTTACTTATCTGAAAGGATAAACTTGTAAGCTTACCTCTCTGAAAGGCCCCTGAGTCTCTCTGTTTGAATAGCATCAAACTTGAATCAACCTTGTTGCCAAGGCCCTGCTGAGTTTGTATTTGAACAGATGCTAAGTAAAGGACTTGTGCAAAAGTGGGTCAAGTGGTGTATGGAGAGAGCTCAAGTGTGCGAAACTTGTTGATGGTCCTTGTCCTGTTCAGGGTTCCCCTTTTCCAATTGATGGTCCATTTGATGGTTTATTTGTCACAGTATCATCCTACATTGGGATTTTCTGTTCTCTAAAGCCCTATTCGAATGGGATAACTTTTACTGAGGGAGCTCAGGTGATGTAATTATGTGCACAAGCACAAACCACCATAATTTTAGTCCCGTCCGAATCTGCCACGTCAGTCATTTTTACTCAGTTACACCTGACAGAGCTGGTGTAACTGAGTCAGGTTTGTAGGCCTTGTTGCTCGCACACGCTTTTTCAGTTCTGCCCACACATTTTCTATGGGATTGAGGTCAGGGCTTTGTGATGGCCACTCCAATACCTTGACTTTGTTGTCCTTAAGCCATTTTTCCACAACTTTGGAAGTATGCTTGGGGTCATTGTCCATTTTGAAGACCCATTTGCGACCAAGCTTTAACTTCCTGACTGATGTCTTGAGATGTTGCTTCAATATATCCACATAATTTTCATGCCTCATGATGCCATCTATTTTGTGAAGTGCACCAGTCCCTCCTGCAGCAAAGCACCCACACAACATGATGCTGCTACCCCCCGTGCTTCACATTTGGGATGGTGTTCTTCGGCTTGCAAGCATTCCCCTTTTTCCCCCAAACATAACGATAGTCATTATGGCTAAACAGTTCTATTTTTGTTTCATCAGACCAAAGGACATTTCTCCAAAAAGTACAATCTTTGTCCCCATGTGCATTTGCAACCGTAGTCTGGCTTTTTTTATTGCTGTTTTGGAGCAGTGGCTTCTTCCTTGTGGAGCGGCCTTTCAGGCTATGTCGATATAGAACTCGTTTTACTGTAGATATAGATAATTTTGTACCTGTTTCCTCCAGCATCTTCACAAGGTCCTTTGCTGTTGTTGTGGGATTGATTTTCACTTTTCGCACCAAAGTATGTTTATCTCTAGGAGACAGAACACGTCTCCTTCCTGAGCGGTATGACAGCTGAGTGGGCCCTTGGTGTTTATACCTGCGTACTATTGTTTGTACAAATGAACGTGGTACCTTCAGGTGTTTGGAAATTGCTCCCAAGAATGAACCAGACTTGTGGAGGACTACAATTTTTCTGAGGTCTTGGTGGATTTCTTTTGATTTTTCCATGGTGTCAAGCAAAAGGCACTGAGTTTGAAGGTAGGCCTTGAAATACATCCACAGGTACACCTCCAATTGACTCAAATGATGTCAATTAGCCTATCAGAAGCTTCTAAGGCCATTACATAATTTTCTGGAATTTTCCAAGCTGTTTAAAGGCACAGTCAACTTAGTGTATGTAAACTTCTGACCCACTGTAATTGTGATACAGTGAGTTATAAGTGAAATAATCTGTAAACAATTGTTGGAAAAGTTACTTGTGTCATGCACAAAGTAGATATTAGTCCCGTGTGAATAGGGCTTAAGTAGGCCATGGACAACCATTCAAAGCTACAAATGTGACAAGTCAACATTTTGTTTGGCTTGTTACGTTCTTGTTATGAATGTTGTTTTAGGTGACACAACTTTGGCAGACCATTGCATATTTACTCTGATGTCTGGTGACTAATGCTTGCAGACATATTATGCAGTAAGATACATCGTTTATGTTTTCATTTCATCAACCGAAAAGGGAAGTTCCCCTCCATAGATTATTTTGCTGTTGGACAATGTGTGTTGAGGAATTGGTTATACGACGACCCCTTAAAATATTTAAGATGGCCTGTCTTCATTACTTCTCTCAAGGTCTCCTTATCTCCAGATGAATGTGCTTGGGACTTGTCTAAATAGGTCACTGGCTAACAAAGCAACTGTTTTTCTGATGTTTTGCAGACTGACAGAAAAGCTGTGATTCATCAGACCAATTTTCTTTTGGAGTGCGCTACAGTAGGTTGTGTTAGCAGAATCCAAAGTTTCATTGCTTTAAAGTCTGACCTCTTGAAAAGCCTTACAGGCCCCAACAAGAGGGACAATGGTGAGATGGAGGAATTGAAAAAGATAATTGTGTTATGCAATCCACTTCAGGGTTCATTTTCTCATGAATCATGTGGAGGAAATCACCCCCCCTATGAGTTTATGGTCACAATCTTTATAGGTGGGAAATCCCCTAGACAGTGTATTTATAGCCCATTATGTAAGGATTTAGTCCAGATTGTGACCCTTCTCTTAGGGCTGCACAATTAATCAAATTCAGATCTAAATTGCGATATTGTTATGTGCAATATCAATATCGCAAGAGCCTGCGATTTCCTCCTTTCTTTGACACTCCCTTAATAATATGACAGAAACTAAACTATGGTACCTCCTCCAATGAGATGCGTTAGGCTCTGTTCATTCACTCTCTACATGCACAGAGGATGCTGACAAATCAGAAGCATGCTCTCTCACTTTGGCACATGCTGCCCAATCACAAGCGTCCTTGCTTAGAGCACGCAGTTAGTCGGCAGGTAGCCAAGTGGTTAGAGTGTTGGACTTGTAACCGAAGGTTTGCAAGATCGAATCCCCGAGCTGACAAGGTAAAAATCTGTCATTCTGCCCCTGAACAAGGCAGTTAACCCACTGTTCCTTGGCCTGTCATTGAAAATAAGAATTTGTTCTTAACTGTCTTGCCTAGTTAAAAAAAAAGATGCTGGTGAGGAGAGAAAGAGCTTTACCAAAGACAGTGCAATATGTGGTTTAGAAACTCTGGCTTTACCTCCGTGTCAGAAACATGAGTGCTGCTAGTGCCAACAAGAAGGTCGATTTAGTGCCAAGGAAGGGCGCATCTGCAGTGGTTTGGCAGTATTTCGGCTACAGGCGAACCGATGTCAACCACATGCAAGTGTTGTGCAAAATGTTCCTCAGACTTGTGGAGACATCAATCAACACGACAAATGTATTCAATAATTTGAAGAAGAACCATCACCTACTTATTAGGATTGAATGGTAAAAAAAGCCAGACAGCAGCAAAGCCCCTCAGCCACAACCAGCAACCTATGCTAAACAGGCATTGATTGCCAATGCATTTTCAAGTGTAATGCCCTATGAAAAAAACATCCCGTAGACACAATCACTGAGGCTATCACATAGCCAAAGACATGTTTTCTATTTACACAGTCATAGACGGCTTCAAGGTGATAAAGGAGCTGGACAGGAGATACAAAATTTAATCTTGCACATATTTCTCCCAAGTTGCCATCCCAACACTGTATAACAAAATTAAGGGAGAAGTTGAAACGTCATGTTGAATGACTGGACCAGACTCCAATGTTTGGACACAGGCTGCACCTTGCAATCGGTAGGCTACGTGTTACATGTTTTTAAGGCAATTTTATTTACAAGTTCAATTATAATAATGATTTAACCTACTTAATTTTTTTCACTTTTTTAACTAGGCAAGTCAGTTAAGAACAAATTCTTATTTTCAATGACGCCCTAGGAACAGTGGGTTAACTGCCACACACATAATTATCTGCAATGTGCCAGTGCATTTCAAAAACAGATTCAACCAGAAAGACCAGGGAGGTTTTTCAATGCCTCGCAAGGAAGGGCAACTATTGGTAGATGGGTAAAAAAAGCAGACATTGAATATCCGTTTGAGCATGGTGACATTATTAATTACACTTTGGTTGGTGTGTCAATACAGCCATTCGCTACAAAGATACAGGCGTCCTTCCTAATTCAGTTGCCGGAGAGGAAGGAAACCACTCAGGGATTTCACCATGAGGCCAATAATGACTTTAAAACAGTTAGTTTAATGTCTGTGATAGAAGAAAACTGAGGATGGATCAACAACATTGTAGTTACTCCATAATACTAACCTAAATTACAGAGTGAAAAGAAGGAAGCCTGTACAGAATGCAAATATTCCAAAACATGCATCCTGTTTGCAGTAAGGCACTAAAGTAAAATTGCAAAAAATGTGGCAAAGAAATCAACTTTATGTCCTGAATACAAAGTGTTATGTTTTTGGGAAATAGATCACTGAGTACCACTCTTCATATTTCCAAGCGTGGTGGTGGTTGCATCATGTTATGGGTATTCTTGTCATCGGCAAGGACTAGGGAGTTTTTTTTAGGATAAAAAGAAACAGAATAGAGCTAAGCATAGGCAAACCTGGTTGTCTGTTTTCCACCAGACACTGGAAGACAATTTTGGCCCATTCCTCCTGACAGAGCTGGTGTAACTGAGTCAGGTTTGTAGGCCTCCTTGCTCGCACACGCTTTTTCAGTTCTTCCCACACATTTTCTATAGGATTGAGGTCAGGGCTTTGTAATGGCCACTCCAATACCTTGACTTTGTTGTCCTTAAGCCATTTTTCCACAACTTTGGAAGTATGCTTGGGGTCATTGTCCATTTGGAAGACCCATTTGCGACCAAGCTTTAACTTCCTGACTGATGTCTTGAGATGTTGCTTCAATATATCCACATCATTTCCCTTCCTCATGATTGCATCTATTTTGTGAAGTGCACCAGTCCCTCTGGCAGCAAAGCACCCCCAAAACATGATGCTGCCACCCCCGTGCTTCACAGTTGGGATGGTGTTCTTCGGCTTGCAAGCCTCTCCCTTTTTCCTCCAAACATAACGATTGTCATTATGGCCAAACAGTTCTATTTTTGTTTCATCAGATCAAAGGACATTTCTCAAAAAAGTACAAACTTTGTCCCCATGTGCATTTGCAAACCGTAGTCTGGCTTTTTTATGGCGGTTTTGGAGCAGTGGCTTCTTCCTTGCTGAGCGGCCTTTCAGGTCATGTTGAGCTAGGACTCATTTTACTGTGGATATAGATACTTTTGTACCTGTTTCCTCCAGCATCTTCACAAGGTCCTTTGCTGTTGTTCTGGGATTGATCTGCACTTTTCGCACCAAAGTACGTTCATCTCTAGGAGACATACCGCTCAGGAAGGAGATGCGTTCTGACAGCTGCGTGGTCCCATGGTGTTTATACTTGTGGACTATTGTTTGTACAGATGAATGTGGTACCTTCAGGCGTTTGGAAATTGCTTCCAAAGATGAACCAGACTTGTGGAGGTCTTGGCTCATTTATTTTGATTTTCCCATGATGTCAAGCAAAGAGGCACTGAGTTTGAAGGTAGGCCTTGAAATACATCCACAGGTACACCTCCAATTTACTCAAATTTTGTCAATTAGCCTATCAGAAGCTTCTAAAGCCAAGACATCATTTTCTGGAATTTTCCAAGCTGTTTAAAGGCACAGTCGACTTAGTGTATGTAAACTTCTGACCCACTGGAATTGTGATACAGTGAGTTGTAAGTGAAATAATCTGTAAACAATTGTTGGAAAAATGACTTGTGTCATGCACAAAGTAGATGTCCTAACCGACTTGACAAAACTATAGTTTGTTAACAAGAAATTTGTGGATAGGTTGAAAAACAAGTTTTAATAAATCCAACCTAGGTCTATGTAAACTTCTGACTGTATGTGTATTTTGGGTATGTGTTGTGAAACTGTTAGATATTACTTGTTAGATATTACTGCACTGTCGGAGATAGAAGCACAAGCATTTCATTACACCCGCAATAACGTCTGCTAAACACGTGTATGTGACTAATACATTTGATTTGATTTTGATTGGAATCAGAATTGAAATCAATAACCTATATAATTCCGTATGACTAGATTAATTTCCCTTATTATTCATCATTCAGACAAATAATCTCTGCTGAAAGCACAACTGACAGTTGTAGGATTAGTCAGCATGTAGCCCACAACTACATTTGTGATTTTTTTTTTCTTACGTTTAATTGTTAACTCAAATATGAATGCTTTGGGGGGTGGCGGGAGAGCCTGATGTTGAACAATCCCGGTCCGTGTCTGAAATCTGGCTTGTCTATTAGTTCCTTAAACTGCATATTGTGTAGTAATCGTACTACATACTATTTAGCACATACTGTTTAATAAAAAGTATGCAGTATGTCAAGGCTGAAACGTATTACTTATGGTTCCTTTCAAGACAACTGGGATCTCTGAAACAAAACAAGAAATAGTGTGACGTTGGTGATCTTCAGGTCAGAGAAGTTGGACCTCTAGGAAGATGCCAGAGTTTTTGACTTGTAATTCCAAGTTGGATGACCGTTCAAAACAATTTTTCCCAGTCAGAGCACATTTTTTTTCCGAGTTCCCAGATGTCTTGAATGTATCATCAGTTACGGCTCCACATATGAACCGGAAAGGATTGTCTATAGCCCCACCGAGTTTAGCCCCACCTTTCACTACAACTGAGTGCCTGAGTGTTGTTGTTTTGGGCTAATGTTAGCTAAGTAGCTAGTATTTGGAATGATGTATTTGGAGTAAACTTGAGTGTACCACAGGCTTACGCATGTATCAACTGAAGAGTCACCTGAAGCTTGAGAGGAATGGGAGATGCAGTAGAGCAATACAGTGCTGAGGCAGAGGGCTCATAATGAGGACGACTGGCGGCTACTATGAAATGTGTGTGTTGGGCTTTCTGGTGTCCAGAGCTGCTGAGGCATCACCCAGGTGTGTTCCATACATTGTGAAGTCCATTGTCTACACTACTCAGGCTGGCTCTACAAGATTGTCACCAGACTCCATCTTCATCAACCATCTCCCTGATCACCTTCCTCTGATCAAGCCATGAAAGTACAGCACCATTTATTTTATGTTAATGTTTAAAGTAAAACACACTAACAGTAGATGTACAGGTATTATTTAAAAAAATATAAACTTTTCAATGATGAAACACTTTGGGTTTAGAAAAAGTACTTCACCAAAAACAGTAGAAAATCAATAAATTAATACCTATAAATGCATAAATAGATACAACTATTTCTTAATCATGGCCTCTAAAGTGGCCATAAGGCGTGCCTCCCTGAAGTACATTAACCAAAACATGAGTAGAGCTGTGAACTTTCTGTAGCTAGACTTCCAGATACTTTACCAAATTGAAGTGCCAAGGTGAAACGGTAACGACTGCAGCTTAACATTACTTTCACCATAACAGGTTATGCGCAATGAAACTAGACCCATTCAGGCTGAAACTAATATTGCATGGCATGAACTAGGCTTGGGCGGTATACCGGGGTATTTGGAAATGGCCACGGGTTGGTTTTTCAATAGCGTCAATACGGTTAACTATTTCTTTAAAGTTTTTCAATAAATGTTTATTTGTAGAGACTGTTTAGTTAAATACCATTAGTCAACTTGTGCATTATGTTAGATCAAGCAAATTGCATTTCACCTGTAACATTATTTTACATTATGAATCTTACCGTAGTTCACCAGAACAGTTGAGCCAGTCACGTGTTTGTTTGTAAATTGCACAATGAGCGAAAGAGGGAGCAGGTGAGTCCAGCTTTGTATTGACAGGGGTCGTGTTTTATATTGAAAGTCAAGTTTTTTTTGCTTCAATAAAATGATCAGGGACGTGCAACTATAGATCTACTTAACAGAAAATACATTAGTGCAACATCAGGCAGAAAATTGCTTCATTTTCATCAGATGACAACAGAATTGCAACACTATTTGGCTGGTAACCACAAGAGTAAATGAGCTTACAATGGAAAAGCTTTTTTGTTGTTGTTGCAAAAACAGATTTGAACACCACCGCTGAAGCTTTCATCATCTTCCAAGTTGTTTTGTTGTTTACTTGAATAGATATAGCTGTCAAAACTCGCAGCCCCCCTCTTCCAATGCATTGTGGCTGCATCCAATGCAGTGTTTAGTGAATTCTGCTAGATGAAAAGCCGAAATGAGTACAAAATTCTGACATTAAAAGCATACCCGATTTTTGAAAATTCACATAATTTAAAACGTTCTATTTTTGAATACTGGGAATGCGTCATGCGTGATTGCATTGTTTCCCGCAATTGGTTGATTTCAGTAGCGTGTTCCCATATCTAATTGACGAATAGCAGAAATGAGTATGACATCCAGTATACTTGATATTCAAAATGTCACATACTATTAAACAAAACATTTTTGCATACTAAAACGGTCTACTATTTAGTAACAGCCCTTTATCTCCACTTTTGATTCATCTCTGCTCCCCTCCACTGAATTCCAATGGCCGTTAGCGCGGTATCCTTAGTGAACGGTCTGGCCTGTGAGGAATCCCCCGGCCTGCGAGGAATGTCCCGGTAGACAATAGAGCCTGGCTCACCTCTCTCACCACCAAGCTGGGCCCAGTCAGAGAAGGGAGGAAGAGACTAGAAAAAGGGGCTAAACCCAGGGCTCAGCGCAGGGATTGAGTGTGTGTGTGCTCTCGTTTTTAAGTGTATTTCTGGGCCTTTGTTGCAAATACATCTTTGATGTTTGGGATGAAAAGACCCCTCCCCTCCCTTGTCTTCCATAAGCATAGCTTTAGCCAGTTAAGGTGCATTTTGTGTCCCCTACACCGCTGGAACCTTCTAGTTACGCACAGGCTTTTTGTGTCGGTCTGCCTGGGAGCCTCTTTCACATGTAGCACTTTGGTAATGCCCAGCCTGAACATGATTGGAATGCTTTTTTCAATTGGTTTTTTACATATTTTTTTGTATAAAGGCTCTTTTGTTCCAACAGGATAATTAAGTTGGAATGTATTCCCATCAGGGGGGCTTGAGTTTGGGGATGAGAGGAAAGAGAGAGGGGGGGAGACAGACAGGCATGGGAGAGAGAAGGTCTTATCTGTCCAACACTTATTCCAACACTGTCGCAGCAGTTATAGCCATTGTCTTCCACTTTACAATTTTTTACCCCCAGAATTTTTTGTGGTCGTGGAGCAGTCTGCAGCCCCTCTTTGTTACTCATCAAGACACTAGCATTTCCTAAACCGCCGCCTTTGCATGCTTATTGTCCGGTCTTGTGTAGAGGCTGTTCTTCTACAAACACAATGACTTTCCTTCGTTTACAGAGGATTATGTAAATGAGTTCAATGAACATGAAAAGCTACAGCTTGTCCTCTTTTTCCTCTATTAGCCTTTCCGGAACACATTCCATAACCTTAAACAAAGGGAAAATGCCTTAGAATGAACTAAGAAAGTGAGTCATGCTGCGAGGTCGCAGACTGCTTGAACCGCAGGATCAGCTGACACGTCTTGACTTATCCTTCTCTGGATACTGGAGTCCAACTTAACTCTGATGCACGTACCGCAGTCATGGACTTTTCTGCTGAACTGTCAGTTTAGTTGAATATTCGTCACAATCCATTCGGCACATTCTATGCATGTTTGACTTAGATGTGGACCATGTAAGAACATTTAGTTAAGAATAGAAGCAATGATGTGTGCACAGTCAGCAGAATAAGGGCCATATTCAAATTCATCGGTTGTTTATCATTTGGAAGTGCAATAAAGCTCCTGAAAATGACTCTCTTTCAATTTCATGGTTGCAGAAGAATGCACCCCAAACGCCACGGTCCCATGGGCCTTTCGATGTTCAAACCAGTAACCATTTGTTGAGTCTCATTTCAGGATTAAGAGGTCAGAGATGGGCATGGATGGTTGATGGATAGACCCTAGTAATGCCTTCACTGCCTTGTGTTCTCAAAACAGGCTGAGTAACAACTTCTTGAAAAATCCTACCACTGAAGGAAACTATCTAGTTAGTAGACAGTTGCCATGTTTTACCTATGTTATAAATAAAAGATACTATCAACTGCTGTGTCCCAGTTATATCCTTAATGCATGTGAGGGATACTTACAGCCACCCGAGGTATCCTACATACCCCGGGAGGCTTTCACCTTCTGTGTCTGAGACTAAAAAAGAGCTTGGTGTGGGCTCACATTGGACGATGGCTTGTTGTTCCACGTAATACTCGCTTTCAGGATAGTCCTACTCCAAGCTTGTTTGTGTCTCTGGTTTCCTTCCTCAAGCTGAAGAAATCAAAGAGAAAACAGAGGTCCCAATGTAAACTGTCCAGACTATAAGGTATAAATGTTTGTAGAGCTGGCTCTCACACGCAAGAAACCCCTGGCGATACAACAGATTTGCATTCATTAAGCACACGATAGCGAAACATTTTGCATTGGAAAATGAAAACGAGGTCCTCTGAAATGTATGCACCACCCAGGCGCCTGGAATTCCCCCCTCTTACTTAGCGGGGGTAGAAGAGTTCCGATTCAGCTGTCTGCTTGTCCTGACTCACTGCTTTGCTTGCAGAGGAACTTTATTTCTTTTGGCATGAGTCACTCGTCGGAAGTACTTTTGTGAGTCTGTGAACATTTTTGGTGGGATATCAACACATGCAAAATGAACCATAATTGTCATTAAAGCGACTGATACCTATATCCAAACACCAGTCATTCTATTTCATGTCATTCTCTCATATCTATACTCCTTTGTCAAATACTGCACTTTGTTACTTGACTGTAAAGTGTAACTTCACCTTGCATTGGCTGTTGCCACAAAGTTGGAAGCACAGAATCGTCTAGAACGTAATTGTAGGGTTAAAATTTCACTTCACTGGAACTAAGTGGCCTTGCCCGAATCATGAAAAACAGCCCCAGGCCATTATTACTCCTCCACCAGACTTTACAGTTGGCACTATGCATTGGGGCAGGTAGCGTTTTCCTGGAATCCGCCAAACCCAGATTCGTCCATCGGACTACCAGATGGTGAAGTGTGATTCATCACTCAAGAGAACTCATTTCCACTATTCCAGAGCCCAATGGCCGTGAGCTTTACACCACTCAACACTTGGCATTGCGCATGGTGATCTTAGGCTTGTGTGCGGCTGCTCGGCCATGAAAACCCATTTCATGAAGCTCCCGACAAACAGTTATTGTGCTGACGTTGCTTCCAGAGGCAGTTTGGAACTCGGTAGTCAGTGTTGCAATGGAGGACAGACTATTTTTACGTGCTACGCACTTCAGCACTCGGCGGTCCCGTTCTGTGAGCTTATGTGGCCTACCACTTCATGGCTGAGCCATTGTTGATCCTAGAGGTCGACCGATTAATCGGAATGGCCGATTAATTAGGGCCGATTTCAAGTTTTCATAACAATCGGTAATCGGTATTTTTGGACACCGATTTGCCGTTTAAAAAAATTAAAAAATATTTATATATTTTTTTTATTTAAAAAATAAATAATTTACGCCTATATTTAACTAGGCAAGTCAGTTAAGAACACATTCTTATTTTCAATGATGGCCTTGGAACAGTGGGTTAACTGCCTTGTTCAGGGGCAGAACGACAGATTTTTACTTTGTCAGCTCGGGGATTCAATCTTGCAACCTTACGGTTAACTAGTCCAACGCTCTAACCACCTGCTTTACATTGCACTCCACGAGGAGCTTACCTGTTACACGAATGCAGTAAGAAGCCAAGGTAAGTTGCTAGCTCTAGCATTAAACTTATCTTATAAAAAACAATCAATCAATCAATCATAATCACTAGTTAACTACACATGGTTGATGATATTACTAGTTTATCTAGCCTGTCCTGCATTGCATATAATCGATGCGGTGCGCATTTGCGAAAAAGGACTGTCGTTGCTCCAGCGTGTACCTAACTATAAACATCAATGTCTTTCTTAAAATCAATACACAAGTATATATTTTTAAACCTGCATATTTAGTTAATATTGCCTAAAACTTTCCAGCACTAGGCCTAGGCTACTTGATTTAGGCCTAGTCACTGCGAATGACACGCTCCGTTCCATGGGCGCATAAAAAAACTACAGCCTACTGCGGTTGAAAAGTGGTGCCATGAACTTAATATTAAGAGGTGAGAAATACATTATATACTTACAGAAAACTGTCGCTCTCCTTTCTGTAACTAGAACAACAGTAGTTGCTTTGAAAACTGTATTTTTCCTGCAATAACATTTTGAGCAGCGGTCATATGCTTTTGTGCTGCTTCTCAGAATGCCTCTTTCCCTCCTCCATGCGCACAGTGGTGAAAGGGAGTGAGAGGCAGCAGCTGACAGCGAAAAAGGGACAGGCAGATACTTTCAGAACTGGAATTACCATAATGCATATGATGTTACTGTTGTTGACCAAATAATGGTTTTAGAACAATCTACAGAAATGTTGTGTAGAAAAGTCAGTAATTTTTGGATGATCGTCCCAGCTCTACAATATAATGTGCTTTATTCTCTTCCATTTGTCAGCACTTCAGTTTGGGTGTGCGTTGTGTTCTTTTGTTTTACCAATACCCAGTATATAATTCTATGAGTAAATTAATGTTTGTCGTCAAAGTAGAGCTAGCTTAAAATGCTAGAGGGAGCTTAGCTTGCTAACTGACATGAAGTTCCTTTGGCGTGACCACTCCAATGTTTCTGACAGACTGCATTTTTTCCACCTTTTCATCATTTTGATGGGGGCCCTTTGTTCCCATGTTCTCCTCAGAATTGCACGTCCAACCCCCACCCCCTCACCCCACATTCTCTTTCCTTTTCTGTTAGTCTTTTCTGGGAAAATGCCCTGTAATAGCAACAGGCAATTTTTCCAAGATAAATATGTACACTGCAAATCCCGAGGGGACAAACAGTCTGTCAGATGCACTTGATGAGTGATAGAAATGGTCATTGTTGCGAATGGAACATTTGTTAAAAGAACACCAAGGCCAAATTTGAAGGATGGCAGTCTTGTCTTTCCATACTGGTAATGGGTTCTTTACTCTTGAATTTTTTTAATTTAACCCTTATTTTGTCTTTGGAACTTTATGGATTTTGTTCCAGTTCTTCTCCTTCCAAACCAGATGTTATAATCCCAGAAGTCAACACCTCCACTTCCTGACTTCCCCCTCTGATCTGTCAGCTCTTCACTGAGGTGAGAGTGAGGCAGATGACATGACCTGCGTGCCAGCTCCGTTCATTCACATCCAAATGACAGCTCATCACCTAGCCAACCCCTCCCCTCCCCACCGCACACCCCCACCCTTTCTCATTGAGCTATCAAACCACAAAGCCCTATTCTCCTGTCCGACTCAGGGCGAGACAGACTACAGTGAGTACAGTCCATATTTCAGCTTTGACAATTTGTTCATTGTCAGAATCCACTGACTTGTGTCTTGTGAGCCTTCACTGAAACGATAGAATTCTTGGAACACAATAATTGTGAGGTGAAGCTTTGCCAGGTTAGAGTTTACAGTTCACCGAAAGGAAAATACTTTGGCTGGAATCCAACCCATTTATCTGAGGGGACAGGACAGGACGACATTTAGTCTCTGAATGGGGACTCTCCCTCATTTTTGTGTCTGATGTTATCAAAAAGAAGTCTTGACTTCCTCCGAGTGTTTGTATGTAGCACAAGTTGGGCAGCTGCCCTTGCACTGTTCCTCAAAGTACCCCACGCCCCCTTCCCAGCAAATCAGCTGATGTCTGCAATGTCCCCCACCCATCTCCCACCACCACCCCAATCGCTCCCCTTGCTCCTTTTCAATGGAGATTTAGAGCAGGGGAAGGCTCTCTTTCAGTTTGCAAGATTGATGGTGGTTTAAAAGACAGACTGGTCACAAACAAAGTGACAGGTGGATTTTGTGGTCAGGGTTCAACGCGGATGTGGTCGTCGACTGCAGGGCACAAAGCCCGGGCCCTCCGTTTGGGTCACACTGGAACGGACGACTTTCACCTCGGCTACTTGGGTGGTTACTCCCATCTAATCAGAATCGAACCAGGCTGACCCCAATTGGGGTTGGGTTAGGGTCAAGTGGTTGCTTTGCACAGCATCTTGGTGTGTGTGTGTGTGTGCGTGTGTGCGTGCGTGTGTGTGTGCGTGTGTGTGTGCGCGCTGACTGTGCCCCCATGCGCCATTGGTCAGTCATTTCATTGAATTGTAAAAGCAGTAGTTGTGGTGTAGTTCTTGGTGTGTGTGTGTGTGTGTGTGTGTGTGTGTGTGTGTGTGTGCGTGTGCGTGTGTGTACGTGCGCGCTGACTGTGCCCCCATGCACCATTGGTCAGTCTTTTAATTTAATTGTAAAAGCAGTAGTTCTTGGTGTGTGTGCATGTGCGTGTGTGTGCGTACGTGCTGACTGTGCCCCCATGCGCCATTGGTCAGTCATTTCATTGAATTGTAAAAGCAGTAGTTGTGGTGTAGTTCTTGGTGTGTGCGTGCGTGTGCGTGTGTGTGCGTGTGCGCGCTGACTGTGCCCCCATGCACCATTGGTCAGTCATTTCATTGAATTGTAAAAGCAGTAGTTGTGGTGTAGTTCTTGGTGACAGTTGCTAGTTATATAAGGTGTGCTCAACCCTTTTACACTAGAGATGGGCATTTGAAATATTTTGACTATATTTAATAATAATATTTAATATATCTAGACTTGTTTTCTTGTTTGCTGCGCGAGTCGGTACCGCTTTGCTTGTGCAGCAGGGCGGAGAATGGGCAGGGGCCTTTGTGTGTGGGGAGGGAGGTAGAGGTCTTCACGGGTCCAAAAAGTTGGACCTGTTCCGAAATGGACCTGGGGCTTTCCCACCTAGACCGAATATGCATAAAGTTTTTTTTTTAGTATAGAGACCTGTTTTGAATGGACCGAGGACAACTAGACCTGTTCTGTATAGACCTGGACGGATCCAGTTCCGGTTCAATCAGAGTGAGGGAAGAAAATATACTTTTTTTCAGCTACTTTATTTACTGGAGCTTATTAAGCGCAATAGGAAGGAGAGAGGTGCTGCTTTAGCAGGTGTGGAAGGGGCTGTACTGTGAGCGAGTGACATAGGGAGGGAGAGATGAGAGCGCAACCAACCAACCGACTTGCGCAATAGTAGACTAATAGCTGCCATAGCTAGGTTATTTCTCATCAAATATGATTACGTAGTACCTGTCTTGGACAGCATCAAACCGGGAGACGCTAGTTACTGTAAGCTAGCCAACAATAGCTAGTTCGGCTTTCTCATCCTACAGTTACAAATAACAACAACTCCATTCAGATTATAAAGCAGCCTGCCTGTTGGCTCTTGGTCATTGTAGCCTGTCCTTCTCCTTTAACTTTTAATTCCATCATTTTAATTCCATCTTCCATTGATTAGATATCTCCTAACTTTTGCCACTCACCGAGCAAGGCTCAATGACTTTAGCCAATTGCCTTGATGAGTTTTGATTGGCCAACAACAAGCTACACTCACCACGCTTCACTCTCGTGAAAAGCAAGAGCTGTTGCGTTTGGATCTGTACGGGCCCTTCCGGACAAGTCAGTTAAAATTACACATATCCGAGACCCGTGACAATTAGATCCGACCCAGACCCGTGACATTATTTAGAATTCTGGACCCGGACCCTCTCGGGTATTTGGATACAGGTGCATCCGTGAAGACCTCTAAAGGGGGAGAGAGAGAGAAAGTAGCTATACTCACGCGAGTTAGACAAACTTGTTGCTGCTATAGGTTATCTGTCATACCATCTGATAGTGCCTGTCTTGACTGTATCAAATAAATGTAAAGATGCTATCTAGGTTAGAACAACAGCGTCTGGTAAGACAAGGGGCTGCGGACTATGTATTTTTGTAAACAACAGCTGGTGCAGGAAGTCTTGAGCTCTTGCTCACTTGAGGTAGAGTTTCTCATGATAAACTGCAGACCACACTATCTACTGAGAGAGTTTTCATCTATATTCTTTGTAGCTGTTTACATACCACCACAGTCAGAGGCTGGCACTAAGATAGCATTGAATGAGCTGTATTCCGCCATAAGTAAACAAGAAAACGCTCACCCAGAGGCAGTGCTCCTAGTAAGCGGGGACTTTAATGCAGGGAAACTTACCCCAACCAGAAACCATGGATTACAGGCAGCATCCGCACTGAGCTAAAGGCTAGAGCTGCTGCTTTCAAGGAGAGAGACTCTAACCCGGAAGCTTATAAGAAATCCCGCTATGCCCTCCAACGAACCATCAAACAGGCAAAGCATCAATACAGGACTAAGATCGAGTCGTACTACACCGGCTCTGACGCTCGTTGGATGTGGCACGGCCTGCAAACCGGGCCGACTATTTTCTATGTGTATATCAATGATGTCGCTCTTGCTGCTGGTGATTCTCTGATCCACCTCTACGCAGAAGACATCATTCTGTATACATCTAGCCCTTCTTTGGACACTGTGCTAACAAACCTCCAAACAAGCTTCAAAGCCATACAACACTCCTGCCGTTGCCTTCAACTGCTTTTAAATGCTAGTAAAACTAAATGCTCTTCAACCGATTGCTGCCCGCACCATCCCGCCCGACTAGCATCACTACTCTGGACGGTTCTGACCTAGAATATGTGGACAACTATAAAAACGAGGTGCCTGGTTAGACTGTAAACTCTCCTTCCAGACTCACATTAAGCATCTCCAATCCAAAATTAAATCTAGAATTGGCTTCCTATTTCGCAACAAAGCCTCCTTCACTCATGCTGCCAAACATACCCTCGTAAAACTGACTATCCTATCGATCCTTGACTTCGGCGATGTCATTTACAAAATAGCCCCCAACACTCTACTCAGCAAACTGGATGTAGTTTATCACCGTGCCATCCATTTTATCACCAAATCCCAATATTCTACCCACCACTGTGACCTGTATGCTCTCGTTGGCTGGCCCTCACTACATATCCGTCGCCAAACCCACTGGCTCCAGGTCATCTATAAGTCTTTCACTCCAGTATTAATGCTAAATTGTAATTATTTTCGCCTCTAGGGCCTATTTATTGCCTACCTCCCTACTCTTCTACATTTGCACACACTGTACATAGATTGTCTATTTTTATTTTATTTTGTGTTATTGACTGTACATTTGTTTATGTGTAACTCCGTGTTGTTGTTTTTGTCGCACTGCTTTGCTTTATCTTGGCCAGGTCACAGTTGTAAATGAGAACTTGTTCTCAACTGTCCTACCTGGTTAATAAAGTATAATTTTTTTAAAATAAAAACCATTACAGACCACAAAGGGATGCACAGCCGAGAGCTGCCCAGTGATACGAGCCTACCGGACGAGCTAAACTACTTCTATGCTCGCTTCGATGCAAATAACACTGAAACCTCCATGAGAGCACCAGCTGTACCGGAAGACTGTGTGATCAAGCTCTCCGCAGCTGATGTGAGTAAGACCTTTAGACAGGTCAACATTCACAAGGCTGCAAGGCCAGACGGATTACCAGGACGTGTACTGGGAGCATGCGCTGACCAACTAGCAAGTGTCTTTACTGACATTTTCAACCTCTCCCTGTCCGAGTCTGTAATTCCAACATGTTTTAAGCAGACCACCATAGTGCCTGTGCCCAAGAACACTAAGGTAACCTGCCTAAATGACTACTGACCCGTAGCACTCACGTCTGTAGCCATGAAGTGCTTTGAAAGGCTGGTCATGGCTCACATCAACACCATCATCCCAGAAACCCTAGACCCACTCCAATTTGTATACCGCCCCAATAGATCCACAGATGATGCTGTGTCTATTGCACTCCACACTGCCCTTTCCCACCTGGACAAAAGGAACACCTATGTGAGAATGCTATTCATTGACTACAGCTCAGCGTTCAACACCATAGTGCCCTCAATGCTCATCAATAAGCTAAGGACCCTGGGACTAAACACCTCCCTCTGCAACTGGATTGTGGACTTCCTTATGGGCCGCCCCCAGGTAGTAAAGGTAGGTAACAACTAGAGGTCGATTGATTATGATTTTTCAACGCCAATACCGATTTATTGGAGGACCAAAAAAAGCCGATACCTATTAATCGGCCGATTTTTATATATATATTCAATACTTAATGAACACTTATTTTAACTTAATATAATACATCAATAAAATCAATTTAGTCTCAAATAAATAATGAACATTTTTCAATTTGGTTTAAATAATGCAAAAGCAGTGTTGGAGAAGAAAGTAAAAGTGCAATATGTGCCATGTAAAAAAGCTACATTTAAGTTCCTTGCTCAGAACATATGAAAGCTGGTGGTTCCTTTTAACATGAGTCTTCAATATTCCCAGGTAAGAAATTTTAGGTTGTAGTTATTATAGGAATTATAGGACTATTTCTCTATACCATTTGTATTTCATATACCTTTGACTATTGGATGTTCTTTTAGGCGCTATAGTATTGCCAGTGTAACAGTATAGCTTCCATCCCTCTCGCCCCTACCTGGGCTCGAACCAGGGACACATCGACAACAGCCACCCTCGAAGCATCTTTACCCATCGCTCCACAAAAGCCGCGGCCCTTGCAGAGCAAGGGGAACAACTACTTCAAGGTCTCAGAGCGAGTGACGTCACCGATTGAAACGCTATTAGCGCGCACCCCGCTAACTAACTAGCCATTTCACATTGGTTACACCAGCCTAATCTCGGGAGTTGATAGGCTTGAAGTCATAAACGGCTCAATGCTTGAAGCACAGCGAAGAGCTGCTGGTAAATGCACGAAAGTGCTGTTTGAATGAATGCTTACGAGCCTGCTGCTGCATACCACCGCTCAGTCAGACTGCTCTATCAAATATCAAATCATAGCCTTAATTATAACATAATAACACACGAGCCTTAGGTCATTAATATGGTAAAATCCGGAAACTAGCATTTCGAAAACAAAACGTTTATTCTTTCAGTAAAATATGGAACCGTTCCGTATTTTATCTAACGGGTGGCATTCCTAAGTCTAAATATTGCTGTTACATTGCACAACCTTCAATGTTATGTCATAATGATGTACAATTCTGGCAAATTAATTACGGTCTTTGTTAGGAAGAAATGGTCTTCACACAGTTCTCAACGAGTCAGGCGGCCCAAACTGCTGCATATACCCTGACTCTGCTTGCACGGAACTCAAGAGAAGTGAGACAATTTCCCTAGTTAAAAGAAATTCATATTAGCAGGGAATATTAACTAAATATGCAGGTTTAAAAATAGATACTTGTGTATTGATTTTAAAGAAAGGCATTGACGTTTATGGTTAGGTATACATTGGTGCCATGACAGTGCTTTTTATGCGAATGCGCTTGTTAAATCATCACCCGTTTGGCGAAGTAGGCTGTGATTCGATAATAAATTAACAGGCACCGCATCGATTATATACAACGCAGGACAAGCTAGATAAAGTAGTAATATCATCAACCATGTGTAGTTAACTAGTGATAATGTTAAGATTGATAGTTTTTTATAAGATAAGTTTAATGATAGCTAGCAACTTACCTTGGCTTCTTGCTGCACTCGCGTAACAGGTAGTCAGCCTGCCACGCAGTCTCCTCGAGGAGTGCAATGTAATCGGCCACAATCGGTGTCCCAAAATTTTAACTTGAAATCGGCCCTAATTAATCGCCCATTCCGATCGACCTCTAGTAACAACACATCCGCCACGCTGATCCTCAACACAGGGGACCCTCAGGGGTGCGTGCTCAGCCCCCTCCTGTATTCCCTGTTCCCTCATGACTGCACGGCCAGGCACGACTTCAACACTATCATTCAATTTGCCGATGACACAACAGAGACCTGGCCGCGTGGTGTCAGGACAACAACCTCTCCCTCAACGTGATCAAGACAAAGGAGATGATTGTGGACTCCAGGAAAGAGAGGACAGAGCATGCTCCCATTCTCATTGACGGGGCTGCTGTGGAGCAGGTTGAGAGCTTCAAGTTCCTTGGTGTCTACATCACCAACAAACTAACATGGTCCAAGCACACCATCACAGTCATGAAGCGCGCACGACAAAACCTATTCCCCCTCAGGAGACTGAAAGGATTTGGCATGGGTCCTCAGATCCTCAAAAGGTTCTACAGCTGCGCCATCGAGAGCATCCTGACTGATTGCATCACTGCCTGGTATGGCAAATGCTCGGCCTCCGACCACAAGGCACTACATAGGGTAGTGTGAACGGCCCAGTACATCACTGGGGCCAAGCTTCCTGCCATCCAGGAGCTCTATACCAGGCGGTGTCAGAGGAAGGCCCTAAAAATTGTCAAAGACTCCAGCCACCCTAGTCATAGACTGTTCTCTCTGCTACCACACGGCAAGCAGTACCGAAGGACCAAGTCTAAGAGGCTTCTAAACAGCTTCTACCCCCAAGCCATAAGACTCCTGAACATCTAGTCAAATGGCTACCCAGACTATTTGCATTGCCCCCCCCCCCCACTGCCAATATCTGTTTTCATCTACAGTGAGGGAAAAAAGTATATGATCCCCTGCTGATTTTGTATGTTTGCCCACTGACAAAGAACTGATCAAGTTTATTTGAACAGTGAGAGACAGAATAACAACAACAAAAAATCCAGAAAACGCATGTCAAAAATGTTATAAAATGATTTGCATTTTAATGAGCGAAATAAGTATTTGACCCCTCTGCAAAACATGACTTAGTACTTGGTGGCAAAACCCTTGTTGGCAATCACAGAGGTCAGATGTTTCTTGTAGTTGACCACCAGGTTTGCACACATCTCAGGAGGGATTTTGTCCCACTCCTCTTTGCAGATCTTCTCCAAGTCATTAAGGTTTCGAGGCTGACGTTTGGCAACTCGAACCTTCAGCTCCCTCCACAGATTTTTTTATCGATTAAGGTCTGGAGACTGGCTTGGCCACTCCAGGACCTTAATGTGCTTCTTCTTGAGCCACTCCGTTGTTGCCTTGGCCGTGTGTTTTGGGTCATTGTCATGCTGGAATACCCATCCACGACCCATTTTCAATGCCCTGGCTGAGGGAAGGATGTTCTCACCCAAGATTTGACGGTACATGGCCCCGTCCATCGTCCCTTTGATGCGGTGAAGTTGTCCTGTCCCCTTAGCAGAAAAACACCCCCAAAGCATAATGTTTCCACCTCCATGTTTGACGGTGGGGAGGGTGTTCTTGGGATCATAGGCAGCATTCCTCCTCCTCCAAACACGGTGAGTTGAGTTGATGCCAAAGAGCTCCATTTTGGTCTCATCTGACCACAACACTTTCACCCAGTTGTCCTCTGAATCATTCAGATGTTCATTGGCAAACTTCAGACGGGCATGTATATGTGCTTTCTTGAGCGGGGGACCTTGCGGGCACTGCAGGATTTCAGTCTTTCACTGCGTAGTGTTACCAATTGTTTTCTTGGTGACTATGGTCCCAGCTGCCTTGAGATCATTGACAAGATCCTCCCGTGTAGTTCTGGGCTGATTCCTCACCGTTCTCATGATCATTGCAACTCCACCAGGTGAGATCTTGCATGGAACCCAGGCCGAGGGAATAATCGCACCAACTGTAGTCACCTTCTCACCAAGCTGCTTGGTGATGGTCTTGTAGCCCATTCCAGTCTTGTGTAGGTCTACAATCTTGTCCCTGACATCCTTGGAGAGCTCTTTGGTCTTGGCCATGGTGGAGAGTTTGGAATCTGATTGATTGATTGCTTCTGTGGACAGGTGTCTTTTATACAGGTAACAAGCTGAGATTAGGTGCACTCCCTTTAAGTGTGCTCCTAATCTCAGCTCGTTACCTGTATAAAAGACACCTGGGAGCCAGAAATCTTTCTGATTGAGAGGGGGTCAAATACTTATTTCCCACATTAAAATGCAAATCAATTTATAACATTTTTGACATGCGTTTCTCTGGATATTTTTGCTGATATTCTGTCTCTCACTGTTCAAATAAACCTACCATTAAAATTATAGACTGATCATTTCTTTGTCAGTGGGCAAACGTACAAAATCAGCAGGGGATCAAATACTTTTTCCCCTCACTGTATGTATAGTCACTTTAATTAACTCTTTCTACATGTACATACTACCTTAACTAACCGGTGCCCCCGCACATTGACTCTGTACCGGCACCCCCCTGTATATATTGTTATTTTTTACTGCTGCTCTTTATTTACTTGTTACATTCATCTCTTATTCTTATCCGTATTTTTTAAAACTGCACTGTTGGTTAGGGGCTCGTAAGTAAGCATTTCACTGTAAGATCTACACCTGTTGTATTCGGCGCATGTGACTAATACAATTTGATTTGATATCTACGCTAGCCAGATAAGTTAGCCAACTAACTAGCTAGCAAAGCTAATTGGAGGCAATTTTGCTGCTCTTCATATCCTTTTGCACAACAACTCCATTCCGATGAAAAAAAATTGCCTACCTGTTGGTTACTCGTTTTAGTCTACTCCTTTCATTAAGGTAGCTTAATTCCATAATTTGAATTCCATTTTGCGTTGATTAGAAATATCCCACTTCGTCTGCTAGGCTATATATGGAGCCTCTGACTGTAGTGCCTCTGATTGCCCGACAATAACAACAAGCTACAGGCATGGAACATGTGCAGGCTACTGGTGTCTTTATTTAGGCACACCTTTTAAAAAACAACTTCAAAGTTAAAGTCATGGTATAAACAGTACTTGTATGTAGCGATGTCACATGAATAATTGTATTTAATTCCGGCAAAGCCTTTTCATTGTTAAAATATGGCTATAATACTCTTGCAAGTTATCAATATTAAAGTTTGTTCCTATATTAGATGAATCGATTAACCGTGCCCTTCCCTATTTTTCCACTAGCTCCAAATAAGCCCAATTCTTAAACCACCTCACCCTTCACTCTCAGTAAATATTTAGCCAGTCAGTCTGAACCCACAGGGGCCTCTTTACCTCTGTGACCCCACCTGCCCAGCCCTGTCCAGTCGGTCACAGACAAGCAGACATCTGGATTCCTGGTGGGGAGTGCCAGTTTGTTCATTCTGGGTCTGGGAAGCAGGTAAAATATTAGCAGTAGTTGGTTCACTCCTCACCTCTACACTCCACTGGCTTTCTGGCACAAAATGGCTACTGGCGACAGTGGCATCACAAAGGTGGGTGTTGCTGCACATTGGTGACATGGATGAAGTGAACTTCCTCCCCCTCAAATCGTAAAGCGCTTTGAGCACCTGTAAAATAAACTATAAATCACATCCATCAAGAGCTCCTATGCTCAGTTGCCCTCTGTGGATGGAATGATGGTTTGCGCTCAGTCTTGTCCATGGCCGTGTTTGAATATCCCCTTAATTTATCCGTTGCTCAAAGTGATCACTGATCCAGCCATTCACAGAGGAAGGAAGAATGCATTCTTAAAAGGGATAGTTCAACCACATGACGAAATAGGTATTTGAACATGGCCCATGTCCCGAAGTCCCATGACCCCTGATCTTGGTGGCCTCTGCTCCTCGCCCCTGCCCATGTTCCGTCTGAACTGTGTGAACAGATCCGTCCTGCGGGCTGCCCCTTAAGCCCTGCTAATAGTCTTGTGATTGAGCCTCTCCACTTCTAATGAGGTTGAAGACTCTGTGGCTGGCTGTGGCACCCCGCAGAGCTCTCCCGGATTTGAGGACTCCCTCTTGTGTTAGAAGGGCTGTATTGCATTGCATTGGTGAATTGGATAGAATTTGTTGTTCACGATTCGTTTTTGGACCTCAGGTGAGTAGGGATGTGCTACTGTTTAAAAATAGGATGTATTATCAAACATCTCGCACTGTATAAATATATTTTGTGGCCTCATTTAAGAATATTATGTAGATTTGGCAGCATTTTGAAGCAGAATTCTCACACATACATAATATTGGCGCACACAGCATGTTAGTTTTTGATCCAGTAAGAGGGGGAAAAAAAGGAGGCATTATGATTGTTCAGTCGCGTCATTCAGGATACATTGTAACAAAGAACACGATCCTGTGGTCTGACTGGTGCTTATGAGATCAATATTGCAGAATTGTTGAAAGGTTTTTGCTCTGGGGTTGGCTGCTGACTTGTTAGACGTTTATTACGAAAATAAGCAGTTTTATAATTAATTTATCTCAGTAAACATTGTGTATGGGCCTGCTGGTGGATTTTTCTGTTCACCCCCTCCCCTGAAGAAAGCCCCCTCTCCACTCCGTTTATTGACATTGGATGAGAGGCGTTGAGCTTCAGGATAGGCAGCAGTTGCATTGTCGTTGTGCACACACCTACCAATCCCTCTGTTCGTTTACCTGCACAATCACATGCTTTATCTGACAGGAGGTGCCAGCGGGTTCACTGTTGACAAGCCTTATTAATACACGTACAGCGCATGTTTATGTTTCCACAGGTGTCTCTTTGTTCGGGGAAAGTCTCTCCCTCTATCTTTCTTGCTCTCTCTCTCCTCGCTCTCTCTACCTCTGTCTCTCTCTTACCTCTCTACTCTCTCTTTCTATATTGTAAGCACATGTTCTTTTATCCGTTTGGATCAAGGCCCAATTATGTCAGGGTTTTCATCACGACCACTTCAAATCAAATAAACTAATGTTCTATTACATTTATATATCTTCTAAATCGTATGTATTACGGTTACACCTACATTTTTACCAATTGGAGGAACTGTTGGTCCATAAATACAATTCTATGCAGATATCCTTCAATATTTGTAAGCAATCGGATCTCTAGTGGTTTGTGTTGGGTTACAGTCAGCCCCACTTATTAAGTTATAGAAATGATTAATATATCAGCCATAACGCATTTTAACATTGGTCTCATTTGATTAAGTATGGCAAAGTTATCACTTTCTCAAAATGTATTGTAGAGTACAGTTATTTGGTCATACATTAGGCAGCACAGGGAGCCACTTGCATGAAGCTGACTTTTCATCCACTGCTGTGTGAATTAAATCTATACATCAGGGCAGTATTCTAGCAGCGATTCTGTCCTGGGTGCATTTTGGAAGGAATAGTGTAACATTGTACTGCGTGTGTTCTTGTTATTATTTATTTATTTATTATAATTATAAGCTTCTAACACTTTTATTGGTTTCATAATACCATCATCGTTTTAAGAACGAGTCAGAACATGGTCTACTGTAAGTCGCTCTGGATAAGAGCGTCTGCTAAATGACTAAAATGTAAATGTAATGGTTGTGTCAATGGCAACTGTAGAGAAAGTGTGAATTCATTGATATGTTATAGCTATCATACTGTATCCATGTTATAACACAATTCAACTAGTTACTAGTGTAAATAAATAGAGTAGTTATAGCAGTTCCTCATTTCACTTTGTTGGATCACCAAGTGATGGTCCTGCCATACATGGATTAGTTCGAACCATAGAGAGTGAGTTTAGCCATTGTGGTTTCAAAATAATAGTGTACAAAACTTCATAATTTCAGGGTTGCTCTATATGAATTCAATCACTTTCTAAAAGCACATCCTTTTGATGGTAGAAGTTGTCAGAAAGTGACATCTGAGGTGTTTGTGTTGTGCCCACCATTGGTTGAGATACCTCCAGGATTAGAAGTAGAATCCAGTTGCTCATCATTTACTGAGCGGAATGCTTGGTGGCAGGAACATAGTGTCCCAGCTCTAAAGTTGGTCAACCTCCCTCTTTTTCTTTATTTCTCCCTCTTTCTTTCTCTCTCCCCTCCCTCCCTCTCTTTTCCCCAATCCCTCTCTTTCCCTGTCTCTTTTTCCTCATCCTTTTCTTTGCTCTCTTCCCCTCCATCCTGTCTTTCTCTCTCTCTCCCCCCTCTCTCTATCTTTCTCTGTACTGTATCTATTTGACTGGACTGAGCACTATGGGCTACATTCTCCCCTGTTGTTCAGGAATGTAGCAATGAAGGCGGGGGATGCTGCTTCTGCTTGCCTGAGCAGGACCACGAGACCACGTAGGGCTGAGCTGGCTCTTGGGTTTGTCTGTACAGGTTGGGTTTGTCTACGAAGAACGAGTCCGCCGAGAGCAGACCTGAAAGATGTCAGTCAAATTAACTCCCCTCCCTTGGTTGGAGCCCCCTCTACCCCTCGTTGTCCTCCTCTATCTCCATAAATGCAGCTGAGCTGCGACACATCTCTAACAGCATCTGCGAAAGGCCTCCTTCCTTATCTGCCAGAAATGGCTTTGTGATGTCTCTCCTTGTTATAGCCTTTTCAAACACTCCTTCAGGTGCTGCGATAGTGCCCTGGGGAACTTGTGCACACACACACACGCACAGAATTTTACATACAGTCTATGCACACCACATATTTATATTCCAGACTCTGACATTGCTCGTTCTGACATTGCAAGTTCTGATATTTCTTAATTTTTGTCGTTGATTTTTTGTATATTATTATTGTACTGTACTGTTAGACACTTACTGCACTGTTGGAGCTAGAAACATAAGCATTTCACATCTGCTAATCTGTGTACGCAACACCTAAACTTTGATTTGATTTTGAAGATGGCGTCTACAGCATTTCTCAATCCATTGCTGGAATGCTCATTGCGGTGTGCACATTTTTGCTCTTGCCCAGCACGAACACACCCAATTCAACTTTGTTTATTCTTTGTGTTGGTGCTGGGCTAGAAGACAAAAGTGCACCCTCAGTGGGTCCCCTAGTTATGGATTGACAAACACTGCTATAGGCATAGCAGTTCTGGGATGATGACCTCCTTTTAGAAGGCGTTTTGAGATGTTCCTTTGAGTGCTGCCATCTGCTGGAATGGGTTACCACTGATGTCTTCATGACACCATAGCTATGGTAACATCCTTGGCTTTCATGCAGGACATGAGGAGAGTTGAGAGGAAAGCTATACCTGAATTGTCTATTTTTCTCTATGCGGTGTAGCAATCAGAATTTATGTTTTATGGGAGTACTCGCCTACTAGACATTTTTGTCAGCTGAAGGGGTGTAAGTTGTTGGACAGGGACAAGATACTCCTATCTCCTGCAATCTTATTTTATGTTGTGGATATTTGTCATGGACAGTCGTGGGAGATGTTTGGCTTGTCTAGACTTCCTGAACTGGTTTTAATTATTATTATTATAGGACTTATATTAATTCATTTCCACAGTTTCCTGGTGTAGGAAAATAATACTATACATTTCTCTCAAATGTACCACCTTTAATGAATTAATCTAAGTCCTATAATGTCACCCTTTATCTCTTGAGACAATCAGGTGTCTCGTGCAAAATCGATTTTATTTCAATGAAACTGTGTAAAGCTTAAGTACGTGTGTGTGTGTGTGTGTGTGTGTGTGTGTGTGTGTGTGTGTGTGTGTGTGTGTGTGTGTGTGTGTGTGTGTGTGTGTTTAAGGTGTTCTATTATTTTTATGTATACTTTATTATCTCAAATTGCTTCATAAACAACACGTGTAGACTAACAATGAAATGGGGTTACTTACAGGCCCTTCCCAACAATTCAGAAAGAAAAGTATAACAATTATGGAAAAAAATAACAAAAGTAATAAATACACATTGAGTAAGAATAATTTGTCTATATACACTCGGGGTTCCAGTACTGAATCGATGTGCATGGGTACGAGGTAATTGAGGTACAGTAGATACAGCTGCGTTACAGCCTAAATTCAACATTTATTACATTCATTTTGTTCTCACGCATCTACCCACAATACCCCATAATGACAAATTGAACATTTTTGCAAATTTATTGAAAAATTACATAAGTATTCACACCCCTGAGTCAATACTTTGTAGAAGCACCTTTGGCGGTGATTACAGCTTTGAGTCATCTTGGGTATGTCTGTGTCAGCTTTGCACATCTGGATTTTACGCGCTACGCACTTCAGCACTCAACACTCGTGTGGCCTACCACTTCGCGGCTGAGCCATTGTTGCTCCTAGACGTTTCTACTTCACAATAACAGCACTTACAGTTGACAGGGGCAGCTCTAGCAGGACAAACTACTTGTTGTAAAGGTGGCATTCTATGACGGTGCCATGTTGAAAGTCACTGAGCTCTTCAGTAAGGCCATTCTACTGCCAATGTTTGTCAATGGAGATTGCATGGCTGTGTGCTTGATTTTATACACCTGACAGCAACGTGTGTGGCTGAAATAGCAGAATCCTCTCATTTTAAGGGGTGTCCACATACTTTTGTATTTCGGAGATCTACGGAAATTCCTTGGACTGCATGGTATAGTTTTTGCTCTGACATGCACTGTCAACTGTCAACTTTGGGACCTTATATAGGTGTGTTTCTTTCTAAATCATGTACAACTTATTGAATTGGCCACAGGTGGACTCCAATCAAGTTGTAGTGACATCTCAAGGATGATCAAATGAAATTGGATGCACCTGAGCTCAATTTGTAGTGTTATAGCAAAGCAGTGTGAAAAGTTATTTAAATGAGATATTTCTGTATTTCATTTCCAATAGATTTGACAAACAATTTATCACTTCGTCATTAAGGGGTATTGTGTGTAGATGGGTGAGAAAAAAAATCTAATTCATTTTGAATTCAGGCAAACAAAATGTGGAATAATTGAAGGATTATGAATTCTTTCTGAAGCCACTGTATGTACATAGAGGTAGGGGTAAAGTCACTATTCAACAGGATCGATAAGAAACAGTAGCAGCAGCGTATGTTATGAGTCAAGAGTTAGTGCAAAAAGGGTCAAAGCAGATAGTACAGGTAGGGATTTGGTTAACTATTTAGCCATCTTATGGCTTGGGGGTAGAAGCTGTTCAGGCTCCCTTTGGTTTCAGACTTGGTGCATCAGTACCACTTGCCCTGCAGTAGCAGATAGAACAGTCTATGACTTGGGTGGCTGGAGGCTTTGACAATTTTTAGGGCCTTCCTCTGACACCGCCTGGTATAGAAGTCCTGGGTGGCAGGGAGCTCGGCCGTACAGACTACCCTTTGTAGAGCCTTGAAGTTGGATGCCAAGCAGTTGCCATATCAAGTACTGATGCAGCCAGTCAAGGTGGTCTCAAAGGTGCAACTGATTCACTTTTTGAGGGCCCATGCCAAATCTTTTTAACTTCCTGTGGGAGAAGAGGCATTGTCGTGCCGACTGTGTTGGTGTGTGTTGACCATTTTTATTCCTTAGTGATGTGGACACCAAGGAATGTGAAGCTCTCAACCCGCTCGGACCTCCGTTTCCTGTAGTTCACGATCAACTCCTTTGTCTTCAGACATTGAGGGAGAGGTTGTTGTCCTGTCACGACACTGCCAGGTCAATGACCTCCTCCCTATAGGCTGTCTAATCGTCGTTGATCAAGCCTACCACCATCGTGTTGTCAGCAAACTTAATGATGGTGTTGGTGTCGTGCGCAGCCACGCAGTTGTGGGTAAACAGGGAGTACAGGAGGGGACTAAGCACGCACCCCTGAGTGGCACCCGTGTTGAGGATCAGCTTGGCGGATGTGTTGTTGCCTACCCTCACCACCTGGGGGCAGCCCATCAGGAAATCCAGAATCCAGTTGCGTAGGGATTTGTTGAGTCCCAGAGTCAGGAGCTTAGTGATGAGCTTGGAGGGCACTTTGGTGTTGAACGCTGAGCTGTAGTCGATGAACAACATTCTCACATAAGTGTTTCTCTTGTCAAGGTGGGGAGAGGACAGTGTGGAGTGTAATAGAGATTGTGGATCTGTTGGGGCAGCATGCGAAATGGAGTGGGTCAAGGGTGTCTGGGAGGATGGTGTTGATGTGAGCCATGACTTTCAAAGCATTTCATGGCTGCAGATGTGAGTGCTACGGGGAGTTAGTCATTTAAACAGGTTACCTTTGCGTTGTTGGTCACAGTAACATGGGACTATGGTTGCCTGCTTGAAACATGTAGGGATTACAGACTGGGTCAGGAAGAGGTTGAAAATGTCAGTGAAGACACTTGCCAGCTGGTCAGCACATGCTCTGAGTATGCGTCCTGGTAATCTGTCTGGCCCCGTAGTCTTGTGAATGTAAACCTGTGTAAAGGTCTTACTCACATTGGCTACAGAGAGCGAGATCACGCAGTCGTCTGTAACAGCTGGTGCTCTCATGCATGGTTCACCTTTGCTTGCCTTAGCTCGTCTGGTAGGTTTAGGCAGCTCGTGGCTGGGTTTCCCTTTGTAATTCGTGATACTTTGCAGGCCCTGCCACATCCGACGAGTGTCAGATCCGGCGTAGTAGGATTCAATCTTAGTCCTGTATTGCTGCTTTGACTGTTTGATAGCTCGTTTGAGGTCGTACCGGGATTTCATATAAGCGTCCGGATTAGTGTCCCGCTCCTTGAAAGCGGCAGCTCTAGCTTTTTGCTCAGTCGGATGTTGCCTGTAATCCATGGCTTCTGCTTGGGATATGTACATCATCGATGCATTTATTAATGAAACCGGTCTCTTGTATGGTAAACTCCTCAATGTTATTGGATGAATCCCAGACAAACAGTACCAGTCAAAAGTTTGGACACACCTACTCATTCAAGGGATTTTCTTTATTTTTACAATTTCTACATCGTAGAATAATAGTGAAGACATCAAAACTATGAAATAGTACATATGGAATCATGTAGTAATCAAAGTGTTAAACAAATCAAAATATATTTTATATTTGAGATTTTTCAAACTAGCCACCCTTTGCCTTGATGACAGCTTTGCACACTCTTTGCATTCTCTCAACTAGCTTCACCTGGAATACTTTTCCAACAGTCTCGAAAGAGTTCCTGCATATGCTGGGCAGTTGTTGGCTGCTTTTTCTTGACTCTGCAGTCTAACTAATCCTTAACCATCTCAATTGGGTTGAGGTCGGGTGATTGTGGAGGCCAGGTCATCTGATGCTGCACTCCATCACTCTCCTTCTTGGTCAAATAGCCCTAACACAGCCTGGAGGTGTGTTTTGGGTCATTGTCCTGTTGAAAAACAAATTATAGTCCACTAAGTGCAAACCAGATGTGATGGCGTATCGCTGCAGAATGCTGTGGTAGCAATGCTGGTTAAGTGTGCCTTGAATTCTAAAGAAATCACAGCAAAGCACCCCCACACCTCCTCCTCCTAGCTTCACGGTGGGAAACACACATGCGGACGTCATCTGTTCACCTACTCTGCATCTCACAAAGACACAGCCGTTGGAACCAAAAATCTCAAATTTGGACGTCGTAAGTACAGATTTCCACCAGTCTAATGTCCATTGCTTGTGTTTCGTAGCCAAAGCAAGTCTCTTATTCTTTTTCATGTCCTTTAGTAATGGTTTCTTTGCAGCAATTCGACCATAAAGGCCTGATTCTCCTCTGAACAGTTGGTGTTGAGATGTCTATTAATTGAACTCAGTGAAGCATTTATTTGGGCTGCAATTTCTCTAAAGAACTTATCCTCTGCAGCAAAGTAACTCTGGGTCTTCCTTTCCTGTGGCGGTCCTCATGAGAGCCAGTTTCATCATAGCTCTTGATGTTTTTTGCAACTGCACTTGAAGAAACTTTCAAAGTTCTTGAAATGTTCCAGATTGACTGACATATCTTAAAGTAATGATGGATTGTAATTTCTCTTTGCTTATTTGAACTGTTCTTGCCATAATATGGACTTGGTCTTTTACCAAATAGGGCTATCTTCTGCAAACCACCCCTACCTTGTCACAACACAACTGATTGGCTCAAACGCATTAAGAAGGAAATAAATTCCACAAATTAACCTTTAACAAGGCACACCTGTTAAATCAAATGCATTCCAGTTGACTGCATGAAGTTGGTTGAGAGAATGCCAAGAGTGTGCAATGCTGTCATCAAGGCAAAGGGTTGCTACTTTGAAGAATCTCAAATCTAATTTGATTCGTTTAAAAAATGTTGGGTTACATTATTCTATATGTGTTATTTCATAGTTTTGATGTCTTTGCTGTTATTCTACAAGAAAATAGTAAAAAGAAAGAAAAACCCTTGAATGAACTGGTGTGTCCAAACTTTAGATTGGTACTGTATTCCAGTCTGCTACCAAAACAGTCCTGTTGCTTAGCTTTTGCTTCATCGAACCACTTCTGTATTGAATGCGTCACTGGTACTTCCTATTTGAGTTTTTGCTTATAAGCTGGAATCTGGAGGATAGAGTTATGGTCAGATTTTCCAAAAGGAGGGCGAGGGAGAGCATTGTATGCAGTTCTGTGTTTGGAGTAAAGGTGAACTAGAATTTTGTCGCCTCTAGTTGCACAGGTGACATGCTGATAATGAGATGAAAACGGATTTCAGTTTCACTGGATTAAAATCAAAAGCCAGGAAAAGTGCTTCCTCTGGGTGTGCATTTTCTTGTTTGCTTATGGCCATATACAGCTCGTTGAGTGCAGTATTAGTGCCCGCATCCGCATGTGGTGGTAAATAGACAGCTATGAAAAATATACATGGAAACACTCTTGGTAAGTAGTAGGGTCTACAGTTTATCATGAGTTATTCTAACTCAGGCGATCTAAAACTCAAGACTTCCTTAACATTATAGATTGTTCACCAGCTGTTGTTAACAAAGAGACACCCCCCCCCCCCATCTTACCCAAGTCTGCCGACCGGTCTTGACGATGCATGGAAAAGCCAGCGGGATGTATATTATACATGTCCTTGTTCAGCCACGAAAATTACAGTTCTTCAGGTGCCGTTGATAGGATAGTCTTGAATGGATCTCGTCCAGTTTGTTCTCCAGTGACTGTACATTTGCCAACAGAACGGAGGGCAGAGGTTGTTTATTTGAAGGCCAACGTAGTCTAGTCAGGATGTCAGCTCGTTTGCCACTTTTGCGCCGTCGCTTCCTCTTTCGAGTCACTGGGATTAAAGCCGGGTCCAGAGTAAGCAGAATGTCCAGAGTTGCCGACTAGTTGAAGTAGAAATTGTCATCCAAATCGATGTTAGTGATCGCTGTTCTGATCTCTAGAAGCTGTTTTCGGTCAAAGGAGATTATGGCGGAGACATTATGTACAAAAAAAACAAAATGGCTGCTTTCTACTTCAGCGCTATCATATTAATCAGCTCACCTAATTAGTGTATGACCACAAAAATATAAGGATGTATGTTTGAACAAACTTTTCTAAGGGCTATGTTTGCCCACAATCAAGTCTCCTTCTCAGAAGGACGTAAGATATCTCATCAGCAAACAGTCACATCGAGATTAGGAGGAGACATTAGTCATTACAGTTATGAATCACCTGGACCACCCTCCCTATTTGTCGGATATACCCTTGGCTCATACTTTAATTCGACCGGAGTCCTCCAAGCCATCTATTGTTTGACTATACGCATCAGGAGAAATCCATAGCCATCGATCCCAAATGAATGGAAACAATGGGACCCCAGATGGAATTAGATGGTGCAAATCATTCACATTCATTTGGGATTGAAGCCTGCAGACATTCCAGATATATATACACAACATTGTTGTGGAAAATGGACTCATGTCTGCATGGGGGCATTGAGATGTAAACTGTTCCTCACGGGTGGTCTGACTGGCTAACTAACTACTTGACAAACGTTTGTTTTGGGGTGACCCATCCCATGTGGACACAGCAAGAGAAACAGGTTGACCAGTCAGACCTCCAGTGAGGAACATCTCAATGCCCCCATGCTTACTCCAATTCATCTTCTCAAGGGTCATGCTGACTGGTTTGCTTTTCTGTGGTAAACTGGTTTGATGATTGTATCACACTCTTTCTCTGTGTTTAGCTCTGGTCTGTGGTTGATATGACCAAGATGTGTGCAGACAGTCATATAGTTGTGGGGTTGTGGAGAGGCCTGTGTGTAATGTATGTGTGCATGCGTGTGTACAATATGTCTGTGTGTACTTGAGGGAGTATATATGAGTGAATGACAGAAAAGTGAAGTGTGTTTTGTGTATAAATTTGAATAGGAATGTGAGTTGGTAAAGTGAGGAGTATGTGTCATTTGATACACCCGTGTCTGGAGTCCACGCACCAGTGCTTGTTTATTCACCACTGCCCTGTCTTTATGGTGACTTCCAGTAAGAGGCCAATGACCCTCACTAGCTGGAACAACAAGGGCCAGGGGAGCTGCAAAAAGGCCCCTGGGTGTGTGGAGTGTCACTAAAGATCCCCTCATTGCATGTTGGTTTATTGTCGCCGTCTAACCTGCCTGAGTTATTTCCATGTTCTGTTTGTTTGGCCTGCAGTCAAAAAGGCACCAACGCTAAGGGTCACCCTTTTGAAATCGATCCAGATATGTTGCACACTTTGAACTAACTGCAGTCTTATGGTCCCCAGTCTACTTCAATGTCATTTTTTCACCACTCTGCTTTATCAAATATATGAATGGCAGCTAGGTCTGAGGTTGTAAATAGAGTTGCAAATACCCATAAATGATTCACACAAGCTATATTTAGGCCTAGTCATTGTATACAGTGAGGGGAAAAAAAGTATTTGATCCCCTGCTGATTTTGTACGTTTGCCCACTGACAAAGAAATTATCGGTCTATAATTTTAATGGTAGGTTTATTTGAACAGTGAGAGACAGAATAACAACAAAAAAATCCAGAAAAACGCATGTCAAAAATTGTATAAATTGATTTTGTTGCCGTTTTTAATTAGGCAAGTCCATTCATTGACCCATTGACAACGGCAGCCTTACGAGTCATTCCTCGGGTTGTGTTACATAGTTATTGTCTGAAGAAGGGGAAGCAGGTTAGGAGACAGTGCTTTGGTATCACTCCTGCTTCATATGAACAGTTATACCATTGCGTCATAATTTCCAGTCACAAATTTGAGTGACAAACTCCAGGAGAGGTTTATTGAGACTACTGCTTTACAGCCTATTGATGTCTCTTTCTTTGCACATGCTATGTCATTTTTTTATGGGTCAAATTCATCTTCAATGAACTCTATGTATTCCTATAAACGAGTGCCTTTAAAAATGTTTCAGGTTTCTTTTGACTTTTGACATTTTTAGGTCCCATGTGTGATCGTCTAGTACTTTTCTCTCCACATAAGAGTTAGTGGAAAGATGTCCTCCCACCTTCCTGTTTGATGGAAGAGTGTTCTGCTCACAATAGGTAGCAGCTGTGGAGGAGAGGTGGGTTGGATGTAAACTGGACAAGAGGAAGCGGATGTTTCAAACCCACGCAGAGATTGTCTGTGATTTCAGCGCACAGGGCTTGCAATTCAACCATTTTCTGCTTCTTGTCCCAGTTTTTCCATTTGAGTTATCACGTCGATGGGCATCCAACTGCCCTTGTCCACTATACACATTTCCAGTGCCAGTCATTCAACAGCCACCTCCTCATTGCTCAGAATAGGTTCAATGCCAAGTTCATATCTGCCACACCATGCCTCCACGAACCCCTCAGACTTGGTATACAATCACGACTTCCCAAAATGTTTTGGACTCTGGCCAAAGAAGATATTACATCCAATAATAGTTACTGCATGATGTAACAAGCATTCTCAAGCCAGGTCCTTGTTGGGTGCTTTTCACATAGGGTTTCTTTGTAGTTAATTTGGCATCTGTGCAAATGTCTGTTCCTTGATGGTGTTAAGGGTTGATCCCTTGTGACTCAGCTCAACTGTGATTCCTTCCGACAGTAACCTCTGAGCCTATTTCAGTATGCTCCAAACTGAAGAAAACAGACATAGGATTTCACACTTGGTTCCTTTCAGCCAATTTTGGTGAACTCAGTGCGTTTCGCTTAATTTTATGTGGAGTGTGAACACTCCAAAGGATCTCAGACCCCTCAAAAGAGCCCCTGGAGCAAACCGAACTGAGACCATCTCGAGAGGTGGTCTGAGTTCGGTTCGCTTGAATTCTGTGGTCCGGTTCCATTTTTTAGAGCAAATTGAACATAATTATTGAACATGTTATTCCTGCACCACACACTAGACTACTACAATACCGTTTCCCCTGCCAGTGCCATAAGTTCTCACATTGGTGACACAAAAGAGGGAAGATGATGATGTGAAGGTTCGCGGAAAAAATGTGTGCCGTTTATGGATATTGATTAGCGGCTGTCAAGGATGCACATAAATTCCAAAATGTTTGTAATTTTTTGTTCAGATTATTTCTTTGTAATATGTTCTCCATAGGATAAGAGTGCTTCATAAAGGGTTTGTTTGATTGGGGGGTTGAATAGTGTGAGAAGACAACATATTTGGGGAGAATCACACTATAGGGTACAAAATCAATTCTAGCTCTTAAAGGGGCAATGGCATACATTGGGTGTACAATGTTCAATTGTAGCATTATTTAATATGCAGTTATTCTTCTGCTATGTATTATGTTACCAATAATATTGACATGTTCATAGTGTCTTGTTAATAGTAATTGATTACAATTACTCATCTTTTAACAAAATGCAATCTATTAGCTTCCAAAATGTAAGTCGGTATATCTAGCTGTCTGATAACACATTCTGATAGAATGGATTGTCCTCCACATGGTAAAAACCCAGAGTGAATGTTGGAAAAAAAATGTTGGTTCCTTTCTAAACATAACAATGTGAATTGTGAACAATTTACCTTCTTATCTTTCTCTCCACTGTGGTGGGAGACGGTTCTTCTGAAATGCTGTAATTTGTGTATTACACTTCATCAACAGCTATTCAAAATATCTTCATTTGATTTGCCTTTACCTACAGTGTGATTCTTTTATTTTATACTGGAACAGGAATTTATGGTCTATGTCACCCAGATATCATTAGTTAAAGGAGTAAGGTTTCAAGTATGGTTCCATCCAATTTAATGAGAATTTGTTTGCATGGAAGTCTAAAACAACAATACTAAAGTCGTTAAAAGGAAAATGATCCAGAAATTAGAGTTTGTCTTAGTTTTATTATTCCATTGTGCATAAATACAAATTACAAAATGCAGTTTAAAACCTTTATTACGGTACTGCTAACCTTTTCCCAACATCCCAAGGGCCCTCAGTAAAAAAGAAAAAAAAGAAAAGAATGGTGTCCAAGTTTCTTATAACTGAACTTTCTTGTCTTTGTTAGACATAACAGTGCATACCTCACACATCCTCACAAATAATTACCAGTTGCAAATGAACATGCCTCACATAAGAAGACGACATGATGTTTTCCGATCTGCGTTATCTTTACAGCAGACATTAAATAGATGGTGAAAAGCTGGGGCATTTGCCTTTAATTTTCTACTGCACTCAAGGTACTTTTGTTTCGTGTAGATTTCCCGTGTTGAACACTCTCTGGCGCTGTCACAGCGACTTACACAGCATCAGTTCAATGGAATTTTGTCTCTACATCGTTGGGGACTTCCAGAAATAATCGTATTTCCTGATGCGGAGGAGACTCCAGCAGAGAACAAGCGAAGGATATTCTTGGGCACCCACTCTTTTGGCAACCTCCACCCCTCCCAGACCTATGAAACATTACAAACCCTGTGAACTCTTTTTATCACACATTACATTTCACATTAAGACACCTTTAGGCCCCGCCTATTCATTTCATAGCTGCAATAACAACACTCTAGTTTGATTTCTCCAGATGATTGCATCCATGCGAAGTCTTTGTTCTTCTCTACGGTATGATTCTCTCTTTGGGGACTTTGGGAGACAGAAGGCTTTGGCATCTGATGCAGTGACGGAAGGGAGTGAGGGACACACCCACAGGAGATGGAGCAGAAGAGGGTCAGGTTGTGTCTGGTGGTCAGGGATGGAAGTAACTAATTACAAATACTCTTGTTACTGTAATTGAAAAGCTTTTCCATGTAATTTGAGCATTTGTCAAAGACAATCATTTAACTTTTACTTAAGTATGTTTTGAATGAAGTATTGTACTTCTCTACCTTATTAAAACCATCCGTTACAGAGTACAATGTTTTGTAGGCTATCCATAATAGTAGATCATGAGGGCAAGGAAGGTTTACGACTGAGCACCTCCAAAAAAAGGTAATTCGTTGTTTAGTCAGTGCCCAATCAAATAAAATGTCATGCATCACACAAATAAAAGCCAATCATATCAAGCTGTGCGCACAAAGTGAATAGAGATTTTATCAAATGCAAAAATAACTTAGTTTAGTTCGAGACGAGTCATGAAAGAGAGGAACGTTTTTATATCAAAGCGGTGTGTGCGAAAACAATGGAGACGGAGGAGACTGTGACCAGTTCTCCTTCAAGCACAAGAGGTGATGCAATGCAATCTTTGCTTACCCAGGATGGCAGAGGTGGCAGCCTACACAAATTCTGCCTCGAACTTCAGGAAATATTGTAGAGGTAAGATAACTAGCTACCTATGAATGATCAAAAATGTTGCTATGGATGGCTTTAGCAGCTATTATAGATAGCTATCTAATAGTCTTATGTATGTTAGCATTAGCCTATTGTGTAGCATGCTAATGTTAGCGAGCTATCCTTGCAGCTAAGTTAGCTTGCTAGGTACATGGCTAACCACAACCCAATGAGCATAGCTTTTATGGCTAGCACGCCAGTGTCACTATGTGTGATGGTGGTTAACTACCTAGCCATGCAATTTATCTGGGCTAGCTACTGTTGACTAACCCCATTCTGTACAAATTTGCGCAATCGCTGCATTCAAACGAGGCTGCAATGAAAACTAATTGAACTGTAGTGACTGTATTGGCATCAAAATCTGGGGTGTGAACTACGTTTCTATTCAAGCGTTGATTGACATGGTAATGGCCCGATGGTATTGGAGAAAGTAGAAAAAATGGACCCCTCTAACGCTGTAGGTTAAATTGTGACGTGTCATGACGTAACGTACAGCATGCATAATGCAACTCATTCTGTGTCGTACAGCCTCCCTCCACCAGGTGTAGTGCTGAATGCATTCATTTTTTGCGTCGTCATTGCAAGCCATCATGACTCTCAAAAGCCGCGACAGCCGCTGTTTACTTCTGAAGATAACTTTAGTGCCTCCCTAAAAACCTGATTCAAATTCAACACAAACCTTCACATATGTATGTAATGACACATTATATAAACTCATTATAGTGTTTTATTTACATTTTAGAGTTGATAAGTTGGACAGATTGGGTGAAAAAAGCGTTTTGCCCACACGGTTTATCTTTCCGCATCACAAAGTAAGTTTCGCTTCCCCACCCACCATTTTTAAAAGGACCTGACGGAGCTCATTGCCTTCTTCAATCATGCAGAGATGGGCAGCATGAAGGTCTCGTCATTGATTTAACATTAGGCTAACCTCAGCAAGTGAACAGCGAATGTTAGCTTGCTTGGTCATGACACAGTATTTAGAGAGACCTAGGATTTTTTGCTATGTACTGTAAATTAGGATAACGTTAATCTAAAAGCCTGAGACTCAGTTAGTTTAACTGTGCATATAATTGTGTGTCTACACAATAGGTACAGCTAGACATGGACTCATCGCAACATTAGACAACTTGTTAGGTCTCAGAACGTGATGAACTCACTGCAGTCCCGGTATCTGAGAATAATAAGTATGGAAAGTCTGTCTGGGCTATTGTAATGTCCGTGATATGATGAACTAAGTTGCCACATAAAGCAGAATTTGCTGAAATATTCCATATTTGTATGTTGTGTATTTACAACTATACAGATTTGGTCGACAATAATCATCATCTTGGCACAATGACAGAGGACGAGACAGAGCAGCATTCATCATATGAAGATGATTTCTTCTCACCACTGATGCCAAAAAGGTCACAAGGTACAGGGGAGCTGGATGGGTACCATGCCTGTGTGTCAGACAATATGGACTTGCTTCATTCCTTTCCATACATAAAGAAGCTGTCCCTCAAACTGAACAAGGGCCTGCCTGCCTCTGTGAGACTCTTAGCCATGTCGGACTGCTCTTCACTGCAAAGCGAGCTAGGATAGACTTGATTCACTTTGACAATCAGTGCCTGCTGAAACTGAACAGCATGTTCAGAGAGATGTTCAGAGAGAAGTGTAGGCCTTAGATCAGAACTCCTTTTGTTTTTGCTCAAGGAACACTAAATAACCTAATGTACTCTGTACATGGAGCCTATATATAGTTTGTCAATCTAATACTGTCACGTTCACTATCTTCAAACTCCCTGTCGTATATAAGCCAAGGCGCAACGTGCATGGAATTCCACATCCTTTAATCGAAGTGAAACCAAAAACAATACAGAAAGGAAATGGAATGGAATGTGACGTTCTGGGCTGCTCGCAGGCAGCTACACAAAAACAAGATCCCACAATCACAGGTGGGAAAAGGCTGCCTAAGTATGATTCCCAATCAGAGACAATGATAGACAGCTGCCTCTGATTATGAACCATACTCGGCCAAAAACAAAAAAACAGACAACATAGAATTCCCACCCCACATCACACCCTGACCTAACCAAATAGAGAAATAAAATGGCTCTCTAAGGTCAGGGCGTGACAAATACAGCCCATTTTCTATTTTGAGGGGTTTGCTCATTCATTTAGCATAGGAAGCTAGCTCTGTGATCACGCTGGTGGGAATGCACATTGCTTGTGTGACTGCATAGGACAACACATCAACTCCTTTATCCTAAACCAGGGATCATCAACTACATTCAGCCGCAGGCCGATTAAAAAAAAATATATATATATATATATATATATATATATATATATATATATATATATATATATATATATATATATATATATGAAGAAAAAATGTATATATATATATATATATATATATATATATATATATATATATATATATATATATATATATATACATTTTTTCTTCAGCGGATGGTCTGGGGGCCGGAAACAGCAGGGTTGGCAGGTAGCCTAGCAGTTAAGAGTTTTGGGCCAGTATCCAAAAGGACACTGGTTTGAATCCCAGAGCTGGCTAGTTGAAAAATCTGTAGATGTGCTCTTGCGCAAGCCACTTGACCCTCATTTCTCATGTAAGTCACTCTTGTAAAAAGCGTCTGCTAAATGACTAAAATGTAAACATAATTACAAATAATTTTTAGACTGCAAATTGACCTCAAGAAGCCCACACAGATGTAATGTTTGACTGAGACATAATCATTTCAAACCTTTATTTGTATACGATCACGTGTCTCTCTATTATGCGTGGGAATACTAGGGACAGATTTCTTAAATTAAAATAACTTGGATCTGATTTCCTGGTATTTTTGCAGACTATTATGTCCAACAATAGAACATTTATTTATTTTGTATTTATTTATAGAAGACTCGGGGGGGGGGGGCAAATAAAACCACCCGCGGGCCGCCAGTTGGGGAACCCTGTCCTAAACTATGATAATCAAAGAGAGCTCTAAGGGAGATTGTTGTTGTGGATTTTTATGAAGTTGTGACCACAATGAAAGAGTTATCACTTGAACTGCAAATGGAAATAAATCAATAAACTGCTTTATTCTAAAGTTGTCAGCACCCCCTCTATCTCTTGTGCTTGTGGTTGTGGTCAACTTAGTTTGGAGTGACTTGTTCATTTCCTTAGAAACTGGCAAACAATCAGCAACAATGGACATTCATTTTGACAGTGTTGTGCCAATATCCTCTCCAGTGAGGGAAAATTATATTATGAGTCCATTAACCTTTGTTTCCACTTACAAGTGATCATTATACAGTCCCAAATCATCCTTCCTGCTCTTAATTGTGAACCTCATGTGGCCATTCAACTGTACTAGCATTCTAGTGCAGTTGAATAATTACTCACACACACACACACGGACGCAGCGGTCTAAGGCACTGGATCTCAGTGCAAGAGGCTTCACTACAGTCCCTGGTTCGAATCCAGGCTGTATCACATCCGGCCGTGATTGGGAGTCCCATAGGGCATCGCACAATTGGCCCAGCGTCGTCCGGGTTTGGCCGAGGTAGGCCGTCATTGTAAATAAGAAGTTGTTCTTCATTGACTTGCCTAGTTAAAGGTTACAGACACCACACCACACTGACCAAAAAGTTATTTTGTTGGCATTTACGTGTGTCCCCATTGCGATTAGATCGTAATCATAACCTATTTCTTTCACTTACTTTTTTTTTAAGGGGTGGATCAGCTTAATATTGCGGAAAGAATATTGCTTCCATCAATGTAATTGTCTGCATCATTTCCAATCCCCCATATATTTTTGGGGGTAAATATATATATCCATACACGCATGCATACATATACACATATATACATACACATACCTATATAGACATACATACTTTCTTTCACCTACTTGTTATGCTGTTTCGTTGTTCATTTGTTCAGTCGTTTCATTCTCAACCAGGATTTCATCATACATGTCAAGCAGTAAAGTTTCAGCTGTCTGTCCGTGGCCTCTCTTCCTCAGTGCGCACTGTCAATCAATCAATCAAATGTATTTATAAAGCCCTTTTAACATCAGCCGATGTCACAAAGTGCTGTACAGAAATCCAGCCTAAAACCCCAAACAGCAAGCAATGCAGATGAAGGTCCCGTGTGGCTCAGTTTGTAGAGCATGGTGTTTGCAACGCCAGGGTTGTGGGTTCGATTCCCATGGGGGACCAGTACGGAGAAAAAAATTTATGAAATGTATGCATTCACTACTGTAAGTCGCTCTGGATAAGAGCGTCTGCTAAATGACAAAAAAAAAAAGAAGCTAGGAAAAACTCTCTAGAGAGGCCAGAACCTAGGAAGAAACCTAGAGAGGAACCAGGCTCTGAGGGGTGGCCAGTCCTCTTCTGGCTGTGCCAGGTGGAGATTATAACAGAACATGGCCAAGATGTTCAAACGTTCATAGGTGACCAGCAGGGTCAGATAATAATAATCACAGTGGTTGTAGAGGGTGCAACAGGTCAGCACCTCAGGAGTAAATACCAGTTGACTTTTCATAGCCGATCATTCAGAGTTAAAGACAGCAGGTGCGGTAAAGAGAGAGTCCAAAACAGCAGGTCCGGGACAAGGTAGCACGTCCAGGTCCGGGACAAGGTAGCACGTCCAGTGAAGGTAGCACGTCCGGTAGCACGTCCAGTCAGGGTTCAATAGCCGCAGGCAGAACAGTTGAAACTGGAGCAGCAGCATGACCAGGTGGACTGGGGACAGCAAGGAGTCAGGCCAGATAGTCCTGAGGCATGATCCTAGGGCGCAAGTCCTCCGAGAGAAGAGAGAGAGAGAATTAGAGGGAGCATACTTAAATTCACATAGGACACTGGATAAGACAGGAAAAATATTCCAGATATAACAGACTGACCCTAGCCCCCCGACACAAATTATTGCGGCATAGATACTGGAGGGATATCTAGGGGGATATCTTCAACCACCAACCTACTACCCTGAGACAAGGCTGAGTATAGCCCACGAAGACCTCCCCCATGGTACGAACCCGAGGGGGGCGCCAAACCGGACAGGAAGATCACGTCAGTGACTCAACTCTCTCAGGTGACGCACCCCTCCTAGGGACGGCGTGGAAGAGCACCAGTAAGCCAGTGACTCAGCCCCTGTAATAGGGTAAGAGGCAGAGAATCCCAGTGGAGAGAGGGGAACCGGCCTGGCAGAGACAGCCAGGGCGGTTCGTCGCTCCAGTGCCTTTCCATTCACCTTCACACACCTGGGCCAGACTACACTCAATCATAGGACCTACTGAAGAGATGAGTCTTCAATAAAGACTTAAAGGTCGAGACCGAGTCTGCGTTTCTCACATGGATAGGCAGACCATTACGTAAAAATGAAGCTCTATAGGAGAAAGCCCTGCCTCCAGCTGTTTACTTAGAAATTCTAGGGACAGTAAGGAGGCCTGCGTCTTGTGACCGTAGCGTATGTGTAGGTATGTACGGCAGGACCAAATCGGAAAGATAGGTAGGAGCAAGCCCATGTAATGCTTTGTAAGTTAGCAGTTAAACCTTGAAGTCAGCCCTAGCCTTAACAGGAAGAGAGGCTAGCACTGGAGTAATATGATAATTATATTTTTTGTTCTAGTCAAGATTCAAGCAAATTGATATCTTTCTGACAGATAAGATCTAAACCAGGCCAGAACTTGTCCGTATAGACCGATTTGGGTTTTCAATCTCTCCAAAAGAATGTGGTGATCGATGGTATCACTGTCACTGTGTCCGTTTCTATCTTGTCCAGCTGTGTATGTAACATTTCACGTAATCCCTGTTTCTTGTCAGCATCGAAGTAGTGGTCCTTGTGCCTAGCATCGAGCATGGTGGCGACACAGTAAAGAGGCTCAAAGAGAATGCCACCAAATCGGTTTTCAGCTGTGCTAACATAATTGCAAAAGGATTTTGTAATGATCAATTAACCTTTTAAAATGATAAACTTTGATCAGTAACACAACGTGCTATTGGAACACAGGAGTGATGGTTGCTGTTAATGGGCCTCTGTACGCCCATGTAGATATTCCTTTTAAAAAAACAGCCGTTTCCAGCTACAATAGTCATTTACAACATTAACAATGGCACATAGCCCTTTTTCAAAGGGATTAGTTGTTTTTTAGGGGCAGTCGCTCTTTAAGAAATGATATTATTAGACTATTCGTTGGATCATAATATACAATTTTGACAGTGTTTCTTCCCAGCCAAAACTGATCTTTGCATTACCGCTGTCAGATGACAGATAGCTAATAGGCTATTTTATAATGTTGTCTGGTGAAATGAATAAGTGAATGTTCACCACATATGTTTATCTTTCACAGAAATGGTGGAGTATGTAATGCATGTAATGTTTATGTTTTATAACCCTCTAGACTTCAGATGAAATTACATAGGTAAACAAGCAAGACCATAAAACCCTGCACACTCTCTATGCCATTCCATCATGTGCCTACAATTTTCACATACTTTAGTTTAGTTTTTTAAGATAGGCTGGTGGACTTTCTATCATGACTTTCTATCATGTTTGTACAAAGAGATTAACTCAGGGGGAACAAATTGCCCTTTTCTGTAAAACAATGAAAAGCACCAACATTTACATTGAAAGTCAACCATCTGTTTTCTCTAAAGGTATCCTTTCTAAAGAGACCCTTTTCACTGCTGGGACAAAAGGAGGGTAGGAGGAGGAGGAGGAGCTGTGGGAGGGAAAAGTTACAAGGACAACCAATAAGGATGAGACCTCCTTGTCCCCGCCTTCGAATTAAGGCACTCCTCTTCACTTTTCCCCCTCTGGCTGTTGGTCTGCAGTGTACTGGAGGAGAATGGAGCATGTGGAGTGAATCAGTGGCAGTGGGCATGTCACAATTCACTCTGGGAACCTGATCAACACTGCTGGTGGAGTACGTTTGGGCAGCAGCAGGATGGATTGCAAAATTGGATTCCAGCTGAGTGTCTCCCTTTTAGTGGTAGTTTTGGTGGGCCGTTGTGAGGCGTTCTGGTTTTCCTGGGGCGGTACAGATGGCACCACTGAGGCCCCATCGCTGGACAATGAGGGATCTCTGAACCCAGTGACTAGCAATGAATCACCAACGCCGGAGAACATTGAAGAAGTGGGGGCAGATCTCATTGACATAGCAAGCGGGATACATATGTTTGTGCAAACTTGGAACCAGAATGCGAAGGCCACGGAGGCCCCCAAGCTGACCACTGTGAGGTCAAAAGCCAGGAATGAGCGCCCAATGGAAAAGGGTGCCGGTCGGCCCACGTCAAGGAGAAGCAAACCTGGTAATGACATGTCCGCAGTACAGGGTATGGGATCAGGTCTCTGGGAGTGGTCAGGGGTTGGGAGTGGGTCTGGATTTGGATCCTGGTCGGGATTTGGGTCTGGTTCTGAATTCGGATCTCGGTCTGGATTTGGTACTTGGTCTAAAATTGAATCTGAATCTAATTCTGAATTTGACTCAGAGTTTGAAATCAGATCTGGGTCAGAAATCAGATCTGGGTCTGAAATCAGACATGGGTCTCAAATTAGACCTGTGTCTGGAATTGGTTTTGGGTCTCAATCTGGATCTGGGTCTAGCATTGAATCTGGATCTGAACCAGGAGCCTCTATGTGGGATGGCCAGGAGGGAACAGTTTTACCCACAGACCTCATCGGTTTAGCAAAGAATGTCAATGTGCTTGCAGGGAAAGAGAATGAGATGCTGGGTATTATCCAGGTGGACCTAGCAGAAAGTGTCTTGGACGAGCACAACAGAACAGCTGAGTGGAATGCTATGGTTTTCCCCATAGACAGTCAGCCCGTCCCAAGTGTTAATGTCTCTCTTGAGACAACTCCCAGTAGCAATAGAGTAATTAACAGTAGCTCTAGTTGGAATGCCAATAATTTTAACTCGACAAAGTATTCTGATGAATACACTGTCTCAGGTGACTTTCTAACCCCTTTTGACAGCAACCACTCTCTCTTAGCTACTAGTGAGACTCCAGCCCCGGAATCCCCACGTTGCTGGCCCATAGATTTCCATTTGCCTTTCTGCAAATCCATGGGTGGCGACAGCTTTTTGTTGCCCAACTATTTCAATCACAGCAGCGTGAAGGAGGTCCGGGCTGTTTTGGGCTCTTGGGCGTGGCTCTTGAGGTCGCGCTGCCACCATAGCCTGGAGTGGTTTTTCTGCCTTCTGCTGGTGCCCAGGTGCCCCCGGGGACTGCCACCGCCTTGGCCTTGCCGCAGCTTCTGCGAGGTCCTGCAGGACAGCTGCTGGACAGTCCTCGATGAGGGCAGCCTCCCTATGGAGTGCCACTCTTTGCCTGATGAGGACGATGGGTATCAGTGCTTGTCAGTTAGTAACCAGAAAGGTAATCACTGGTTAAAATGTATCCCCTTTTTGGGAATCCATTTTCAACCATCCCCAATCCCACCCCCTGTTTCTTTTTTTGTCACCCAGTAGTCCTTGGACATTTGTCTCGTATTTTTTGGGCTCATCCTGACACAGTGTGTTTTAAGTGCATTATATGAAGGTTCATGGGACTAACCAGTGTATTTCCGTTTGCAACTCAACCCTTCAGCAACAACAATGGTGTGAGCAAAGACTAAACAAGCATGGCACTAGTGTTTTCCTCATAACCCAAACCGGTTGCATGTCAATGTATGTCCAAGTCTTCCGGTTGGCAAGTGACTAACTAAAATGTATAAGAATGTGTCACACACACACATGAACGCACACACATTCCCCCAGAGGTAAAACTTTTTTTTTTTTTTCTGGAGAGCTATAGATGGGCTATAAAGAGACTTTAGCATAATGTAAGTTAGGTGCAGGATAAAGCGTCTACTTTTGAGGGAGAGGGACTTGCTGAAGTTGGAAGTTTATATATATATAGTTTGAGATGATGTAATAAAACCAGAGTAAAGGGCTAAAGGTCACAGTTGGATTCCGTGTTATATGATTTGTCCCTCCAAGACTTAAATGGAGTATTTATAGAGTCATTTTATTTCTTTCATGTGCACTTAAAGGAGTGAAGGACACCCCGGCATGTAGTGTACATTCTATACATAATCTTTTGGCATGCCATCTTTATATCAACAAGCTGTCACATGTATTCAAAGAATAAACCATTGCAACACACATTACAAGCAGTACATGTACATGGTAACTTTGAAATGAAAATGATTACATTTTGGTTGTATGAATTGCTTGTCATAGTTTGTGCATTCTGCTCTCTACATGGTCAAATGAGCTGTCGTGTTACATTGAGCACATGGGAAGTGATTATTTAATTTTTTGTGGTTTGGTGTGATACATTCAACCAGCCCACCTTTGTGTGTGAATATACTTGCATGACAGTTGATCTTATTTTAGCTTGGTGACTGTTTCAACTTGGAGACATATAGACACCAGTTGCAGGTATTTCAATGGCCTTGAGCATGATGGGGGAAAGATAAATAGTACTGGTAGAAACGTATTTTTCCTTTCCCTGTCCAACATAAACTCTGTTCAGCAACAAACCTGTTTTGGATGCCACTGGGTGCACATGCAACATTTTTACTCTGCTAGTTGGGTAGAAGTTGGGTTGAGCAATAATTTGCCATCAGTGTACAAGGATGGTAGCTCATTATATTAAGTTAAGTCAGCTCTCAGCCGACACTGACCTTTCTAGCCTCCGATCTCATGATTAGATCCCACCCTGCTGTTATGGTACAGTGAGAGGGGGCTCTCAGGATTCACTTTTGGCCTAAGCATGCCGTGGCAAAATCTCTAAACCACATGTTGAGCTCCAATTTACTTTCTTCTCTTTGCCAAGTAGTAATGTGGAAACAGATATGCTTATGGTTTCTATGTCAAATGAGTGCATTTTCTTTTGTAGTCGTTTTTCTGAATCTGCACATAACTTTTTAAAATACTTCAGCAGGAACATTTCCTAAAATGGAAAAACATGAAACATAAAAAGCTTCTTACAATGTTGGAGAGGAGGTGGTGTAAGTACACTACATTACCAAAAGTATGTGGACACATTCTTGTCGAAAATCTCATTCCAAAATCATGGGCATTAATATGGAGTTGGTCCCCCTTTTGCTGCTATAACAGCCTCCACTCTTCTGGGAAGGCTTTCCACTAGATGTTGGAACATTGCTGCGGGGACTTGCTTCCATTCAGCCACAAGCACATTAGTGAGGTCGGGCACTGATGTTGGGCGTTTAGGCCTGGCTCACAGTCGGCGTTCCAATTCATCCCAAAGATGTTTGATGGGATTGAGGTCAGGGCTCTGTGCAGGCCAGTTAAGTTCTTCCACTCTGATCTCGACAAACCGTTTCTGTATGGACCTCGCTTTGTGCACAGGGGCATTGTCATGTTGAAAAAGGTAAGGGCCTTCCCCAAACTGTTGCCACAAAGTTGGAAGTACAGAATAGTCTAGAATGTCATTGTATGCTGCAGCGTTAAGATTTCCCTTCACTGGAACTAAGGGGCCTAGTCTGAACCATGAAAAACAGCCCCATACCATTATTCCTCTTCCACCAGACTTTACAGTTGGCACTATGCATTCGGGAAGGTAGCGTCTACCAAACCCCTCATGTCCACCAAACCCAGATTTGTTCATCGGACTGCCAGATGGTGAAGCGTGATTCATCAATCCAGAGAACTCGTTTCCGCTGCTCCAGAGTCAATGGCGTCGAGCTTTACACCACTCCAGCCAACGTTTGGCATTGCACATGGTTATCTCAGGCTTGTGTGTGGCTGCTAGGCCATGGAAACCCATTTCATGAAGCTCCCAACGAACAGTTTTTCCAGAGGTAGTTTGGAACTCGGTAGTGAATGTTTCAACCGAGGACAGACGATTTTTATGCGCTTCAGCAGTCGGTGGTTCCGTTCTGTGAGTTTGTGTGGCTTACCACTTCACGGCTGAGCCGTTGTTGCTCATAGACTTTTCCACTTCGTAATAACAGCACTTTCAGTTGACCGGGGAAGCTCTAGCATTTCAGAAATGTTGGCGAACTGTCTTGTTGGAAAGGTCTATGACAGTGCCACGTTGAAAGTCATTGAGCAGCCATTCTACTGCCAATGTTTGTCTATGGAGATTGCATGGCTGTTTGCTCGATTCTATACACCTGTCAGCAACGGGTGTGGCTGAAATAGCCAAATCCACTAATTTGAAGGGGTGTCCACATACTTTTGTGTATATATAGTGTACATTTCTATGAATAAGTAATTCAAAAAGAAGAGACACATTGTTTGCCATATTAAGACCCCATAAATGTTTACAATAAGTAGTTGTTTAAAGGTACTGAAAATGGCTCCAGACTACGAAGTTGTCAAATAAGTATAGTGGTGGAGAGTGATGCCATTTCACCCTGATCAGGGTGGTGTATTTGGAGTTTCAGTGCTCACATTCATATCATCCGGCTTTACACTATCTCTTTTTACGGCACTGCTATCTCTAGACAGCTTGCTCCACTGACAGGCTTTAGTGGACAAGATGTCTCTGGTCCGACACTAAGTGAATCTGAAAAGTCTCAGAAATGTAGGAAACACCATGTGATTCTCTGAAACATTCAGAGTATGTGCCAGCTAAATTAAATAAGTCACATTGTAAATGACCTTAGGGCAAGTCATGCTCTGCATTCATGTTATAAAATTAGTCCTTGAGGGCAGGAATTTTATTCCCAATATCTAAGAGCAGCAATTCAGCAGTGAGGCTGAGGCATCTGTGCTTGGTATTGCCTATTAGAGCTGCCTTGAGGTACAGCTCTATCTATCCATTACAGCCTATCAGCTTAGTCAAGACCAAAAAAAAATCCCACTAAAAGACCATCTGGTAGCACTCACCCACATAATGGTCCCTTGGTTGAAATCCATCAGCTGGTGCAAAACAAATGGGTTTTGGGTGTAACAAATGGCTCTCATATTACTTTGTTTTTGGGTGATCGCTGAGATGATGAGTATGCCACATAAACATAATTACCCTAAAACATGCACAAATGTGTGATTTACTTTTGTAAAAGATTTTTGGTCATACTGTATATTACACTACTCATGTGGTACCTGTTATGATAGCAAAATTGCTTGATTTTCTGAAGTGAACTGCAGTGGTGCAGCTCAGCGTTGAAACGTTAACAGGTTGACGGCTTCAGCTTTCATTAGACTGCAGGTCAAAGTTGAATAGCCGAGCTAATGTTTCACAACCTGTAAAGACCAACCCTAAAGCCAAAATCGGTCTGTTTCGTTGTTTATTAGCCCAGGGTAACTTAATATGGGTATTTTTCCAACCCCCAACACTCTTCCACCACATCCTTCCCTCGCTGGTAAATACTTTCATAGTGTTGGGTGTGTGCTTCGTCATGGCTACTATTTCAGACACTTCCCGCTATCTACAGTTCCTGTGGCCATCGTGTGTGGGAGAGGGCACTTTCTTTATCTCTATCTGTACCCCCTCATGCCCCCACTTGTTATTTCAATGTTGATGGGCAGCTTATGGAAGAGTCTCTCATCGCTTCCCTTCATAATTCTGAGCCGGAATTTGGGCGGGTGCTCGGTGGGTTCACAGGGGGTTGCATGTTGACTTCATCAGGGCCCTGCACAGCAGAGTATAATGAGGCAGTTTACACACTTTCTATATGGAGAGATGTGTGGGAGGGTCACTGCCCGTGGGAACATTGCACTGCTGTCGCCCTTGTGCATGAGTGGATCAAATAGTGGGTAGTTCTACCACTTTAACAACTGGGAGCACCCCAGTGGCATGAAATCAAATGGTTTAACTCATTAGCCATTTTAGTAATGTCTAGGGTTTTGTCATGGTCACTTGCTTTCCTTTGAAAGATAAGCGGTTACAGATTTCAGGGTTGTTGGGGTCAATTGCATTTACATTTGATTTGTTTTAATGTGACAAATTGGAGAAATGTCCAAGAAAGTCCTCTTTGAAAAGGAGACATTTGGTAAGGGCATTGACTGACCTAGTATGGGGTCCATTCCTGCAGTGGTCAGCAGGTGGAGCTAGTAACTAGTTATCCATGCTCTTAGATACCCCCACATTTCTATATCATTAATGATATTCTCCCTTCAATGTGTTACCATACCAGATTATGACCTGATGATGAATGAAATTGTGTTTACATTGGCCAATGTATAGGATGACGTTCCGTATGAATCTTATGACCATGGAAAAATGGAAAAGAAGAATGACCTGTAATATTTGTTGGCACATCTCCAATGCATTGTTTTCTTTTTTACATCATTCAGTAGGCCTATTGGCCATTTCACAGGCTACAGGACTGCCTACCTCTGGATGGGATAGGGTGGGTGGGAATAGAGATGTTAGGCTGTATATGTTTGTGCATGTGTATGTATCTTGTTTGTTTATTTTGGTCTCGTCTGAATAAATAAACTATATACAAAAGGAGACATTGCTTCATAAAAGGGCAGTCTGCAGTTCAAACTATAACAAAGTAGTCACCCCTCTGCGGGATGGAGAAATGTATCACTCTTAAATTCATTGACTATGGATGCAAGGACTAACCAGCTATTATATCAAAATTATAGTTTGAACAATGTTTTGATGCTCTACAGTGTTTGTTTACAATTGCATTGATTACAAACAATGGAGTAAAACAAGCTTATATGTTGGGTTATAGTGGGGTACGACAGTTGAACTAGGCTCATAAGGCATTTATATAGTTATATCCATAAAGAATCAATTGGTGTAATAGTCCAAAAATCACAATTGCCCATGTAGTTTAACTTTAATTTAACATTTCCGGAATTGACTGAATTTAAATAGTTAATCCCAACGTCGCTAACTGCTACGGTGGTCCGTATGTCTTCCCCACTGCCAGACAAACTCTGGCAGTGGGATCATGTATATATATGGGTTTGTGTTTTTGTGGCTTTGCGGTTTCTATTCCCAGGGTTCATACTATACTGGATCTGACACTGATTATCCACAATGCAGTGGTTCCATGCAGGGAGTCTAATATTGTATCCCATGACAGGAAGGCTTAAAGCTGGCACAGATCTCACGCAGGTGTTAGCTATTGGAAAAACTTTTCTAAGCTGCACTCTGAGGGTTCCAATTATGGGCACAATGTTCTCAATTGTTCACTGACAGAAGCTCCAAGCTCCCTGGTTTCTGTTACAGTGGGAAGGCCAATGAAATGGTCCTTAGTATAGTAGAGATACAGAAGTAATTTTCAGCTGGAGTATGACCATGCAGAGTACCTCTTGATTAAACAGTTTTCAATGAGTTTTGGTCATTTTGGTTGCCATTTTGTTTTTTCCAGAGCTATTTATTGAAGCATTGAAGGAACACCCTACCAAATTGCTCAAGGCATAGCATTCCCATCTCGTCATTTTCTGAGGGGATATGATTAAGGCCCGGTTCCGAGTCTGCAGAGCTTAAGTGGTACCCACTCCGTCAGCACTTGTCTTTTTGGAAATCGAGCTCAAGTCTTACTGCTGGCGATGTCGTTAGAATGCCTCCCCCCCACAGGCCATAAGTTATGCGCTATGGTCATATTCAAAGAGAATGCAATTTAGGCCTCGTCACCAAAAGTGCAAAAATGTTGGATGCATGAAAAGGGTACAACCTGGTGGTCATCAGAGTGCAATGCATTTCTTTTCCATCCACATTTTAATATTACTTTTACCTTGAATGCATCTTCCATATGCACCATTGAACTCTCTCACTTGTTTCCAATGGGGAAAAATGAATGGGAAAATAAGTTGGAAGTTTCCTTGCCTGTCTTCTGTGTTATTTAAATAAACAACTTGATAACACAGAAGTCCCAAACGCTAGTGTCATTTTAAGATATCAGACTTCAAAATCCTTCCAGCCATTTTCGCACAGTGAGGTACTAGCCAAACCAGATCAAACCAGACACATCTGATCTTCTAAATTGCTTAAAAGAAGCAGTCACACCTCTCTACCCAATGAGGTTCTGTTAAACTCCAATAATATAATAGACAAAACTCAAATTACCAACGAGTTGAACCAACATTTTATAGCAGCGGGCCATTTATTTGAAAGGGGCAATAAGGACAACTCTGAAAAGACTGTTCATGACACATGTTCATGGCACATGCATCTCTGATGCACCTCTGTTCAGTCACATGCCTGCTCCTGTAAATGTTGACCAACTGTTCTCTCTTCAGCAAGTCACTACTAAGAAAGTTCTGGACACTCATTTAGTTATTGATGTTAAAGAAGTCCACTAGGGCAGACATGCTTGACCCGTGTCTTCTATGGCTTGCTGTACCTCTGATTGTGGAGCCCTTGACACATATATTTTTTATCTATCCATTCTTCTGGGTATTATTCCTTTGTTCTCTCACTTCACAAAGGTAGTGATCCCTGTGATCATAATAATTAGAGGCCCATCTCAAAACATTCATGTTTAGCAAAAAAATGTAGAACTCTTGGTAAATTCTCAGGTGTGGTCCTTTTTAGACAGAAATTGTATTCTGAATTCTCACCAGGACACAGCACCATCTCGGCTGCTTCTCAAGTCATAAATTACATAGTTAACAAACTACACAGGAAACCGCACTGCGCTGCCCTTTTATATTGATCTGTCGAAAGCATTCAATATGGTTGATCATGCAGTCCTGCTACAGAGGCTACCCGAAATTGGTCTAGGCCGAGTGGCCTACGGCTGGTTAAAAAATTACCTGCACGATAGATGTCCTGTATATCTGCTGATGGAGTTCAGTCGAATTTTCTTAACATAACCAAAGGAGGGCCACAAGGCTCAGAATTAAGCCCTTTACTGTTGATTACATTAATAATGTTGGCTTGTCCCTGAATAATAATTGGGGCCTACATCTCTATCCGGATGCCCCCTCAGTGCAGCAGGCCATTAACGACCTTCAGCTTTGATTCAATTCAAGAATTGCTTACAGATCTTAAATTAGTGTTAAATGTTAATTAAACCAAGTTTGTTGTTCTCCAGGTCTTGTCAAATTGAACCTAAAGATCTGTGTAGCTGCACCTTCAAGGGAGCCTAAATTAAGCCAATCCCTCATTAGTATGTAGGTATTTGGATTGATGAAAACTGTCTTTTAAAACACACATTGAAAAACTGAGAAAGATTGGTAATTAAGATCGGTTTCCTTTATACAAATAAATCCTGCCTTACTTTTGAAAACAGGAGGAAGATTGGTAAAGCATCGCTCCTCCCAGTACTTGACTATGGTGATATAATCTACATGCACGCAGCAGCCTCTGTTTTAAAACCTTTAGATTCAGTCTATTACTCAGCCCTGCATTTTTTATCACAGGAGACAATTTTCGTTCATATACAGTAGTTCTGTTGGCTGGGAGTCTCTGACTACCAGAAGGGCCCAACATTGGCTGATATTTGTATATAAAGCCGTTCTCCAGAAACTCCCATACTACCTCATCACTTCTTAAAACTTCACTAGGGTAGGGGGCACTATTTTCACCTCCGGATGAAAAGTGTGCCCAAAGTAAACTGCCTGCTACTCAAGCCCAGAAGCTAGGATATGCATATAATAGAAAACACTCTAAAGTTTCCAAAACTGTTAAAATAATGTCTGTGGGTATAGCAGAACTGATATGGCAGGCGAAAACCTGAGAAAAATCCATCCAGGAAGTGGGATTATTTTATGTTTGTAGTTTTCTATTGAATGCCATTACAGTATCCATTGACTTAGGACTCAAATTGCACTTCCTATGGCTTCCACTAGACGTCAACAGTCTTTAGAAATTGTTTCAGGCTTGTATTCTGAAAAATGAGGGAGTAAGACCACTTTGAATGAGTGGACACTGCAGTGTCCCAGAGGTTTTTCATGTGCACGACCGAGAGCACGCCTTTCTTGTTTTCCTATTATTTTGACCAAGCTATTGTCCGGTTGAAATGTTATTGATTATTATGACTAAAAACAACCTGAGGATTGATTATAAACATCGTTTGACATGTTTCTACGAACTTTACTGATACTTTTTGGATTTTTCGTCTGTCTGTTGTGACTGCCTGTGAGCCTGTGGATTACTGAACAAAACGTAGGTTTTTGGATATAAAGAGGGACTTTATCGAACAAAACTAACATTTATTGAGTATATGGGAGTCTTGTGAGTGAAACCATATGAAGATCAAAGGTAAGTGATTAATTGTATCACTATTTCTGACTTGTGTAACTCTACTTGGCTGGTAACTCTTTGTAATGATTTGTCTGCTGGGCGCTGTTCTCAGATAATCGCATCGTATGCTTTCGCCGTAAAGCCTTTTTGAAATCTGACACCGTGGTTGGATTAACAAGAAGTTAATCTTTAAACTGATGTATAACACTTGTATGTTTTATGAATTTTTATAATGAGTATTTCTGTTTTTGAATTTGGCGCTCTGTAATTTCACTGGATGTTGACCAGGTGGGGCGGTAGCGTCCCACACCCCCTAGAGAGGTTAATTGGAAATCCAGCCACCATCAGACTTGCTCTCAAGACTGGCTGGTTCTAGAGGTTCCACGTGGCTCCACAGAGTCCGGGAAGGTTGCTTTTAGTTATTGTGCCCCTAGATCATTGAATGACCTGCAGGCCACTTTGAGGCTTGACTCTCTGGTCTCGAAGGGTCAGTTCGGGACTTTAATTAGGAATGTGGTGAAGGAGAACTGCACTTGTTTTGATTGATTTGTAATTTTATCTGTCACTTTTGAATGTGATTTGTTTTAATTGTAAATGTTGATTATTCTTTTCCAGAGCACCCTTGTAAATGAGACCCTGGTCTCGATGTGTTTCCCCTGGTTAAATAAAGGTTACATTATTATAATTTTTTTTAAATTGTCATTTGTGCCACTATTAGGCTAAAGATATGAGAAAAAATATCTGTACAAAAAACAAATCCCTTTGGAATGGTAATTGTTTACGTATTTTATTTCAACCCTAGATTTTCAAATATTTTATTCCCCAACATGGGACAATTTGGGAACCAACCCCAGCAGGACCCTTTCAGAAGCTGCACTTTTTTTCTGCCTGATTGGCCTAGATCAAGTCTTGTTAAACTGTCAATGAATGACAAAAGCTTTTCTGGGGGTTGAATGGAGATCCTAGTTAAAATGATAATATTATAGGGCTGGGCAGTATACCGGTATTGATGCATGGACCAGTTTAGTTTTTTTCTTTACCTCCTAGAATGGTATTTCAATGTTTTGGTTTGTTAAATGTGATACGGCACTCCATTTTTATACTTTACTCCACTACTTGAGTCTTCTCTCTCCCGCTCTCTCACCAAACTCCGCCCCCTGTCACTCAAGGAGTGCAGTTGTTGTTGCTCGGCCACAAGATTGTTTGCCGACTGTTCACTCTTCAGTTTGCATGGTCATTGCAGCAGATGCAACAATATGTTGATGACAACTATGCTGCTTTCCACTTTGCTTCTGAATATAAATTTGCAAGTGTTATATAATTACACTTAGTTTGTGTACAGTATGTTACCGTCTGCAAACAGCTAGTTGTCTTTTCATAGCAAGTTGTGGCTAAAATAAATCATTAGCCACTAATCGCTAGTTAGCTAGCTAACTAGCTAGCTAATAAATTTACTGAGTCAGAGCAAACGTAGCTAGCTAATACAGCCTAATATCTGTGCTGGTGTAAGCTTAAATGAGCATGTTGTTTGTGCAACAGCATCTTCTAAATCAGAGAGGAATAGATGCTGCTTAGCGACATGAAGTAAGACACAACATTTAATGTAGCCAAAGATGATAGGATCCGACTCCCCTGGGAAACACTGACCAACACTTTGGTTCCTACCCTGTGACAATAACGCCTCCATAGAGATCCTATTAGAAATCTAATTCCTAATTCTATGAATGCCTCCCTGGCTTTTTAATTTGGTGTCATGTCAAACAACACTGTATTCAAAGTGCCTACTATTCCATTCTGAATAATCATTATATTTCCATGATTCCAACAGTTCAGCTAAGTGTTTTGACCTAGCCTAGGCAGCCGATAGTGGCCGCTAGATCTGCACTATCATCTAGGATTGATGTCCATTCCCGGTAATACACTCGTGTCGCCCGTGGACCGGCTCATACATAAAGCATCCTCCATCAGGGGATCATTTTCATCATTAACTATCTTTATTGGCGTGCCAGCAGATTTTCCACCACCATTTTTGGATTTTCAGACAACTTAGGATGTTGCATTCAGCCAAGGGTGTGCAACATCCTAAGTGGTGTGAAAATCCCAAAATGGACGTGGAAAATTGTGTTAAAGCTAGTTAAAGAGGAAAATGATGCCCTTTAAGCCTGAATGGAGGATACTTAATATACGAGCCAGTCCACAAAGGACATGACTGTATTACCGGGAATGCACATCAACCTTAGTGGCCTCTAGATCTGCACTATCGTCTATCGGCTGCCTAGGCTAGTTTTGATCTAAATCGAAATTGCAATATTTTGTTAAAAATAAGGCCTAGATTTTTTTACCCATATCGTGCAGCCCTATGTGGCAGTGTGTAAATTAGCTCAAATCATATCAACTTTTGTTTTGAAGTTTCTTTGAACAGAATAAAACAACCTGAATTGAGAAATCCCCATTTAAAGTCACTTAGAATGTATGTGTTGCCACTCTAGGGTCATGCACAACTCATAGAGCAAATGTAAAACTTTTATTATTAAAAAACATAAAAGACCACCAAAGACCGTCAAAAATGTGAAACATATCGTGATATGATATTTGGGCCAACCCCTGCACACAGACCAATTTGTTTTCATCATTTCAAATGACTCACTGCCTTTTAGACAACAAAATCCGGGTGCATTCACCGACATCAGCAAAGGCATTCCTTTGGCTTTACGTTTGAGGGGGAAAACCTTACAATCATAAATGATAAAGCCGGTAATTCAATTGGCTTCCGTTTCTCGTTGTGTTGCAAGACGCTTTGCCGTTGTTGTTGACGAGTGATTTATTCTACATTGTTTAATAGGCACGTCAACATCTCCCAGTTTATGTCAGTATGCTGAGAAACATAGGTCATTTTAGGGACACATTGCCATGAACTGCCAGATATGTGCCTAAGATATCACCTGAGTCTCCCTTGATATTGTTTATGGCCATGCCTGTGGGTGAAACTAGATCTGGTCGGCATAATAGGTGAACTGTTCCATAATGAGGGGGCTTGTGTTCGGAAAACTCAGAATGCTGTAGAAGCACACAGTTCCAGGAAAAGGAGGACTCATCGAAAAGATCAGATGACCGTATCATAGGAGAATGAGGTAAGGGCATTAAGAAGGTGGAGAGGAGGCAAACTTTCCCTCCAGATGGAACGTTATGATCTCAGACTGAGGGACAAGGCTCTGTTTGTCTATTGTCACAAGACACAGATCTTTGTCCTTTTGTTTTATCCCAAAAACCCTGAGACACCCCCACATGTCAGCCAAAGTGCATCACCCCTGCAGACGTTTAGGGGTTAAGTGGTGCCTTGCACAGGAAATTATGACTAGGACCTTGATGCCAGCAACCCTCCAGTTGCCGGCCCACTCCCCACCAGACTTTTTACCATTGAGAACTGGCCGAGAGAGTGAGGGGGGTTCCTGTGCCGACCTGCAAGCGCAGGCCTGCCCGTCCATCTGTGGCCCCTCGAGCTGTCATTCTCACTTTATCCTGACTAACATCTTGTAGGGCAGTGCGAATGACGATTTATTGTTTTCTGTTCAACAGTCATGAACTCACAACTCTCTCTGGTGATTTGAGTGGGGCCCTCACTTGCAGCAACAAATGCCTAGTCCTGTTTAGTGTCTTATGTCTGCTTAGTTAGGTCATATGTGACAGACCGGCTCGATTTGGTCTTCTGTAGCAAAATTTAAAATGGTGTATTTTACATTGGATAAAAGTAGAGACTCAGAGCTAGAAAATGGTACGTCCTACACTTCAGTTGAGGAACAATGGGAAATTAATTCCGCTTTGAAAGTTGATAAACGTGTAACCTCACTTTTGAGAAAATTGCCTTTGAATGTTTTGGTATACCTACTGAGAGCTCTTCTTTGTCTACACCCATTCAGCATTGTTTACACCCTCCTAACAACAGCAGTCAAGCACCCAATCTAACAGGCTAACGTTGGCTAGCTTGCTAGCTACTTCTAGACACAACTCACTCTGACTATTTTCCTCTGCCCTTGCAGAGCTGGTTAGGTTGTTTTTATGTTATCCAGAACATTGGTGACTGCAACTGTGCTGCTGGCAACAATTTACGTTTTTTTTTGCCAACATTTACTGGCACCGGCCATATTCAATGGGTGTTGAGCATTCGTAGATTTGTCCGTTATTCTGTGCTCTGGCTATCTAATCCGATTTCAGAGCTCTCTCGTTTGAGTGTGCCAGAGTGCAGACTCAACAGTTGTCACAGTGACATCATTAACATTCTATTGAAATGGTTACTTGCATAGTGGAGTATTTTGTTAAGACATGTAGGTAGCTAAACAATGAACCATAATCCCAACTCATGACGTTACTACCCTGCATGAATCTGCAGGTAGCTAACATTTATATTTTTTACATTTACGTCATTTAGCAGACGCTCTTATCCAGAGCGACTTACAGTAGTGAATGCATACATTTCATACATTTAATTTCATGCATTTTTTTTGTGCTGGCCCCCGTGGGAATCGAACCCACAACCCTGGCGTTGCACACACCATGCTGGCGTTGCAAACACCATGCTCTACCAACTTGAGCCAACCAGGTTCAATGTTAGCTAGCTAACATTAGACTATAACTAACAAAGCAAATGGCTCTGAGATACGAATAATATACACCTAGCAAGCCAGCCAGCTAATGTTAGCTAGCTAGCTAACAGTACACTTTAATATGAAATGAAATCGACTTTCTAACAAAATTAGAAAAGTACAATGTCTGAAAATGTTGCTAGCTAGACTATCTTACCCATTATAAATGGATGGCTGCTTCTCCCTTTGTCATAGATGCCGTGGTTGCCCTTAGTTTGAAGATGTAATCCGGAGACAGGTGTTTTCTCCATCACCTTAGCTATCATACTCAAATTCCAGTGATTACAAAATTCGATCCAACAGAAAGTGGAGAGCAACACTTATGCAGTTCTACTACGCTATATATATATATATATATTATATATACACTGCTCAAACTGTCCACTTAGGAAGCAACACTGATTGACAATACATTTCACATGCTGTTGTGCAAATGGAATAGACAACAGGTGGAAATTATAGGCAATTAGCAAGACACCCCCAATAAAAGAGTGGTTCTGCAGGTGGGGACCACAGACCACTTCTCAGTTCCTATGCTTCCTGGCTGATGTTTTGGTCACTTTTGAATGCTGGCGGTGCTTTCACTCTAGTGGTAGCATGAGACGGAGTCTACAACCCACACAAGTGGCTCAGGTAGTGCAGCTCATCCAGGATGGCACATCAATGTGAGCTGTGGCAAGAAGGTTTGCTGTGTCTGTCAGCGTAGTGTCCAGAGCATGGAGGCGCTACCAGGAGACAGGCTAGTACATCAGGAGACGTGGAGGAGGCCGTAGGAGGGCAACAACCCAGCAGCAGGACCGCTACCTCCGCCTTTGTGCAAGGAGGAGCAGGAGAAGCACTGCCAGAGCCCTGCAAAATGACCTCCAGCAGGCCACAAATGTGCATGTGTCTGCTCAAACGGTCAGGAACAGACTCCATGAGGGTGGTATGAGGGCCCGACGTCCACAGGTGGGGGTTGTGCTTACAGCCCAACACCGTGCAGGACGTTTGGCATTTGCCAGAGAACAACAAGATTGGCAAATTCGCCACTGGCGCCCTGTGCTCTTCACAGATGAAAGCAGGTTCACACTGAGCACGTGACAGACATGACAGAGTCTGGAGATGCCGTGGAGAACGTTCTGCTGCCTGCAACATCCTCCAGCATGACCGGTTTGGCGGTGGGTCAGTCATGGTGTGGGGTGGCATTTCTTTGGGGGGCCGCACAGCCCTCCATGTGCTCGCCAGAGGTAGCCTGACTGCCATTAGGTACCGAGATGAGATCCTCAGACCCCTTGTGAGACCATATGCTGGTGCGGTTGGCCCGTGGTTCCTCCTAATGCAAAGCTAGACCAAGACAATGCTAGACCTCATGTGGCTGGAGTGTGTCAGCAGTTCCTGCAAGAGGAAGGCATTGATGCTATGGACTGGCCCGCCCGTTCCCCAGACCTGAATCCAATTGAGCACATCTGGGACATCATGTCTCGCTCCATCCACCAACGCCATGTTGCACCACAGACTGTCCAGGAGTTGGTGGATGCTTTAGTCCAGGTCTGGGAGGAGATCCCTCAGGAGACCATCCGCCACCTCATCAGGAGCATGCCCAGGCATTGTAGGGAGGTCATACAGGCACGTGGAGGCCACACACACTACTGAGCCTCATTTTGACTTGTTTTAAGGACATTATATCAAAGTTGGATCAGCCTGTAGTGTGGTTTTCCACTTTAATTTTGAGCGTTACTCCAAATCCAGACCTCCATGGGTTGATAAATAGGATTTCCATTGATTATTTTTGTGTGATTTTGTTGTCAGCACATTCAACTATGTAAAGAAAAAAGTATTTAATAAGATTATTTCTTTCATTCAGATCTAGGATGTGTTGTTTAAGTGTTCCCTTTATTTTTTTGAGCAGTGTATATATATATATATTATATATATATATTTAAATGCGTTAGACACGATTACCTACACATACTGACCAACTCAAATAGACAGAAGCGTGCTACATGGCAGACCATTCTGAACTCATCTCTCGGCATGTCCAGCCCATTCATTATCTTAGGCAATCATGGGTAGCGGGAAGGATGCTCTTTTTCTGTTGCTAAACCAACTAGGCTCATGATTTAACAATTGTATTCCTATTTACAGATGGCATACAAGTTTTGTATTAAGGCAAATGACAGTTCACATGTTTTAGAAGGCATTTCTGCCAAAAAGGTTTACGTTCAAATGGCTCTCCTGTAAAGTAGTGACGCGTGACATACGCCTTGTTTCCTAAAACGAGTCACATATACAGTAATATGCATGTGGAACTTTTAAATCCAACATTATAGTGTTGATATGCGCTAGCTGTGTTGGAGAACAGAACATGACCCACTTGAGAGTTGTTTTGCTTTTTCTTCAGTTCTGTCAAATTATGTTATAATCTCTCTCGCACTGATAGATTGGCAATGCAATAAATGAGACACAGGAAGGGGCCTCTGTTATTTCAGACCATGTACTCGACACCTTTTTTTTATTATGTTTATAGGAGTGCTCTTCCGTAGCTTTGTAGATTACCTCATATATTTTACCTTTCAACCTAACCACCTGCAGACCCTAATGGCCTACGCTTCTCATAGATCCCCAGGAGGACTTTGAACCTTGTGTAATGACTCATAGAACTTGTTTATCTGTCATCTGAAGGTTCTCAAAGCATGTTTTGTAAAGGAGAAAAAAACCATATCATCTGATGCTCAAAGATGATCAAACAAACTTGTAGAGGTTTTGTAGAAAAAAAAAACATTTGTTTTGCATTACTTCCCATTTGAAGTGTCTTCTTTATCCTTGACTGATAAGATTTTTATCTTCCATAATGTTCAATATTTATAAAGATGTATTGATTTATATTTTGAATTACAATTATGATGAAATAGGACAATTTGTGCACGGTTATTTGCTTATCACCGTGCAATAGAGGTGCATTTTCTCACTACAAATCACAAGATGCGGATTTGAGGTCGAGAGGACACACGTCTTTGTGTTCTCTGTTTATTTCCAAAACTTCCCCCATTATTATGCACTGATTCCATACCATTCACCCAGGGTGACGGAAGAGGGAGCACAGATATTTGGTGAACACAGCTGTAGGTTTCCTGTTGCTGTCACGTTCTGACCATAGAGAGCTCTTATTTTCTATGGTAGAGTAGGTCAGGGCGTGACTGGGGGGGTTTATCTAGTTTATTTAGTTCTATGTTGTTTGGTTCTAGTTTCTTTTTTCTATGTTGGGGTTTTTGTATGATCCCCAATTAGAGGCAGTTGTTCATCGTTGTCTCTAATTGGGGATCATATTTAAGTAGTTGTTTTTCCCACCTGTGTTTGTGGGAGATTATTTTGAGTTAGTGTATGTTGCATCTCTTTCGTCACGGTTTGTGTTTTGTTTGTAGTTTATTGTTTGTTTTGCAAAGTTTCACATTAAAATAAAAGATGTGGAACGATACCCACGCTGCGCTTTGGTCTCCTTCCTATGACGAACGTGACAGTTGCACTGACATGATGGCATTTAACAGATGTCACCCAATTAAAGGGGAACTGGTGTGTGTGTGCTGGAAGGTGTTAGAGTAGAAGTCAGGAATTCCATTAAATAAATTCCATAAAATGAATTAATTCACTGATTCCATTCGGTTCAATTCAGGAATTGATGGAATTTGAGAAATATATAATTTTTTAATTTTTTTTTTATGGAATTCATTTCTTATGCAGAATTTATCCTCATGCAGAGTATGCAGTGCATAATTATCTTCTTCTACTTACAAAACTACAGCCTGAAAACCCTTAGACTTACAGTACCAGTCAAAAGTTTGGACACACCTACTCATTCAAGGGTTTTTCTTTATTTTACTATTTTCTACATTGTAGAATAATAGTGAAGACATCACAACTATTAGTAACCCAAAAAGTGTTAAACAAATAAAATATATATTTTGATATTTGAGATTCTTCAAAGTAGCCACCGTTGCCTTGATGACAGCTTTGTACACTTTTGGCATTATCTCAACCAGCTTCATGAGGTATTTACCTGGAATGCATTTCAATTAACAGGTGTGCCGTGTTAAAAGTCAATTTGTGGAATGTATTTCCTCCTTAACGCGTTTGAGCCAATCAGTTGTGTTGTGACAAGGTAAGGGTGGTATACAGAAGATAGCCCTATTTGGTAAAAGACCAAGTCCATATTATGGCAAGAACAGCTCAAATAAGCAAAGAAAAATGACAGTCCATCATTACTTTAAGACCTTTGATGTCTTCACTATTATTCTACAATGTAGAAAATAGTAAAAATAAAGAAAAACCCTTGAATGAGTAGGTGTGTCCAAACTTTTGACTGGTACGGTTTGTTTCTTTGTGATAATCTTGTGATCCTAATTATGTGTTGTGATGAGTGTCATAAGCATTCGGTTTACATGTACATCTAGGGTATACCCCTGGAACAAGAATCTGGGTGATAATATCTCAATGGTCTTAGGAAGTGTTTTAAGTGCATCTGATCTAACTGAAGCATACAGTGTTAATTAACTCTGATTTCAATTGCAGTACAATCAAGGATGACCATCCTCCCTTTTCTAGATGATTTTTTTTCCAAAACATGATTGCGTGAGAAGTGATTCAAATTTCGACACACATTGGAAAAAGCAGTCGGAGGCACTTGTTAGAAAAAGCTTACAAAGTCTATTCAATCAGACTTACCGTTTTCTGTTTAGCTGTGTCAAACTTTGTTTACGATCTTGTAAGATCCTAGAGTCACTTCAAATTTATACAGACAACGAAAAAAGGTTTAGACACTGGTTGTACACTTCATGCCTTGCAATATTGCATACAGTCGGTCATATCCCCCTTGGACCTATTTGAAATGCTGTCGTTTGAAATCAAAAGAAGAATGGGGTCACTTAAAGTAATGATTCACCCATTTTGAATGCTATGTTGTTTTTGCGCATCTCTCGGCGATGTTCTGTCGATTACCTGGGTCATTTCATGTTTTCATCTGTATCTGAGCTATTCCCGTTCAAGCATACATACATTTGGCCGGTATGACATAGCATTTAAGACTCCCGAGTGGTGCAGCGGTGTAAGGCACTGCTTCTTGGTGCTAGAGGCATCACTACAGACCCTGGTTCGATCCCAGGCTGTATCACAACCGGCCGTGATCGGGTGTCCCATAGGGCGGCGCACAACTGGCCCAGCGTCTTCCGGGTTATTAGGGGAGGGTTTGGCCGGGGTAGGCCGTCTTTGTAAAATAAGAATTTGTTCTTAACTGACTTGCCTAGTTAAATAATTTAAAGTCTCTCTCACTACACTGGAAGTTAACAGGAATACGACTTTTAGATCACGAAAACGTCTATCATACATGTCAGATTTCAATACTGGCTGATGTCATAACGTGGGAGGTTGTCTTCTCTCGAATGAGCCATTGATCATGCCTTTGCGATATTCCAACCTCAAGGAATTTGTAATTTAACAGAGGGACTAACACATTTCTCCTATTTGTCTGCCTCTTCAGTGCATTGCATATTGCCGTTAGTATGGCAGACTCGACTCACATCGATATGCTGGTTGAACATGGTGAGATTGTAGACTCCTATATTGATAGTGCAGTTTGTTTAGGTGATTTCACAGCTAAATAGCTATTTCACATGCTGATATTGACTTTTGTATTATTGTAGCTACGTCCAGCCAGCCCATAGATAGAGCATTGCATTGTGGGTTTTTTAGTCGACTTGAGCTGCCACAGATTACCGCAACAATTTTCACATGTTGCTACCAACCTATAACGACAACCTATAAGGACAAAATGAAACATTTGTTCACAAAAATATTTTTCTCACATATTAGTGTTATGTAACAATGGAAATTATAGGAATGAGCGGCACCATACCCTAATAGCATAATTTTTTTAAATATGAATTCATTAAATATGCACATACTGTGTTTGCATGTAACACAACAAAAAAATTCTGGACATTGTATGAAGTCAGCCTACATTTTTTTGTTAAGACACTCTGAACTTACACACAGCAGATTGCGGATAAATACTTATTTCATCTTATCTGTAAATACTTTTGAAGAAAATGTCATCTAGAATTTTTTTTTACAACATATCAACAATTCCCTATGTATAAGTCTGAAGAATATGTTTAAAGATAACCACACAAATTGTGATGAATGCCGATGCTTCTGAGAGGCTGAGAAAAATGTGTTGGCGTGCAGGAAGAGTCTGACTTTTGGGAAAAGTACACTGAAATTAGACTACCAAATGCCAAACACCTATTAAACCCAATCACCATCTCTTCAAGGTCAGTTACTACATATATTCCGGTTTGTAACATTATCTATGAAAAGGACTTTTATATTATGTGATTCAATGTAGTGAGCTGTCACAACTTCCGCCGAAGACGGTTCCTCTCCTTGTTCGTTCGGCGGTCGACGTCGCCGGTCTTCTAGCCATCGCCGATCCACCTTTCATTTTCCATTTGTTTTGTCTTGTTTTCCCACACACCTGGTTTACATTTCCCTCATTACTTGTCATGTATTTAACCCTCTATGTCTGTGTGTGAAATTGTTTGTTGTAAGTGCTTGTGCACATTTTGACTGCTGAGCGACGGGTTTTGTACCCATATTTTGTAGTTCTGGATGCCGTTGGTTTTGATAATTAAACTGCTCCGGATATTACCCAGTTCTGCTCTCCTGAGTCTGACTTCCCTGCCACCAGTTACGCACCCCTTACATGAGCTTTGAAATTATGGATGTATGTCTATTTAAAAGTGGTTACAATTCATGACATTTTGATAATGCTAATATGATAAACTAACAAAAATATACATTTTCATCTACTTTTTGAAAATTGTATTTTAAATGGACCAAAATTTTCCCAAAATGTCAAAATTGATAAGGAGCTGCAAAAATGACATTTTTGTGTGTGGTGCCTGTCCTTAATTGACCCCATGTTAAAACATTCTGAGACTGGCTAGCATGGAGTTCCCCTTATCCAATGTCAGTGAGGGAAGAATGTCATGTCGGCATGCATTCACAAGGGGCTTTGGGCTAAAATAACTCCGTCTGTTGAAGGGATCTAGATTCTTGTAGGTCCCAGGAGAAGTGTTCTCCCCATGCTTTTTGGGGGATGTCATAGTTGCTATTAGTTTTTATAACCCACTCCATTATTTGAAGGCAGGCAGTAGGAGTTGGCTTATTTGAATTAGGCCCTTTGAGAAATGCTCACATATAGGGTTGATTTTCAAAAGTTAAGAGCAAAAGGTCATTGTTTACTGTAGCTTTGCAAAGTATTCTAGCACAGTGGTTTGTTTGGCTATGTGTCAGTTGCAATTAACTACAGCCATATAATGTATTTGTTTGTAATGTTTCCCTGATATCTAATTACCATTATTGTGTGGAGTTGATTGACACGTTGATATGCAATGCACAATTTATCTTGAAGTTGTGATAGATGTTTTACAAGTCCAAGGAAGTTTCCCATGTCAGGTCATATTTCTCTTAAATATTAGACCAGGAATCATTGAAATATCACTACATTAATGCAGATCTTCAAGTGACTCTGGACACTGGGTTTATTAACATCGCTGCCCCCTTCCCTCCCAAAAAAACACTACTAAGAAAGTGTTGGCGGTCTGCTTTTACCTCGCAGACCAAAACTCACAGTGTCAAACCCCAACACACTAATAGAGCACGCTAACCCAATCTCGCCATGCAGCCCACCCCGTCATCGGCGTTTCCTGTGTGATGTGTACTAACTTCCTGTTTCTCTTCTGTAGATGAGATCGGTGTCTCCCTCCTGCACCTGATCGGGGACCCTCCCCCAGACGAGATCACCAAGATCTATGGTCCCGACAACAGCCCCGGCTACGTCTTCGGTCCCGACGCCAACACAGGCCAGTTGGCACGTGCCCATCTTCCCAGCCCCTTCTACCGGGACTTCTCCCTCCTCTTCAACCTGAAGCCCCAGTCCACCAAGGGCGGAGTCATCTTTTCGGTCACAGACGCCTCGCAGAAGATCATGTATGTGGGCGTCAAGCTGTCGCCGGTCAAGGCGAGCAAGCAGAATGTCATCTTCTACTACACGGAGCCCGACTCGCAGGTGTCGTACGTGGCGGCCACCTTCCCCGTGCACAATCTGGCCGACCAGTGGAACCGCTTCTCCATCTCCGTGCTGGACGACAAGGTCACCTTCTATATCAACTGCGACGACCAACCCCAGGTGGTACGCTTTGAGAGGTCCCCGGATGAGATGGAGCTGGAGCCAGGAGCCGGCGTGTTCGTAGGTCAAGCCGGAGGGGCCGATCCCGATAAGTTCTTGGTATGTATCATGCTATGACTGGACTTTTTTAATATCAGAGTCGGGGTCCGTTGTGTTTCAACTTGGTCAATGCAAAAATGTGTCATTTGTAATTTCCTGGATTGAAGGACTTGAAAAGCAATTGAAACCCTGTCTTATATTTTACTTAGGGCCCAATCCTGAATAGCCTATGGCATAATAATAGCATAAGAGTAGGATCTGTAGTCCACAATTCTGGCTCAAACTCATAAATCAGAACATCCGATGCAGTCCAAGATGAATTCATAGTTCTGACTTATGTGCGCTTATCTCAAGCCCTACTATCCTTATAACATTTCCTACTTGAGAAATATATCGGTGTCAGGGGCAAGTGGAATTGGAAATCAGACCAGACAGTGTTGCCCTCCTAGTCAGGTTGATTCAGACACGTGAAACAGAAACCGTCGTGTTTGGCAACCCCTTTATGATTTGATTGCCTTTAATTGGCCTGCTTTAAATCAAAACGTAAAAGTGGTCCGACCATCCCCTGTCTCCTCCTGGGAAACACAGAAGTATAATTGGTGGACTTCATGGTGGGGGATCAATTAGCTCCAGTTGGCCCTCCCCTCCACCCCCCTGTGACCACTGCAGCTGACCCTTATTCTGTCGCTCTGCAGCACCCAGCACACATAGACAGGTCTCCCTGTAAGCAGAGGGCACAAGCAGACAGGTGCTTCTGTGACCAGGACAATTGGCCTTATGTTCCGAGCACAAGCAAGATGGTGCCTATTGACGGTGCCCTTTGTTTAGTTTTTGCTGACATCATTATCTGAATTTGTTGTATCTCCTCATTCAGTAGATTGTAGGGTAATATTTAAGCATATGAATCATGTAGTGGTCACTAATATGCAGTTTAAAAGTGTATAAATAAGTAGCTAGTTAGGTCTTTGTGTGCTATAAGCTATTCATCAAGCCTTTATTCAGTGTTTTATTTTCTACTTGTGTGAATAAGGAAACAATGAATATGCCCCTTATATTGCAAATCAGTGGCTTAATGTCATCCCTATACTGAAGTGTTACCAGTTGTACATTCAAATCTGTAAAGACTAAGACCTAACATTCTGAGAATGAACCCTGTTTGAAATTAATGAATGAAATTGAGTGCATTTTATTTCAGTCTATTTGGCTTGCGCTAGGACAATGTTGCTAGGATAAAGCAAAAGTTGATTGAACTTAAATTGATCCCGCTCCAAAAATAAGATTCAAGTCAGTATCTTAAGCCAGTGTTTCCTAACTCCAGTCCTTAAGTACCCCCAACATTACTAATTTTTATTGTAGCCCTGGACAAGCACATCTTATTTGCAAAAATATGTGCTGTTGGGAGTACTCAACATGGTAAGCCATGCAATCATATGATGTAAGAATGAGAACAGGTATAAACACATACTGCAAGAGAAAGACATTTGACCTGCCTTTTGACCAATAGCTCAATATTGAATGTCTTTTTTTATTGCTTGACTAACTTACATATTTCTGTAAGTTAGACAGCGTTGTAATTACTGTTTTACTTGCTGTCTATACATTTACAGATGGTAAACCCTGTCTGACTAAACCAAGATAATTGGATGATTTAAAACATGGTCAGAGGAAGCAATGATATCTTTATTCCAATAAAGTATGAACAGGCAATACAAAAACCTCAACTCAAGGGAGTTGTCTTTTTGTGCGTATTAACCCTTAGATAGACATAGAAAAAGATTGACGGACATGGGTTCATTTTATGTCCATGGCATGGCCTTTAAAATATGGGAATGTGTGTAGTTCTACTGTCACGTCCTGGCCAGTATAAGGTTAATTGTTTTTGTAGTTTGGTCAGGGCGTGGCAGAGGGTATTTGTTTTATGTGGTTCAGGGTGGTGTGTTTTTGTTAAAAGGGTGGTTGATTTAGTAATTCCGGGTTTTGGTTTATGTTTAAGTATTTCTATGTGGAGTCTAGTAAGTGTATGTCTATGTTTGGTTAATTGGGGTTGGGACTCTCAGTTGAAGGCAGGTGTTGTCTATCTGCCTTTGATTGAGAGTCCCATATAGTAGGGTGTGTTTGTGTTTGGTATTTGTGGGTGATTGTTCTGTGTTGAGCTTTGCTTGGCCAGACTGTTTTTGTTGATCGTTCGTGTCTTTGTTATTGTTGTATGTTCATTAGTTGGAAGTAATTAAAAATCAAGATGAGCATACACGTACCTGCTGCGTATTGGTCCTCCTTCACCGACGACAACCGTGACAGAATCACCCACCACTCAAGGACCAAGCAGCAGAGGAAGGAGCAGACGGTTTTCGAAGAGGACAAACGAGAGAGATGGACTTGGGAGGAGATCTTGGAGGGAGAAGGCTCCTACACTTGGGAGGAGATCCAAGCAGGGAAAGATCGCCTTCCTTGGAAACAGGTGGTACGCGAGAGAGAGAAAAGGAGTAAGGCTGGTATGGACCGGGAACGTTTCCGAGGGACAAGACTGGCGTTGAAGCACGAGAGGCACCCCCAATAATTTTTTTTGGCGGGGCACACGGGTAGTTTGGCTAGGCCTAGGAAGAGCCGGAGGCCAGCTACCCGTGGTTATATGGAGGAGCGTATGAGGTGGGGAGCGCCATGTTTCGCTGAGGAGCGCACTCTCACCCATACGCACGCACAGTCCGGTGCGAGTTATTCCAGCCCCTCGCAGGTGCCGTGCTAGAGCGGGCATCCAGCCTGGTAGGAGGATGCCTGCGCAGCGCATCTGGTCGCCGGTACGCCTCCGAGGACCAGGCTACCCAACTCCCGCTCTACGCACGGCTACCATCAGGCCCCTGCACAGCCCAGTCTGCCCAGTACGAGCACTCCGCTCGTACAGGGCTACTAGTTCCATCCAGCCAAGGCGGGTTGTGCAGGAGGTAAGATCTAGACCGGCTGTGCGCCTCCATAGCCCTGGGTTTCCAGCTCCTGTCTCTCGTGCGGACCCGGAAGTGCGTCAACCCAGTCCGACTCGTCCTGTTCCCGCTCCCCGCACTAGCCTGCAAGTGCGTAAACCCAGCCTCGCCAGTCAACAGTCGTCAGAGCTGCCCGCCAGTCAACAGTCGACGGAGCTGCCCGCTAACAGTCGTCGGAGCTGCCCGCTAACAGTCGTCGGAGCTGCCCGCCAGTCAACAGTCGTCGGAGCTGCCCGCCAGTCAACAGTCGTCGGAGCTGCCTGCCAGTCAACAGTCGTCGGAGCTGCCCGCCAGTCAACAGTCGTCGGAGCTGCCCGCCAGTCAACAGTCGTCGGAGCTGCCCGCCAGTCAACAGTCGTCGGAGCTGCCCGCCAGTCAACAGTCGTCGGAGCTGCCCGCCAGTCAACAGTCGTCGGAGCTGCCCGCCAGTCAACAGTCGTCGGAGCTGCCCGCCAGTCAACAGTCGCCGGAGCGGCCAGACTGCGCTGAACTGCCGGAGCGGCCAGACTGCGCTGAACTGCCGGAGCGGCCAGACTGCGCTGAACTGCCGGAGCGGCCAGACTGCGCTGAACTGCCGGAGCGGCCAGACTGCCCTGAACTGCCGGAGCGGCCAGACTGCCCTGAACTGCCGGAGCGGCCAGACTGCCCTGAACTGCCGGAGCGGCCAGACTGCCCTGAACTGCCGGAGCGGCCAGACTGCCCTGAACTGCCGGAGCGGCCAGACTGCCCTGAACTGCCGGAGCGGCCAGACTGCCCTGAACTGCCGGAGCGGCCAGACTGCCCTGAACTGCCGGAGCGGCCAGACTGCCCTGAACTGCCGGAGTGGCCAGACTGCCCTGAACTGCCGGAGTTGCCAGACTGCCCAGACTGTCCCGAGTTGCCAGACTGCCCAGACTGTCCCGAGTTGCCAGACTGCCCAGACTGTCCCGAGTTGCCAGACTGCCCAGACTGTCCCGAGTTGCCAGACTGCCCAGACTCTCCCGAGCTGCCAGACTGCCCAGACAGCCTGGAACGGCCTGAGCCGGAGCCACCTCCAGAAATAGGTGGGTTGGGGAGGGGGGGTGTAGCACAGTGCCGTCGTTGACGGCAGCCACCCTCCCTTCCCTCCCTTTAGAAAAGGGGAATTTTTCTTTTGGTGTTGCTTGGGGTTATTTTTTGTTAAGGTGCTTCCGGGGTAGCACCTTTAAGGGGGGGGTACTGTCACGTCCTGGCCAGTATAAGGTTAATTGTTTTTGTAGTTTGGTCAGGGCGTGGCAGAGGGTATTTGTTTTATGTGGTTCAGGGTGGTGTGTTTTTGTTAAAAGGGTGGTTGATTTAGTAATTCCGGGTTTTGGTTTATGTTTAAGTATTTCTATGTGGAGTCTAGTAAGTGTATGTCTATGTTTGGTTAATTGGGGTTGGGACTCTCAGTTGAAGGCAGGTGTTGTCTATCTGCCTTTGATTGAGAGTCCCATATAGTAGGGTGTGTTTGTGTTTGGTATTTGTGGGTGATTGTTCTGTGTTGAGCTTTGCTTGGCCAGACTGTTTTTGTTGATCGTTCGTGTCTTTGTTATTGTTGTATGTTCATTAGTTGGAAGTAATTAAAAATCAAGATGAGCATACACGTACCTGCTGCGTATTGGTCCTCCTTCACCGACGACAACCGTGACATCTACCCACTGTTGACTGTTTTTGCTGGGCATTGTCTGGGCATCTTCAAGCAAAGTACACCTCAGGGCCTCGGAATGCTCAGAGCAGAATCCCAAATAGCTCTCATTTGGGTTCAAGACAGCTCAGTCGGTCTGTCCTATCTTGACAAGACCAAATGAGGGGATTTAGACAAAAGGGTTTGGCCAAATGTCAGGGCATTGCCTCTTTTCTTTTCTCCAAGCTGTGTGGAAGGGAGGTTTTCATCTTTTTAAAGACAGTTCTTAGAGACAGCTGAGGCAAACAATGGTTGTTTACATAGACCCCAGGCATTGCCCGAGTTCAGACACTTATCATTGCATTATCTGTTGACTCAACGCAGGGTGTTGAACCCTTATGCCTGCACTGAGGAGGTACAGGCCAGAGACATGTAACCACTTAAGTCAAATGTGTCGATAGTCCATGAGATTGACATGATAGTTTTAACATATTTTAAAGCTATACATTGTTAATTTACACATACTCAAATGACAACAGAAACATAAATAACAGAGTAATATAACCTGTTATTTTTGGTTATGATAGGGTAAGATAGTACCTGCTCCCAGGCCTGGAAGTAACAGTGGAAAACGAAAAGGCACATAGGGTGTACAGACTCAGCTTACTGAAAAAAAGTCCTCATAAAATCAATGAAATAAATATATTTGACAGCTATTTAGGGACTTTGAAGGCTCGTGAACACATTTGTGGGCATTCATCGAAAGAGAAGCTCTTCAGAACTAGAGCTTTTATCCATTTAAAACATGTTAAAAGCAAATTCCCCTGAATCACATGATTGGCTTTTTGATTGACTTGATAAGATGCTATTAATGCGAGACATTGAAAGAAGCTCCTGTGGTGGCGAGTTTGATGGACTGGGACCGTGGAAGAGGAGAGTTTCATATCACATGCGTCCATTTCATTGCTCAACACTGGGACAACTGTAATAAACCCCTCAGCTTCTTCAACGAGGGGGGAATTCCACAACAAATCCACCACACAGATCAGGTACACATGTTTGAAGACACAGGACTTCAGAGGGAAGATATATTTTTGATTTATGTTTGTTTATGTTTAGAGCAGGGCCGAAGCTTGTGGGCTTAATGGTGGGAGAAGAATGCAGACGTGTACAGGTGTAGGACCAGCTGTGCAGCAGCACCGCAACATGCCTTGTTTTACATCACCCCACACACATACAGACACCAGACATCAAAGGCCATGTATTGACAACTGTGTGTGTGTGTGTGTGTGTCTGCCTGCGTATATGCGCTTGCCTGTGTGTGTTTTCCTTCATAGGGGGTGATTGGGGAGCTGAGGGTTGTTGGAAACCCCCGGGCTGCTGAAAGACAGTGTGAGGAGGAAGGGGACGACTCGGATGTGGTAAGTGACCCTTGACCCGCCCACCCATACATTAACATAGGTGGCGCAGCGTAGCGCTTATACAGTTGTTGCCTTAGCAGGATATGGGGAGGCTTAAACTTAGAGGGAACTTAGAGGGAACAATAGGAATCAAACAGAAGCAAAGGGGCTGAAATCGGAAGGGACCTACCTGAAGAAACACTCGTTTTTCATTGCAAAACATTTTGCTACGGGTTTGCACTAATGAATACACCTCTGGTCTCTCCCCGCCCAGGCTTCAGGAGATGGCGGAAGTGGCGATGTGGAAGGGAAACTGGACGGGAAGAAGAAAGGCCCGGTATGATCGTTTGACATTTTTGTGTTAAAATTAAGGTTAAAACCAGGTTATCTGTGACATTTCAAAGGTCACAGAGTTTGAGCAGCAAGACTTGGCTATGTACTGGTTGTAGGTTTGGTAATGTCGCCACATGATGGGTTTTTACTACACTGAACAAAAATATAAACGCAACATGTAAAGTGTTGGTTTCATGAGCGGAAATAAAAGATCCCAGAAATGTGCCACACGTCCAAAAAGCATATTTCTCTCAAATTTTGTGCACAAGTTTGTTTGCATCCCTGTTAGTGAGCATTTCTTCTTTGCCAAGATAATCCATCCACCTGACAGGTGTGGCATATCAAGAAGCTGATTAAACAGCATGATCATTACACAGGTGCACCTTTTGCTGTGGACAATAAAAGGCCACTCTAAAATGTGCAGTTTTGTCACACAACACAATGCCACAGATGTCTCAAGTTTTGAGGGAGCGTGCAATTGGCATGCTGACTGCAGGAATGTCCACCAGAGCTGCTGCCAGAAAATGTAATGTTAATTTCTCTACCGTAAGCCGCCTCCAACATCCTTTTAGAGAATTTGGCAGTACATTCAACCGGCCTCACAACCGCAGAACACGTGTATGGCGTCATGTGGGCAAGCGGTTTGCTGATGTCAATGTTGTAAACAGAGTGCCCCCTGGTGGGTTATGGTATGGGCAGGCATTTTCAAGGGACAACAAAAACAATTGCATTTTATTGATGGCAATTTGAATGTACAGAGATACCGTGACGAGATCCTGAGGCCCATTGTCGTGCCATTTATCCATTCATCGTGCCATTCATAATTTATTTTATTTTGTGTTATTGACTGTACGTTTGTTTATGTGTAACTCTGGTGTTGTTGTTTTTGTCGCACTGCTTTGCTTTATCTTGGCCAGGTCGCAGTTGTAAATGAGAACTTGTTCTCAACTGGCCTTCCTGGTTAAATAAAAGTGAAATAAAATACATAAAGAAATCCGCTGCCATCACCTCATGTTTCAGAAAGATAATGCCCGGCCCCATTCCTCAAGGATCTGTACACAATTCCTGCAAGCTGAAAATGGCCCAGTTCTGCCATGGCCTGCATTCTCACCATACATGTCACCCATTGAGCATGTTTTGGATGCTATGGATTGATGTATACGACAGCATGTTCCAGTTCCCGTCAATATCCAGCAATGTGGCACAGCCATTGAAGAGGAGTGGGACAACATTCCACAGGCCACAATCAACAGCCTGATCAACTCTATGCGAAGGAGACGTGTTGCGCTGCATGAGGCAAATTGTGGTAACACCAGATACTGACTGGTTTTCTCATCCACACCCCCTACCTTTTTTAAAGGTATCTGTGACCAACAGATGCGTATCTGTATTCCCAGTCATGTGAAATCCATACATTACTGCCTAATGAATTACAATTGACTGATTTCCTTATAACGCAGTAAAATCTTTTAAATTGTTGTATGTTGCGTTTATATTTTTGCGCACAATTGTAGTGCCTCCTTTGTCTTACTCTCCCCATAGGGTACTTTCAAATGGGACGCGGAGGTACAAAAATATGAGTGGGTTGAGGACGACAGACCAACAGTTACGGTACGTGCCCTGAAATCCATTTTATCTGTATATGTTGGCGTTCACCCACAAGCATGTGAATTTTTCACCTTTTGATGTGTCAGGACTTCACTCCCTTCTCGTGAGTGGCGGACACAAATCAAATTGTATTTGTCACATGCACTGAAAACAACAGTGAAATGCTTACTTACAAGCCTTTAATCAATAATGCAGTTTTAAGAAAATACCTAAAAAAAAGTAAGAAATAAAAGTACCAAATAATTAATGAGCAGCAGTAAAATAACAATTTCGAGGCTATATACAGGGGGTGCCGGTACAGTGCCCCCAATGTGCGGGGGCACTGGTTAGTCGAGGTAATTGAGGTAATATGTACATGTAGGTAGAGTTATTAAAGTGACTATGCATTATTTAGTAGGGATGTAGGGAACTCTGTAAAACTATGTAGGTCACGCTATTCAAATGGCACCCTATTCACTACTATAGTGCACTACTGTATGTTGGGAATAGGGTGCCATTTGAGATGCAACTATCCACAGTCATGTACTTTAAACATATGGTCAACATGGAAACCGAGTTATCTGGCTATTTCAAACTGTAGGGAGCTGTATGGGGAGGGGGTGGCTAGTGGGGAATGTATATTGCCGGTTTGGCTGTCGGTTATCACCTGGACAATGTCCTAAACTAACACGATGTGGACCATGCATTTTATGATATTACAATACCCTCTACAACAAGCAAATGTTGCAGCACAACCTCGAGCCTCCATACAACAGCACTGTCGGGGCACGCCGGTCCAATTACAGTAGAAGACTAGGTAGACAGCCAGATGTGTCTGATCCAGCTCAGGGCGATGATATCGCCAAGGTTCCTGTTTTGTTATTTTGACTGGTTTCTCAATCAGACTTAAAAGTTGAGAGAACAGGAATAGGAAGGTAACGGAAAGAGAAAGTTGGCCTGTCTTTGGCCTGCCAGACCTTGTCACAGGGCTCCAGGTGCACAGGCCGACTTTGAAGCCTTGTGCCACTTCACACGGGCTTTCCATCCACCCGACGTGTTTATTAGCATCGTATGGAACAGCTGTTACCCAACATACCGTTGACTTTGACTTTCCATCAAGTTGTTTCATTGCAACATATAATGCCTGTCTGACCAGATTTCTGAGTTTTAGCCTGTCTGACTCCGACTCAAGCTTGGGAAAGCAAAGAAGGAAACGCAGACAGTTATCTGAGGAAACTTTCTGTTGTGAGACTGATGGCGGATTTGTGTGTGATTGAAGGACTTGTGAGTTGTCATCGTTACACAGTGCACTAAGGGCAGGATTTCACTCAAATCCGCACTGCAGAAAAAAGCGACAACATCGTTTCTGCTCCACTAAAGGGCTTGTAACTGTGCTGGATGTGATGTTGACATACAGGTTTACTACAGTGCAGATTTTATTAAAGCTGCCACTCAAACACTTAGAAGTGTTGAGAGTTAAATCATTTTTGGTAGGATGAGTTACCTACCGTCAAGCTTAAGAAAACTTGCAAACTCCCATTACGCAGTTGTCTGGGTGAAAGTGCGTATAATTTAATATTGTGTGAGATTTGTTTTCTTTTAAGACTCAGCACGTGACAGTGAAGTAAACAGACTTCTTATTTCATTACATTTCTCACACAATTGTGTCTCGAATCTCATGTGGAGTACGGGATTAGGCGTGTGTGTATTCGGTGTGTGAATCTGGTCCTTGTGCCAGCTTTACCTTGTTGCATCAGCTTTGTGGCCTAAATAGTTTTGTTCAGAGAACGTATAGCAGACAAGTTTCAATCTGCATCGGGCAAAATTGGATGGTTAAATAAAGTTGTCTTTTTCAAATCTATCACCACCCAGTGCCTCGTCTGTCCCCACCCTCTTCACTCCCACCTCTCAGAAAGGATGAATGCATGGGAGTATATGTGCAGGTCTGTTTTATTATATATATCCCCTTGGATCTGTCATATAACAGTCACGAGTCAAATTCTTCACACAGTCAACTTCAGGCCCTAACAAAAGGGAGAATGTTTGCCCACAGAGGAAACTGCTTAATTTTGTGAAGAATTCCATACTTTTTATTTCAAATTGCCCCCCTCCATCCATCCATCTATCCATTCATCTGTCCCACCCAGTACTCCCCTCTCAGATTCCACAGGTGACAAAATGAGGCATGTCACCTGGTGAAGAATGAGCTTAGAAAACAGGGGTGTTAGGTGTTATCTTCCTCTCACTGAGGGGGATGAGTCTGGAATGGCCTCCCCTCTTCCCCCCTGCAGATTGTCCCATCTGTAGAGCGCTAGCAGTGATGACAGATCTTTGGCAGTCCTTCCTTGTCTCTACTCCCCAACACACACACACACAGACACGCAGACACCCAGACACACACTCACACACACTGAAACATGTGCACACACACACACCAGCTCCTCCACTCTATTCTCTGACCACTATCTTAAGAGCTGGAGCCCAAAACGGGTCACATTCCTGTTGCCAGACATGTTCCTCCCAACTGAAATACCTGCTGCTTGTCGCAATCCCATCCGCTCCCAGTGGGAGAACGTACACCCACCATCTCACTCACTGGACAAACTCACTGTTGTATTTTCATAATGGGCGCACATAAACTTCGCGCCACCATCACAGCTCTTTGCAACACCACTGTAGAGACTACCTCACAGAGGGGAAGAGAGAGTGTGTTTGTTTGGTCATCGGTATTAATTTGTTTAGGGTAAGCTAGCCCGAGAGGAAATTACATAATGGTCTAGTCTGTGCTAGTCTGCCAACCATTAGCACTGTGCTAGTATGCCAACAATTAGCACGTATGATTACTCCATAACAAAAATAAAACACAAAACATATAGTACATACAGTGGAGTCTGAAATGATTGACATCATACCCCCAAGGCTAATCGCCCTTGTTATTGGTAATGGTGAGAGGTTAGCATGTCTTGGTGTTATGATCTTTGACCCTCTGTAACTTTCTCACTGATCGTTATTTACGATTTGTTCAGTATTATCCGTAATCTTGGTAGCATCCACATTAATGCAGAAGTGTTTAAAACATATTATATTCTTATTTACAATAAAAGTGACTCCAAAATGACACAATACATTATTTACCATTAATTTCTATTGGGAACAAAATAATCTGAAACACAACCGAAACAAACTGCAAATGCATCCAGCAAGTTTGTGGAGTCACACGCTTGATGTAGTTAATTGTGTGCTAGGAATATGGGATGAAATACTAAACTTTTGACTACTTTATTTATAAGAATCTTTCGAGGTGTCAATAATTTTGACCACTGCCTTAAAAATCTAATAATTTCAATTTCTCAAACAATCAACTATTTTACACCATTTAAAAGATAAACATCTCCTTAATCTAACCACATTGTTCGATTTTCAAAGAGGCTTTACGGCAAAAGCATAAAGTTAGATTATGTTAGGACAGTACATAGCCACAAAAGTACAAACATCCATTTTCAATTCAAGGTCAGGCGTCACCAAAAGCTGAAACCAGCTAAAATTATTCACTAACCTTTGACAATCTCCATCAGATGACACTCCTAGGACATTATGTTATACAATACATGTATTTTTTGTTCCATCAAGTTCATATTTATATCCAAAAACAGCATTTTACAGTAGCGGTGAAATTCAGATTTTTTTCTTCTCTGAAATGCTTCCGGTGAACAACGTAACAATTTACAAAATCACTATTCGAAAACATTGGTAAATTATAATATTGTCATTCAAATAATTATAGTTTAACATTTCGTAAATGCTACTGTATTGCCAGATTTCAAAATAACTTTACTGGGAAATCACAAGTTGCAATAAACCGGGTGCTGTGCTAAGAACAATAGGCTAGGCTATATAGGTTAGCATCATCTTGTAACCATGTAATATCAATAATACTATCGTCAATAATCCCTTACCTTTGAATATCTTCATCCATTGGCACTTCCAGGAATCCCAGGACCACAACAAATGTGGTTTCTTTTGACAAAGTTCATAATTGATGTCCAAATAACTCCAAGTTGTTCCATGTTGTTAGCGCTTCGGTGGCTACTAAAAAGTAGCGCGGGGGGGGTGTGAAGTCACGGCAAAAAGTTAAAAAAAATAATCTATTTACGTTCGTTCAAACATGTCAACGTTGTTTAGCATCAATCTTTAGAGCCATTTTTAACGTGAAACATCAGTAATGTTTCAACCCGACCTCACCTGTGTCTAGAAAAACGTTTTTGATAAATGTCTCGTGTCTCATGATTGCGCAGGTGCAGGCAATAATGGAAGTGACGACATCCCAGGGACGTCAACTTCCCTGCATTCTAATTTGCTCTCTGTTCATCATAGACGCTTCAAACAACTTTATAAAGATTGCTGACATCTAGTGGAAGCCGTAGGAGTTGCGAAATGAATCCTTTCTCACTGTGGTATCTAATAAACAATGCCTCAAAAAAAATAGTACAGCCACAAAATTATTTTTTTCTCTCAGGTTTTCTCAGGTTTTTGCCTGCCATATGAGTTGTGTTATACTTACAGACACCATTCAAACAGTTTTAGAAAATTCAGAGTGTTTTCTATCCAAATCTGGTAATAATATGCATATCCTAGCTTCTGAGTTGGTGTAGGTGGCAGTTAAAAATGGGCACATATTTTTTCCAAAATTCTCAATACTGCCCCCTAGCCCGTAGAGGTTAAAAAAAATAAAAAACATTACAAAATCTTTCTCTGAGCAATTGTATTACTAGAAAATAATATACGTTTCCAGTTTTTTAAGCTAAGAATTTGGATTGTTTATTTTATTCAGTCATTATTGCCCATCTTTACCAAGGGTGTCAATAATTTCGGACCCCACTATATAGTTTCAAGTTTTAATGTCGAAAGTGAAATGCCTTTCTTGCAAGCACAAAACTCCTTAAATGTCATTGTTTTCTTTGTTTGAGAACTACAAATAAGCTAGCGATTTGGCAATATTATGGAAGTTAGGAAGCCAACTTTGAGTATTTGAGTGACAACTTTGTACCACAACTTCTGAAAATTAGAATGTATGATTACCACAAACATGTCCTAAAACATCAACATAATCTCTTTACAAGTCATTGTTTTTTGTTAAGGAAGTACTGTACAAATACCCATTTAGCGATATGCCAGTTGGGAAGCCAACTTTTAGTTGTCCTTGGAGCTGGATGTATTTTTATGGTCATATTAGGTCATATTATTACCCCATAACAACAAAAACATGAACATAACATGGTTTTCTTTGTTAAAGATCAACAAATACTCATGTGGGATCAATATGCACGTTTTTTTTCTCTTTGGAGCTCAGCTGGATATATTTTTGTTTGTTTTTCAATGCTGTTTTAACGTCTTTCTCCAGACTACCCCTCCGTCGTCACGCCCGATTCAGCAGCCCCCGGTGACCCGACAACAACCAGAGGTGTCTCCCAAAAAAGAGACTGGTGAGTTCAATAAGGTCATAGTCTAGATCAGGACTCCCCAGCCCTGTGTCTGGAAAGTTACCCTACTGTAGGTTTTTGCTCCAAACCCAGTTGTAAATAACTTGATTCAGCTTATCAACAAGCTAATTATTGGAATCAGGTGCACTAGATTAGGGTTGGAGCGAAAACCTACAGGACGGTAGCTCTCCAGGAACAGAGTTGGAGAGCCCTGGTCTAGAGAAGACAGAATGTTGTATGGGTTTGCAAGACCACTAGTCACATCGGTTGACTATTGTAGATGTGTTTGTAGCACTGTATAATAATATTAACATAAGATAAGATGTACTTTATTGTCCATTAAGTTATGAAACAGAAATGTGTCTTAATGCACAACCCAACCCCCCGAGCATAATTTATAAGATGTGTTAATGATTTGTGTAACATGTGTAAGTCATTAACACATGCCTTATAAATGATCTATTATTGGCTTGTAAAAAGTTATTAGAAAGTGTTACCAATGTGTTACATGCGTCTGTATTATATTTTCATGTAGTAACAGTGGACAATTGATAAATATTGACATGGACCAAATTTGACATGATGGTTATGATATTATGAGAAAAGTTCATGGTTACCATAACATATGCATGCTATGTGTGATGACACATTCTTTTCATGATTTAGGTAGACTACTGGTTATTTTCAGTGGTGAAAAGTAATTAAGTAAAAATACTTTAAAGTACTACTTATGTCGTTTTTTGGGGTATCGGTACTTTACCTTGTAATTTCAATTTTTGACAACTTTTACTTTTACTTCACTATAAGGGCACAAGGTGATACCCAGATGCAGATACAGGAGGCAGATGGTTGGAGCCTTAGATGTTTATTAATCCAAAAAAGGGTAGGCAAGAGAATGGTCGTGTACAGGCAAAAGGTCAAAACCAGTTCAGAGTACCTAAGGGCAGGCAGGCTCGAGGTCAGGGCAGGTAGAATGGTCAGGCAGGCGTGAATGGAGTCCAGAAAACAGGCAAGGGTCAAAACCTGGAGGACTAGCGAAGAGTAGAGAAAAAGGAGTACGGGAAAAAACACACTGGTTGACTTGACAAACATACAAGACGAACTGGCACAGAGAGACAGGAAACACAGGGATAAATACACTGGGGAAAATAAGCGACACCTGGAGGGGGTGGAGACAATCACAAGGACAGGTGAAACAGATTAGGGTGTGACACTTCACTACATTCCTAAAGAAAATAATGTAATTTTTACTCCATACATTTTCCCTGACACCAAAAGTACATTTTCAATGCTTAGCAGGATAGACAATGGTCCAATTCACACACTTATCAAGAGAACAACCCTGGTCATCCTTACTACCTCTGATATGGTGGACTCACTAAACACATATGCTTCATTTGTAAATTATGTCTGAGTGTGGCCCTGGCTCTCAGTAAATATAAAAACAAGAAATTGCATTACCCATTTAAATTCAGGCAAATATACTGCTGAAAAAAATAAAGGGAACACTAAAATAACACATCCTAGATCTGAATGAATGAAATAATCTTATAAATACTTTTTTCTTTACATAGTTGAATGTGCTGACAACAAAATCACACAAAAATAATCAATGGAAATCCAATTTATCAACCCATGGAGGTCTGGATTTGGAGTCACACTCAAAATTAAAGTGGAAAACCACACTACAGGCTGATCCAACTTTGATGTGATGTCCTTAAAACAAGTAAAAATAAGGCTCAGTAGTGTGTGTGGCCTCCACGTGCCTGTTTGACCTCCCTACAACGCCTGGGCATGCTCCTAATGAGCTGGCGGATGGTCTCCTGAGGGATCTCCTCCCAGACCTCGACTAAAGCATCCACCAACTCCTGGACAGTCTGTGGTGCAATGTGGTGTTGGTGGATGGAGCGAGACATGATGTCCCAGATGTGCTCAATTGGATTCAGGTCTGGGGAACGGGCGGGCCAGTCCATAGCATCAATGCCTTCCTCTTGCAGGAACTGCTGACACACTCCAGCCACATGAGGTCTAGCATTGTCTTGCATTAGGAGGAACCCAGGGCCAACCGCACCAGCATATGGTCTCACACGGGGTCAGGCTACCTCTGGCGAGCACATGGAGGGCTGTGCGGCCCCCCAAAGAAATGCCACCCCACACCATGACTGACCCACCGCCAAACCGGTCATGCTGGAGGATGTTGCAGGCAGCAGAACGTTCTCCACGGCGTCTCCAGACTCTGTCACGTCTGTCACGTGCTCAGTGTGAACCTGCTTTCATCTGTGAAGAGCACAGGCCTGCTGGAGGTCATTTGCAGGGCTCTGGCAGTGCTCCTCCTGCTCCTCCTTGCACAAAGGCGGAGGTAGCGGTCCTGCTGCTGGGTTGTTGCCCTCCTATGGCCTCCTCCACGTCTCCTGATGTACTGGCCTGTCTCCTGGTAGCGCCTCCATGCTCTGGACACTACGCTGACAGACACAGCAAACCTTCTTGCCACAGCTCGCATTGATGTGCCATCCTGGATGAGCTGCACTACCTGAGCAACTTGTGTGGGTTGTAGACTCCGTCTCATGCTACCACTAGAGTGAAAGCACCGCCAGCATTCAAAAGTGACCAAAACATCAGCCAGGAAGCATAGGAACTGAGAAGTGGTCTGTGGTCACCACCTGCAGAACCACTCCTTTATTGGGGGTGTCTTGCTAATTGCCTATAATTTCCACCTGTTGTCTATTCCATTTGCACAACAGCATGTGACATTTATTGTCATTTAGTGTTGCTTCCTAAGTGGACAGTTTGATTTCACAGAAGTGTGATTGACTTGGAGTTACATTGTGTTGTTTAAGTGTTCCCTTTATTTTTTTGAGCAGTATATATATCCATCACAAATTTTACAAACTTTCCCAAACTGTGAAGTGGACAGATAAGCTTTTGAAAACTTCTGATATGAGACATATAGTACCTTCAGAAAGCATTCATACCCCTTGACTTATTTCACATTTTGTTGTTACAGACTGAAGTAAACATTTATTAAATCATGTTTTTTTTCTCACCCATCTTCACACAATACCCCATTTTTTGAAAATGAATTACAGAAATATCTAATTTACGTAAGTATTCACACCCCTGAGTCAATACATTGTAGGAGCACCTTTGGCAGCGATTACAACAGTGAGTCTTTCTGGTTAAGTCTCTAAGATGTTAATGGACAACATTTGCCCATTATTATTTTCAAAATTCCTCAAGCTCTGTCAACTTGGTTGTTGATCATTGATAAACAACCATTTTCAGGTCTTGCCATAGATCTTCGAGTAGATTTAAGTTGAAACTGTAACTTGGCCACTCAGGAACATTCACCCTTTTCATGGTAAGCAACTCCAGTGTAGATTTGGCCTCAAGTGTAGATTCATCTCCCAGTGTCTGGTAAAAAGCAGACTGAATCAGATTATCCTCTAGGATTTTGCCTGTGCAAAAATTTTGCCTGTCCATTCCATTTCTTTTTTATCCTGACAAACTCCCCAGTCCTTAACGATTACAAGCATACCCATAACATGAGCCACTACTATGCTTGATAATATGGAGAGTGGTACTCAGTAATGTGTTGTATTGGAATTGCCCCAAACATAACTTTTTGTCCTGAATAAAACATTTTAATTGCTTTGCCACATTTTTGCAGTGTTACTTTAGTGCCTTGTTGCAAATATAATGATATTTTTATTCTGTCCTTTTCACTCTGTCAAATAGGTTAGTATTATGTAGTAACTACAATGTTGTTGATCCATCCTTAGTTTTCTCCTATCATAGCCAGTCAACTCTGTAACTATTTTAAAGTCACTATTGGCCTCATGGGGAAATCCATGAGCGGTTTCCTTCCTCTCCGGCAACTGAGTTAGGGAGGACACCTGTATCTTTGTATTGACTAGGTGTATTGTTACACCCTCCAAAGTGTAATTAATAGCTTCACCATGCTCAAAGAGATATTCAATGTGTACTTTTTTTTTACCCATCTACCAATAGGGGCCCTTCTTTGTGAGACATAGGAAAACCTCCCTGATCTTTGTGGTTGAATCTGTGTTTGAAATTCACTGCTTGACTGAGGGACCTTACATACTTTTGGCCATGTAGTGTACAATTATGTGGACACCTGCTCGTCCAACATCTCTTTCTAAAATCATGGGTATTAATATGGAGTTTTGCTGCTGTAACAGCCGCCACTCTTCTGGGAAGGCTTTCCACTAGATGTTGGAACATTGCTGCGGGGACTTGCTTCCATTCAGCTACAAGAGCATTAGTGAAGTCGGGCACTGATGTTGGGCGATTAGGCCTGGATCGCAGTCGGCGTTCCAATTCATCCCAAAGGTGTTCGATAGGGTTGAGGTCAAGGCTCTGTGTAGGCCAGTCAAGTTCTTACACATCAATCTCGACAAACCATTTCTGTATGAACCTCACTTTTGTGCACGGTGGCATTGTCTTGCTGAAAAAGCAGTTGCCACAAAGTTGGAAGCACAGAATCGTCTAGAACGGCATTGTATGCTGTAGCGTTAAGATTTCCCTTCACTGGAACTAAGGGGCCTCGCCCGAACCATGAAACACAGCCCTAGACCATTATTACTCCTCCACCAAACTTTACAGTTAGCACTGTGCATTGGGCCAGTTACCGTTCTCCTGGCATCCATCAAACCCAGATTTGTCCGTCGGACTGCCACATGGTGACGCGGGATTCATCACTCCAGACAACGCGTTTCCACTGCTCCAGAGTCCAATGGTGGGGAGCATTACACCACTCCAGCCAACGCTTGGCATTGCGCATTGTGATCTTAGGCTTGTGTGTGGCTGCTCGGCCATGGAAACCCATTTCTTTAAGCTCCCGACGAACAGTTATTGTGCTGACGTTGCTTCCAGAGACAGTTTGAAACTCGGTAGTGAGTGTTTCAACCGAGGACAGACGATTTTTACGTTCTACGCACTTCACACTAAGCGGTCCCTTTTCTGTGAGATTGTGTGGCCTACCACTTCGTGGCTGTGTTGCTCCTAAAAGTTTCCACTTCACAATAACAACACTTACAGTGCAGCTCTAGCAGGACAGACATTTTACCAACTGACTTGTTGGAAAGGTAGCATCCTATGACGTTGCCATGTTGAAAGTCACTGAGCTCTTCAGTAAGACCTTTCTATTGACAATGTTTGTCTATGGAGATTGCATGGATGTTTGCTTGATTTTATGCACGAGTCAGCAACGTGTGTGGCTGAAATAGCCAAATCCACTAATTTGAAGGGGTATCCACATACTTTTGTATATATATATTGTATCATATCTGTAGTCATTACCTGATCATTTATGCGTTGTATTTTTTTTTTACATCATAATTGCAATAGATATCCTGACATGATATGTAATATTCAACCTAGTATGTCTGATCGAAAATGGGCTAAATCAGACTCATATGAAATGTCCAGCATCCAAATTAAAGGGGGTCCACATACTTCTGTTTATATAGGGTATGTGTGGGGTACAGAGATGAGGTGGTCATTCAAAAGCCATGTTAAACACTATTATTGCACACACCTAAAAAAAGTGTCTTACTTCTTCTTGCGTTCTGTTCAGTCAATGTTGATGACACGGGACGGTTTACTGTGGAGTCCAAGCCTGGTGATCCAGGACCGCATGGTGGGTTACTGAGGGCAACAGAACAGCTGTGGTGTCACCTCAATAGTCTGAAATGGACAGTGGCGATTGTAGCATGTAAATCTTGGTGGGGCTAACTCCCCAAAATGTTTTTAGATGCATGGCAGAAAATCCACTACACCGCCCAACACAACAATAAACAATACATTAATTGCACTATAACGGTGACAAACGGTGCCCACAAACTGTTAGGGTCTACATAAAGCTGTCCCAACCGCAGAGCTTTATTTTCAGCACAATGGAGTGAATGCTTACCACAGCTACACCTGGCTATCAGCGGAGCCTTGTCTGGCAGCGAAACAGTTCATTTAGTCTCATTTACTGCCTTTTTAAAAATCATAGCTGATATGGCTGACTTGCTTAAACAAATGTGGTTTCTACTGAAAATGAAGATATAAACTATGGCATAAGGGAACGATGAGCGGATAAAAGGCAAACCGTAATTCCCATTAAGACATTAATGAGTGAGCTAAGACAGACATAGTCAATATAATTATTTGTTCAGCACTTCTGAAATGTTAATCGACAGAATTCAGAACATGGGCTGTTCTTACAGTAATCTCCCCTGTACATCAAGTCAGAACCGTAGGATAAATAAAAGGGGCATATAAGCAGACAATGAATATTCGCTGATGACATTTGTCTAAAACAGGCTATAGGCTACATGTGCACCACCAAGTCAGAACAGTAGGCTAAGTTATGAGGGGGAAAGGGACCAAATTATAAGGGTGAGGCACATGGGCTACTAACAGCTTACTACACAACATGTTGACCCCACCAAAATAAATGTACACATACATGTTATTCAATCATTGCAGCCAACAAGCATCTGTGTTGCCAAGTGCTAAAATAGAAGTCAGTTCTATTTGTGATGCTGCACGTGGTGCAAGTCCTGCCTCTCCCATCTACTCATTGGTTTATAGAAGCAGATACCCACGTGCCATCTCCTCATTGGTTATACCCACATAGGTGATTGAAAGATGAACTGAGGGTGGTCGGTTGTGGTGATACACCGATGAAAGTTAGATGCCAATCGCCATATAAAGTCCAAAGAAAAAGCCTGGAAGGAGGAGAGATGACAAGAAATGATTCGGTTGACCGTTTTATGTGTGGATTAATTGTCAGAGTAGAGAACCTTGTGCATTTCAGGTAAAATAACTACTCAGCATTTATATCCCAGGACAAATTAGCTAGCAACAGCAAGCTAGCTAAATAGGACAAATTAGCTAGCAACTGCAAACTAGCTAGCTAAATTGCCATAAATGTTTAATGCTTTTCGACCTGTCCCCAAATTAATATAATTGGTTCAGAGTTTATTTTGATATTTCAACCTGTGTGTCGTGATCGTGTTTGGTGTGGAGGGACAAAATTAAAGTAATATTAACACAATAACCAAACCGGAAGCGATTGCATGTCCGGTTTGGGTATTGTGTTAGTATTACTTTCTTAGCTACAGTATACGTACAGTGGGGGGAAAAAGTATTTGATCCACTGCTGATTTTGTATGTTTGCCCACTGACAAAGAAAGGATCAGTCTATAATTTTAATGGTAGGTTTATTTGAACAGTGAGAGACAGAATAACAACAAAAATATCCAGAAAAACGCATGTCAAAAATGTTATAAATTGATTTGCATTTTAATGAGAGAAATAAGTATTTGACCCCCTCTCAATCAGAAAGATTTCTGGCTCCCAGGTGTCTTTTATACAGGTAACGAGCTGAGATTAGGAGCACACTCTTAAAGGGAGTGCTCCTAACCTCAGCTTGTTACCTGTAAAAAAGACACCTGTCCACAGAAGCAATCAATCAATCAGATTCCAAACTCTCCACCATGGCCAAGACCAAAGAGCTCTCCAAGGATGTCAGGGACAAGATTGTAGACCTACACAAGGCTGGAATGGGCTACAAGACCATCGCCAAGCAGCTTGGTGAGAAGGTGACAACAGTTGGTGTGATTATTCGCAAATGGAAGAAACACAAAAGAACTGTCAATATCCCTCGGCCTGGGGCTCCATGCAAGATCTCACCTCGTGGAGTTGCAATGATCATGAGAATGGTGAGGAATCAGCCCAGAACTACACGGGAGGATCTTGTCAATGATCTCAAGGCAGCTGGGACCATAGTCACCAAGAAAACAATTGGTAACACACTACGCCGTGAAGGACTGAAATCCTGCAGTGCCCGCAAGGTCCCCTTGCTCAAGAATACATATACAGGTCCGTCTGAAGTCTGCCAATGAACATCTGAATGACTCAGAGGACAACTGGTGAAAGTGTTGTGGTCAGATGAGACCAAAATGGAGCTCTTTGACATCAATTCAACTCGCCGTGTTTGGAGGAGGAGGAATGTTGCCTATGACCCCAAGAACACCATCTCCACTGTCAAACATGGAGGTGGAAACATTATGCTTTGGGGGTGTTTTTCCGCTAAGGGGACAGGACAACTTCACTGCATCAAAGGGACGATGGACGGGGCCATGTATCATCAAATCCTGGGTGAAAACCTCCTTCCCTCAGCCAGGGCATTGAAAATGGGTCGTGGATGGGTATTCCAGCATGACAATGACCCAAAACACACGGCCAAGGCAACAAAGGAGTGGCTCAAGAAGAAGCACATTAAGGTCCTGGAGTGGCCTAGCCAGTCTCCAGACCTTAATCCCATAGAAAATCTGTGGAGGGAGTTGAAGGTTCGAGTTGCCAAACGTCAGCCTCGAAACCTTAATGACTTGGAGAAGATCTGCAAAGAGGAGTTGGACAAAATCTCTCCTGAGATGTGTGCAAACCTGGTGGCTAACTACAATAAACATCTGACCTCTGATTGCCAACAAGGGTTTTGCCACCAAGTACTAAGTCATGTTTTGCAGAGGGGTCAAATACTTATTTCCCTCATTAAAATGCAAATCATTTTATAACATTTTTGACATGCGTTTTTCTGGATATTTTTGTTTTTATTCTGTCTCTCACTGTTAATAAACCTACGATTAAAATTATAGACTGATCATTTTGTAAGTGGGCAAACGTACAAAATCAGCAGGGGATCAAATATTTTTTCCCCACTGTATCTCCCTCGCATATTAAATATTTTATGCAGCAGCATAAAATATATTTTTGGACCTTATTGTGTGGTGCTCACTTGAACAGGAAGGTGGCGCGGCTGTCTTGTGGGCAAATTTTGCCATCAAAGTCTGGCATTTTCTGGGTTTAAGGTGCTTTTAAGAGAACTGGGAACTCGGGAAAAAACAAGGTTGAATCGTGACATCAGTTAACTTCAGGTCGGAGCTCTAGAAAGAGGCACGAGTTCCCGACTTGGAATTACGAGTTCCATGACTGTTCAAAACTGTTTTTTTCCCCCCAGAGTTCCCAGTTGTCTTAAACTTAATGAAGTCTGAGATTTCCCAGTTCTGTGTTTCCAGTTGTTTTGAAGTCATGCTGGATTGACACCATGGCCAATTTATTCAACATTTTCTGGCCCATGGTGTTGCATGTGAATGTTTATACTTTTAAGCTTAGAAAAGAGAACCTTAAACCCAGACTTGGACCACACACCCTCTCCACTGAATAGCAGGCTAGTGATTGCTTAGCAACACTTGCAGTTTGCCACTGATTCCTTACAAACCAATCATTGTTGAATTTGTGATTTCCAACTTGTTGTGTAATGTTTATGTCCAATGGCCGATGAGCACCGATACATTTTATCTATAATTCCTCTTCATATGACAAGGATTGAAAAGAATTTGCCAGTAGATTGTCAACTTGATTCATGATTATGACTGCTTGTCTAGCTTGCTAGCTAAGATTTAAAAGTATGATGTTGACATGATCAGTTCAAACAAAGCTACAGTAAATGTAACAGGATCTGTGGCCAATGACTTTGAGCCTTCTTGGATGGGCACTCTAATGTAAATCTATGGCAGCACCCAAGGGGCTTGATTTTTCGAACTCTCCCTGTAGATTTTGCGGTGAAGTGGTGTTCCCATGAGTGACAGAACACTGAGCCAAGCACGGCGCAACTAGAGAATATTGCCAACCCATACGCTCTGTATTTTCCGCTGGCTGCCCCATCACCACAGAAAGCACTGAGCTAGGCTGAAACTAGTGATGCACCGATATGACATTTTTGACCGATATCCAATATTTTCCTTGCCCCAAAAACCAATACTGATAACCGATATTAAATGATTTTACAGCCTTTAAGGCATTCTAGTACAGTTAAATAGTTAACACACACACATGGACACAGCAGTCTAAGGCACTGCATCAGTCCCTGGTTCGAATCCAGGCTGTATCACATCCGGCCGTGATTGGAAGTCCCATAGGGTGGCGCACAATTTGCCCACAACGACGGTTCGATTACAGGATCAAAATGGCCAGAAACAAAGCACTTTCTTCTGAAACTTGTCAGTCTATTATTGGTCAGAGAAATGAAGACTATTCCATGCGAGAAATTGCCAAGAAACTGAAGATCTCGAGCAACGCCGTGTACTACTCCCTTCACAGAACAGCACAAACTGGCTCTAAACAGAATATAACGATTAGTGGGAGGCCCTGGTGCATAACTGAGCAAGAGGACAAGTACATTAGAGTGTCTAGTTTGAGGAACAGATGCCTCACAAGTCCTCAACTGGCAGCTTCATTAAATAGTACCCGCAAAACACCATTCTCACCGTCAACAGTGAAGATGCGACTCCGGGATGCTGGCCTTCTAGGCAGGGTTGCAAAGAAAAATACATATCTCAGACTAGCCAATAAAAAGAAAAGATTAAGATGGGTAAAAGAACAGATACTGGACAAAGGATCTCTGCCTAGAAGACCAGTGTCCCGGAGTCGCCTCTTCACTTCATTTACAACATTAACAATGTCTACACTGTATTTCTGATCAATTTGATGTTATTTTAATGGACAAAATGTGTTTATTTTCTTTCAAAAACAAGGACATTTCTAAGGGACCCCAATCTTTTGAACAGTAGTGTGTATACAGTTGAAGTTGGAAGTTAACATACACCTTAGCCAAATACATTTAAACTCAGTTTTTCACAATTCCTGACATTTAATCCTAGTAAAGATTCCCTGTCTTAGGTCAGTTAGGATCACCACTTTATTTTAAGAATGTGAAATGTCAGAATAATAGTAGAGAGAGTCATTTATTTCAGCTTTTATTTCTTTCATCACATTCCCAGTGGGTCAGAAGTTTACATACACTCAATTAGTATTTGGTAGCATTGCCTTTAAATTGTTTAACTTGGGTCAAACGTTTCGGGTAGCCTTCCACAGGCTTCCCACAATAAGTTGGGTGAATTTTGTCCCATTCCTCCTGACAGAGCTGATGTAACTGAGTCAGGTTTACATTTTACATTTACATGTTAGTCATTTAGCAGATGCTCTTATCCAGAGCGACTTACAGTAGTGAATGCATACATTTCATACATTTTTTTTCTGTGCCTCCTTGCTCGCATGTGCTTTTTCAGTTCTCCCCACAAATGGTCTATAAGATTGAGGTCAGGTCAGGGATTTGTGATGGCTCCTCCAATACCTTGACTTTGTTGTTCTTAAGCCATTTTTCCACAACTTTGGGAGTATGCTTGGGGTCGTTGTCCAATTGGAAGACCCATTTGTGACCAAGCTTTAAAATATCCACATAATTTCCCTTCCTCATGATTGCACCTATTTTGTGAAGTGCACCAGTCCCTCCTGCAGCAAAGCATCCCCACAGCATGATGCTGCCACCCCCGTGCTTCACGGTTGGGATGGTGTTCTTCGGCCTGCAAGCATCTGTCTTTTTCCTCCAAACATAACGATGGTCATTATGGCCAAACAGTTCTATTTTTGTTTCATCAGACCAGAGGACATTTCTCAAAAAAGTACAATCTTTGTACCCATGTGCAGTTGCAAACCTGGCTTTTAGTCTGGCTTTTTTATGGCTGTTTTGGAGCAGTGGCTACTTCCTTGCTGGACGGCCTTTCAGGTTATGTTGAGCTAGGACTCATTTTACTGTGGATATAGATACTTTTGTACCTGTTTCCTCCAGCATCTGCACAAGGTCCTTTGCTGTTGTTCTGGGATTGATTTGCACTTTTCGCACCAAAGTACGTTCATCTCTAGGAGACAAAACGCGTCTCCTTCCTGAGCGGTATGACGGCTGCGTGGTCCCATGACGTTTATACTTACATACTATTGTTTGTACAGATGAACGTGGTACCTTCAGGCGTTTGGAAATAGCTTCCAAGGATGAACCAGGCTTGTGGAGGTCTTGGCTGATTTCTTTAGATTTTCCCATGATGTCAAGCAAAAAGGCACTGAGTTTGAAGGTAGGCCTTGAAATACATCCACAGGTACACCTCCGATTGACTCAAATGATGTCAATTAGCCTATCAGAAGCTTCTAAAGCCATGACATACATTTCTGGAATTTTCCAAGCTGTTTAAAGGCACAGTCAACTTAGTGTATGCAAATTTCTAACCCACTGGAATTGTGATACAGTGAATTATAAGTGAAATAATCTGTTTGCAAACAATTGCTGGAAAAATAACCTGTGTCATGCACAAAGTAGATGTCCTAACCGACTTGCCAAAATGATAGTTTGTTAATAAATATTTGGAGTGGTTGAAAAACAAGTTTTAATGACTCCAACCTAAGTGTATTTAAACTTCCGACTTCAACTGTATATATTTATATTTAACTAAACAGGTAAGGCTTAAAGCAGGTGGGTTTCTGCCCGGAATTACAGGTTGCCATCGGAAATAGCTGCCTCTCCTTGTCTCCTTAATTTTTTTAAAGTGATTGGGTGAGTGACTGACTTTTTTCCCTCCTATCGATTTTCAGTGACTATACACAGCTAGAGATGCAGGTGTCATTTGGTTAGCTAGCAACAACTTGAATGAATGTTATACACTTAGCATATCTCTTGCATTCACAAATTCACTCTGGCTATCTACTCCAATTTCCAAGCACGCTCGTCTCTAACATGTAAATAGCCTAACCAGCTCTGCCACGGCGAGTAAAATGGGGGGGACACTACTTCACCGCAAAATCTACCGGGAGAGCTTGAAAAATCAAGCCCCTTGGTTTCTGCCATAGATTTACAGTGAGGTGTTCTCTCATTTGTGTCTGGAAGTACCTAGCTAGCCAACTTTAGCCAGTTAGCTTGAGTGCTTGGTTGGGACAAGCATGCGTTGGCAGGCAAGCTGCAGAAGGACGAGTAGGCTTCAATACCCCATCGTTTATCAGTGCAATTTTGACGGCCAACTAGATGAAAAAGTTTGATGGTGTTTATCGAATGTTTCTTAGCTAGATTTGAGCTTGTCTTGCTCTTGCTAGCATTAGTTGTTGATCTTGTTGATGTGTATAACTGAGGGAGAGCCTACCTTTTCATGGTTGTTTGATCAATATGACTGCAAAGTTCCCAAATGTAAGAAGACTCCCGTGGTGTTTACATATTTGCAGAAATGTATTTTAATTTGCAAAAATCGATTGTAGCTTTTGGCGAATGCGTATTAATGATCTAAAGTCGCACTGTTGTAACTGCCTGTAAACACACAGTCCAGTTCAAAGTGAATGTTGGCAGCCCCGTGTGGCAAATGGCTTGTTTGTATAAAGGTCTACTGTAGCTCTGATTGGCTATAGCTCAACAGTCTGTTGACTCTGGTCCTGGACAAGACGGATGTTTTTATTTGGTGTTATTTACTGCAGTGTCTATTAATTGTCCAAACACACTGCCGCTTTTGCACTCTATATTGCTATTGAATTTTCACAAATGCCTTAGTATACGTAATTCCCTAACATTGTAAGAATTCATGAAAACGACCATATCTAAGTGGTCGCTTGTCAGATTTTTTTTTAAGTGTCATATTCTTCCCAGGGGTGTATATGAACAGATTTTAATAAGATTTCATGTTGCTAAAATGCTGTCAGTTCCACTTTAAATGCAACAATGTTTCACACGTAAGTTAATTTCAAAAGAGATGGCTAACAACAACTACTACATTTTGCCCTAATACTGTTGAATGGCAGATACCTTTATTTAGCTTTTGATGGCCTAACCAATGGCTGTCTCAGCTGGCTAGATTTATCCAGTGGTGGAAAAAGTACCCAATTGTCATACTTGAGTAAAAGTAAAGATACCTTAAAAGAAAATGACTTGAGTAAAAGTGGAAGTCACCCAGTAAAATACTTCTTGAGTAAGTATTTGGTTTTAAATGTACTTACTAAAATGTACTTAAGTTAAAGTATAAATCATTTCAAATTCCTTATATTAAGCAAACCAGATGGGAAACATTTCTCGATTTAAAATAAGTAAATTAACGGATAGGCAGGGGCACACTTCAACACTCAGACTTAATTTACAAATGAAGTATTTGTGTTTAGTGAGTCTACCAGATCAGAGGCAGTAGGGATGACCGGGTATTCTCTTGATAAGTGTGTGAATTAGACAATTTTCCTGTCCTGCTAAGCATTCAAAATGTAACTTGTACTTTTGAGTGTCAGGGAAAATTTAAGGAGTAAAAAGTACATGATTTTGTTTAGGAATGTAGTGGAGTAAAAGTTGTCAAAAAAAAGAAGCAAAGTACAGATACCACACAAACTACTTAAGTAGTACTTAAAGTATTTTTGCTGGTCTTCAGTGTTAACCCTTTCCAAAAAAACTGAAGAGATTAAATCAGAACATATTTCCAAATAATATAATCATTATTATAATTATTTTATAAATCTTTAGCCCTTCTCTGAAGGCCCATTGTTCCCCACTGTGTTTGGATTAGTAATAATTTGAGTGTGTCACAGTTGTCTTCAGTGAAATAGGACCAAGGCGCAGCGGAAGTGTGGATACTCATATTTTTTAATGTTCAAAAAAAAGGAGTAGAGCATCCACTTGAAACAAACAAAACAACAAACAATACTCACAACAGCAACAGCGTGGCAGGCTCAAACAAAACGCAGCAGTGCACACAACAATTCCCCACAACCCCAAAAGGCAAAGTAGGCCACTTATGTGTGACTCCCAATCAGCCACAACCCTCTACAGCTGTGCCTGATTGGAAGTCACACGGCCAAAATTAATGAACCAACAAAACACACAGACTCTGCTGCCACGTCCTGACCCAACTACACCCTCTACTGGTCAGGACGTGACAGTACCCCCCCCTTAAAGGTGCTAACCCCGGAAGCACCTTTAAAACAAAAAACAAAAACAACCCCAAACAACAAAACATTTCCCCTCTACTAAAGGGAGGGAAGGGAGGGTGGCTGCCGTCAACGACGGCACTGTGCTACACCCCCCCTCCCCAACCCACCTATATCAGGAGGTGGCTCCGGTTCTGGCCTTTCCCGGCAGTCGGGCCACTCTGGCAGCTCGGGGCAGTCCGGGCAGCTCGGGGCAGTCTGGCCACTCCGGCAGCTCGGGGCAGTCTGGCCACTCCGGCAGCTCGGGGCAGTCTGGCCACTCCGGCAGCTCGGGGCAGTCTGGCCACTCCGGCAGCTCGGGGCAGTCTGGCCACTCCGGCAGCTCGGGGCAGTCTGGCCACTCCGGCAGCTCGGGGCAGTCTGGCCACTCCGGCAGCTCGGCGCAGTCTGGCCACTCCGGCAGCTCGGCGCAGTCTGGCCACTCCGGCAGTTCGGCGCAGTCTGGCCACTCCGGCGCAGTCTGGCCACTCCGGCAGTTCGGCGCAGTCTGACCTCTCTGGCGACTGTTGACTGGCGGGCAGCTCTGACGACTGTTGACTGGCGGGCAGCTCTGACGACTGTTGACTGGCGGGCAGCTCTGACGACTGTTGACTGGCGGGCAGCTCTGACGACTGTTGACTGGCGGGCAGCTCTGACGACTGTTGACTGGCGGGCAGCTCTGACGACTGTTGACTGGCGGGCAGCTCTGACGACTGTTGACTGGCGGGCAGCTCTGACGACTGTTGACTGGCGGGCAGCTCTGACGACTGTTGACTGGCGGGCAGCTCTGTCGACTGTTGACTGACGAGGCTGGGTTCACGCACTTGAAGCCTGGTGCGTGGTGCTGGTACTGGGCGTACCCGATTGTGACCACGCACCTCCATGCTAGTGCGGGGAGCTGGCCTGGGGCTCCATACTTGCCCCGCAACACTCCCCTTGTGCCCCCCCCTAAACATTTCTTGGGGGTGCCTCTCGGTCTCCCTTACCTCGCCAGCCTTCTTCCGCTGCTTGGTCGTGTGTTGGTGGGGAATTCTGTCACGATTGTCTTCAGTGAAATAGGACCAAGGCGCAGCGGAAGTGTGGATACTCATATTTTTTAATGTTCAAAAAAAGGAGTAGAGCATCCACTTGAAACAAACAAAACAACAAACAATACTCACAACCGCAACAGTGTGGCAGGCTCAAACAAACGCAGCAGTGCTCACAACATTTCCCCACAACCCCAAAAGGCAAAGTAGGCCACTTATGTGTGACTCCCAATCAGCCACAACCCTCTACAGCTGTGCCTGATTGGAAGTCACACGGCCAAAATTAATGAACCAACAAAACACACAGACTCTCCTGCCACGTCCTGACCCAACTACACCCTCTACTGGTCAGGACGTGACAGAGTGGCTCTATTTTCCCTCAGCATGCATTTATTCTATCTGAATGTCTAAAGAATCCATATGTTGTTCTGAAATATGAACACAGAAATACTGGACATTTTGAACTCTTATTATGGTGGTGATTTGGTAAAAGTACAATCATTTTCTTGAATTGGACTCGCATTTTTCTGGTCTCAATCTTGATTCGGTCTCGAACCCCTTTTCCCCCTCCCAGTCTCGATCTTGACTCGGTCTCGGACCCCTTTTTCCCCCTACGGTCTTGGTCTTGACTCGGACTCAATTTGCTCCGGTCTTGATCTTGAATCAGTCTCGCTTTAGGTGGTCTCGAACACAACATTTACCAGGAATTTGCTTTTATCTCCACATAAGTAGAGATGGAAGAAAAGGCACACGGAGAGGAAGTCACTTGAGATGCACCCACAAAGTGTCGGAGTTGGATGCTCTCACTCTGGACTGTAGGATATGCAAGACTCTGCATGTTGCATTGGCATGCAATGGATTGCATATGTATCTGGACTTGTAAGTGATCGGCACTGTGGGTAGAACTTATTTTTAGAGATGCTTCATTACCTGTCCCCCAAACTATAAGGTGTCATCTTCAACTGTTTCACTACGTTGCAAATCAATTGATGTCTCTTTGCTTTGTGTTGACAAAGTCATAGTTGACACTTGATACACATCATTTGTAGGTTTTGGGATATCTATAGTTGCTTCTGGTAGAGGGCGGGGGGGCTATCCAAATTAAAGTGCCTGCTTGGTTGGTGGAATGATGAGATGAGGACTAGGCCAAACATGGATTTACCAGGAAAGATGATGGGAAACCATGTGCATGCAGTTGTGGAATTTTAACTCTGTCCAGAAGGTTATGACCATATCCTCCAAGGCTTCTCGACAACCTATAAATTACAGTCGGTAGTCAGGACACAAGGATGCTCTGGCCAACAAACGAGAAAGCCATTTCCTGCCGGTAAAGTGGGGAAGGAAATGTTGGTTTAGGATAAGGATGCAACCGTTCATCATTTTTTAAACATTTCTTTTCAGGAGGTAATAACTTTTGCCTGTCTATTTCTCTATCTTTCTTTTGTTTTCAAGGCCCAGGTGGATCTAGAGGAGGGAAGGGCGACAGAGGAGAGAAAGGAGACAGGGGTCCTTTTGGTCCAAAGGGAGATTCTGGGTCTGAGTCGGGCACACGAGGAGGGGCACGTGGAGAGAAGGTGCAGACTTATTGAATAATTTTAAACAATCAAAATAGATGACACATTCATACAGTGTACCAATTAAAATTCCATGAAACAACATTGTTGGTCTTAAACTTCAATGAAAAAACATTATGGTGTGTTCAAAATGTCTATTCATTTTCTATTTATTTTCTATTGAAGTCTATTTTTACAGCACCTTTCACACACCAAAAGCAGCTCAAGAAGCTTCATATGCTCTAGGTGCATTAGAACCTGAGTTCAATATCCATATAGTGAAGTGAATACAGGATATACGCTGAGTGTACAAAACATATTTCGATGACATAGGCTGACCAGGTGAATCCAGGTGAAAGCTCTGATCCCTTATTGATGTCACTTGTTAAATCCACTTCAATCAGTGTAGAGAAAAAGGAGGAGACCGGTTAGGGATCTGACCCTTTTTTTCAATTTTCGCCTAAAATGACATCTAACTGCCTGTAGCTCAGGAACTGAATCAAGGATATGCATATTCTTGATACCATTTGAAAGGAAACACTTTTAAGTTTGTGGAAATGTTAAATTAACATAGGAGAATATAACACATTAGATCTGGTAAAAGATAATTCAAAGAATTTATTTTTTTATTTTTTATTTTTTGTACCATCTTTGAAATGCAAGAGAAAGGCCATAATGCATTATTCCAGCACAGGCGCAATATAGATTTTGCCCACTAGATGGCAGCAGTGTATGTTAAAAGTTTCAGTGATCCAATGAACCATTGCATTTATGTTCGAAATGTTGTATCAAGACTGTCCAAATGTGCCTAATTGGTTTATTGATACATTTTCAAGTTCATAATTATGCACTCTCAAACAATAGCATGGTATTATTTCACTGTAATAGCTACTGTAAATTGGACAGTGCAGTTAGTTTAACTTCTTATGGATGCCTTTGCGCGCCAATCCCGTTAACGGGATTAATTTGACAACACCCAGTGAAATTGCAGCGCGCCAAATTCAAAAACAGAAATACTCATAATAATAATTCATAAATCATACAAGTGTTATACATCGGTTTAAAGATGAACTTCTTGTTAATCCAGCCGCAGTGTCAGATTTCAAAAAGACTTTACGGCGAAAGCAAACCATGTGATTATCTGAGGACAGCGCCCAGCATACCAACACATGAAAATCAGATTTCAACCCGCCAGGCGCGACACAAAAGTCAGAAATAACGATATAATTCATGCCTTACCTTTGAAGATCTTCTTCTATTGGCACTCCAATATGTCCATTAAACATCACAAATTGTTCGATAAATTCTGTCGTTATATCCCCAAAATGTCAATTTATTTGGCGTGTTTGATTCAGAAAATACACCAGTTCCAACTCGCCCAACATGACTACAAAGTATCCAATAAGTTACCTGTAAACTTGATCCAAACATTTCAAACAACTTTCCTAATCCAACTTTAGGTATTTTAAAACGTAAATAATCAATCAAATTTAAGACGGAATAAACTGTGTTCAATAGCGGATAAAATGAAAGTGGAGCGAGCTCCAGGTCAAGCGCCCCAAACAGAACAGTCCACTTGGCTCTACACTCAGAAAGGAAAGGGCTACTTCTTCATTTCTCAAAGAAAAAACATCAACCAATTTCTAAAGACTGTTAACATCTAGTGGAAGCCATAAGAACTGCAACCAAATACCTCATAAATCTAGTTCCCCATAGAAATCCATAGTGACCATAGTGACCTCAAAAAACAAAATTCCTGGATGGTTTGTCCTCGGGGTTTCGCCTGCCAAATAAGTTCTGTTATACTCACAGACATAATTTTTAACAGTTTTAGAAACTTTAGAGTGTTTTCTATCTGAATCTACCAATTATATGCATATCCTAGCTTTTGGGCCTGAGTAGCAGGCAGTTTACTTTGGGCACACATTTCATCCGGACGTGAAAATAGTGCCCCCTAGTCTAAAGAAGTTTTAACAAGAATTTAAGCTTTCTGCCCATTTAGTTTAACAAGAATTTAAGCTTTCTGCCCATTTAGTTTAACAAGAATTTAAGCTTTCTGCCCATATCATATATGTTTATGTCCTGCGAAAATGTTTTGTTACTTACAACCTTATGCTAATCACATTAGCCTATGTTAGCTCAACCATACAGTGGGGAGGACACTGATCCTGTAGAGGTTAAAGAAGGATTTTTAAGCCTTGAGACAATTGAGACATGGTTTGGGTATGTGTTTGTGCATGTGGGCAAGACAAAATATTTTAGTGCCTTTGAATGGGATATGGTAGTAGGTGCCAGGCGCACTGGTTTGTGTCAAGAACTGCAACGCTCCTGTTTTTTTTTACATGTGTATCAAAAATGGTTCACCACCCAATGGACATCCAGGCAACTTGACACAACTGTGGGAAGCATTGGAGTCAACATGGGACAGCATCCTTGTGGAACACTTTCGACACCTTGTAGAGTCCATTCCCCAATGAATTGAGGCTTTTCTAAGGGCAAAAAAAACAATACTAGGATGGTGTTCTTAATGTTTGGTATACTCAGTGTATGTGTTATTTCTTAACCACTTAATCTCAATGCTCAATGTCACAACACTTGCTAGTGTGGAAGGATGCTTTTTGAAAGAACTCATATAGGGACCAGGTGAAGCCTACACCCATACGTCCTATTGCTTTCAAACACACCAAAATTGTTTGGTCATATACATACGTAGATACTAAAATGTTCTTTTGTGTTTTTTTCCTGCAGGGAGTGCCTGGAGAAAAGGGAATTAAGGTATGTTCAAATGATCTATTATTGTCACCTTGTTGTGGTCCCAAATACTGTTGAATGCTCCCTCAGGTTTATTATTTATTGTCTGGACGAAGACCTTAAGGTCGAAACGTTGCATAATAAAACTGCACGGGCATTCAACAGAAAGCAGGTGTTGGGCTTTTTTTATTTATCTATCTTTGGGCTCCCGAGTGGCGCAGCGGTCTAAGGCACTGCATCTCAGTGCTAGAGGCGTCACTACAGACACCCTGGTTCTAATCCAGGCTGTATCACAACCGGCCGTAATTGGGAGTTCCATAGGGCGGCGCACAATTGGTTTGGCCGGTGTAGGCTGCCATTGTAAATAAGAATTTGTTCTTAACTGACTTGCCTAGTTAAATAAAGGTTAAATAAAATAAAAGTATTTCTGACTTTACTTTTTGTACCCTGCACCTGCAAGTTACTGGATGTGTGTGTACACTACTTCTTAACCTGTGGTCCAAATAACCACATAATAATGAATGGCACTCCAATTGTCTTGTTCATGTGCTGGTCTTTTGTATTTTATTATCGGTCTCCTCCATACATTTTGATATAGCCTCATTCTGATCAGTCAATGCATTTTGATCAAGATGAAGTGACTGAATGTTGAAATTAGTTCACCTCCTGAACGGCGACAAATTATGACAACTCCCACCATTATCATCTTCTTTATTCTCTTTATTTAAAGTCACATTTACATCTGGTATGTGTAGCATGATGTACTAATTACTGTACCCATATTGTTATGAACAACACAACCAGTTTTATTATTTAAAAGGTTGTTCCTGAAGCTAACATAATTCTTTCCCGTCTCCATACCAAGACGGTATTCTTTGGAAACAATAAAGATGTATAACTTTTTGAATGTCCTATTGTCTCCGTAGGGAAAAGCAGGCTTCGGATACCCTGGGTCGAAGGGCGACCCCGGCCCCGCTGGTCCCCCTGGACCACCAGGCTCCCCGGGGTCCACGGCTGAGGTGGTATCACGTGGTGACAGCTCCGTGATTCAGACGGTTGCGGGTCCCAGAGGACCAGCTGGAACTCCGGGACCCGCAGGCCCTGAGGGACCCGCAGGAGCCGACGGAGAGCCTGTGAGTTGCCTGCCTGCCCTTCCACCTCCATACCAGCAGAGGGCAATCAATAAAAAGTTATTCAGTCAGCCGTGATCTGATTCTCCGTATTTATCCCACTGCACTTGCACACTCCCCGTCATGGATTTAAAAGCATTGGATTGGGGTAACATTGGCTCGATGGAGTTTCAACCATTGTTAAATCCATTAGAGGGAGAGTGCAAGTGGACACTTTGGGAGAAGTATTGAGAATCGGAACGTAGCCACAGTAGGATGATTTAAGCCTTATGGGTAATCCTATATCTGTGCCTATGGACAACTTCTACCTGGATTAGTGCTTAGCGTTTATAACCAATTGCAACTAACAGGCAGAACTTAATTATTTAGTGACACATCTTAGACCAGAATATTTTATTTTCCCTTCTTGATAATAAATAGCCATACTTTATTAGACAAGTTGTAATAAATGGATTGCATAAATTGGAAAATATAAAGTAATGTGTGTACTACCATGAGTTTTACAATCATATAACCTGTACGACCTGTGCGGGTGATCTTAGTGCGTATTGATGGTTTAACGAGAGATCACCTGGAGATAAAACGGTGATCAACAGTGGTTGCAATTAACCTGTCGTGTCTTCAAGTTTTAAATCCTTTCCTTTTTGATCAGTGTCGTAGACCATACTTTTAATTTAGTTTAATTTTCCTCCTCTTCACAGGGTGATCCTGGTGAAGATGGATCTCAAGTAAGTTGACAAATTAATCAATGTAATTTGAACATTAACATGTAATGGATAACTAGTTGTGCAGTGATAATGGTTTGCCTTAAAGGTGCTACACATAGGATTTATTTAGAATTTTTGCATTGTAATTTCATAAAATGACAATAATATATCTGCAGTAATAGTGGAATGATAGTGTTTCACAGTGTTACTTACCTGACAGTGTTGTGATCAGCTGTGATATTCACTTATTGATTTCTACCACCAGAGCGGCGTCTGTTGTCAAAATGGGAAAGCTGTTTTGACTTTGTGGCTTGTGTTATCTAGTGGATAAGTGACCAATGTAAAAATCGCTCTCATTTCCTGGTCGCTAAAATCCTACACTGTTCGCTCAATTTCTATTTTGTTAGAAAACAAGCACTAAATAGGGTAGGGAATCATTGTCCCATCTAAATCGCTATGAAATATATTTTCAATAACAATTTTCAATTTTCAATAATTTATTTTCAATTACTGCTGGTTGAAGCTATCAAAACCGAAAGTAAAAGGCTCAAGCACGAGTCTCCGCCATATTACAGGGAAATGTGATGCGGTGGAGGGGGAGATTGGTTTTGAATGAAGCCTAGTGCTATTACAATTCACCTAGCTTACACATAGGGGAGAAATTCTAGAGCTGTGTTCGAATACTCATACTAACCACACTAACCGTACTATTGTAATGTAAATTTAGTATGTAATATGCTTATTAGTCATAGTATGGATATAAACTCAGCAAAAAAAGAAACAGCCCTTTTACAGGACCCTGTCTTTCAAAGATAATTCGTAAAAATCCAAATAGCTTCACAGATCTTTATTGTAAAGGGTTTAAACACTGTTTCCCATGCTTGTTCAATGAACCATAAACAATTAATGAACATGCACCTGTGGAACGGTCGTTAAGACACTAACAGCTTACAGACGGTAGGGAATTAAGGTCACAGTTATGAAAACTTTGGACACTAAAGAGGCCTTTCTACTGACTCTGAAAAACCCCAAAAGAAAGATGCCCAGGGTCCCTGCTCATCTGCGTGAACGTGCCTTAGGCATGCTGCAAGGACGCATGAGGACTGCAGATGTGGCCAGGGCAATAAATTGCAATGTCCGTACTGTGAGACGCCTAAGACAGCGCTACAGGGAGACAGGACGGACAGCTGATTGTCCTCGCAGTGGCAGACCACGTGTAACAACACCTGCACAGGATCGGTACATCCGAACATCACACCTGCGGGACAGGTACAGGATGGCAACAACAGCTGCCCGAGATACACCAGGAACGCACAATCCCTCCATCAGACTTCCTCATCCCTCATGTGGTACCCTTCCTGCAGGCTCATCCTGACATGAAACTCCAGCATGACAATGCCACTTCGGTGCGTGAATTCCTGCAAGTCAGGAATGTCAGTGTTCTGCCATGGCCAGCGAAGAGCCCGGATCTCAATCCCATTGAGCACGTCTGGGACCTGTTGGATCGGAGCGTGAGGGCTAGGGCCATTCCCCCAGAAATGTCCGGGAACTTGCAGGTGCCGTGGTGGAAGACTGGGGTAACATCTCACAGCAAGAACTGGCCTGGCAAATCTGGTGCATTCTGTGAGGAGAAGATGCACTGCAGTACTTAATGCAGCTGGTGGCCACACCAGATACTTACTGTTACTTTTGATTTTGATCCCCCCTTTGTTCAGGGACACATTATTACATTTCTGTTAGTCACATGTCTGTGGAACTTGTTCAGTTTATGTCTCAGTTATTGAATCTTGTTATGTTCATACAAATATTTACACATATTAAGTTTGCTGAAAATAAACACAGTTGACAGTGAGAGGACTTTTCTTTTTTTGCTGGGTTTAGTTAGTAAGCCAAAAGTCCCTGGATATCATACTAAATTCGCCAAAATGCAAAGTATACAAGCAGTGACACTATTTCTGTGCTTTTAGAGCCCGTAATGCAATTATTCAGAAAATAGGCGTGGCTTCACAAGGTTTTCAGATTTGAAGAAAATGGCGGAAAATATGCATCCGATGTCCGACGAGAGCATATACAAATTCATTGCTTTAACTAATTATGACAAATGTTAAGAAAATGTTAAACAATGTAATAAATTAACGACTTTTAAAATAAGTTACATGACAATTTGTTAGCTACGCTATCCTTACGAACCACAGAGCATGTCATTAAAGCAGTATGTGTATGTTAGTTGGCTACTAATACATTGTCGAACTTGCCAGTATATTAACTATATGCTAACTAACTAGCTACCCAACGTTTATTGACTTGATTATTCACGTCATTTTTGGGTTAGCTAAGTGGTATAGTCGTGCATTCTCAATGGACATTGTTAATTCTGGCTATTAACTCCGATTTCAGAGCACTCTCGTCTGAGTGTGCCAGAGCGCAGAATAACTGATGAATTTACGAACGCTCCACACCCATTGAATATGGCCGGTATCAATAAACATCTGCAAAAAAGCGGAATTACATTTTTGCCAGCAGCACAGTTAGTCACTAACGCTCTGGATAACATGAAAACAGCTTAACCAGCTCTGCTAGGGTGAGTAAAATAGACAGAGTGAGGTGTTCTCTCATTTGTATTTCGAAGTACAGTAGCTAGCCAGTTAGCTTGGGTGCTTGACTGCTGTTGTGAGGTCAGAACGCTCTGTTCAACCCTACGCCTGTCAGGGAACTCAAAGCAGCAGGAGGGGTGAAGTCAGGCGCAGGAGACTGAGGTCCGTGAACACAGGTTTAATAGGCAATAATCCAACACTGCCAACAACAGGTAAGACAGGGCAAAATACAAAGTACAGAACGAGTCCGAAAGCAGAGTAGGGGTGCAGCCCAAAAACTCGCAGCCTTAAATACACAAAAAGTCCAGAGGAAAAACGCCTAAACCCCAACCTAACAAACCAGACAAAGAATAATCACGCACAATACCCAAACCTAAACAGAAAGACTAAATAACCCCTCCACTAATGAACTAACACAATACAGGTGCACACCTAAACCAGACCTAACCAAAAGAAAATGAAAAGAGGATCGATGGCAGCTAGTAGGCCGGCGACGACCGCCGAGCGCTACCCGCACGGGGAGAGGCGCCATCTTCCGTTGACGTTGTGAGAACGCCAGAGCGTCCAGTGTGCGCTATGAATGCTCCGAAAGCAAAACACTCTGAATTTACAAACTGACAAACAGACAATGCTCTGAATTTACGAGCGCACTCTGGCACTCCAGATTTGAATTTATGAACGAAATCCTAAGATGTCTAGCTAGTTATTTGTTATGCTAACAAGCTAGCAAGAGGTTGCATAGCAACAGCATCAACTTCCGGTAGACAGGCGAAGCGCTAGTACGCTCAACTGAAGGGATACCGCTCGTTTACAGTATACTAAAATGAACTAATAGTATGTAGTATATACTCATTAAGTATGTAGTATACAGTATGTTATTATGGGTATTCAAACACAGCTTAGGTGTGGCATCTTTAAGTGCCAGTACTTGTATTTCTCAAGATACTAGTCAGCTCTCTGCTCTGTCTCTTACCCAGGGCCTTGTTGGACCGCCAGGCTTCCCTGGAACTCCAGGAGACTCCGGGCTCAAAGGAGAGAAGGTACTAAATGCTGTCATGTCATGACATTGTTGAATTGAGAAGCTGGCATAATGTAGCCTAGATCTTTTTGTGCTGTATAACCAACTCTTATGGTCGTTTGGCAACACACTGAACATTGGAGTTAGCAAGAAAACACAAGCAGATCTGGGACCAGGCTAGGCATTATCCAGCAGTCGTCAGTTGCAGTCTGTTATCTGTGGATTGCCCTCTCCAATGAGTCAAAGACCAGTGTCAGCATGAGTGGGGGATCAATCCAGTTCAGAAAAAGTCAAAGAAGACTTATTGATTGAAACATTTCGAACGCTGCTTTAGATCTTGTGTAAATAAACACATGACCATATTGAGATTGTACCCCTTGTTTGTGTCTCAAATTGCACCCTATTCCCTTTATAGTACGCTACTTGGGCTCTAGTCAAAAGTAGTGCACTATGAAGGGAATAGGCTGCCATTCGGTGTGCAACCCATGGCTAGGTTATTCAATACAAGTTTATTTGTCCCCAATTACTAGCTAATTACTAATGCAGTCAATCGTTCATGCGTGTCTGCTCCACAGGGTGACCGTGGTGAGGGCCAGCCGGGCCCCAGTGGACCTCCCGGACCCCCAGGACTCCCAGCGCCATCCAGTCACGACCGGCCAGTGAGTCCACATTTACCTCAGTCATTTCAGCCAACGTTCTAGTTATGTATTTTCTACAACCACTTGCAGCTAGCAAAGGACACTGAAACCAACACAACAGGGTTGTTGATACCAAAAATTGTCAGTTGATATCAACAAATGTTATTTTAGCTAAATTATTTCAGATGGGAAGAAGGGGTCAGGAGAGCTACTGTAGTTGTGGAGCACATGACTTCTATGACGTGTGTGAGCTATTTCACCTTCTTTGTTTCAGACCTTTGTGGACATGGAAGGCTCTGGGTTCCCTGACTTGGAGACTCTTCGGGTAGGTCCACTTTTCTTATTTGGGCTCCACTCGATAAGCAAAAGGGCCATAGATTGCCTTGTCATCCTACACTGGTTCAGGTGCAGTTGTTAGGGGTGTAGGGTCAATTTTCCCCTAGATGCTGGTCTTGGGTATTTTTTTTGCATTTTCCCAACTAATGGTTAAGATTAGGATTGGGGGAAGGGAAGCTGATCCTAGATCTGCACCTAGGGGAAACTTCACCCCGGAGCGTTGTTAGGGCTCCACAACACCTGTATAAACAACCCAAACTCAGTACAGATTGTTTTATGTATTCGCCTGACAAAACATCCAACTGAAGGAGCGCACAGCGTCCTACCTCAAATTGGAACCCGACTTGAGCTGTGAAATGCATTTGAAGGAATTTGGAAAGGCCTTGATTTACTTAGCTGATGTCAAGCTGGAACTATTACAAACTAGGGTTCATGGATGTCCGTCAGCAGTTTACTCTGACAAAAATGTATTCATTTATTTATTTTTATTTGACTAAATTGACAGAGAATTGTACATTATTTTTTGCACCAACAAACTGGGAGAACAGTTGCAGGGGGAGGAGAGGAGTTGAATTTACTAAAATGAAGTATGCAATAGTCATGATTCGTGATGTATTCTCTGTGAATTCTCTGGGGTGGTAGGGACTGCCTGGTTTGCCTGGCCCTCCTGGACTCCCCGGGGCCCCAGGTCCTGCCGTTGTTGGTACAGGACTCTCTAGCTCGTTTGGCCCCCAAGGTCCCCCAGGACAAGATGGTGCCCCTGGTCAACCGGTAGGTCCTCAGGAGATGGACCCTTCTCTCCATTTGTTTGCCTTTTATGTAACATACCACAGTGGAACCATAATAGTCATAAGCGTTTGATTGTGTTTTTATCCATGATTATTTGGAATGGATGTACTGTGCTTTATCATAATGTAAGAGGGAAGGTGACCTATCTGCAATGAAAGGACTGTATGAGTAATCAATTGACCCAACATACTGCTGATACAGTGTGCAAAGTGTAATGATTATGATGATGATTAAGTTAATAAACATAATATTAAGTCCTAAACTTGTGCTTTGTAGGGGTTACCCGGCCCACCTGGTACTGATGGTCGCCCAGCAGTTGCAGGGGCCAGGGGAGAGAAGGTGACTGAAAAAACACAAATTATTCTAATGATCAAGTTCTTTCCATCTCTTCATGCTTCTTGTGTCATAACCAAATGGCATCATTGATTGTTTTCTGAAGATAAGTACCTATGGGACTTGAATGGGATCAATTCAAGTTGATCACCTCTACATTCGGAGTTGCAATCTACTGTGGAGATAGCCTGCAGAGTTCTGTCATACTATCCAGGTCTATGCCCAAACAGTTCGAGCTTCTACTTTTAAAAATCCATCTCTCAAGAAAAAGTCTGTCACTGTTAATGTTTGTTATAGATCCCCCTCAGCTCCCAGCTGTGCCCTGGACACCATATGTGAATTGATTGCCGCCCATCTATCGTCAGAGTTCGTACAGTTAGGTGACCTAAACTGGGATATGCTTAACACCACGGCCATCCTACAATCTAAACTAGATGCCCTCAATCTCACACAAATGATCAATGATCCTACCAGGTACAACCCCAAATCCGTAAACATGGGCACCCTCATAGATATCATCCTGATCAACTTGCCCTCGAAATACACCTCTGCTGTTTTCAACCAGGATCTCAGCGATCACTGCCTCATTGCCTGCGTCCATTATGGATCCGCGGTCAAACGACCACCACTCATCACTGTCAAATGCTCCCTAAAACACTTCTGCACGCAGGCCTTTCTAATCGACCTGGCTCGGGTATCCTGGAAGGATATTGACCTCATCCCGTCAGTAGAGGATGCCTGGTTGTTCTTTAAAAGTGCTTTCCTCATCATCTTAAATAAGCATGCCCCTTTCAAAAAATGTAGAACTAAGAACAGATATAGCCCTTGGTTCACTCCAGACTTGACTCCCCCTGACCAGCACAAAACATCATGTGGTGTACTGCAGTAGCATCGAATGCTGCGGGTGATTCCTTGATCTACCTCTACGCAGACAACACCATTCTGTATACATCTGGCCCTTCTTTGGACACTGTGTTAACAAACCTCCAAACGAGATTCAATGCCATACAGCACTCATTCCATGGCCTCCAACTGCTCTTAAATATAAGTAAAACAAAATGCATGCTCTTTAACCAATCGCTGCCCGCACCCGCCTGCCCGAGTAGCATTACTACTCTGGACGGTTCTGACTTAGAATATGTGGACAACTATAAATACCTAGACTGTAAACTCTCCTTCCAGACTCATATTAAGCATCTCCAATCCAAAATTAAATCTAGAATCGGCTTCCTGCCAAACATACCCTCGTAAAACTGACTATCCTACCGATCCTTGAGTTTGGCGATGTCATTTACAAAATAGCCTCCAACACTCTACTCAGCAAATTGGATGCAGTCTATCACAGTGCCATCCGTTTTGTCACCAAAGCCCCATATACTACCCACCACTGCGACCTGTATGCTTTCGTTGGCTGGTCCTTGCTACATATTCGTTGGCAAACCTCTGGCTCCAGGTCATCTATAAGTCTCTGCTAGGTATCGCTCTGCCTTATCTCAGCTCACTGGTCACCATAACAATACCCACCCATAGCACACACTCCAGGCAGGTATATTTCACTGGTCATCCCCAAAGCCAACAATTTCTTTGGCCGGCTTTCCTTCCAGTTCTCTGATGCCAATGACTGGAACGAATTGCAAAAATCACTGAAGTTGGAGACTCATATCTCCCTCACTAACTTTAAGCATCAGAGCAGCTTACCGATCACTGCAGCTGTACACAACCCATCTGTAAATAGCCCATCCAATCAACTACCTACCTCATCCCATATTTGTTTTTCTGCTCTTTTGCACACCAGTATTTCTACTTGCACATCCTCATCTGCACATCTATCACTCCAGTGTTAACTGCTAAATTGTAATTACTTCGCCACTATGGCCTATTTATTGCCTTACCTCCTTACTTCATTTGCACACACTGGATACAGACTTTTTTATTGTGTTATTGACTGTACGTTTGTTTTTCCCATGTGTAACGCTGTGTTGTTGTTTTTGTTGCACTGCTTTTGCTTTATCTCGCAGTTGTAAATGAGAACTTGTTCTCAACTGGCCTACCTGGTTAAATAAATGTGGAATTAAAACATTTCAAAATTCCCCCTCTACAGGGTGATCCAGGTGAACTCGGTCTTCCGGGAGCAGTCGGCGCAAAGGTGGGTACCGAGCCTTTTACTTTACTTTGTCAAAGACTCCATTGAAAACACAGAAGTCAGATTTGAAAACATACAGGATTCTGCAAGGGCTCAAGCTTTTGCTATTCCTCTTTTTCATCCAGCAAAGCTCCTCTTCCTACCTTCCTAGCTATCTCTCCAACCTGTTATTGTCTTACTGTACGTCATCTTCCTCCCCTAGACCTGCCATTATGCAGCAGGTACCAGGTCCCCAGGATTGGGAGTGTGGACTTTCTGTGTCTCTAAGGCATGGTTGTGTTCATTGGGCACCAAACAGACTGAAACAGGGAGGGGCTTCCTGAACTTCACTTGTAAAAGGTTAAAAAAATATATTTGTTGGGTGCCCTAATGAACACGACCCAGGTTTATCTTACTCACACTTCATCTGAATTTTGTTCCCAATGCCTGCACACCCAGTAGCTCTCCAAGACCAGAGTTGGTGACCCTTGATTTTGTGCTGTACTAAATGTAGTTTTAAAACCATGTTAAGTATGTGGAATGCCTAAAATGAATCAATTTAGCATGTGTGTATGAACTGTAGTGCTGACCCAATTTCGTTGACTGGTCGATTGTTTGGTCGAAATGCTGTTGGTTAACTGAGATTTCTTTAGTCGAGCAGTAGCCAAAAAATGTTTTAAATAATTGTGTACAAGACACCTGTCTGATTCGTGCCTGTCTGAGTGGACTAATCTATTGTGGAGGCTGTGAGGATGGCACAGTCCATTACTCTGACACATGCTACTGAAATTGAATATAGAGAAGAACATAAGAACCATAAGAACAATGGTGCAACACTAATGAAACATTTTATAACAAATGGGCTTTCTTCCGCGTTGGATAGCGGTCGCTGTCTGCGGTTCTGAAACATCAGTGCTCTGTTGAATAGGCACCTTTTCCTAGACCATGTTGCTATGTGCATAATATCAAAGTTACCCAGTATATTGGTGTTGAGAACAATGCAGCGGCCTTAGGAGACGAGAAAACAGCCTTTGCCTTAATTGTCTAAGAAAATTAAAGGAGAGAGGAAACCCCAACTTATTTGTGTCTATAATCAAGAGCCTAACTGTTAAATGTGCCTGGCTTTATAAATCATCCATACAGTGCGTTCGGAAAGTATTCAGACCACTTTCCATTTTCCACATTTTGTTACGTTACAGCCTTATTCTAAAATGAATAAAAACATTATTTCCCCTCATCAATCTACCCCACAATACCTCATAATGACAAAGCGAAAACAGGTTTTAATTTTTTTGCACATTTATAAAAATAAGAAAAACATACCTTATTTACATAAGTATGCAGACCCTTTGCTATGAGACTCGAAATTGAGCTCAGCTGCATCCTGTTTCCATTGATCATCCTTGAGATGTTTCTACAACTTGATTGGAGTCCACCTGTGGTAAATCCAATTGAATGGACTTGATTTGGAAAGGCACACACCTGTCTATATAAGGTTCCAGAGTTGACAGTGCATGTCAGAGTAAAACCCAACCCATGAGGTTGAAGGAATTGTCCGCAGAGCTCCGAGACAGGGTTGTGTTGAGGCACAGATCTGGGGAAGGGTGCCAAAACATTTCTGCAGCATGGAAGGTCCACAAGAACACAGTTGCCTCCATTCTTAAATGGAAGAAGTTTGGAACCACCAAGACTCTTCCTAGAGCTGGCCAAACTGAGCAATCGGGGGAGAAGGGCTTGGGTCAGGGAGGTGAACAAGAACCTGATGGTCACTCTGACAGACCTCCAGAGTTCCTCTGTTGAGACAGGAGAAACTTCCAGGAGGCAACCATCTCTGTAGCACTCGACCAATCAGGTCTTTATGGTAGAGTGGCCAGACGGAAGCCACTCCTCAGTACAGAACATTTACTCAGTACTTTGTTAAATCACCTTTGACAGTGATTACAGCCTAGAGTCTTCTTGGATATGACCCTACAAGCTTGGCACACCTGTATTTGGGGAGTTTCTCCCATTCTTCTCTGCAGATCCTGTCGAGCTCTGTTAGGTTGGATGGGGCTCGTGGCTGCACAGCTATTTTCAGGTCTCTCAAGAGATGTTCGATCAGGTTCAATTACGGGTTCTGGCTGGGCCACTCAAGGACATTCAGAGACTTGTTCCGAAGCCACTTCTGCGTTGTCTTGGCTGTGTGATTATGGTCGTTGTCCTGTTGGAAGGTGAACCTTCGCCCCAGTCTGAGGTCCTGAGCGCTCTGGAGCAGGTTTTCGTCAAGGATATCTGTACTTTTCTCCATTCATCTTTCCCTCAATCTGACTACTCTCCAAGTCCCTGCCCTCCCACAGCATGATGCTGCCAACACCACGCTTCACCATAGGGATGGTACCAGGTTTTCTCCAGACGTGACGCTTGTCATTCAGGCCAAAGAGTTCAATCTTGGTTTCATCAAACCAGATAATCTTGTTTCTCATGGTCTTTAAGTGCCTTTTGGCAAACTCCAAGTGGGCTGTCATGTGCCTTTTTTACTGAGGAGTGGCTTCCGTCTGGCCACTCTGCCATAAAGGCCTGATTGGTGGAGTGCTGCAGTGAAGGTTGTTCTTCTGGAAGGTTCTCCCATCTCCACAGAGGAACTCTGGAGCTCTGTCAGAGTGACCATCGGGTTCTTGGTCACCTCCCTGACCAAGGCCCTTCTCCCCCAATTGCTCAGTTTGGCCGTGCGGCCAGCTCTAGGAAGAGTCTTCGTGGTTCCAAACTTCTTCCATTTAAGAATGGGCTCCTGAGTGGTCTAAGACACTGCATCTCAGTGCAAAATCAGGTTCTTGTTCACTGCAGTACCTGGTTCGAATCCAGGCTGCATCACATCCGCTCGTGATTGGGAGTCCCATAGGGTGGCACACAATTGGCCCAGCGTTGTCTGGGTTTGGCCGGTGTAGGCCGTCATTGTAAATACGAATTTGTTCTTAACTGACTTGCCTAGTTAAATAAAGGTGTGTATATATATATATATATATATATATATATATATATATATATATATATATATATACACACTCCGAGACAGGATTGTGTCGAGGCACAGATCTGGGGAAGGGTGCCAAAAAATGTCTTCACCATTGAAGATCCCCAAGAACACAGTGGGTGAAGACATTTTTTGGCACCCTTCCCCAGATCTGTGCCTCGACACAATCCTGTCTCGGAGCTCTACGGACAATTCCTTTGTCCTCATGGCTTGGTTTTTGCTCTGACATGCACTGTCAACTGTGGGACCTTTATATAGACAGGTGTGTGCCAAATATTGTCCAATCAATTGAATGTACCACAGGTGGAATCCAATCAAGTTGTAGAAACATCTCAAGGATGATCAATGGAAACAGGATACATCTGAGCTCAATTTTGAGTTTCATAGCAAAGTGTCTGAATACTTAAGTAAAGTATTTCTGTTTTTATCTGTATCTGCAGTTGGTCAGTTTCTCCTAATGTTGCTTTGATTGCCCTACAATGTGATTAATACCTGTGTGAAGTGTGTCCTACTAGTACACTCTTAGAAAAGAAGGTGCGATCTAGAACCTAAAAGGGTTGTTTGGCTGTCCCCATAAGAGAACCCTTTGAATACATATTTATTTATTTCCACAGAGGGTTCTACATGGAACCCAAAAGGTTTCTACCGTGAACCAAAAAGGGTTCTACCTGGAACCAAAAATAGTTATCCTATGAAGACAGCCGAAGAACCATTTTTTAACCCTTTTTTTCAGAGTGTAGTGTGTGGATTGGATCTTATTCTTTGCATATTGCTGATAATGGATGACAATGGATACCTACTCAGATGCTGTAAAATAGCCAACAAATGGAACAATGGCTCATCAATATGATAATGACTGTTTTTTAAATCTTGACCTTCATTCCATTCCACAGGGTGCACAGGGATTGACTGGCATCCCTGGTCAGCCAGGACAGGGCGGATTGGCTGGCCTTCCTGGACCAATGGGACCAGTGGGACAACCCGGGCCACCAGGACCCCCCGGACCAAGCTATCACGCTGGCTTTGTGAGTCCAATAAGAGATGGGTTTCCCTATCTCAATGGTCTTTACGATGCATGATTACTAATGTCCAATGTTAATACTGAGTGTTTCTTAGTATCACAAGAATCTCACTAGCTTGTCAAACAATCTGTAAACATTACCCAGTGTTAAAAGAATGCTGCGTCAACATTCAGATTTACATTTTATTGATCAGTTTTAGTTCAACAATAGTTTTTGGTAGTGATGCACCTATATGACATTTTGGCCGATACCGATATCCAATATTTTCCTTGCCAAAAAAAACAATGCAGATAACCGATATTTAAAGTTTTAGCTGCCTTTTAAGCATTCTAGTACAGTTAAATAGTTAACACACACACATGGACACAGCGGTCTAAGGCACTGTATCTCAGTGTAAGAGGCATCACTACAATCCCTGGTTCGAATCCAAGCTGTATAACATCCGGCTGTGATTGGTAGTCTCATAGGGCGGCGCACAATTGGCCCGGCGTCGTCCGGGTTTGGCCGGGGTAGGCCATCATTGTAATTCAGAATTTGTTCTTAACAGACTTGCCTAGTTAAATAAAGGTTACACACACAAACACTGACCAAAAAGTTATTTTGTTGGCATTTATGTATGTCCCCATTACCAGTAAAACATAATCTAAACCTATTTCTTTAATTTACTTGCTGTGCTGTTTCGTTGTTCATTTGTTCCATTGTTTCATTCTCAACCAGGATTTCTATGGAACACCATTTGGGTCTTTGCTATGGAACGCTGTGTATTACTCCCTTCACAGAACAGTGCAAACGGGCTCTAACCAGAATAGAAAGAGGCGTGGGAGACCCCGATGCACAACTGAGTAGGAGGACAAGTACATTAGAATGTCTAGTTTGAGAAACAGATGCCTCACAAGTCCTCAACTTGTAGCTTCATTAAATAGTACCCGCAAAACACCAGTCTCACCGTCAACAGTGAAGATACGACCCCGGGATGCTGGTCTTCTAGGCAGAGTTGCAAAGAAAAATACTTATCTCAGACTGGCCGATAAAAAGGAAAGATTAAGATGGGCAAAAAAACACAGACACTGGACAGAGGAATTCTGCCTAGAAGCCCAGCATCCCGGAGTCAATATGAGGCGTGTGGTTCTAATGTCAGGATTCGGTTCTTAGCCTCGCTCTCGCTCTCTTTCTCTTGCACTCTCGCTCTCTTGTGAGCGCTCTACATTTTTTTATTAAATTCAAACGGGCTTAATTGGCATGGGAAACATATGTTTACATTGTCAAGCAAGTGAAATAAACAGAAGTGAGAAGAAACTAATTTAACAACATCAACAAAAACTATTAGAAAGTAACAGTAAACTCAAAAGGCTTTCAAAAAGATAAAGACATTTCAAGTGTTATATTTTTAGCAATATGCAAGTAGTTGTAGTACAAATAGTGGGGGAAGATCAATAAACAGATATTGGTGGTATTTACAATGTTGTTTGTGCTCCACTCGTTGCCCTTTTCTCATGGCAACGGGCAACAAATCTTGCTACGGTGATTGCACATTGTGGTATTTCGCCTAACAGATATAGAAGTTTATCAATGTTGGATTTGTTTTCAAATTCTTTGTAGGTCTGTGTGATCTGTGGGAAATATGTGGCTCTAATGTGGTTATACATTTGGCAGGAGGTTAAGAAGTGCAGCTCACTTTCGACCTAATTTTGTGGACAGTAGGCACATATCCTGTCTTCTCTTCAGAGCCAGGTCTGCCTATGGCGACCTCACTCAGTAGCAAGGCTATGATCAATGAGTCTGTACACAGTCAAGAATTTCTCATTTTGGGTCAGTCACAGTGGTCAGGTATTATGCCACTGTGTACTTTCTGTTTAGGGTCAGATAGCATTCCAATTTGCTCTGTGTTTTGGTTGATTCTTTCCAGTGTGTCAAATAGTTATTTTGTTGCTTTCTCATAATTTGGTTGGGTCTAATTGTGTTGCTGGCATGGGGGTCTGTTTGTGTTTAAACAGAGCCCCAGAACCAGCTGGCTGAGGGGACTTTTCTCTAGGTTAATCTCTTTGTAGGTGAGGGCTTTTTGGTGGAATGTGTGGGCATCGCAACCTTTTAGGTGGTTATAGAATTTGACAGCTCTTTTCTGGATGTTGATAACTAGCGGGTATAGTCCTAATTCTGCTCTACATGCATTGTTTTGTGTTGTATATTTTTGCAGAATTCCAATTCGGGGTTTGTCCCATTTTGTGAATTATTGGTTGGTGAGTAGGCCCCAGACCTCACAACCATAGAGAAATGGGTTCTTTAACCTCTCTGGGGTATGTGGGACGAACTCGTCCCACCTACGTAACAGCTACTGAAATTCCAGTGGCGCGATTTTTGAATCGTTAGAAATACTATTACTTCAATTTCTCAAACATATTACTATTTTACAGCTATTTAAAGACAAGAATCTCGTTAATCTAACCCCACTGTCCGATTTCAAAAAGGCTTTACAACGAAAGCAAAACATTAGATTATGTCAGCAGAGTGCCCAGCCAGAAAAAATCAGACAGCCATTTTTCAAGCTAGCATATCATGTCACATAAACCCAAACCACAGCTAAATGCAGCACTAACCTTTTATGATCTTCATCAGATGACACACCTAGGACATTGTGTTATACAATACATGCATGTCTGTTCAATCAAGTTCATATTTATATCAAAAAACAGCTTTTTGCATTAGCATGTGACGTTCAGAAAAAGCATAACCCCCGCAAACTTCCGGGGAATTTACTAACAGTTTGCTAAATTACTCACGATAAACGTTCACAAAAAGCATAACAATTATTTTAAGAATTATAGATACATTACTCCTCTATGCACTCGATATGTCCGATTTTAAAATAGCTTTTCGGATGAAGCACATTTTGCAATAATCTAAGTACATAGCCCGGCATTACAGGGCTAGGTATTTAGATACCCACCCAGGTCAGCCTCCACCAAAATCACATTTCCTATAAGAAAAATGTTCTTACCTTGCTTGTTCTTCATCAGAATACACTGCCAGGACTTCTACTTCAATAACAAATGTTGGTTTGGTCCCAAATAATCCATCGTTATATCCAAACAGCGACGTTTTGTTCGTGAGTTCTAGACACTATCAGAATGCTTCTTCACGGTCCCGTGCATGGCGCATTGGCGTGTCAAAAATGTCTAAATATTCCATTACCGTACTTCGAAGCATGTCAACCGCTGTTTAAAACCAATTTTTATGCCATTTAACTCGTAGATAAGTGATAATATTCCGACCGGGAGTATGCATTGAGCCTAAACAGCCAAATAAAATTTCTCCTCAGGAGCGACTGGTGCACGCGCCTCATTCAAAGGTCCTCGGAGCAGCCACTTACAAAAGGTGATAATGTGTTTCAGCCTGAGGCTCCCTCGTAAACCTTCAGTTATTTCCCGGGCTCTGAGAGCCTATCGGAGCCCTGGGAATTGTCACGTTACAGCTAAGATCCTTACTTTTCAATAAAAAGATGCAAGACGCACGACTCCTTGTCAGACAGGGTACTTCCTGCTTGAAACCTTGTCAGGTTTTTGCCTGCCATAGGAGTTCTGTTATACTCACAGACACCATTCAAACAGTTTTAGAAAATTCAGAGTGTTTTCTATCCAAACCTGAACAATAATATGCATATTCTAGCTTCTGAGTTGGTGTAGGAGGCAGTTAAAAATGGGAACATATTTTTTCCAAAATTCTCAATACTGCCCCCTAGCCCAGACAGGTTAACTGGTTGAAGTATTTTTAGCCAGATCGTAATTGGAATGTTGAGTTTTATTTTCCTTTTGATGGCATAGAAGGCTCTACTTTCCTTGTCTCTTAGTTCTTTCACAGCCTTGTGGAAGTTACATGTGGTGTTGATGTTTAGGCTGGGGTAGATATAATTATTTGTGTGCTCTAGGGCAACAGTGTCTAGATAGAATTAGTATTTGTTGTCCTGGCAAATGTACTTGTTTTGGAGCATTGTTTTTTTGGGCTTCACTATCAGAGCCTAAGTCTGACAGAATCTGTGCAGAAAACCTAGGTGCTGCTGTAGACCCACCATGGTTGGGACAGAAGCACCAGATCATCAACATACAGTAGGCATTTGATTTCCGAGTCCAGTAGGGTGAGGCCGGGTGCTGCAGACTAATCTAGTGCCCTCACCAATTCATTGATATACATGTTGAAGAGGGTGGGGCTCAAGCTGCGTCCCTGTCTCACCCCACAGCCCTAAGGAAAATAAATCTGTGTTTTTTTGCCAATATTAACTGCACACTTGCTGTTTGTGGACATTCATTTTATAATGTCATATGTTTTTCTTCCAACACAGATTTCCATCGATTTGTATAGCAGACCTTCATGCCAAATTGAGTAAAAAGCTTCTTTAAAATCAACAAAGCATGAGATGATTTTGTTTTGGTTTGTTTGTCAATTGGTGCATAGGGTGTATACGTGGTCTGTTGTACAGTATTTTGGTAAGAAGGACATTGTTTTCACTGAGGACATTTTGGAGTCTGCTGTTGATACTGCAGACAATTTTTTATAGATTACTGTTGACACAGATTCCACAATAATTATTGGGGTCATATTTGTCTCCACTTTTGTGGATTGGGGTGACCAGATCTTGGTTCCAAATATTGGGAAAGATCAGGGTCAGAAGTTTGCATACTCTAAGTTGACTGTGCCTTTAAACAGCTTGGAAAATTCCAGAAAATGCTGTCATGGCTTTAGAAGCTTCTGATAGGTTAATTGACATAATTTGAGTCAATTGGAGGTGTACCTGTGGATGTATTTCAAGGCCTACCTTCAAACTCAGTGCCTCTTTGCTTGACATCATAGGAAAATCAAAAGAATCCAGCCAAGACCTCAGAAAAGAAATTGTAGACCTCCACAAGTCTGGTTCATCCTTGGGAGCAATTTCCGAATGCCTTAAGTTACCACGTTCATCTGTACAAACAATAGTACGCAAGTATAAACACCATGGGACCACGCAGCCATCATACCGCTCAGGAAGGAGACGCGTTCTGTCTCCTAGAGATGAATGTACTTTGGTATGAAAGGTGCAAATCAATCCCAGAACAACAGCAAAGGACATTGTGAAGATGCTGGAGGAAACAGGTACAAAAGTATCTATATCCACAGTAAAACGAGCCCTATATCGACATAACTTGAAAGGCCGCTCAGCAAGGAAGAAGCCACTGCTCAAAAACCGCCATAAAAAAAGACAGACTACGGTTTGCAACTGCACATGGGGACAGAGATTGTACTTTTTGAAGAAATGTCCTCTGGTCTGATGAAACAAAAATAGAACTGTTTGGCCATAATGACCATCGTTATGTTTGGAGGAAAAAGGGGGATGCTTGCAAGTCGAAGAACACCATCCCAACCGTGAAGCACGGGGGTGGCAGCATCATGTTTTGGGGGTGCTTTGCTGCAGGAGGGACTGGTGCACTTCCCAAAATAGATGGCATCATGAGGATGGTAAATTATGTGGATATGTTGAAGCCACATCTCAAGACATCAGTCAGAAAGTTAAAGCTTGGTCGCAAATGAGTCTTCCAAATGGACAATGACCCCAAGCATACTTCCAAAGTTGTGGCAAAATGGCTTAAGGACAACAAAGTCAAGGTATTGGAATGGCCATCACAAAGCCCTGACCTCAATCCCATAGAACATTTGTGGCCAGAACTGAAAAAGCGTGTTCGAGCAAGGAAGCCTACAAACCTGACTCAGTTACATCAGCTCTGTCAGGAGGAATGGGACAAAATTCACCCAACTTATTGTGGGGAGCTTGTGGAAGGCTACCCAAAAAGTTAAACAATTTAAAGGCAATGCTACCAAATACTAATTGTAGTGTATGTAAACTTCTGACCCATTGGGAATGTGATGAATGAAAGAAATACAATCTGAAATAAATAATTCTCTATTCTATTATTCTGACATTTCACATTCTCAAAATAAAGTGGTGATCCTAACTGACCTAAGACGGGGAATTTTTACTCTGATTAAATGTCAGGAATTTGGCAAAGGTGTGTATGTAACTTCTGACTTCAACTGTACGTATGAGATGAGTAATATAGGATATGTAGACATTTTTAAAGTGGCTTTATTTAAAGTGGCTAGTGATACCTTTATTAAATCCATTTATTACATTTATTAAAGTGGCCAGAGATTTGAGATGGTATGTTGGCAGCAGCCACTCTATGTTAGTGATGGCTGTTTAACAGTCTGATGGCCTTGAGATAGAAGCTGTTTTTCAGTCTCTCGGTCCCAGCTTTGATGCACCTGCACTGACCTCGCCTTCTGGATGAAAGCGGGGTGAACAGGCAGTGGCTCGGGTGGTTGTTGTCCTTGATGATCTTTTTGGCCTTCCTGTGACATCGTGTGCTGTAAGTGTCCTGGAGGGCAGGTAGTTTGCCCCTGGTGATGCGTTGTGCAGACCGCACTACCCTCTGGAGAGCCTTGTAGTTGTGAGCAGAGCAGTTGCCGTACCAGGCGGTGATACAGCCCGACAGCAAGCTCTCGATTGTGCATCTTTCAAAGTTTTAGTGTTTTAGGTGACACATCAAATTTCTTCAGCCTCCTGAAGTTGAAGAGGCGTTGTTGCGCCTTCACCATGCTGTCTGTGTGAGTGGACCATTTCAGTTTGTCTGTGATGTGTACACCGAGGAACTTAATCCTTTCCACCTTCTCCACTACTCTCCCGTCGATGTGGATGGGTGGATGCTCCCTCTGCTGTTTCCTGAAGTCCACGATCATCTCCTTTGTTTTGTTGACGTTGAGTGAGAGGTTGTTTTCCTGACACCACACTCCGAGGGCCCTCATCCTCCCGAGTAGGCCGTCTCGTCGTTGTTGGTAATCAAGCCTACCACTGTAGTGTCGTCTGCAAACTTGATGATTGAGTTGGAGGTGTGCATGGCCATTCAGTCGTGGGTGTGCAGGGAGTACAGGAGAGGGCTGAGAACCCTTGTGGGGCCCCAGTGTTGAGGATCAGCGGGGTGGAGATGTTGTTTCCTACCCTCACCACTTGGGGGGCGGCCCGTCAGGAAGTCCAGGACCCAGTTGCACAGGGCTGGGTCGAGACCCACGGTCTCGAGCTTAATTATGAGTTTAGAGGGTACTATGGTGTTGAATGCTGAGCTGTTGTCAATGAACAGCATTCTTACATAGGTATTCCTCTAGTCCAGATGGTATAGGGCAGTGTGATGGTGATTGCATCGTCTGTGGACCTATTGGGGCAGTAAGCAAATTGGAGTGGGTCTAGGGTATCAGGTAGGGTGGAGGTGATATGAACCTTGACTAGTCTCTCGAAGCACTTCATGATGACAGAAGTGAGTGCTATGCGGCAATAGTCATTTAGTTCAGTTGCCTTAGCTTTCTTGGGAACAGGAACAATGGTGGCCACCTTGAGGCATGTGGGCACAGCCGACTGGGATAGGGATTAATTGATTATGTCCGTCAACACACCAGCCAGCTGGTCTGCACATGCTCTGAGGACGTGGCTAGGGATGCAGTCTGGGACAGCAGCCTTGCAAGGGTTAGCACATTTAAATGTTTTACTCACATTGGCCACGGTGAAGGAGAGCCCACAGGCTTTGGTAATGGGCCTTGTCCGTGGCACTGTATTGTCCTCAAAGTGAGCGTTTAATTTGTCTGGGAGCAAGACGTTGATGTCCGCGACGGGGCTGGTTTTCTTTTTGTAATCCGTTTTTGACTGTAGACCCTGCCACGTACATCTCGTGTTTGAACCGTTGAATTGCGTCTCTATACTGACACTTTGCTTGTTTGATTGCTTTGCGGAGGGAATAGCTACACTGTTTGTATTCGGTCATGTTTCCAGTCGCCTTGCCAAAATTAAAAGTGGTGGTTCGCGCTTTCAGTTTTGTGCAAATGCTGCCATCAATCCACAGTTTCTGGTTAGGGAAGGTTTTAATAGTCACAGTGGGTACAAGATCACCGATGCTCTTGCTAATAAACTCGCTCACCTATTCACCGTATACATCAATGTTGTTGTCTGAGGCTACCTGGAACATATCCCATTCCACGTGATCGAAGCAATCTTGAAGCGTGGAATTCGATTGGTCAGACCAGCATTGGATAGACCTGAGCAGGGGCGTTTCCTGTTTTAGTTTCTATCTATAGGCTGGGAGCAACAAAATTGAGTCATGGTCAGATTTTCTGAAGGGAAGGTGGGGGAGGGCTTTGTATGCATCGCGGAAGTTAGAGTAGCAATTGTCCAGAAGGCTACCAGCTCGTGTCGCTCATTCGATATGCTGATAGAATTTAGGAAGCCTTGTTCTCAGATTAGCTTTGTTAAGATTCCCAGCTACAATAAATGCAGCCGCAGGATTTATGGTTTCCAGTTTACATAGAGTCCAGTGAAGTTATTTCAGGGCCATCAAGGTATCTGCTTTGGGGGTGATATACACGGCTGTGACTATAATAGAAGAGAATTATCTTGGTAGATAATGCGGTCGTCCTTTGATTGTAAGCAATTCTAGGTCAGGTGAACAAAAGGACTTGAGTTCCTCTATGTTGTTATGATTACACCATGAGTCATTAATCATAAGGCATACACCCCCGCCCTTCTTCGTCGGCGCGATGCGTGAAGGAACCGGGTGGCTGTACCGACTCTGTCAACATATCCCGAGTGAGCCATGTTTCCGTGAAACAGAGAATGTTTCAATCTCTGATGTCTCTGGAAGGCAACTCGTGCACTAATTTCGTCCACCTTGTTGTCTAGAGATTGGACATTGGCGAGTAATATGTTCGGAAGCGGTGGATGGTGTGTTCGCCTTCTAAGTCTGACCAGTAGGTCGCTCCGTCTGCCTCTCCTGCGGCAAACGTGTTGTTTTGGGTCGGCCTCTTCTAACAGCTGCTAGAACTGGCCCACTCACAGGAGCAATGCTTGGATGTCTGCCTCTGTTACAGGTCCCTATAGGCTGGCCAGGTTCTATTGACAGGGATGATTGCCTTATCATCCACACACAACATTTCACAGTCCTTGTGCCACAAGCAGGCAAAATCTTTAATTTAGTTCCACTGTACTGCAACAAACTTTGAGTCTTGATGTTCTTTATCACCCAAGACTTGACCATGAACTTGAGGTCAAGCCTTTCTGTGTACTGGAGAGCAGACATGGAGCATGGATTCTTAGGTGTAAATTGCAGTCTTAGCCACTGTATTGATGGGATTTTAGTTTCTGGTGGAAGCCGCTTTTCCACTGTGTCACGCAAGTTCTCAACTGATATAGCAAAAGGTAAGTACAAGTACTCTCCATGTCTGCGATCTGAGACCTGAGCTGTGTATTCATTAAAATACTTCTGTACTTCATCCCAAAAGGGCTGGAATGAGGATTGTGGTTTACCATTCAGCTTCCTTAAATACATGATCAGGTCTGGGTCATTCGATTGTTTCGTCTGGCTGCCACGAAAAACCCCCACCTTGGAGACAGTCGATCACATCATTGTGGAGCTGCTGATCTGCACGAAGTGTGTGCGTGCCACTGTCAATGTACTTTGCTGTACATACTAGCTGTTATCGGCAGCACATCATCACTTCAAACGCATTCCGTCTTGGTGTTATCGGTTGGCCTACTACTACTTGTAGTACCGGTAAAGTTATGAATCGCAAATCACCATCCAGCTGACACACTTCAATTTCATCAATCATTTTGACTTCAATTTGGTTGTCCAAAATACTATCAGCTTGCACTGCGTCTTTGCTGATGAATGCCCTAATCTCTGGCCAGTGAATTGGTTCAATGACATTTGTTGTTTTGTCTATTAATCACTTAGATCTGAAAATGATGCATTAACCATGAATTTAACCAACTGTTTGTTTATAATGACACATAACCTGGACACATAAATAGTAGGAATTTGCGCTGGCTTTAGCCATGACTGCATGAGAGAGAAATGAAACGCGAGCGTGTGTTTCACTGTCCAATCCGAGCCTCGAATAATATTCTGAGCGTGTGATCTGAGGCTGTTTGGACAGTGCATTTTTTTTCGGGATGTAGATAAAAGTAAGGCATGGCATCCGTTAACAGTAATTCAACTTTGTTCGTCCTAAATGTGGTAAAAAATATATGATTAAATATGAGAATACTTTTGTGAAGATAGCAATGTCATTTTAGCCTTCTAAATGAGAATTGTTTTTCATATATTTTCATATGCTCTCTCTTTGATCCTGTAAAAGTCCTGCTAAAAAGGTTTGAGGTTTCCATTCACCATTACCATTCCAGACTTGTACAGGTTGACACAGGCTGTCTCGATGTCCTCAATGTGCAGTATTCTGAGTTTCCATCCTTGGTTAATACCCTTTCTATTGACAGAGGAGTAGTGTGCTCTTATTGTCCTGTGCCATGCCAGGGGCTCGTCTGTGTGGAAGATGAGGTTGCTTACGTTCCCATTCTTGTATAAGTCAGCAAAGAGTGTCTCTGGAGGGGCTTATCTCTGTACGTTTTACGTGCATGATAAAACATTTTATGTGGGGAACTGCACTTTGATGGCATATGCATAGGGGTGTGAGGCCTCTTCATTTGGGTTGGGATTGTGTTCTGCTGGCATTGTTGTATTCAAGGGCATTCACACCTCTCACTTCGCACCTCACTGAAAATGGAAGTTGCTGCCAGGATATCTGTCCTGTCCTAACTAAGCATTTAGGTATCTTATAGTAATATATCTAGAGATTATTGTAACATATTTCTCTTACTTCTTGGCCTTGGAAGTAGCTACAGATTGAACATCTACTCTCTCAGTTGTAGGTTTGGTGGTATTTTTTGGTTTTTGCTGTGCTTTTTCTGCTAGTTGTTGTTTTGCTGGGTGGTCCTTGGCAGTTTTTGATAATAATATTTTTGTCCAAATTCAAGGTTGTTCGCTTGAATTTTCTTTTTGGATTGAAGGTTCTGTTGTAAAGGGCAGTTTCCTGAGTAAGTCCATGTGAAATAATCCATGACCTCTGAGCTCATGACCTCTGTCTCTCTGTCTCGGTCTCTCTATCTCCTTCCTTCTTATCCCTATGTGTGAAGGATGACATGGAAGGCTCTGGTGTGGGAGTGGCCAATGGGGTTCCTGGAGCCCGAGGGCCAGACGGGCGACAGGTGGGTGTCCTCTGCAGCTGGCATTGAATTTTAGATACAGTATATACTGTATGTTTTGATTCTGCCATTTTAATAGATTCTCTCACTGATTCCACTTTTATTCTGTTCACTTTCAGGGTACTACTGGCATCCCTGGCCTACCGGTATGAGCTTTACTTTGGTTTAATTTTATATAATTTCATTTAAGAAAAAATACAAATCATTAAATAAAAAGTTTAGACACGAATACAATGCAATCCATCTCAATATTCTAACATGAATTCCTCCTCTTGTGTGATCAGTTTCAATTTAGCTTGTGGTTTGTATTTCACTCGTTAGGGAAAGCCTGGTTTCCCTGGTGCTCCTGGCGAGAAGGGAAGTGAAGGACTACAAGGAAGAGATGGCCGACCAGGGTTGGACGGTTTCCCTGGACCTAATGTATGTCAGAACCTGCTTCCCTCCACCCACCTCACAATATCTACATAAGGGTTCTGAGTCATGTAGTTAGCGTTAGCTAGTTATCTAGGAACACCAATTCAGGTCGGTCCTGGAGACCTGCTGGTTGTGCAGGGTTTTCTGATCCAGACTGAAGGTCATGATTAGCTGATTACATGTGACTGGTTTGTAGTGCAGCTGGGCTGAAAATGAAAGCCTTTCTAGATTTGATCTGTTCTTGCACACAAAGACAACGATTAAAAATCAAAGTGGGGGACAAGGTTGGGGTTCAATCTTCAGCAAGTCAGCTCAGAGAAGGAACTGAAATTTAATTTATGGACATCCTTTTTCTAAATAATGGACTTTTTCTCACAAATGTATGTTTTTCTGTTTGGTTCCCCTTTCATTTTCCAGGGACAAAAGGGGGACAGAGGAGAAAGAGTGAGTTTTTTCACGTTTTCCAGGAATTAAAATGTCATTCAAGGGACGTAATAAAAGTTCAATTACATGCCTAAAGCAAGACAATTTAACACAGATATTGTGTACCAAAAATGGAACTAGCTACCAGGACAATCAATGTGTTTAGCAATTAACCATCAGGCGGATGAGAAAATCTATGACCCTGTGTCAGTTATTAGGGGCAACTTCCACCCTGTACCATGAAGCGTAGGGATTCTGTGCCAGCATTTCTTTGTCACTAAAGGCTGATGTTCTCTTCGGTCTGTTTTTTAGGGCGAAACTGGTCGCGATGGAAACGGACAGCCTGGACCACCAGGCCCACCCGGCCCACCAGGACAAATAATCTACCAGACCTCCAGCAGCGTAAGGCCTCCTCCCGAAACAACCCCTGTAGCCCCTACCCACCTAGACACTAGCCCGTCTAGTCCCTACACCTCCAGACCCTACCCCCCTGCCCCTCTAGACCCTACCCCCAATCCTTCTAGAAACTTGTTATGATCTGAAAGGCTTGGATATTATCTGAAAGGCTTGGGCTCCCGAGTGGTGCAGCAGCCTAAGGCACTGCATCTCAGTGCAAGAGGCGTCACTATAGTACCTGGTTCGAATCCAGGCTGTATCACATCTGGCCGTGATTGGGAGTCTCATAGGACAGCGCACTATTGGCCCAGCGTTGTTGGGGTTTGGCCGGAGTAAGCCGTCATTGTAAATAAGAATTTGTTCTTAACTGACTTGCCTAATTAAATAAAGGTTAAATAAAAAAAGTAAAATAAAAAAAAGTATCGGCAATATGTCAACAACAACAAAATCCCTGTCATATCAATTGGTAAGGTTTAGCTTCTAGCATATTGCTTATACCTATCTGACTTTTTTGAATCTACATGAAGTGCCTAGGGGTGTGGGTTAAGGGTCTGGAAATAAACATACCCATCCTTCTGCATGATCATCTTTTAGCTCTACTGTAGCTCCACCTCCAGCATGGATGGTTGAGTGTGCATTGACATTAAGCTGTTTAGTTTCTCTCTTTGCTGTATGATGGTTTCGTGTTTATGGTGTTTTGTCCTGTTTGAAAACTCTGTTACCATTTATGTGGTTCCAAGTTACTCCGATAGTCTTTAAAGCGTATTTTATAAGACCTACAGGACACTGCCTTTTGATACGACTAAGTGTTTAATTGATGAACTAGGTCATTTATTTTCCAAACTTGATTGCTCAGTTGCAGTAATTATAAGAGCTGTCAAACGATTTAAATATGTAAATTGATTAATCGCATGATTTTCTGTAGTACATTTGAGAATTTGCTCAAATTTGGCCCTAAAGAAAGATTTTTCCTTTGGAAAAAGCAGAGCATTGAGTTACAGGCATACTATCCTTTGATTGTAAGAGACGGAAACACAAAATAATCTGTATCAGAAACAAAATACTCCCAATGTTTAAGTAGGCCAATCAATGTTCACAAACACATACTGTTAAAGCTTCAGGCATTCTAAATGAGTGTTCTCCCAATTTCTGATTGAAGGGTTGACTACAGGAAAACAATTATTTGCTCTAAGGATACAAAGAACATTCGAACCTGTCCGACAATGTTATGAATTCCACTGAAAACAATAACAACAGGTCCGCCAGGTCTGAGTTCCTGTAATACAGCTATTAGAGCTAGCCTAGGCTACTTCAACATGAACTAGTCACAAGCTGCTACTACTAGAATTGGAATCATTTGCTTTAAACCTTTGACATGAGAACTTCAAAAAACACAGTAGCTAAATGGAATGGATGTCCTGTTCTGATTTGCAATCATTATGGGAAGTTAGTTATATCAATAGGCATTCAGCCATGGCAGTATAAACATTTGTTTGGTTAGATAGCGTTAGCAGAAATATCTAGCTACTTCTGTACAAATATGTTTTTGCTGTTATCTAAACAAACGCCTGGGAATGTGTTTATGGTTTAACTTTCTGTACGTTTTTCTTGAAAATTGTTGCTCAAAGCTGCGAGCATATTCTATGTTTAAGAGACAGTAAGCACTACATAACAGCAGCTTCCACCAACTGCAGTGTCCATGCGGAATAGGGTATGTGCTGTGAAGAAATTGAGATGTGATTATCAGTATCAATTGTTTTTTACAGCAGAACATTTTATATGCATTATTAATGTGTAAAGAACGTTGTCCTTGTTAATGTTATTAACACGTTAACTTTGACAGCACTAGTCATTATGCTTGATGCAATTTCATCAATGTTTGAAATCCAACCAACGACTGAATCAAAAGCCACAATTAAAAGAAGCCAATGACTATAAACTTGAAACTAGTGGTGGGCACCAATATTGATATTTCGATGTGATATCTATATGAGCGAGGCATATCTTGATATCGATTTATCCTTGCTCGTAGCCTACACTATTATGTAGAAGTATTATGTAAAAGAGTATACATGTGCCAGACACAAAATCCTCTCGCAGGCTCTCAACTTAGCATACTTAACTGCCTGATGATTGGCCATTGTATTCAAACTGGTTGGGTAAGTTCCCAGATCATTCACACTTTCCCTAATGGGCAATCAGCTGGAAGTTGTCTGGACACTAAAGCTATGAAAGTGAAGTGTACACAGTTTCAATGTTATTTATTCAAGCCAATATATCGGTTTCTGAAAAAAGCAGCTGATATTGATATAGATTTTACATATCGGTGCACATCGCTACTTAAAACCTTGGGTCATAGTCATTCACACCAAATGGAAGAAAACAGCCCGAAATATGAAGGGACTACCTGAACTTGTCCAATAAGATAGTCATTTTGTTTTCCGTTGCAAAATGGACCTAATGAATACAACCACTGTATATGGTCCTCATTACACTTTGGAAGTGTAGCTTGTATAACAAAGGTTAGGCTACACATCTACGGAGATGGCAGTAACCTTCTGTTTCTATTTGTTGTATGTAATTAATATATAACGCTATCGCTGGCGTAGTGCAGTTTCTCTGAACACCCCGCAGAGTCTGAGTTTGCCCCCCTCCCACGCTTCGTACCGTTAGGGTATCAGATCACACTCCTTCCGTGGCCTCCAACTGCTCTTAAATGATAGTAAAACTAAATGCATGCTCTTCAACCGATCAATGCCCCCACCCGCCCGCCCGACTAGCATCACTACTCTGGACGGTTCTGACTTAGAATATGTGGACAACTATAAATACCTAGGTGTCTGGTTAGACTATAAACTCTCCTTCCAGACTCACATTAAGCATCTCAAATCCAAAGTTAAATCTAGAATTGGCTTCCTATTTCGCAACAAAGCCTCCTTCACTCAAGCTTACCCTCGTAAAACTGACTATCCTACCGATCCTTGACTTCGGCAATGTCATTTACAAAATAGCCTCCAACACTCTACTCAGCAAATTGGATGCTGTCTATCACAGTCCCATCCATTTTGTCACCAAAGCCCCATATACTACCCACCACTGCGACCTGTATGTTCTCGTTGGCTGGTCCTCACCACTTATTTGTCGCCAAACCCACTGGCTCCAGGTCATCTATAAGTCTTTGCTAGGTATAGCTCCGCCTTATCTCAGCTCACTGGTCACCATTGCAATACCCACCCATAGCACACGCTCCAGCAGGTTTATTTCACTGGTCATCCCCAATGCCAACACCTCTTTTGGCCGCCTTTCCTTCCAGTTCTCTGCTGCCAATGACTGGAACGAATTACAAAAATCACTGAAGTTGGAGACTTATATCTCCCTCACTAACTTTAAGTGTCAGCTGTCAGAGCAGCTTACCGATCGCTGCAGCTGTACACAGCCCCTCTGTAAATAGCCCATCCATCCAACTACCTACCTCATCGCCATATTTGTTTTTGTTTTTCTGCTCTTTTGCACACCAGTATTTCTACATGCACATCCTCATCTGCACATATATCACTCCAGTGTTAATTGCTAAATTATAATTACTTCGCCACTATTGGCCTATTTATTGCCTTACCTCCTTACTTCATTTGCACACACTGGATACAGATTTTTCTATTGTGTTATTGACTGTACGTTTGTTTATCCCATGTGTAACTCTGTGTTGTTTTGTCACACTGCTTTGCTTTATCTTGGCCAGGTCGCAGTTGTAAATAAGAACTTGTTCTCAACTGGCTACCTGGTTAAATAAAGGTGAAATAAATACATTAAAAAAAATGATGTGGTGCTAGTGCTTGTAGTAGCCTATAGCTTTGATTTAATGGATACATGTTTATTTTTATTTGATCATCATTTTCTCATGTTAAGCCTAACGTTTATGTTTCACGAAGCTATAGGCCTCTGCTATTTAGAATGCTGGCTGGTGGCAATGATGTATTTACTTGTTCAGTAATTAAAGTGGCATATTCGAACGTTGCAGATTGTAAATAGAATTTTCGATGCAACAGTATACTAATTAGTAACCAATAGATTTGTTGTATTTTGTGTACAACTGTCCTGTAGGCCTATAGCCTACTTTAGCCTTTCTCACGGTCTCGCCGAGCTTGGATAGAAAGATTGTGCTGTGTAAAACCAGTCTATTAATGTCAAATAGTACAATCAGTCAACCATCAAAATAATATCTTACTATGGATTGTTTAATTATGCAGACGATGTAGTCTAGCCTCTTTGCCTATCTATAGCTATACAGTGCATTCGGAAAGTATTCAGACCCCTTTCCTTTTTCCACATTTTGTTACAGCCTTATTCTAAAATGTATTAAATGCATATTTTTCCTCATAAATCTACACACAATACCCCATAAGGACAAATAGAAAACAGTTTTTTAGAAATGTTAGCAAATTTATAAAACGTAAAAAACAGATACCTTGTGGCCTCCATTCTTAAATGGAATAAGTTTGGAACCACCAAGACACTTCCTAGAGCTGGCCGCCTGGCCAAACTGAGAAATCGGGGACAACGGCCTTGGTCAGAGAGGTGACCAAGAACCCGATGGTTACTCTGATTGAGAGTTCTTCTGTGGAGATGGGAGAACCTTCCAGAACGACAACCATCTCTGCAGCACTCCACCAATCAGGCCAGACGGAAGCCACTCCTCAGTAAAAGGCACAAGACAGCCCGCTTGGAGTTTGCAAAAAGGCACCTGAAGGACTCTGACCATGAGAAACAAGATTCTCTGGTCTGATAAAACCAATATTGAACTCTTTGGCCTGAATGCCAAGCGTCACATCGGGAGGAAATCTGGCACCATCCCTACGGTGAGGCATGCTGTGGGGATGTTTTTCAGTGGCAGGGACTGGGAGACTTGTCAGGATCGAGGGAAAGATGAACGGAGCAAAGTACAGAGAGATCCTTGATGAAAACCTGCTCCAGAGCACTCAGGACCTCAGACTGGGGCGAAGGTTCACCTTCCAACAGGACAACAACCCTAAGCACACAGCCAAGACAAGGTAGAACTTCCTTCCATCTCATATTGCTCAAATAAACAGCAAACCTGGATTCAAAAAACAGATAAAGCAACACCTCACGGCACAACGCCTCTCCCTTACTTGACCTAGGTAGTTTGTGTGTGTATGTAGGCTACGTGTGCCTTTTTAAAAATGTACGTTGTTCTGTCCTTGAGCTGTTCATGTCTAATGATGTTCGGTATTATGCCATTCTGTATTATGTTTTGTGTGGACCCCAGGAAGAGTAGCTGCTGCTTTTGCAACAGCTAATGGGGATCCTAATAAAATACCAAATACCCAAAAAAGTACTGAGTAAAGGGTCTGAATACTTGTGTAAATGTGGAAGTTCAGTTTTTATTTTCAATACATTTGCAAAAAAATCTAAAAATCTGTTTTTGCTTCGTCATTATGGGGTATTGTGTGTACCGTAATTTCCGGACTATAAGCCGCAACTTTTTTCCCAGGCTTTGAACCTCGCGGCTTAAACAATGACGCGGCTAATATATGGATTTTTCCCACTTTCAATTATTATTATTTTTTTTTTTAAAACCATTCTGTGACGTGCTCAGTTTTTTGGCAGCATGAAGCTTTCATTAGACCAATGAAATTGCCGAACGGGTTAAGGTCAAACATCTTTTTTGTTTACTGTTTAGATTAAATCGAGCGCGCTCAAACTTCCCATCATTCTGATTACGGTAGTCATTTTGTCACCCTGATTCCTGGGGGCACAACAAAGTATTTGCAGCCACTCGACATCAGTGTAAATCGTGCATTTAAGGTGGCGCTCCGTGTTCAGTGGGAGGCTTGGATGACAAGTGGGGAGAAATCCTTCACTAAAATGGGCCGCATGTGAAGAGCAACTTATGGTCAAGTCTGCCAGTGGGTCCTGACAGCGTGGAACATTGTCAAAAAATCCACTATCATCAACGGGTTTTGAAACGCTGGACTGCTGCATGTTGAAGAGGGCTCAGCGGGGGATTTGCCTCCGGATGAAAGTGACGAGAGCGACAATGTAAACGATCCAATATCGGATGAAGCAATTCTGAGGCTATTCAACTCCGACACCGAAGGAGATGGTTTCAGTGCACAGGATTGTTACAAGCCGTGTTTCGTTAAAGCCTGTGTAAAGTTAATTTGTTCCAATGTACCGGTAGGCACCTGCGGCTTATAGACATGTACGGCTTATTTATGTTCAAAATAATATTTTTTTAAAAATTCAGTGGGTGCGGCTTATATTCAGGTGCGCTTAATAGTGCGGAAATTACGGTAGATGTAATCTATCCGTCTCATCACTCGTAGGCTTACCAGTGTACAGTACACAGAAGTGGGGCCGCTCTTATGGGCGCCGTTCGGTCTCTGACAGTCGTCAGCTTGGTTTTCTGGTAGAGGAGAAGGAGGGTCGGCCCTTTCAATAGAGCAGTACTCTCCAACCCTGTTACTGGAGAGCTACCTTCCTGTAGGTTTTTGCTCCAGCCCTAGTTGGAACTAACCTGATTCAGCTTATCCTACAGGATGTTAGCTCTCCAGGAACAGGGTTGGAGAGCCCTGCACTAGAGGAACTGTCACTCTTCTCGATGGGATCAAGAAGAGGAGGAGCAAGGCCACTGTCATTGTCTGGCCCAGGCAATGACAGTCTCTGTCAGGACTGGGAGGCTGCTAGTGCTATCTGCTGCATAAGTAGGCCTACTAGCTTCCACCTGCCATGGTGTTTCGTCAGTCGAGGTGGTAGCTTTGCTGATGTGATTATCTTCTGTAATTTAGCACAAGCTTGATCAGATAAAGCGTCTTTGTAGCCATGCTGGTTAAGTGTGCCTTGAATTCTAAATAAATCACTGACCGTGTCACCAGCAAAGCACCATCACACCTCCTCCTCCATGCTTCACGGTGGGAACCACACATGCGGAGATAATTCGTTCACCTACTCTGCGACTCACAAAGACATGGCGGTTGGAACCAAAAATCTCAAATTTGGACTCATCAGACCAAAGGACAGATTTCCACAGGTCTAATGTCCATTGCTTGATTTTGAGATGTGTCTGTTACTTGAACTCTGTGAAGCATTTATTTGGACTGCAATTTCTGAGGCTGGTATCTATAATGAACTTATCTTCTGCAGCAGAGGTAACTCTGGGTCTTCCTTTCCTGTGGTGGTCCTCATGAGAGCCAGTTTCATCATAGCGCTTGATGGTTTTTGCAACTGCACTTTTCCGCATTGACTGACCTTCATGTCTTAAAGTAATGATGCTCTGTCGTTTCTCTTTGCTTATTTGAGCTTTTCTTTCCATAATATGGACTTGGACTTTTACCAAATAGGGCTATCTTCTGTATACCACCCCTACCTTGTCACAGCACAACTGATTGGCTCAAATGCATTAATAAGGAAAGAAATTCCACAAATTAACTTTGAAATGCATTCCAGGTGACTACCTCATGAAGCTGGAATAGAGAATGCCAAGAGTGTGCAAAGCTGTCATCAAGGCAAAGGATGGCTACTTTGAAGAATATAAAATATATTTTGATTTGTTTAACACTTTTTTTGCTTACTACATGACTCCATATGTGTTATTTCATAGTTTTGATGTCTTCACTATTATTCTACAATGTAGAAAAACTAAGGAAAAACTCTGGAATGAGTTGGTGTGTCTAAACTTTTGACTGGTACTGTTTATTAGGCGAAAGCTACATTTACACAACCCACTTTTTAAAGAAATACCATTTGCAGTAGTTTTCCCAATGGCCTGTGTCATTTTCATAACTAACATTATTCATTCATCGAGATATTTTATTAATGTTTTCATAGGAAACAAATGTTATTTTGTTGCAAAACCTATTGAGAGCATATAATGCAATGAAATCATGGTAATGAATCATGTCCTTAGACATTTGAGTTGATTGAAAAAATATTATGTAGGGGGAGATAGTGGAAATCCGTTACAATACCACAAAATATTGATTTGACTTAATGGGTATACGTCCCTACCAAATATTTGGAACGATGTGTGGCCTTACTTAACCAGTCATGAAAAAGGGATAAATCATTTTAACAGCTTTTATGTTGTCTCTCCTTTTCTTTTCTGTAGGGTGGAACTGGTCTACCTGGCCAAGCTGGATTCCCTGTAAGCATTGATTTTCCTGTTATCCTACAGGTCACTTAATGTTGTCTTGCTACAGTTATCCTACAGTTCTTCTAACGTTGTGTTCTAACACATGTGGATGTCACAGTGTGGTGGATATTTGCCCTGAAGGACTAAAGAAATCAAAAATGAATGCTAGTTTGATGTGTGATAAACAGCTCATTTTCAACTTTGTTGTATTTTCTAAAAGGGTCCTATTGGACCAAAGGGTGACATGGGAGACCCAGGCCAGCCCGGTTATGGAGTCAAGGTCAGTGATGTGACCGCACAGCAACATAGCCCTATCATTAGTGCTACAGTGTACCACTATGTAAGGCCTATTCCCAGCAAGTGTTTCTTCTGTGGGGGTTAACAAATTAACAGATTTTCTTTATATGTGTCTCTTCTCAGGGCGAGAAGGGCGAGCCTGGCTTAATCATTGGGCCCGATGGGAGTCCTTTGTACCTGGGAGAATTGTCTGGTGAGAAGGTGAGTGTCTCACTATTGACTTCTGTTTGCCTCTGTCTTATCTGCTTGTTGGCCTCATTAAACATCAACTCCATCTTCTGTAGGGAGACAGAGGACCTGCCGGACCCGCCGGGCCTCCTGTAAGTACTTTTAGTCTTATTACTTTACATTACGTTCTTACTATTTGAAGCTGCCTTAAATTAAACTGACTCAGCGATATGACCTGGTCACGAGTTTCAAGTTTTATTAGTCGTATGACCAGGATACACATAAGAATAAAAAGTAAATGGCTTGGTAGAATAGAAAAGTCTAGTAGCAGCAGTTGTGATTTGTGTGTAGTATGAGTGTGGATGTGTGTGTTTGGGTGGGTGTGTTCATGTGTGCTAAGGTGCAGAGAGTCAGTGCGGGTGGTCAGTCCAGTTCAAGTGTTCAGCAAGTCTGATGGCTTGTGGATAGAAACTGTCACCAGATGCTCCTATACTGTCTGCCAGACTCTAAGGGAGTGAACCGTTAGTGACTGGGATGTGTGGGGTCCTTGATGATGCTGCTGGACTTCTTCAGGCACCGTTTTGTGTAGATGTCCTGAATGGATGGGACCACGGACGCATTGAGCGACAGTAGGGCCAGAGATATTGTCAAGAGAGAGTGTGAGGCAAGAGTCTGCACTTGTCAGCACCAGCACAGATACTGTTAAGCATCTTCGCATGTGCACGACAGTTCACGTCTCTCTTCTGCAAGGGGATAGCTGCATGACAGCAAATGCTTCATGCGGTCTTAGTTTGTGTCGGAAGTAGACCTGTTGCTCGTGGTAAACGCATATTGCTGAGTCTACCTTAAATAAATTGCGCTGCCATGTATATCAATAGCTATGTTTCCATTAACTTGTCTAGTGATTTTATTGTCAACATTTAAAAAGTTTGCATAGAAAATGGATTCAGCAATTTCCTGCTAGGGTGCATTTCAATTGAACTATCTTGTGTCGATAAAAACAGCTGGACGTAATGACATCACACCTAAAGCGGCAAATTGCACATTAATAAATTGCCGATAGGCTGTATGCCCTCCCACATTATTTTCATGTCTCAGGTATAGCCTGCGAAAGCCAGCATGTATAAAATGCAATAATTTCATTTTATAAACCGGGTAGTTTGGCTACTGGATGCTGATTGGTTGAAGTCTGTGGTATATCAGACATTATAAACTTGGTGGTTCGAGCCCTGAATGCTGATTGGCTGACAGCCGTGGTATATCAGACCGTATACCACGGGTATGACAAAACATTTCTTTTTACTGCTCTAATTACGTTGATAACCAGTTTATAATAGCAATAAGGCACCTCGGGGGTTTGTTCTATATGGTTAATATACCACGCTAAGGGCTGTATCCAGGCACTCCACGCTGCGTTGGGTCTAATAACTTCCCTTAGCTGTGGGATATTGGCCATATACCACACCTCCTTGGGCATTTTTGCTTAATTTTAAACTGGGTGGTTCGAGCCCTGAATGCTGATTGGCTGACAACCGCGGTATATCAGACCGTATACCATGGGAATGACCAAACATAGATTTTTACTGCTCTAATTACGTTGGTAACCAGTTTATAATAGCAATAAGGCACCTCGGGTTTGTGGGATATGGCCAGTATACCACAGCTAAGGGCTGTATCCAGGCACTCCGCGTTGTGTCATGCATAAAAACAGCCCTTAGCCGTTGTATATTGGCTGTGCCTTATTGCTTAATTATACTATGGCATTGTTGAATAGTCATTTCTGATTGGCTTGAAGGGCATTCTAGAGCGTGCATTATTTCCCTGTAATGCACAGTATCAGTATGGTAGAATTCAGTGGCTATAGTTCATTCTTATAGCCATATTTTTATTCCTTATAACTGGATCTTCCATCAGGAGCTAGCCAGGTAACTAGATACTAGTCTTTGTTAGGCACAGCTAGCGGTCCTCGCCTTTTTTTCCCCCGGAATCAGCCAACCTTAGCTCGGACAATCACCTGCCAGTCTGCACAGCGCGATATCAACCCAGAACATATCGGACTGCTTCTCTCTACCATATCACTGGATTTCTGCCGCTCTGGATCATTACACCGGATCCTTACTAGCTAGCTGCAAATGAGCGGCTACTGGTAGCTAATGCCTCTGTCCCGAAGCTAGCACCAGCTAGCCTTGAGCTAGGCCCACATACCAGCTAATTCTAGGGCTACAATACCTCCTTTGCCAATTGGCCTGGACCCTTTTTTGTCGACATGGAGCCCCACCAATCCATCACGACTGGACTGCCGACGTGATCGCCCAATGTGGTCTCAACAGGCTATTCTGTTACGATATCGCCGCAGAACCATCTTCTAGCCCCGGCACGCTAGCTTTTCTGAACGCTGTGTCCCCTGCTCGCCCATCGTAGTAGTGACTACCGAACAGCGCCCTGACTCACCTATTGCTGCTCTTTTCACCCTATGATCACTCGGCTACAGAGCTGATGCCCGCTGGACTGTTTCAATAACACGGTACCTCATTTGGTTTACCTGTCAGCCCCAGCCTTGAACTCAGGTCCTGTATGTACCTAGCTGACCTGCTCTGCCCATTCATCACCATTTACCCGTTGTTGTCTTAGGTCTCCTGATCAACACCTGTGATTGCTTTATGCCTCTCTCTAATGTCAATATGCCTTGTCTACCGCTGTCTTGGCTAGTTTTTGTTTTATTTCACTGTAGAGCCCTCAGTCCCACTCAAAATGCCTTAGATAGCTCTTTCATCCCACCCCACACACATGCGGAGTCTTCACCTAGGTTAATTAATGCCTCCAGAGACTAAACCTCTCTCATTGTCACGCAACGCATAGGTTTACCTCCACTGTACTCACATCCTACCATACCCTTGTCTGTACATTATGCCTTGAATCTATTCTATCACGCCCATAAATCTGCTCCTTTTATTCTCTGTCCCCAACGCACTAGACGACCAGTTCTTATAGCCTTTAGCCGTATCCTTATCCTCCTCCTCCTCTATCCCTCTGGTGATGTAGAGGTTAACTCAGGCCCTATAGCCTCCAGTTCCACTCCTATTCCCCAGGCGCTCTCATTTGTTGACTTCTGTAACTGTAAAAGCCTTGGTTTCATGCATGTTAACATCAGAAGCCTTCTCCCTAAGTTTTTTTTCTCTCACTGCTTCAGCACACTCCGCCAACCCTGATGTCCTAGCCGTGTCTGAATCCTGGCTTAGGAAGGCCACCAAAAATTCAGAAATTTCCATCCCCAACTACAACATTTTCCATCAAGATAGAACTGCCAAAGGGGGGGGGGGGTTGCAATCTACTGCAGAGACAGCCTGCAGAGTTCTGTCATGCTATCCAGGTCTGTGCCCAAACAGTTCGAGCTTCTACTTTTAAAAATCCACCTTTCCAGAAATAAGTCTCTCACTGTTGCCGCTTGTTACAGACCCCCCTCAGCCCCCAGCTGTGCCCTGGACACCCTATGTGAATTAATTGCCCCCCATTTATCTTCAGAGTTTGTACTGTTACGTCACCTAAACTGGGATATGCTTAACACCCCGCCGTCCGAAAATCTAAGCTAGATGCCCTCAATCTTACCCAAATTATCATGGATCCTTTCAGGTACAACCCCAAATCTGTAAACACAGGCACCCTCATAGATATCACCCTGACCAACCTGCCCTCTAAATACACCTCTGCTGTCTTCAACCAGGATCTCAGCGGTCAATGCCTCATTGCCTGGGTCCGCGGTCAAACTTTCTAATCGACCTGGCCCGGGTATCCTGGAAGGATATTCACTTCATTCCGTCAGTAGAGTATGCCTGGTTATTCTTTAAAAGTGCTTTCCTCACCACCTTAAATAAGCATGCCCCATTTAAAAACTGTTGAACCAGGAACAGATATAGCCCTTGGTTCACTCCAGACCTGACTGCCCTTGACCAGCACAAAAACATCCTGTGGTGTTCTGCATTAGCATCGAATAGCCCCCGCGATATGCAACTTTTCAGGGAAGTTAGGAACCAATATACACAGGCAGTTTGGAAGGCAAAGGCTAGTTTTTCAAACAGAAATTTGCATCCCATAGCACAAACTCCAAAAAGTACTGGGACACTGTAAAGTCCATGGAGAATAAGAGCACCTCCTCCCAGCTGCCCACTGCACTGAGGCTAGGAAACACTGTCACCATCGATAAATCCACGATAATTGAGAATTTCAATAAGCATTTTTCTACGGCTGGCCATGCTTTCCACCTGGCTACCCGTACCCTGGTAAACAGCTCTGCACCCCCCACAGCAACTTGCCCAAGCCTCCCCCATTTCTCCTTCACCCAAATCCAGATAGCTGATGTTCTGAAAGAGCTGCAAAATCTGGACCCCTACAAATCAGCTGGACTAGACAATCTGGACCCTCTCTTTCTAAAATTAGCCGCAGCAATTGTTGCAACCCCTATTACTAGCCTGTTCAACCTCTCTCTCTTATCGTCTGAGATCCCCAAAGATTGGAAAGCTGCCGCGGTCATCCCCCTCTTCAAAGGGGGAGATACCCTAGACCCAAACTGTTACAGACCTATATCTATCCTACCCCGCCTTTCTAAGGTCTTCGAAAGCCAAGTTAACAAACAGATCACCGACCATTTCGAATCCCACCGTACCTTCTCCGCTATGCAATCTGGTTTCCGAGCTGGTCATGGGTGCACCTCAGCCATGCTCAAGGTCCTAAATGACATCATAACCGCCATCGATAAAAGACAATACTATGCAGCCGTATTGATCGACCTGGCCAAGGCTGTCGACTCTGTCAATCATTCTTATCGGCAGACTCAACAGCCTTGGTTTCACAAATGATTGCCTCGCCTGGTTTACCAACTACTTCTCTGATAGAGTTCAGTGTGTCAAATCGGGGGTGCCTGTTGTCCGGACCTCTGGCAGTTTCTATGGGGGTGCCACAGGGTTCAATTCTCAGGCCGACTCTTTTCTCTGTATACATCAATGTCACTCTTGCTGCTGGTGATTCTCTGATCTACCTCTACGCAGACGACACCATTCTGTATACTTTTGGCCCATCTTTGGACTCTGTGTTAACTAATCTCCAGATGAGCTTCAATTCCATACAACACTCCTTCCTTGGCCTCCAACTGCTCTTAAATGCAAGTAAAACTAAATGCATGCTCTTCAACCGATTGCTGCCCGCACCTGCCCTCCCATCTAGCTTCACTACTCTGGACAGTTCTGACTTATATATGTGGACAACTACAAATACCTAAGTGTCTGGTTAGACTGTAAACTCTCCTTTCAGACTCACATTAAGCATCTCCAATCCGAAATTAAATCTAGAATCGGCTTCCTATTTCGCAACAAAGCATCCTTCACTCATGCTGCCAAACATACCCTCGTAAAACTGACCATCCTACCGATCCTTGACTTTGGCGATGTCAGTTACAAAATAGCCTCCAACACTCTACTCAGCAAATTGTATGCAGTCTATCACAGTGCCATCCATTTTATCACCAAAGCCCCATATACTACCCACCACTGTGACCTGTATGCTCTCGTTGGCTGGCCCTCGCTTCATACTCGTCGCCAAACCCACTGGCTCCAGGTCATCTATAAGTCTTTGCTAGGTAAAGCCCCGTCTTATCTCAGCTCACTGGTCACCATAGCAGCACCCACCCATAGCATGCGCTCCAGCAGGTATATTTCACTGGTCATCCCCAAAGCCAATTCCTCATCTGGCCGCCTTTCCTTCCAGTTCTCTGCTGCCTATTACTGAAACGAACTGCAAAAATCACTGAAGCTGGAGACTCGTATCTCCCTCACTAACTTTAATCAGCTGTCAAAGCAGCTTACAGATCATTGCACCTGTACATAGCCCATCTGTAAATAGCCCAACCAACTACCTCATCCCCATATTGTTATATATTTTTTTGGTTCCTTTGCACCCCAGTATCTCTACTTGCACATTCATCTGTGCATGTTTGAGCTGCTTTTGAAAGCAAAAGTCAAATATAAAAACATTATTGGCATTGTTGAATTCGATTTCCATAATAGCAAGCTAGGACTGATGGTGATGATTGGTTAGCTAAATTAGCAAGTCTGTCTGTTTGGTTACCAAGGAAACTACTGTAGCTATCTAGTAAACTTGCTAGCTACTTCAGTGGATGTTGAACACTGTTGAACAAATGTGTTAAATTATAGCCATGGTAGAAAAGGGGCTCTATGCATTCTCTGGAAAATAATGCAGTTCCATGGAAGGTTAGTTCCACACACCGTCCACGTCATTTATTATTTTCCATAGAGCGCATAACCCCTCGTTGATTATCCCTTACATATTTGCCATATTCTAATAATTGTCATGCGGCAACGTATTGCCATGGTCCGTGCCATGGTGAAACTCCTGCACTCTGAAATAATTGGATGGTGAAACTTGCCAGCCAACCAGAAAAGCAAGGTGAAGCAATTCAGGCATTGAAAGTCAGGACAATCCTTGTCCTGTAAAGAAGCATTATTTTTATAGTTGAGAAAAAAAACAGATTTTGCATGCAATTCAGGAATTTAGAATAATATGTGAAGCTTAATTATTACTCGGTGACATCACGTACCTAGAAAATGATTTGGCAATCATCATTTAAAAAAACAAAAACACAAAACTAAACAAAAATCCACCCCTGTCGAACGGATAAAAATGTTTTTGTTTTTGTCACATTATTGATGTGTTGTTTGTGCAGGGGCAGTATGGACCTTCTGGGATAAAGGGTGAATTTGGAATGCCCGGAAGACCTGTAAGTACTGGAGCTAAATTTCTAACTTTACAATTACAGTAGGGTCTCAGTAGCGTGACGGTAGCAGTGTCACACAAAGCAATATGGATGTAATTTCTGTTGCAGATGCAAATTGCTTGTGACATCACCTCAAGCAAGTAAGCTAACCACGCTAGCGACGAGCTAGCTAATGCAGTTCATGTTAGACATTTTCAGTTAAAACTGGACAGAGAAACGTCTGGTTTCACTTATAAAATTACCTTTATTGACTGCCAGACCATATACTGTACATAAACCATGACTAGCCAGGGTGTCTAGATTTGTTTATATCAGGGGTGTCAAACTCATTTTGCCCCCGCGGCCGCATTTGGTCTCTCGTATTTCCTCACCGCCAAAGACGATGGATAAAAAACCTTTATCCAATTTCCTATGCTCCCTGACTGTCTAGCTTTCATTTCAGTGATTATTAGTGAGCTGGACACAGTCAAAAAACTGTATTAATGTTGGTCCATTATCATTTCAACACAGTTTCGATTTGGTTTTAGTCATTTAGAAGTATATTAAGTCCCCCCCACATTTCTTTTTTTTAAACACAAATATATATATATATATATATACAGTACCACTCAAAAAGGGCTATCTTCTGTATACAACCCCTACCTTGTCACAACTGATTGGCTCAAACGCATTAAGAAGGAAATAAATTCCACAAATTAACTTTTAACAAGGCACACCTGTTAATTGAAATGCATTCCAGGTGACTACCTCATGAAGCTGGTTGAGAGAATGCCAAGGGTGTGCAAAGCTGTCATCAAGGCAAAGGGTGGCAACTTTGAAGAATGTAAAATCTAAAATATATTTTGATTTGTTTAACACTTTTTTGGTTACTACATGATTCCATATGTGTTATTTCATAGTTGTGATGTCTTCCTATTATTCTACAATGTAAAAAATAGTAAAATTCAAGAAAAACCCTTGAATGAGTAGGTGTGTCAAAACTCTTGACTGGTACTGTATATTCAAACCACCCCTGGTTCATAAATTTCCCATTTGTCATGTATTTTTTGTCGCTATTGGCTGCAGCACTGACAGCTGTGTTGACATGGCAACTGGGACGGATTTCCGATTGGAACGATATCAACGAATCATATAAACTTTTTTCTGCTCACTGATTGGATACTGAATACCGTCAGTTGCAGGCAATTTTGGAACGGAGACATGGAGCGAGACATAGAGCTACCTGGATGCAACTTTGTTGCAAGCAACATAAATTGCATCCAGATTGCTTCGTGTGACATCAATTTAAGAGATACAGATGTTTCTTTTCCTTGAGCAGCTGTGGAATAAGTCAAAATGTACATAACATCTATTGCCAGTTTGAGTGTAATTATGGAAAGTAAGTACGGAATGCTACAACAACTACTACTACTTATACTAATACTACTACTACTACTAGTATTATCTCTTGTAATTATTATTACTGCTATTATTATCTCTAGTGAATGCTCCTTGTGTAAGGCCTGTGTAGTATCTAACTGTCCATGTCTGTTTCCTACAGGGTCGTCCTGGTGTAAACGGTTACAAGGGTGAAAAAGGAGAGCCATCCACAGGTGCCGGATTTGGCTACCCAGTAAGTGTGACATGTGCATATAACAATGCACTGGGCCGATTTACAATCCAATGGAAGTGCACTGACTAATGTCATCTCTTTTCAGGGTGTCCCAGGCCCACCCGGGCCCCCAGGACCACCTGGACCAGCTGTGCCTGTGGACCGCTTCAACGTGAGTTTATCAGAATCCTTATTCCCAAAACCAGGGTTTTGTTAATTCAGCACCAAATGGAAGACTGACACAGGGAGAGACAACTTTGACTTGTCTAATAAGCAACAATATGCCCTAAGCAGTGTATGCCCTAATGAACACAACCCTGAAGATCATATACAGTTGAAGTCGGAAGTTTACATACACTTAGGTTAGTCATTAAAACTCGTTTTTCAACCACTCCACAAATTTCTTGTTAACAAACTATAGTTTTGGCAAGTCGGTTAGGACATCTACTTTGTGCATGACACAAGTCATTTTTCCGACAATTGTTTACAGACAGATTATTTTACTTATAATTCACTGTATCACAATTCCAGTGGGTCAGAAGTTTACATACACTAAGTTGACTGTGCCTTTAAACTGCTTGGAAAATTCCAGAAAATTATGTATTGGCTTTAGAAGCTTCTGATAGGCTAATTGACATCATTTGAGTCAATTGGAGGTGTACCTGTGGATGTATTTCAAGCCCTACCTTCAAACTCAGTGCCTCTTTGCTTGACATCATGTGAAAATCAAAATAAATCAGCCAAGACCTCAGAAAAGAAATTGTAGACCTCCACAAGTCTGGTTCATCTTTGGGAGCAATTTCCAAATGCCTGAAGGTACCACGTTCATCTGTACAAACAATAGTACGCAAGTATAAACACCATGGGATCACACAGCCGTCATACCGCTCAGGAAGGAGACGCGTTCTGTCTCCTAGAAAACAACAGCAAAGGACCTTGTGAAGATGCTGTAGGAAACAGGTACAAAAGTATCTATATCCACAGTAAAACGAGTCCTACAACCTGAAAGGTTGCTCAGCAAGGAAGAAGCCACTGCTCCAAAACCGCCAATAAAAAGCCAGACTACGGTTTGCAACTGCACATGGGGACAAAGATCCTACCTTTTGGAGAAATGTTCTCTGGTCTGATGAAACAAAAATAGAACTGTTTGGCCATAATGACCATTGTTATGTTTGGAGGAAAAAGGTGGAGGTTTGCAACCCGAAGAGCACCATCCCAACCGTGAAGCACGGGGGTGGCAGCATCATGTTGTGGGGGTGCTTTGCTGCAGGAGGGACTGGTGCACTTCACAAAATAGATGCCATCATGAGGGAGGAAAATTATGTGGATATATTGAAGCAACATCTCAAGACATCAGTCAGGAAGTTAAAGCTTGGTCGCAAATGGGTCTTCCAATGGACAATGACCTCAAGCATACTTCCAAAGTTGTGGCTAAATGTCTTAAGGACAACAAAGTCAAGGTATTGGAGTGGCCATCACAAAGCCCTGACCTCAATTCTATAGAAAATTTGTGGCCAGAACTGAAAAAGCGTGTTCGAGCAAGGAGGCCTACAAACCTGACTCAGTTACACCAGCTCTGTCAGGAGGAATGGGACAAAATTCACCCAACTTATTGTGAGAAGCTTGTGGAAGGCTACCTGAAATATTTGACCCAAGTTAAACAATTTAAAGGCAATGCTACCAAATACTAATTGAGTGTATGTAAACTTCTGACCCACTGGGGATGTGATGAAAGAAATAAAATCTGAAATAAATAATTCTCTCTCCTATTATTCTTCCATTTCACATTCTTAAAATAAAGTGGTGATCCTAATTGACCTAAAACAGGGAATTCTTACTAGGATTACATGTCAGGAATTGTGATAAACTGAGTTTAAATGTATTTGGCTAAGGTGTATGCAAACTTCTGACTTCAACTGTTCCATCGATGCCATTGGCCACAAAAAAATCTATAATGCCATCTTCATCTAGGAATAAGAAACAAGATATCATGTTTGTGTGCAAGATACTGGAGAATACTTTAATGTGTAATTTCCCATTTGCTGCAGGGATATGACGCCTCAAGGAGTTATCCAGGTATGCTGACAATGATTTGTTGTTTTTACGTCAAACACAATACATCTTGAAGACAGAGGATTAAATTTGGCACATGAGCATACCCAGCAGTCAATGAAAATGAAGAGACAGTTTTTATTCTTTAAAGAGACATAAACAGTTCCCCATCAACCTTCAATTGTAGTCAGCTATTGAAGAAAGAGGGATTCATGATTAATCTACTGTCAAGAGATTAGGCCAATGCTTTCATAAAAAGCACCTAGATTTGGGGAATTTACTGATTAAAAAAACTGGAACATCAAAATAGCGCTGTCAAGGTTTAATTTAGACTTTGAAATCCATTCTGTTTTAATGTAAGGCTAACCATTCCATTAGCCCCATAAAAAAGTTACATTAATTTAGACTTCGAAATCCATTCTGTTTTAATGTAAGGCTAACCATTCCATTAGCCCCGTAAAAAAGTTACATTTGACTGCCATTGGGCATGGGTAGTGCATACAACCATTACAATACAGTGATACAAATTATATTTATTTCTAATAGAAATGTTTCCATGTTTATTTTCTAAACTGTGTATATTCTTCACATGTTCTCTGTTTTTTGTAGCGACAAAGGGGGAGAAAGGTGATCACGGAGCTCAAGGTCTCCCAGGAACGCCAGGTAAGACTTTTATGTCTCAATACAGCACAGGGATAAAACAACCACTTGGTTTTATCTTAAGGCTACAATTCAACCTGTATGCTTTTTGTGATTTTTTTATTTGTATTTCCAGGTGTAGCCTCTAACTTAGACATATTCACATTCAAGGTACAGTATTACCATTAATAGTACTACAGTATGCATTACATACAGGGATTTAGTAGCTAAAATAGTAGGTTTGTACATTTTGGAACACTGGTTCAGATGGCGTAAACGTTCATGCAAAAAGCACTAATTTGGCTGAACATGTGTTTAAAAGATATTCACAGAATAAAGAGGTGCCTAAACAACGTTTACAAACATTTATCCTCCACTACATCGCTGTTGAATTTTTAATCTAGCCTTAGAGAGTTCTTCTCCAATAAAAATGTATCTGGTTTTCAGTCATCTCTTTGTATTTTGTCTTTCTATTTCTCTCACCGCTCTGATTTGGTGTAAAGAGCCCTCTACTGCCAGTCCAGATTCCGCACTCTCATCTTCAATTAACCTAAAAACCTAACAAGAAGTGAAATTCTATTATCCTATTCCTACATAATCCTATCATCCTTAAGAAGATGGGTAAGTTTGACAGGACAGAGCATTAATAGATGTTTGTCTTTGCAGAATGACCTGAAAGGAGAGCGTGGGGATTCAGGCGTGAAGGGGGAGAAGGGAGAGCCAAGTGGTGGCTATTATGACCCCCGTTTTAGAGGACAACAAGGCCCACCAGGACCCCCTGGAAACCCAGGACTTATGGTACGAAATTGAGAGGACGTAAAAAGAACTTGTCACAACCTTATATCAGTCATTAAGACACCTTACAATATCGGTCTTGTTTCGCTAACAAAAATGTAAAGAGAGCCTTATAATGAATGTGGCACAAGTAAAGTTAGATGTTATTTTCCTTTTTTTATCACAGGGTCCAAAGGGAGATTCAATCATGGGCCTCCCTGGTCCCCAGGGCCCACCAGGCTCCCCCGGGATCGGCTACGACGGGCGGCCAGGAATCCCAGGCCCACCAGGTCCTCCCGGGCCCCCAGGGTCCCCCTCACTACCAGGGGCCTATAGACCTAACCACTGTGAGTTTCCTAACCAGTGACAAACACAATGTCACAATAGTCAATATTAGGAAGTTGTTCCTAATGTTCTGTACACTCAGTGTATATCATATCATATCGTCATCATTTATTTTTTTCTTCATCACAGCCATCAATATTCCTGGCCCCCCCGGACCTGCTGGACCACCTGGAACTCCTGGTCACACTTCAGGGGTAAGTGGTCATCCCACGGTCTGTCATACAGTATTTGTTTTTCTTTATATTTGTTTATTTTTTACACTGAACGTTATCAGATCGTCAACCAAAACCTAATATTAGATAAAGGGAACACGAGTGAACAAATAACACATTTCTATTAGTGTTGCATGGTATACCAGTACCATGGTAATATCACGGTACCAAAACGTCATGATACTTATGATACCAATACCGTAGTACTGTTCCATATGATACTACCACATTTTTTAGCCCTACCGATCTAAAGAACCCGCTGGCATTTAAAAAGACAGTTTTGTTTATAAATTCAGTTGAATTTAAGCAACAGCCACTAGTCTCTTGTATGCGCAGGTCCAATAATATCCACTTCATTTTCATGCGCATATCATGTGTGGCAGCTGTAATCAGCCAGCGGGAAATGTAGACCCTGATGCATCTTCTGTGGTTAGATTTGTACATTTGTTACATTGGATTACCGCGCACAGCGAGTAATGTTGGTACATTGTATAATTTCATCACCTTTTATAACCAAGAGTACAGGCCAATCTGAGTAGACTGTGCAAGTTCATTGTCATGCAGCCTCTGAGTGCCAGAGAGGGAAAATGGAGCAACGTTTCGTGACAGGCATGCTGCAAGACCCTTTTCATATATTCCTGTGGCAATCAAATTTGCCTAGACCTACTGTCAAGTTACCAGGTTAGCTAGCTAGGTAACATGACTGAACAAAGTTGTTTATCAAACCAATAAGTAGCAACCCGGGATTAGTTTAAAACGGCCCGCGACACTTCCCGCCACATGGTTTGTCTAATTATATAAAATGCTTGAGAATCCCAATTGAACAACTTGTCTCAAGCCTAAATGGTTAACAAAAAAAATATGACCCATATTTCCAGAGATCCCTTTTTTTCTTTCTATTGGGATTCACACAAATTTTATTTATTTTCACAAAACTTTTTAAACTAATCCCGAGTCGCTAATTATTGGTTTGTTTTTCAGTCATGTTACATAGCTAGCTAACATGGTAACTTGACAGTAAGTTCTATTGGTTGCAAGAATTATTTATAATTACACATTTGAATCCGGCGTCGTTTTGTGTATCAGCTCATAAACCATGCGCCATTGAATCAGTATGGGAATCTCTTCCCAGCTATTTAGCAATCTACAGTGCCTTTGGAAAGTATTCAGACCCCTTCACTTTTTCTAAATTTTGTTAGGTTACAGCCTTATTCTATAATTGATTAAATCGTTTTTTTCCCTATTCAATCTACACACAATACCACATAATGACAAAGCAAAAGCAGGTTTTTATCATTTTTGCTAATTTATATAAAAAATATATATTACATTTACATAAGTATTGAGACCCTTTACTCCGTACTTTGTTGAAGCACCTTTGGCAGCGATTACAGCCTTGAGTCTTCTTGGGTGTGACGCTGCAAGCTTGGCACACCTGTATTTGGGGAGTTTCGCTCATTCTTCTCTGCAGATCCTCTCAAACTCTGTCAGGTTGGATGGGGAGCGTTGCTGCACAGCTATTTTCAGGTCTCTCCAGAGATGATCGATCAGGTTTAAATCCAGGCTCTGGCTGGGCCACTCAAGGACATTCAGAGACTTGTCCCCAACAGGTCATTGTCCTGTTGGAAGGTGAACCTTCGCCCCAGTCTGAGGTACTGAGAGCTCTGGAGCAGGTTTTCATCAAGGATCTCTCTGTACTTTGCTCCGTTCATCTTTGCCTAGATCCTGACTAGTCTCCCAGTCCTTGCCGCTGAAAAACATCCCCACAGCATGATTCTGCCACCATCATGCTTCACCGTAGGGATGGTGCCAGATTTCCTCCATATGTGACGCTTGGAATTCAGGCCAAAGAGTTCAATCTTGGTTTCATCGGTCTGAGAGTCCTTTAGGTGCCTTTTGGCAAACTCCAAGATGGCCGACATTTGCATTTTACTGAGGGGCTTCTGTCTGGCCACTCTACCATAAAGGCCTGATTAATGGAGTGCTGCAGAGATGGTTGTCCTTCTGGAAGGTTCTCCCATCTCCACAGAGGAACTCTGAAGATCTCTAAGAGTGACCATCAGGTTCTTGGTCACCTCCCTGACCAAGGCCCTTCTCAGCCAATTGCTCAGTTTGGCCAGGCGGCCAACTCAAGGAAGAGTCTTGGTGGTTACACACCTCTTCCATTTAGGAACGATGTAGGCCAGTGTGTTCTTGGGGACCTTCAATGCTGCAGTCATTTTCTGGTACCCTTCAGATCTGTGCCTCGACACAATCCTGTCTCGGAGCTCTAGCTCTACGGACAATTCCTTCGACCTAATGGCTTGGTTTTTGCTCTGACATGCAGTGTCAACTGTGAGACCTTATATATACACGTGTGTGCCTTTCCAAATCATGTCCAATCAATTGACTTTACCACAGGTGGACTCCAATGAAGTTGTAGAAACATCTCAAGGATGGTCAATGGAAACCTGAGCTCAATTTCGAATCTCGTAGCAAAGGGTCTGAATACTTATGTAAATATGGTATTTCTAAAAACCTGTTTTCACTTTGTCATTATGGGGTACTGTGTGTAGATTGAGGAAAACAAATAATTTAATCAATTTTAGATAAGGCTGTAACATTACAAAATATGGAAAAAGTCAAGGGGTCTGAGTACTTTCTGAATGCACTGTATCTGTAAGATCCTTCAGTCGAACAGTGAATTTCAAACAAAGATTCAACCATAAAGATCAGGGATGTTTTCCATTGCCTCGCAAAGAAGGGCACCTATTGGTGGATAGGTAAAAAAAAAAGCAGACATTGAATATCCCTTTCAGCATGGTGAAGTTATTAATTACACTTTGGATAGTGTATCAATACACCCAGTCACTACAAAGATACAGGCGTCCTTCCTAACAAAGTTGCCAGAGAGGTAGGAAACCGCTCAGGGATTTCACCATGAGTGACTTTAAAACAGTTAGAGTTTAATGGTTGTGATAGGAGACAACTGAGGTTGGATCAACAACATTATAGCTATTCAACAATACTATCCTAATTGACAGAGTGAAAAGAAGGAAGCCTGTACAGAATACAAATATTTCAAAACATGCGTCCTGTTTGCAAAAAAAATGTGACAAAGCAATTAACTTTATTATAGTGTTATGTCACAAAGTGTTATGTTTGGGGCAAATCCAATACAACCCATTACTGAGCATAGTGGTGACTGCATCATGATATGGGTATGCTTGTAATCGTTAAGGACTGGCGAGTTTTTCATTATAAAATATCAACGGAATGGAGCTAAGCACAGGCAAAATCCTAGAAGAAAACCTGGTTCAGCCTGCTTTACAGCAGACAATGGGAGATGAATTCACCTTTCAGCTGGACAATAACCACACAAGGTCAAACCTACACTGGACTTGCTTACCAAGGAACAGTTTTGACGAGTTACAGTTTGACGTAAAAAATGGTTGTCTAGCAATGATCAACAACCAATTTGACAGAGCTTGAAAAAAAATTAAAATAATAATGGGCCCTATGTTGCGCAATCCCGGTGTGGAAAGCTCTTAGAGACATACCCAGAAAGACTCACAGGTGTAATCGCTGCCAAAGGTGCTTCTACAAACTATTGACTCAGGGGTGTGAATACTTAGGTAAATTACATATTTCTGTATTTCATTTTCAAAAAATTTGCAAAAATTAAAAAAAAACATGTTTTCAGTTTGTCATTATGGGCTATTGTGTGTAAATGGGTGAAGGAAAAAAAGAAGATATAACCCATTTTCACTTCAGGCTGTAACACAACAACATGTGGAATAAATCCAGGGGTAGGAATACTTTCTGAATGCGCTGTATATGTACCATAAACCAGAGATTGATCTATTTAGTTAAGTGGATTCAGTGGAGGAACCTCAGAAAAAAAGCCGATTCAAAGATTGTAAAGGTGTACTGTATTTTGCATTGGTCAAAAGTGAATGTATTCATCATAACTAATAGGATTCACTGGTTGTTTGTCTGATTGATGTATGTAGTCTTGTATATGTACTATAATATTTACTGGTCTCCCCAGGTGACAGTTTTGAGGTCATATGACACCATGATTGCTACTGCAAGACGCCAGTCGGAGGGCACCCTCATCTACATTGTCGACAAAACAGATCTCTACATCCGAGTCCGCGATGGATTCAAACAAGTCCTGGTACAGTCATACATTTTTCTTTCATATGAGAAATGTGTTCGTAAGGTAGGAAGAAGTTGGAGATGCACATTCAAAAAGTTAGAGTGCAGACTAAAAGAAACTTAGAAAAACACAACTCAAATGTATGTACTTTTTTCATATGCTTATTGTTTTTCAGCTCGGTGACTACAGTCCCTTCTACAGAGATCTGGTAAGTTGTTCTATCAATAGAAAAATGTGTAAATGAAAGAGAGAAAATGTATCAACTTATTTAATGAATAGCTATTGATATATTTGAGGAAACAAAGTCATAGTCATAAAATCAAGTACGACTTTTCATGTCAAATAAATAAAGCTCTTAATCTTCAGGACAACGAAGTAGCGGCAGTCCAGCCTCCCCCTGTCGTCAACTACCCCCAGTCCCAGGATCACTCGGCCAACAATGGAGCTGAACACTTCTCCCAAGGCGGTTCCGCCACCCACCACATCAAGCCTCCTCCTCGCAAGCCTGTGGAGATCCCCAGGCCTGCCAAACCCGAAAACCGCAACCCCGACCCCAGATATCCCCCTCTGTATGACCCCAGATACCCCCCTCAGACTGACGCTAGGTACCCCCCTCAGACAGATGGCCGCTACAGCCATGTGCAGCCTGAGAACAGGTATCCCACCCAGCCTGAAAGCCAATTCCCGGTCACCCCCCAGCGAAGACCCATTCCCCTTCCTGTTCCCCAGCCTGCCGGTCACTTGCACACATCAGGGCCAGGAGTGAGTACCTTTATCATCATTTAATGTGCCTTCGGCGAAAGTATGTATTGTTAAAATGGTCTCATCTAAATAGTGTGTGTTGACCTGAGCTGTTTTTATAACTCATCTCTCTTTTCTGTTCAGCTCCACCTGATTGCCCTGAACATGCCCCAAGTGGGCAACATGCGGGGTATTCGTGGGTCAGACTTCCTGTGTTTCCAGCAGGCTCGTGCTGTGGGCCTGAAGGGCACCTTCAGGGCTTTCTTGTCCTCCAAGCTCCAGGACCTCTACAGCATTGTTCGCAAGTCCGACAGAGACAGCCTCCCCATCATAAACCTGAGGGTGTGTAAACATACTACTGAAAGCACAAGTCTAGACTGTGGGATCCCACTTCTGACACCAAATTGACATTGCGTTTTGTGAAGTAACCTATTCATTAGCATTTCATGAAATTCTAGAGAATGTTTCAATCCAACACTGTTCAGCATCAAATAAGTAATGAAATGCTGCCATGGGTTTTCATTTTAACCTTGTTTCTCTTGCTGACAAACATATATGCTCTCTCCCTTTAGGACCAAGTGCTGTTTAATAGCTGGGAGTCTATGTTCAGTAAGACTGGGGGCAGGATGAAGGAAAATGCACCAATCTACTCCTTTGATGGCAGAGATATCCTTAGGGACAGTGCATGGTGAGTGGTTGCCTTTCAGACACAGCTACACAGTAACACCTCCAGTGTTAAATCAACTCTAATAGTGTTAAATCTACAAAGTCCCTGAAGCTAGCTAGCAAAGCAAATTATCTATATTATTATACTACACAGAGTAAATGTTACACTTTTTAAAGTGTTTGCCAACACCTGTTATTGTTGCATTCATTCGCAATGGTGTAGTGTTAACAATCTATTCCACCAGAGTCATTCATTTTATTCTAATAGTTGACTACCTTTTAACACTGTAGAGTGTTACCTTTTGTTTTACAATATCAACTCTCTCTGAAATGTTTGACTCTAATAGAGTTGAATACCTTTTAACACTGTATGGTCTAACCTTAAATTATGCACATGTAAAGCTTCTTAATTTCTCAATGTAAACAGCACCTTATTCGATGGGACATTCTCTATTTGGCTGTTATAGAGAATTTGCAATTTTTTTATCTAAGTCATAATGAGTGTCGCCATAAGCAAAAACATTTTTTATAAAGTGTGGTAGCTTAAGTGGTAGTCTATGTATGTATGATATGACAGGGCTTATGCCATACTGCTTATAACAGTGTCATGAAGGCACTGTATTATCACTGTTAACTGGATTGATTTTTTTTATAAAATGTGTCTAATAAGGTGATGTACTTAAGGTGATTAACATAATTTCCTTCGATTTGTTTCCCTTCAGGCCTGAAAAAATGGTCTGGCACGGCTCTAGCAACGAGGGTCACCGCCAGACTGACAACTACTGTGAGACATGGAGGGCAGGAGACCGCGCAGTGACAGGCCTAGCGTCCTCACTGCAGTCCGGCCAGCTCCTACAACAGTTGCCCAGCAGTTGCTCTAGCTCCTACATAGTGCTGTGTATCGAGAACAGCTATCTCTCACACTCCAAAAAATAATTTAAAAAACCATCCCTGTCACTTTGGTCCAAGTAAAGGCATTACAAGTGTACAAACAGGCCCATTCCTCCTCCCTCTGCCCCTAAATATATGACATCTTTCGAACTGGGTCTGCAGCGCTCGCCTGGCAGAGAAGTTTCCCATTGTCTTCTCCATCCCTTCCATAATGCCAAAGAGACGGGTCGAACAGAGAGGTGTTTGCCTTTTTCTCGGGGCATTGGCACATATTTTCCAAGGGGTTGAACAAGAGAAGAGAAGCTAACTGCGGCAGCATTTTTTTAATTGTATGCGTAAAAAAATAAGTTTGTATATGATATGTCTGTTTGAGTTTTATTTTATTCCTGATTTTATGTTACTTTTGAAGCTGTCTTTAAATTTGGTTTATTCAACCATTTTAATGTACCATTTTCCAAATGTTTGTTTTATTTTCATTCCATTTAAGGCTTGTAGTGTACTAAAGGGTACAGCAACCTTTTAAATGATATTTTAAGAATTAAAGAAGATAATAGATATTTATTTTTAAATGAAGTTATGTTAGAACACAATTTGATTTGGAATAGTAACAACACATGAAAAATGCCTTAATCCATATTGTAGTCAGCACTTTTTCACGGACTATTTCATACATTTACACAGGTGAGGGTGTTTCTAACCTAATATGGAAAACTGTACGTTGCGAAAAGGAGTGTGTGGTTTTTGAAATGCATGTCAAAAGAGATTATGCTTTGATGTCAAGATACTTTTAAAAATAAGTAAATAAGACTAAGGAAATATATGATGACTCTTAGAATAAATATGACTAATTCCAACATCTGTAGAGGTTTACTGTACATGTCTACTTACCATTTTACATTTGGTGAACATTGTTTTATATGTCCTCATTGGGCATAGCCTACACTAAATTCACCATACTCATATCCAAGACGCAAGTTACAAGGTCTTTCGTAACCGTAAAGCAGATGCTGAGACAAATTTGATGTAAGGGTCAATTTTGCTTTTAATCAAAAAATATAATCCTGTTGATAATAACCTACCATTGGGGTTTGAAAATGTTTTGAGCTCAATTTGGTGCTAATCTCTATTGGAGTGACTGCTGACTGTGATGGTTGAGGAAACCCAGATGTATTTTATTAAGACACTTTGTAGTGTCTTAATAAGTAGCCTTGCGTTGATTAATTTCTGAGACTATCTTGGCTATAGTGCTACTGTTGTGTATTGACTGAACCAGTATGAACCTGTGGATATTCATTATTTTTGTAACCAGTATGTGCTGTATCATTTCTGAGGCACTAAATAAATGTTTTTTTTTTAAATTCATGACACTGTGGATACAACGTTTTTTGCAATGTTTTGTGTGGCCAATATTTCAATGTAGTGTTACATTATGACTGGTTTTGTTGTGGAAAATGTATGTGCTGAGCGAGTAGGTTTAAAATATGTAAACCCATTTCCACCGACACTTGGACATTAAATACACTGCTCAAAAAAATAAAGGGAAGACTTAAACAACACAATGTAACTCCAAGTCAGTCACACTTCTGTGAAATCAAACTGTCCACTTAGGAAGCAACACTGATTGACAATAAAGTTCACATGCTGTTGTGCAAATGGAATAGACAACAGGTGGAAATTATAGGCAATTAGCAAGACACCCCCAATAAAGGAGTGGTTCTACAGGTGGGGACCACAGACCACTTCTCAGTTCCTATGCTTCCTGGCTGATGTTTTGGTCACTTTTGAATGCTGGCGGTGCTTTCACACTAGTGGTAGCATGAGACGGCGTCTACAACCCACACAAGTGGCTCAGGTAGTGCAGCTCATCCAGGATGGCACATCAATGCGAGCTGTGGCAAGAAGGTTTGCTGTGTCTGTCAGCGTAGTGTCCAGAGCATGGAGGCGCTACCAGGAGACAGGCCAGTACATCAGGAGACGTGGAGGAGGCCGTAGGAGGGCAACAACCCAGCAGCAGGACCGCTACCTCCACCTTTGTGCAAGGAGGAGCAGGAGGAGCACTGCCAGAGCCCTGCAAAATGACCTCCAGCAGGCCACAAATGTGCATGTGTCTGCTCAAACGGTCAGAAACAGACTCCATGAAGGTGGTATGAGGGCCTGACGTCCGCAGGTGGGGGTTGTGCTTACAGCCCAACACCGTGCAGGACGTTTGGCATTTGCCAGAGAACACCAAGATTGGCAAATTCGCCACTGGCGCCCTGTGCTCTTCACAAATGAAAGCAGGTTCACACTGAGCACGTGACAGACGTGACAGAGTCTGGAGGCGCCGTGGAGAACGTTCTGCTGCGTGCAACATCCTCCAGCATGACCGGTTTGGCGGTGGGTCAGTCATGGTGTGGGGTGGCATTTCTTTGGGGGACCGCACAGCCCTCCATGTGCTCGCCAGAGGTAGCCTGACTGCCATTAGGTACCGAGATGAGATCTTCAGACCCCTTGTGAGACCATATGCTGGTGCGGTTGGCCCTGGGTTCCTCCTAATGCAAGACAATGCTAGACCTCATGTGGCTGGAGTGTGTCAGCAGTTCCTGCAAGAGGAAGGCATTGATGCAATGGACTGGCCCGCCCGTTCCCCAGACCTGAATCCAATTGAGCACATCTGGGACATCATGTCTCGCTCCATCCACCAACGCCACGTTGCACCACACACTGTCCAGGAGTTGGCGGATGCTTTAGTCCAGGTCTGGGAGGAGATCCCTCAGGAGACCATCCGCCACCTCATCAGGAGCATGCCCAGGCATTGTAGGGAGGTCATACAGGCACGTGGAGGCCACACACACTACTGAGCCTCATTTTGACTTGTTTTAAGGACATTACATCAAAGTTGGATCAGCCTGTAGTGTGGTTTTCCATGTTAATTTTGAGTGTGACTCCAAATCCAGACCTCCATGGGTTGATAAATTGGATTTCCATTGATTATTTTTGTGTGATTTTGTTGTCAGCACATTCAACTATGTAAAGAAAAAAGTATTTCATAAGATTATTTCATTCATTCAGATCTAGGATGTGTTATTTTTGTGTTCCCTTTATTATTTTGAGCAGTATATATTCTGCTACTGTCATGTGGATAGAAATACAGAAGTTTTTATTCATATCCAATTGCGTGGTTATCATAATTAACAAATGTTTGGTCTACCAGGCAAAATCTTAAAGGTCAACAAGGAATAGAACTAATAATCCCATGAATTGAGATTGGATTTTTTTTCAATGTAATGACTGGAATATTAATCTGTTTGGAATTTTTAACTCGTGCCCCAGGAAACTAGTTCCCTATCCAGATTCATGGTTGTCACAGACAACCACCTTTTGATGAGATTGCAATCCCACCTCAGCACCTTTTACTCCAACAGCACTGTTTTATGGCCCACTCAATGGGATTTAGCTGTGTGGCCTTGCAAGCACCCTCTTAACACAAATCAGTGTCCTTGGTGACAGAGAAGGGTGCTCAAGGTTCCTTGTAGGTGGTCCCTTAAATAAGGCTGTTGGAGTAGGGCTCAAGCATACTGCATTTATGTGCCCTCAGTGCATATACAGGATGATGGTCCATGCCAAAGCTATTGGCACATAGGTCCAGATTGTAAAGTGAACAATCATACAATACAGATTGGTGGTCCAGGTCCTCCAAATTTTTGTTGGTCATTGTGATGTGTGCATTCTGTTCAATTATATAGACCGACACATCGTTTTGAAAGATGGATGAGTATCTGTCCTGTGTATCTGTACGATTTTGTTCATTAACTTCATTGTAGTGATATGGTGTGGTATCTGCTGCTCCAGTGACCTTTGATTGACATTCATACAAGGTGGGACTCTTGCAGGGCTCTTGATCCTTCCCAGACAAGACTGGATTTGTTAAAAATTACAACAAAAGGACCATTCGGAGGCAATGGAGAAGGATGGGATTGGAAAAGAGGAGGGCTCCTGATGCTGAAAGTGGTGCACCTGGTTGTCAGGTGATACTGCTAAAATATAGGAAAAGGCTTAATTTGTAACATTGAGTTACCACGATGACATAATTTTTTGATAATGACTATGAAAGCCAATTTACTATGCTCAAAACAAAAAGGTACCTGAGTATGCAGCTCATATATAAAAACCAACGTGTAAATACAGTAGCGGGAGAAAAAAAACATAGCACCCTACTAAATTTTATCTCATCCACAGCTTTCTCTTAAGCGTCTCAACCCATGGCGCTTCAGTAGTGTGACTGGTATGGGGCTAATATTAATTGACTGGGGGGCTCAATGTCGTCGAGGCTGTCTTTGGTTGCAAGAAAAATAACCAGCATTACACGCTGTTCGCTATTCTTCAAGGTCTTCGATTGAGTAAATCTTTCAGGGAAAAAAACTGAATTTGCTGAGTGATGTAGTATCCACGTAAGTCTCCCTGACAGAGTGGTGTGTTAGAACAACGTACAGCTGGCTGCTGTGAAGTGCCTGTTGACCATCTCAACAGCCTAGCTGCCATGGGAGAGCTATATTTAGGAGCTGGTAAGTAATAACTAAGCACATCCAAATGATCCACACGGACGGTAATAATACAAGAGCGAGATGACTAGATATTGGGCTTAATTACATTTGGGGCGGAAGTGAAAGCCATGTCTGTCAGAAGATCTGCCTCTGTTTATACTACCCGATTGACTCACCCACGACCGAATTCAACAATATCTCGGCTAACAAGCAGGGTTTTCTTTCAGCTTGACCACAGCTGTTCATAAGGAGAGGCATTAAACTATAGATTCAGGTTTTGTAATCATATATCTTATTGACATATTGTGTAATCCATGCTGCTTTGATGCATAATGCAGCATGCTGGCAGTGTTGATGAAATTGGAGTGTCTAAAGGTAAAAGTCTAATCTGAAACTTATGCCATACAAACTTTATTAAATGTTTAATGGATTTGATTATTTGAAAAGCAAATTAATAAAATACATTTAAAAATGTGTAAAAATACTAAATCAACCCGATTTCAAAACAGCGACCTCGTCAAGCATCATTGTAAAGCATCATTGTAAAGAATGTTCTGGCCGGGTCTGAGGCACAGTTTATTTTCCATAAGTTCGTGTATCTACTGGATGGTTGAGGACATTATTTTTGCTACTTTTATTTAAATGTATTTTATATTTTTAAGAAATCTGAAGAGGGGCATCCCTTAAACAGTAAATATACATTTGACTATTAACTTTTCCTTTCATTTAGTTAGATAATGAGCAACAATTTCCTACTCCTTACAGTAAATCCCACAGTGATCCATCTGACATTTAAGTACTCCTTTATTCTTTAAATATTTCATGAGAATGAGGTTATCTTGAGTGGCTCCTCCTGGCATCACACAGCTATTGCTTGATCACTCCAACTCTCTCTCTCCCACTCTGACTTAGAACGGACGCTCCACTGATTTCTGATGGACAACTGCCAAAACCAAGTATAAAATGGGACAAAGGCAAAAGTGGCACTCTCAAAATGCAATACGAGTTTAAACATATAGGACAGACCATCCAAAACGTATCATAGTTGTGGTTAAAAAGCCTTGAATTGGCAAGTTAAAAAAGGTGCTAGATGCTAAGGTTAGCAGTTGGTGAAAGTGGCTAGGTAAAAACAACCTAAGCATGGATTGCACTCTGTCATTGTCCGTAGACTGATTCCAATGTAAAGAAACCAATTTTATTTTGAGTGAACTATCCCTTTAAGAACTTCACATGGTGGGTGAGCTACCCCTTAAAGTACTGTCAATCCATAATTTACCCAGGCCCGGTTCACGGTTACCTTGCACACATAGCTCACAGCTCACTACCCTCTCCTGTCTCTGCAGAGCCAGCTGGCTGGAAATCCAATGTGACATCTCCTTCCATCTCCCATGAATTTTTTATGGGCCTCTCATCCCACCCCTCTCACATGGAGAGGGTCATGTACAGCATATCAGACCCATTCTATTAAAGCATGCTGTTGAAACTGCCAGTTTTGCTTTGGAATGGGTGACTCCTCCTCTTATGCCTATGGTATCATCAGAGACGGAAGAGAAAGCGAGACATCCCACTCTCCTTTGTTCTATTTCAGTGGAAGTCAATAAACTACAATGCCTTCAGAAAGTATTCACACCCCTTGACTTCTTCCACATTTTGTTACAAGGTGGGATTAAAATGGAATGAATTGTCATTTGTTTGTCAAAGGATCTACACAAAATACTGTGTAATGTCAAAGTGGAACAAAATGTTAATATATCTTGGTAATATACACTAATATATCTTGGTAAGATAAATATTTAACCACTTGTGGTCAATACATGTTAGAACCAGCTGTGAGTCTTCCGGGGTCAGTGTCTAAGAGCTTTGCACACCTGGATTGTACAATATTTGCCCAATACTCTTCTCAAAATTCTTAAAGATCTGCTAAGTTGGTTGTTGATCATTGCTAGACAGCCATTTTCAAGTCTTGCCATAGATGTTCAAGCCGATTTAAGTCAAAACTGTAACTACGCCACTCAGGAACATTCAATGTAATCTTGGTAAGCAAACATAACGCTTTCTATTCAGGACATAAAGTTTATTTCTTTTCCGCATTTTTCGCAGTGTTACTTTAGCGCCTCATTGCAAACGGGATGTATGTTTTGGAATATTGTTATTCTGTACAGGCTTCCTTCTTTTCACTGTCAATTAGGTTAGTATTGTGGAGTAACTACAATGTTGTTGCTCCATCCTCAGTTTTTTATCGCAGCTATTAAACTCTGTAACTGTTTTAAAGTCTACATTGGACTCAAGGTGAAATCCCTGAACGGTTTCCTTTCTCTCCGGCAACTGAGTTAGGAAGGATACCTGTGTCTTTGTAGTGACTGGGTGTATTGATACTCCATCCAAAGTGTAATTAATAACTTCACCATGCTCAAAGGGATATTCAGCTTTTTTTATTTTTACCCATCTACCAATAAGTGTCCTTCTCTGTGAGGCATTGGAGAACCTCCCTGGTCTTTGTGGTTGCGAAACGGTTTTTGAAACATGGCCCTTACATTTTCGCTGATATGAAAAATATATTTCAAATAAAAAAAAATACACTTACTGTAGCAGATTTGCACAGATCCAAAAATGTATGCATTCACTACTGTAAGTCACTCCGGATAAAAGCGCTGTTAAATTACAAAAATGTAAAAATGTAATCCATATGCTGTGTGTGCCTCCAGCCGAAAAACTACTCTTCCGCTACACTTCCTCCCCAGTTAAGCTCCTGTTATGCTTACACACAGATGTAAGCATGGAGATATGGCCATGTGGGAACACTAACCCTATAAAGGTGTGTAGTAATTTAACCTTTTTTATTATTATTATTTCTTGCTGATATGAAAGATAAGTTCCTTATGTTTCCAAAACTGTACCTCAACTCATGTGTGTTAACGATCAGACCGAGCATCGGGACTCTTAACAAGTCTCCCAGGAAGAAGATACTACTGTCAATAGGTGCTAAAGGTAGTTAGCGTCTTGGAATGGGCTAGGGTTGATCATACTCATCAGGAAACTTTGGAAACAGCTTGATTGGACTACTAAACACTTCTAATGATACACTGTAAATCCGAACAGTGCTATTCATTAATTGGATTATGTTCTGAAAATATAATATATGTTAAAAAGATGTAGGAACATAACTGTTTTAGGTTTCCTTAACTGTAATTCATAGCTGTGCAACTGTCACATCCGTTTGCAATATTACAACAACAAAGATGTTTCTTCAAACAACCAACACAGTTTTTTCCCCCTCGGACATCATTGCACTCGCGATAGAACAGCAGAGTACAATTATATATTTTTTGCCACAATACTGGATGCTCGTTTCCTCAAAACAAAAACAAATGTGCCTATCAAGGATTTCAGCTTTAACATGCACCTCAGTTTTGATTTTGTGAGACTAGTATTTTTTATTTTATTAATTTTACCCCACCCCCCTTTTTCTTCCCAATTTCATGATTCGATCTTGTCTCATTGCTGCAATTCCCAAACGGGCTCGGGAGACGTGAAGGTCAAGTCATGCGTCCTCTGAAACATGACCCACCAAGCTGCGCTTCTTAGCACCCTCCCACATGTTGTAGGGTACAACATTTGAACTGACAACAGAGTCAGCCTGCAGGCACCTGGCCCGCCACAAGGAGTCAGTATAGCACAATGAACCAAGTAAAGCCACCCCAGCCAAACTCTCCCCTAACCCGGACAACGCTGGGCCAATTGTGCACCGCCTTATGATTGAACCCCAGGCTGTAGTGACACTGCAACAGTGCAGTGCCTTAGACCGCTGTGCCACTCAGGAGGCCGAGACTATAATTTTTTATTCCAATAAAATGTATCTTCATTTTTATGTGAAAAGGCCTTCTGATGATAGATTTACAGACACTCATATCTCTCAGGTTTGAACTTAATTATGTTTGACGTCAGACACGTGCAAAGATAGGGTTCTACCTGTGCAGAGCACATGCCCCTTTTCCCTTCCAATCTCCGAAGTGCCCTTTTGGGTGGTGGTATAATTTCCCCCCCAAAATGTTATTCTTTTAAATACATGTTTTGTCACTGTTGTTCGAAACCCACTGCCCACAAGTCGTCACCCAGTATTTTGGCCTGCAGCATACCACCCTGCATCTCACTGCTGGCTTGCTGCTGAAACTGAGCAGGGTCAGACCTGGTCAGTTCCTGGATGGGAGATTAGATGCTGCTGGAAGTGGTGTAGGAGGGCCAGTAGGAGGCACTCTTTCCCCTGGTCTGAAAAAGATCCCAGGGCAGTGATTGGGGAACATTGCTGTAAGAACACAGAATAAAACAATTCATAAAAGTCCCATGATGGTAGTGACTGCCCATTACTCCTATCACTTATTAACCATCAGTTATTTTACATTACTCTAATAAAATATTTAAATTGTTGTGTATATTCCATTTGTTTTATTTGATGACTTTATAATTTCATTTCAAGTCTTCCTCTCTATAGAGCTGCTGTCTATGCTGTCTGACAAAATCACTATTTTAGTAGTTCGACGTAAATAAGGCATACTTTTCTGACTTATGAATACCAACTATCTATCACTTAGATCATGTATTTTCAGGCAGAGATACCTCACGAAGAAACTGCTCTCTACGTATCCCCTCTTGATCATGCTTTTTTCTTTCCCCTTATGTAGCAGGCATAAAAGAAACACATACCCGACACGTAGCTGCGCAATGGATTATGGTCATTGTAATTAATGATCACTTTTTATGCACTAAACTATGCAGAACATTGGCCTGTTGGAAACTACAAATCCCTACTACATCACACAGTTCAGGCATGATCTGATTTGTCTCTAGAGAAACTGCAGTGCAATGTACGCATTGAGCTCAGAAAAACAAAACAAAATGTAATTCAAGTAATTTAACCAACGTTGGTCAATTAGTTGTTTCAAAATTTAAAAATAACCGACATTTCGGTTAATCACTCATCACTACCTCAATTGCAGAGGGGTTCCAGAATGCTATCTGTCAGACACGCCAATGCATTGCAGGTGTGAAAAACCTGAATGACGACATCATTGTGTATCGAGCAACAGCGCTGAAGAAGCTAAAAGACAGATTAACCAGTGACACTACCATGTCATACTTCAATCCACAAAAGGAATCCGAACTCATCATGGACGCCAGCCCTTTGAGACTGGGTGCCATTCTCCAGCTGCATGCTCGGTGATGTGGAGACACGCTACTCGCAAACAGAACGTGAACCACTATCCATCATATGTAGTTGTGAACACTTCCATTTGTACATACAGTATATGGAAACCCATTCACTCTGGTGACAGATCACAAACCACTGGAGAGGATCTGGAATAATCCAAGGTCAAAGCTTGGATCGAATGGTGTGGAGCCGACAACCCAGCAGACTAAATGTTCCATCACCCACTCCCAGCAAAGAGCTGAAAGCACACAAGCAGCGAAAGTGGCAGAGGAATATGTCAACTTCGTGGCACAGCACACGCCACACCCAAAGCAATGACACTGGAGGAAATCAAAACAGAGACTCAGAAAGACCTTAACCTACAAACAGTCAAATCAAAATCAAATAAAATGTATTTATAAAACCCTTTTTACATCAGCAGATGTCACAAATTCCTTATACAGAAACTCAGCCTAAAACCCCAAAGAGCAAGCATTGCAGATGTAGAAGCACAGTGGCTAGGAAAAACTATAAGAGTAGATGGCCGTTAAGGCCAGATCATTCTTCAAGATGTTCAAACATTCATAGATGACCATCAGGGTCAAATAATAATAATCACAGTGGTTGTAGAGGGTGAAATAGGTCAGCACCTCAGGAGTACATTTTTTGGCTTTTCATAGCCGAGCATTCAGCGGTCGAGACAGCAGGAGCATGAGAGAGAGAGAGAGAGAGAGAGAGAGAGAGAGAGAGAGAGAGAGAGAGAGAGAGAGAGAGAGAAACAGCAGGTCCAGGACAAAGTAGCACGTCCGGTGAACAGGTCAGGGTTCCATAGCCGCAGGCAGAACAGCATAAACTGGAGCAGCAGCACGACAAGATAGCACGTCCGGTGAACAAGTCAGGGTTCCACAGCCACAGGCAGAACAGCAGAAACTGGAGCAGCAGCACGACCAGGTGGACTGGGGATGGGGACAGCCAGGAGACATCAGGCCAGGTATTCCTAAAGAGGAGAGAGAGAGAGAGAGATGGGAGAATTAGAGGGAGCATACTTAATATCACACAGGATACCAGATAAGACAGTAGAAATACACCAGATAGGACAGACTGACCCTAGCCTCCCCGCACATACAGTAGACTATTACAGCATAAATACTGGAGACTGTAGCCCAGTCCGACAATATCCCAGGACAGGGCCAACCAGGCAGGATATAACCCCACCCACTTTTCCAAGCACAGCCCCCACACCACCAGAGGGATCTCAACAGGCCATCAACTTATTACCCTGAGACAAGGTGGACTATAGCCCACAAAGATCTACCCCACCACACGAGACCGAGGTGGCACAAAGCCGGACAGGAAGATCACGTCAGTGACTCAACACACTCAAGTCGAGTATAGCGAAAAAGCCTGGCACGACATCATGCACTCCTCCTAGGGATGGCATGAGAGAGCACTAGCAAGCCAGTACCTCAGCCCAGGTAATAGGGTCAAAGGCAGAGAATCCCAGTGGAGAGATGGGAACCCACCAGGCAGAGACAGCAAGAGTGGTTTGTCACTCCAGTGCCATAGGACCTACTGAAAGATGAATCTTCAATAAAGACAAAGGTGAAGACCGAGTTTGTCTCTCACATGGATCGGCAGACCATTCCATAAAAATTGAGCTCTATAGGAGAAAGCACTGCCAACAGCTGTTTGCTTAGAAATTCTAGGAACAATAAGGAGGCCTGTGTCTTGTGACCATAGAGTATGTGTAGGTATGTATGGAAGGGCCAAATCTGAGAGATAGTTAGGAGCAAGCCCATGTAATGCTTTGTAGGTTAGCAGTGAAACCTTGAAATCAGCCCTAGCCTTAAAATGAACCCAGTGTAGAGAGGCTTGCACTGGATTAATATGATCACATCAAGATTCTAGCAGGCGTATTTAGCAGTAGCTAAGTTGATTTAGTGCTTTATCTGTGTAGTCAGAGAGTAGAGCATTGCAGTAGTCTAATCTTGAAGGGACAAAAGCATGGATTCGCTTTTCTGCATACTTTTTTTACAAAAAGTTTCAGATTTTTTCAATGTTACGAAGATGGAAAAGATATGCTCTTGAAAAAAATGTGATATATTCGTCAAAAGAGAGATCAGGCTCCAGAGTAACATTGAGGTCCTTCACAGTTTTATTTGAGACGACTGTACAATGATCGAGATGAATTATCAGATCCAACAGCAGATCTCTTTGTTTCTTGGGACCTAGAACAAGCATCTCTGTTTTGTCCGAGTTTAAAAGTAGAAAGTTTGCAGCCATCCACTTCCTTATGTCTGAAACACAGGCTTCTAGCGAGGGCAATTTTGGGGCTTCACCATGTTTCATTGAAATGTACAGCTGTGTGTCATCTGCATAGTCATCTGCATGTACAGATGTGTCATCTGTGTTTCCGAACGACATCCCCAAGAGGTAGAATATATGATGAAATCAATAAGTAGCCTTGCATGAGCCTTGGGTTGTGCAAGCTGTAAAAGCTCATAGGAGCAGGAGCCAGTCTCCTGTTTCTGTAGTGTGAGGCAGTTCTATGTACAAGTACAGCCTCTAGACAGAATGCTAGTATATGACAGGGCCTTACCCCAAATCTATCTCCTTAGTGCTGATTGCCAAGCAGAGACTCATCAGGTCCCATTTTTACAGTCTTTGGTATGACTTGGCCGAGGACCAAACTCCCAACCTTCCAATCTCAGGGCGGACACTAATCACAAGGCCACTGAGTTGAAACCAATAGTGGTCCTCAAACAGAACCTTGAGGAACACCAAAACTTGCTATAGATTTTTCAGAGGACAAACCATCCAGAGATGAAAGTATATATTTCTGACAGATAAGATCTAAGCCAGGCAATAACTTGTCCGTGTGTAGACCAATTAGGGTTTCCAATCTCTCCAAATCAATGTGGTGATCGATGTTGTCAAAAGTGGCACTAAGGTCTAGGAGCATGAGGACAGATGCAGAGCCTTGGCCTGATGCCATTAAAATGTAATTTACCACCTTCACGAGTGCGATCTCAGTGATGGAGTCTAAAACTGGAACGTTTCACATACCGTTCAAAAGTTTGGGGTCACTTAGAAATGTCCTTGTTTTTGAAAGAAAAGCATGGTTTTTGTCCATTAAAATAACATCAAATTGATCAGAAATACAGTGTAGACATTGTTAATGTTGTAAATGACTATTGTAGCTGGAAACGGCAGATTTTTAACTATACAAATAATTTGATCAACTGACACTAACCAAAGAGTTTATCAAATTGAACAACTCCTGTTTAATTTACGTTTTTTGATGTTAGCTAATCCAAGTTCAAATTGATCATTTTAAAAGGCTAATTGATCATTAGAAAACCTTTTTCAATTATGTTAGCACAGCTGAAAATTGCTGTCCTGATTAAAGAAGCAATAAAACTGGCCATCTTTAGACAAGTTGAGTAGCTGGAGTATCAGCAATTGTGGGTTCGATTACAGGCTTAAAATGGCCAGAAACAAAGAACTTTCTTCTGAAACTCGTGAGTCTGTTCTTGTGCTGAGAAATTAAGGCTATTCCATGTGAGAAATTGCCAAGAAACTGAAGATCTCAAACTGTGTACTACTCCCTTCACAGAACAGAGCCTAGAAGGCCAGCATCCCGGAGTCGCCTCTTCACTGTTGACGGTGAGACTGGTGTTTTGCAGGTACTATTTAATGAAGTTGCCAGTTGAGGACTTGTGAGGCGTCTGTTTCTCAAACTAGACACTCTAATGTACTTGTCCTCTTGCTCAGTTGTGCACCGGGGCCTCCCACTCCTCTTTTTATTCTGGTTAGAGCCAGTTTGCGCTGTTCTGTGAAGGGAGTAGTACACAGGCTTCAGATGTGCGCACACCACACACCGCTTCCAAATATATTACTCGCTAATGTCTAGTCCCTAGTTAACAAAGTCGACAAAATAAGGTTAGCAACACTCGAGTGGTTTAAGGAGAAACATTTAAATGTCTTGGAATGGCCTAGTCAAAGCCCAGACCTCAATCCAATTGAGAATCTGTGGTATGACTTAAATATTGCTGTACACCAGCGGAACCCATCCAACTTGAAGGAGCTGGAGCAATTTTGCCTTGTGACTTGATGTGCCAAGCTTATAGAGACCTACCCAAAAAGACTTGCAGCTGTAATTGCTGCAAAAGGTGGCTCTACAAAGTATTGACTTTGGGGGGGTGAATAGTTATGCATGCTCAAGTTTTCTGTTGTTTTGTCTTATTTCTTGTTTGTTTCACAATAAAAAATATTTTGCAACTTCAAGGTGGTAGGCATGTTGTGTAAATCAAATGATACAAACCCCCCAAAAATCTATTTTAATTCCAGGTTGTAAGGCAACAAAATAGGAAAAATGCCAAGGGAGTGAATACTTTTGCAAGCCAATGTATACTGCCTTCCTAAAGTATTTACACCCCTTGACTTTTTCCACATTTTGTTGTGTTAAAGCCTGAATTTAAAATGGATAAAATTGAGATTTTTGGTCACTCGCCTACACACAATATCCCATAATATCAAAGAGGAATTATGTTTTTTGCACACCACCTTTTCACGGGAGGAGAACAACATGTTTTCAAGTGAATTGCAGATTGAAATGAATTTTCAGTTTCACATGTGGGGGATTAATCATTTTATTCTCCTCACATATGAAAAGGTGGTGTTAACATGTTGCAGAAGCAATGTTTCCAAATGTGGACTTGTCAATTCTGTAATGCCCTTCTGTAAAGGTATAACTTAGCCTATCCCTGGAACTCGGTCTGTTTATTAGAACAAGTCTTGTTTTTGTATGTGAAATGTACCTATTTAATTATTTCTGACTTCTAAGCCATCCCCTGCATTATTATGGTGTTGAGGCTACAACTAGGGGCAGACATTCGGAGTGTTACTTTCTCTTCTTCATGTTGGTCTGTAACCGTTGGAAGAAAAGCCAGAAATACTGAGAGAAGCTAACTAGCTCTCTGTGTCTCCTTATTGCTTACTGTTTTCAGGTTTGTACACATCGTTTCATTTTCAAAATCTAGAGATAACGTGTTTGCCTGGAATCGGAGTTTTCTAGTCCTTTTGATGTATAATTTAAGTGTTTTTTCCCATTCATATGTGTAGTCAAGCTAAGTAGCTAGCTAACTTTGATAAAGATGGTGCAAATGGACAAGGCCGACATCTGACAAGTTGTCACAGTTGTCAAAAGGAGAGGACCAAGGTGCAGCGTGTGTGTAGTTCAACATTTTTATTTACTCTGTGAAACTATGCAATACATCAAATAACTGAATAGACAAAACAACAAACCGTGAAGCAGAGGAGAAACAAACACTACTCAAAAACAATCACCCACAAAACCCAGGAAGAAAAACCCCTACTTAAGTATGATCTCCAATTAGAGACAACGAGGACCAGCTGCATCCAATTGGAGATCATCCCAAACAAACCAACATAGAAATACAAAAACTAGAACCTAAGAACAAAGAAATAGAAAACATAGAAAAACACAAAACACCCCCTGTCACGCCCTGACCTACTCTACCATAGAAAATAACATCTTACTATGGTCAGGACGTGACACAAGTTCAAACCCGACTTTGCCATTTAATATTTTTTGGGGGGTTTATCTTTACTTTTTTGTACAGAAAGTTATCACATGGCCTCCCAAGTGACGCAGCAGTCTAAGGCACTGTATCACAGTGCTTGAGGTGTCACTACAGACCCAGGTTTGATCCCAGGTTGTGTCACAGCCGGCTGTGACCGGGAGATCCATGAGGAGGCGCACAATTGGCCCAGCGTCGTCCGGGTTAGGGAAAGGTTTGACCGGCCGGGATTTCCTTGTCTCATCGTGCTCTAGAAACTCTTTGTGGTGGGCCCGGGTGCCTGCAAGCTGACTTCGGTCCCCAGCTAGACGGTATTTCTTCCGACACATTGGTGCACCTGGCTTCTGGGTTAAGTGAACAGTGTGTCAAGAAGCAGTGCGGCTTGGCAGGGTCGTGTTTTGGAGGACGCGTGGCTCTCGACCTTCACCTCTCCCGAGTCCGTAGGGGACTTGCAGCGATGGGACAAGACTGTAACAAAAAAAAAGTTAGCACGTACTATTATCACATATGACCGCCAAGCACTTTTGGACATAAGATTGACAATTACTAACATTGATTTCGACATCAAATCCGACTTCAACCACTGACTCAGCTGTTCTGTTGATCACACCGGAAACTATTCCTTTGTTTCATGGGCTACCAAAATGCCGCAGGCATAGACTTGGTAGACAGACTGGCATCCTTGTGAGACTGAGACGTAGAGAAAATTGACTGGCACTCCCTCCATTTTATTGGCAAATGTCCAGTCACTCAAGAATAAGATGGATGAGCTTCGTTCGAGAGTCTCCTATCAGATAGACTTGAAAAACTGCAATATTATAAGCCTTGCAGAGGTACGATCGGATGACGGCAGCCTCGGGCAAATCCAAAGGGGGAGGTGTGTGCCTCTTCACAAGCAACAACTGGTGCGCTGCTTTCAGTGTGAAGGAAATCTCGAGCATTTGCTCACCTGAAATAGAATACCTCATGGTAAGCTGCAGACCCTATTATCTACCAATAGAGTTCTTATTTGTAATGATCATGCTGGCTCCACAAGCCAGCACCACTTTGGCACTCAACAAACTGTAGGGGGCCATAAACAAACAAGAAACTGCACAACCAAATGCATAATTTCTGATGGGCAGAGACTTTACTGCAGAGAGACTTGAAATCGTTCTACCTCATTTCTACCAACAATTATTCTGCGCCACTAGGGGTGCTAAAACTTTTATTCTACCCACAGATGCATAAAACGCATACAAGGCCCGCCCTCACCCTCCTTTTGGCAAATCAGACCATGAATCTTCCTGCTTCCTGTTTACAACCAAAAGCTCAGTACCAGTGATGCGCTCCAGTACCAGCGACGCGCTCAAGTACCAGGAAGTACCAGTGATGCGCTCAATACAGATGTGGTCCGATGAAATGGACGCGAGGCTACAAGACTGTTTTGCTAGTACAGACTGGGATATGTTACGGGATTCATCCGATAGCATTGAGCAGTTTACCACATCAGTCAGAGGCTTCATCAATTATGTCTATTATGTTGTCCCCACAGTGACTATACTTATCCAAACCAAAAAACATGGATTACAGGCTATATCCGTGCTGGGCTAAAGGCTAAAGCTACCGCTAACAAAGAATGGGACACAGACATGGACGCATACAAGGAAGCCCGCTACGACCTCTGACGAGACATCAGACATGCACAAAAGGACAATATTGGAGGAAGGTGGAATCCTGTTACACCTTCTCCGACTCTCGTCGGATGTGGCAGGGCTTGCAGATGATAACGGATTAAAAAGGGAAACCCAGTCGTGAGATGCCCAGTGACAAATAACTCCCAAACATGCTAAATGTATTTTATGCTCGCTTCCAGGAAAACAACACACCCAAGCCATGGCCTGTTCTCTCCTTTTCCATCACTCAAATGCAGGCAGTATAGGAGCATCAAGGCAAAAACTGTAAGACTGGCCAATAGCTTTACCCCCAGACCATCAGGCTGCTGAATGAGGGAGACAAGGGGAGCTACCTGCTCCTCTTGTCCCCCTCCTGACCCCCGGGCTTCCAACCCCCCTCTGCTTACTCTGCCCCCACCCCAATGGATATTTATCATTGCCACAGTTGTTTTATTTTATTTGTATTGTTATCTTTCACTTTATCCTACAATGTTGGAGCTTGGAACTCAAGAATTGAGCTCACTGTACCCTATAATTATATCTGTAACCCTGTACATGTGACTATTAAACTAATTTAATCTAGTTATGGCTTGATTTAGGGAACCTTTCCTGAATTGCTGGCTGACATGCAGTTACACAGTGGGTGATTTCTGGCTGATTTACGGCAGCTGCCTCTGGGCCACTTCAGCAGCGTAATTCCAAACCAAATGTGGGCCAGAAGAAATTGGCTGATCTGTGCCAGGTCCGGCCCATATACATTTTGTTATCTGCGATGGAACGCAATTCAAATATTTGTGCAGATTGAGTAATACCAGGTAGAAAACAGAAATGTCTGAACTATGTTTTAAACCTTTTATGTTCGATTTAAGCCAATCCCAGACTAAAAATATTTTTGATTCTCCATTGAGCTTGCTTTTTAGGACTAGTCTTAATCTGTGTCCGGGAAACCGCCCATGATAGTGCTATAATCTTAAAACTTTTGAGTCAGTGGCAATTCAACAAGACACGGTTGAACTAATTTCATTAAGACAAGGTGTTATTTTCCGATATATCTGTGGATATCGTTTCCAGAGGAAGACTAACTCGGGACTTAAGTCTGGCACTTACCTCTGGACGTGGTACTTTGGCTATCCATATCAGACCATGTTATAGTGCACTCCCTATTGACACAGCCATCAATTCTGGGCCCCTGTGTAGTATTTAGAAGATAGTTCTCTTTAGAGAAGCTCTCAGACAACACAGGGGAGTCCAGAGGAGTCCATGCGCTGAAACGTTCCTAAATCCTGAGACATGGGTAATGTTCAAAATCCTATTCCCTGATAGTGCATGGGCTGTCCATATGGCTCTAGTCAAAAGTAGTGCACTATGTAGGGAATAGGGTACCATTTGGGACACAACCATTCACAGCTGGGGCTAGCTGGGAAGTCTCACGAGAATTCTCTCCTACAGAGAGAAAATCTACCTTTCAACACATTGGTGCGCACATACGAAAACGCTATCAAAGTCCACTTTGCATTCGTTTAATGGAAAATTAAGCTTGACAGTGCCATTGATCATTTATCAAGCTGAGAACTCGGTGGGGGTATCGATCTGGAGAAATAAATAAGCCCCGACATACAGAGAGTGCATGGGTCAAGTGTGTGTGTTTATTCATCTATGTGCATGCGCATGCATGTCTGCACATTTGCACATGTCTGTATGCATGCGCTTCCATGCATGTTCATCAGTGTGCAGAGATATCCATTCCCTAACTCCACTCTACTTCGCAAAACCTGCTCTTTCTTCTGGAGGCAGCATTTGCCAGGTCTGCAGTGGAGCATGCAGTGTTATTGTGCTGGGTTAAGTGCCTCAAAATCTAATTACTCTAATGTCTGTTGCCGTCTTAAATCACACTTAATGGCTAAGTGCACTGGTTTGTCTGTCCTTCAGAGGGAAGCTTCCTTCACACTGCTCCCTGAGTAATAATTTCAATTGGATATGAGCAATTGCACTTATTGGCTGGGGCACGGCACTGGCTGCCGGGTTTCTGATTTGCTGCCAGGGGTGTCTATTGGCTGCTCGCTATTGGCTCCTAGGAGAGAGTGGGAGGGTAGCTCTCCCTTTCCTTCTTCTGTGGTAGAGCGTGTGAATGCGAGTACTCCTTTCTCTCATTGTTTGAGTGACTGCAGGTATTGGTGTCTGCCTTTGAACGTGCGCGCGTGTGTGTGTCTGGGAGTGTGTGTGTTGGAGAGGGAAAGAGATAAAAAGAGAGAGTGAGGCGAGCAGTGTTTCTTTTCCCCCTCTAGCCTCCCCGTCTCCCTGCTCCCTGTCACTCCGTTCTTCTTCCCTCCCGGACCACCCTGCCTCCAGTCGGATAGACCCTGGACCTCCCCAGGACCCTCCTCCCATCACCCCTTTGACTCTCCTCACTTCTCCGACCCGCTTTGCAACTGAGCAGGTAAGATGCTCATACTGCTGCGACTCTCTTATCTCCCCCTTTTTCCTTCCCCCTTTGGATCTCTCTCTCTCTCTCTTACTCCCTATCTCTCTCTCTCTCTCTTCCTTACTCCCTACCTCTCTCTCTCTCTCTCTATCTCCCTTACTCCCTCTCTCTCTCTCTCTCTCTCTCTCTCTCTTTCACTGTCTTTCTAGGTTTCAAGTTCTCCCTCCAGCAGTTCCCCTCAGATTTAGACATGTTTTGAAAGTGGAAGGTAAAGCGAGATTAAACCTGGGAGGTCACAGTCTTTTCTCAATCCAACTGATATCACACAGAGATCTTACCTTTTCTCCACAGTCATATATCTTCATCTTTCCCATCTGCCTTTGCAATCTCGGGCCCTCAGGGTTCGAGCGGAAACTAACACAGAGAGAAGGAAATTAGCTCTCCTACTCAAACTGTTCTGGGTATAACTCAAACTGTTCCAGTCTGTGACAGCGCACCATATTTTGGTTGCATCCTTAATTGATTTACACTATTTACTGTTGTTTGCAATAACTATTTATAGATGTCAGTGTCAGCATGCGCTAGCTACTTCCCCAAATGGAAAATACGCAGGTCCACCAGAAACCAGAACGCATGACATTGCACAAACGGTAATGACTTTACAACGTTCGCTACTCCCTTGATTGAATCGAGCAATCTATCTTTCTCCAGCAAGGAGTTCCAACGTTAGCATGCTCTATAAAGCATTTCTGGCAACAGCAGAAGAAGAAAGAAAAAAGCTTCTTTGTCCTCCACACAGACTCCACACATCCTGTGTTTTGCCAGGAAGGGGATGTTGTGAGATACTAAAGTGATTTTTAGATGTCAATACAACTTGGCCCCCGGAGGTTTCAACAAATTTAACTCAGCCTCTGATGCTCGGCTATTTCAAAGGGGCTTCCCCTGTGTGAAGGGTGACCTTTATATTTGTGATAATGATTTTTTAATTTGCTCTGAAAAATGCATCTGTGCTAAAGCCTGCTGGGAGTATGGGACCTTCAAGAGAGAGCAACCCTCTTGGGAGATAACAGCCCTTGCTGAGATTGTTCTGGTGTGTTCTGTACAATTACAATGGACTGTGAAAGTACTGTGAGGGCCCCTTGAGACAACAATGACTTTTGTCCTTTCTACTTTAAACAACATTTGTTAATTTAGTCTGAGAGAAACGTAGAGTACCTCTGTGTCAGTGATTGAAGTTGCATATAGCTGTTATTGAAGTTGAGTGTCAGTGAGAAGTGATGAGGCATAGATTAGTTGTGTGGATTTTTCAGAGAGAAGAACAGGTGTCTTCATTTACACCGATATCCCTATGAAGCTGAGCTGGCTCCCCTCCGAAGGCAGGATCAAGTGAAAGTGGCTCTCGAAATTTCTGCTAAGCTTTTGAAATGTTTTTTTTTTTCCCCCACTTGAATTGGTGTCCGCAATATGGCAGAAATGTCAAATGTTTAAAGTTAGGAATAAGTGGCCGGTTTCCACGTCATCTCCCGATGTCCTCAGACATGGATGGACGTTGAATACTGACTTGTATCACGGGTGCCTGGCTTCTATTCATTTTGAATAGAGTTTGTTTTCAATACTAACAGCCTTTTAGTACAATTGTCTTATCCAATCAGAAACACCCAAGATCAAAGGCTGTTAGTATTGTAAGCAAACTCTATTCAAAATGCTTAAAACTATCATGCCAATTGCAATCCTAGCCTCCATAATCTTAAAACAATTGTTTTATCCAATCAGAAACACTCAAGATCAAATGATAAGGCACTTCTACGTTATATTATTCAAGAACCAATGGGCATCTCGCATTAATTGAAGGGGAACAATAGTCAAAATTTGAAACTTAAAAGAGGCTTTGGGGCTCCCGTGTGGCACAGCGATCTAAGGCACTGCATCTCAGTGCTAGAGGCGTCACAACAGACACCCTGGTTAAAATCCAGGCTGTATCACAACCGGCCGTGATTGGGAGTCCCATAGGGCGGCGCACAATTGGCCCAGCGTCGTCTGGGTTTGGCCGGTGTGGCCATCATTGCAAATAAGAATTTGTTCTTAAATGACTTGCCTAGTTAAATAAAGGTTAAATAAATATCACATTTTATTGGTCACATACACATATTTAGTAGATGTTATTGCAGGTGTAGTGAAAGGCTTGTGTTCCTAGCTTCAACGGTGCAGTAGTATCTAATAATTCACAACAATACAAACAAATCTAAAAGTAAAAGAATGTAATTAAGAAATATATAAATATTAGATTGAGCAATATCGGAGTGGCAATGAATAAAATACAGCAGAATAGAATACAGTATATAGAGTTGAAGTCGGAAGTTTACATACACCTTAGACAAATATATTTAAATTCCTGACATTTAATCCTAGTAATGGTTCCCAATCTTAGGTCAGTTAGGATCACCACTTTATTTTAAGAATGTGAAATGTCAGAATAATAGTAGAGAGAGTAATTTATTTCAGCTTTTATTTCTTTCATCACACTCAATTAGTATTTGGTAGCATTGCCTTTAAATTGTTTAACTTGGGTCAAATGTTTTGGGTAGCCTTCCACAAGCTTCCCACAATAAGTTGGGTGAATTTTGGCCCATTCCTCCTGACAAAGCTGGTGTAACTGAGTCAGGTTTTGTAGGCCTCCTTGCTCGCACACACTTTTTCAGTTCTGCCCACACATTTTCTATATGATTGAGGTCAGGGATTTTTGATGGCCTCTCCAATACCTTGACTTTGTTGTCCTTAAGACATTTTTCCACAACTTTGGACAATTGGAAGATCCATTTGCGTCCAAGCTTTACCTTCCTGATTGATGTCTTGAGATGTTGCTTCAACATATCCACATAATTTTCCTCCTCATGATGCCATCTGTTCTGTTTTTTTTTCTTTCTGTGAAGTGCACCAGTCCCTCCTGCAGCAAAGCACCCCCACAACATGATGCTGCTACCCCCGTGCTTCATGGTTGGGGTGGTGTTCCTCGGCTTGCAAGCCTCCCCCTTTTTCCTCCAAACATAACGATGGTCATTATGGCCAAACAGTTCTATTTTTGTTTCATCAGACCAGAGGACATTCCTTCAAAAAGTATGATCTTTGTCCCCATGTGCAGTTGCAAACCATAGTCTGGCTTTTTTTATGGCGGTTTTGGAGAAGTGGCTTCTTCCTTGCTGATTGGCCTTTCAGGTTATGTCGATATAGGACTCGTTTTACTTTGGATATAGATACTTTTGTACCTGTTTCCTCCAGCATCTTCACAAGGTCCTTTGCTGTTGTTCTGGGATTGATTTTGCACTTTTCGCACCAAAGTATGTTCCTCTCTAGGCGACAGAATGCATCTCTTTCCTGAGCGGTATGACGGCTGCGTGGTCCCATGGTGTTTATACTTGCGTACTATTGTTTGTACAGATGAACGTGGTACCTTCAGGCGTTTGGAAATTGCTCCCAAGGATGAACCAGACTTGTGGAGGTCTACATTTTTTTTCTGAGGTCTTGGCTGATTTCTTTTGATTTTCCCATGATGTCAAGCAAAGAGGCACTGAGTAGGCCTTGAAATACATCCACAGGTACACCTCCAATTGACTCAAATTATGTCAATTAGCCTATCAGAAGCTTCTTCAGCCATTACATTATCTTCTGGAATTTAAAGGCACAGTCAGCTAAGTGTATGTAATTTTCTGACCCACTGGAATTGTGATGCAGTGAATTTTAAGTGAAATAATCTGTCTGTAAACAATTGTTGGAAAAATTACTTGTGTCATGCACAAAGTAGGTGTCCTAACCGACTTGCCAAAACTATAGTTTGTTAACAAAAAACTTGTAGAGTGGTTGAAAAATGTGTTTAAATGACTCCAACCTAAGCGTTTGTAAACTTCCGACTTCAACTGTGTATATGAGATGAGTAAAGCAGTATGTAAACGTTATTAAAGTGACTACTGTTCCGCATCAGTTTTATGTTCTTTCATCAACATGCTAGTGTTTACTATTCAATAATGTATATGTACACTAGATGACTAATAGGGGGCACTGTGTTGAAGCCATGCACACACCGTGCCTCAATCTTGGCAGTCCCCCACCATCATATATATATATTTTTTAATGTATATAAATGCATTTATTAATATATACATTCGTTTTTGCCATATTTATTCTATTTCAGACACCTTAATGCAAACTTTAAATTATATTATGTGAGATGAACATAAACATTTTAAATTAAAAAAATATTTAAAAATGTTATTTTTAGTATCATTTTTAGAGATGCATTTAATTTTGTCCTTGAAACATTTAATTCATTCCTAGGGAGGACTGCTCCTACCGGGGAGTGCCAATAAGGCTGGCCGGTATGGCTGGCCTTCAAAGCGTCTCAATAGCCATTACATAGCATCAGCAATCCAGGGTTTATATACATCATAGGTACTATTGCATGGTATCGAAAGTGAAGTGGAAATGTTGCTAACACTTTACTTAAACCCATAGTAATGCACTATTATTCTTTATAAGCAGGTATGATCCCTCCCTTCTTGTTATGCCACACCATAATAAATGATAGCTTATGTAGTGTTATCAAAACATTGGGGACTCAAATATATAACACCACTTGAAAATAATTTGTTACATATACTGTAGTATCTCTAAGTAGTTCCACCACTACCAAACAGTTGCATTGTCAAAATGAAGCAATAGTACAGTACAATAATAACATTGAGTCTATTCTCTTTGAAGAGCCCTCTTCTTGTCTTGAACCATGCTCTCAAAGCAGCTGGTCCCTTTGTGCTTTGGCTGCTTCTGCCTGTTCCGGATCTCATGCTGTCCTGGCTTGGGAGTTGCCTCGGCGGCAGTGGCACAGCGTGAAAAGGGCACTGACATTCACTGGCCAGTGTCCCCATGTATGCCAGAAGGGATGGGGAGAGCACAAAGCAGACACCTACGGTACCGGTGGCATCTGCTCTGGTCAGATCTGGGTTCTGTTGTCATGAACACTCTTAAGTTTGACATTGTTTTTGTCTTTAAACATTGCCGTCTGACAAAAAAGGATAGTTTTAGCCATTCATCAGTTTCATGTTCCGAATGATTTGAGCTATGTTGACATTTTCTGTTTTTATCTTTCTCTTAAATATAATTTTGGAGTATTTAGCATACACCTTTTTTTCTGCAATAATCACACCTCGTTTGAATCTTTATAGGCCTATGAGCTGTAGGCTATGATATTGCTGCGGTATAGGTGCATTGTTCAGAGCCGGTCCGTGGTCAATACATTATTCCCGAACAACATATTGTAGATTAGAATCCTATAATTCTAAAGCCTTAATGCCCTTTCGATGTCCTATGGACATAGATGCACTACGCCACAGCCCTCTCTCCTTCATCTCAGCCCTGATTGGTAAACAGGCCTCCCCCACTGCGCTGGGTTGTAACTTAAAGGCGTCCGGCCCGTGTCATAACTCATAAGCAAATGCAATGCTGGAGGGGGCTGAAACTGAACGCTGCACCTTTTCAAAGTTGAGGCTATAGGAGAGAATTATGACCTGTGAAATCAGGGGCCTTTTGTCTCGGCAATGTAATTTAAGCCGGCAATGGGCTGTGAGATCAATGAGGGGCTGAAGAGCCCGGAGAGAGAGAGCGAGATGGGGTGGAGCTTGGCGCTTTGCCTCCCGCTGCCTGTGTTAACATCGCTCTGGGTGGTGCAGTTAGGTCGTGAATAGGCACGTTGCCACAATGTCAAAAAGCTATTTTTATACCCGTTAATACATAGGGGGTTCGGAGCAATGCTCTAGTGGGATGTAAAGTGGAAATATTATTGTTAGCTAGGAACAGGCCTGGCTTTCTTGATCAAAGTATGGTTGGTGGCATGGGAGGGATGCTGTGATTCCATTACAACCAGGAGCGCTGTTCAATCAAAACTGGTATGCAGGAGTTCATCACTCTGCTTGTGCTTTTTTAACCCAATGATTCCACAGATTAATGTTTAGAATAAAAGGAGAACATGTTTCCTTACACGGTGAGAGCAATATTGTTTCACCATATCCCTGAAACCCATGGATGCTGGTTTTAATTCAGTAGGACCCTAGGTCCCAAAAGCCAGAGCAAACTGGAGTTTAAAGTGGTCATTGACCTAAACTGGTCACAGTTTGTGGTTCTGCTTTCAATAGTGCCCTCAAAAGCCAAAGACCTACTGTACTGTAACACTGTGTGCTCTTGCAAAGAGACATGTCTGCAGCTTATACAGAAATGCTATCTGGTAATGTCAAGAAAAATGTAAGGGATATGCTTGAGCCCTGTCTCTTAGCCTGCACTTAGCCCACACGCTCTCAGCATTTTTGCTTGATTAAAAGCAACCCAGGAGTTTGTAGAGCACGATAGGTGCGAGCGCAAGGGCTGACAGCTTAACCGCTGATTATTCAAGCCTCTTAGGCTAAGCCACGGCACTCGAATGATTAACATCGACTCTTTTCCCCCTCTCTCTCCGTCTCAATCTCTCTCTTTCATTCTGTCTTCATTGAGGGAGCGGAGTTTAGGAAATGGGAAAAGATGGAGACAGCCCACAGAAGGCAGACCTGTTGTCTCGTAGCTTGTGGGGATCAGTGCATAGCACAGTGATTCATGTGGTGCAGAGGCTTTATATAGACATAATCCACCCCAGTAGCGTAGCAGCGATGGCTGACTGTGTGAGGCGAGCACACCGGTCGGACTCTCCTTTTGCGCCTCCTCCTCCTGCCACAGGGGTGTGAGTGTGTCACCAGGTCACGTGGTTATGACCTGGTGATACAGGTCATTAACCCCCCCCCCCCCGACAGTGTGTGTGACGCAGCAGCGCCTGACACACAACTCACGCCTCTCCCTGCGGGGTCATGCCATCTCCACTTCTGCAGGGTGCCAGTGGCTCATCAACACAGCAGATATTTCTAGGGTCAAATAATGTTCCCGAAATGGGGAAGGCTATGGAGTATTCTCTGAATCTTACTTTGTCCAGATTTCTTGAACAACTTTAAAGAGCATTCCCCATGATATGCCTGCCATGATATGACTGTAAGAAGTGTGTGGCAAAAACAATGTGATCACAGTTTTGGTCTGCTGTTTGGTCTGTGTTGAATTCCCTTCCCATCTCTAGAAAGCCTGCACACTCTAGCATTAAATCATAACACCATGAGAACATTGCCACACGTTTTTCATACATGGTACACCATTTATTTGATACTGTTTGGACTGGGGATGATCATCAGCTTGTGTAAGAGTTATCGAATCATAACGAAAGCTCTTCTCCTTGGTAGTTGGGCTGTGTTGGATTACCCCTTTGACTTGTTGGCACAGCCACAGACAACAGCACAGTGACATGCCTGCCGGACAGATTGGTCACAGTTGGGGGGGCCGTAGGGTGGGAAGGAACAAGGTGTAGGCTGCCACTGAGGCATCATTATTACATTTTTTTGGGCTAAAGCACTACAGCCTTAGGGTACCCACTGCCTAACAAAGTTTGAACTTGAAATACCAGGTGTAGTACTCTTAGAGCTGGGTTTGTTTCCTTCTCACCCCTTTTTGAGGGAGGATGGAGGATGTTCCCCTTCGGCTTGCCTGACATACTTTCCCTGAGCTGTTGGTTTTTCGGCTCCCAAGGCATCCGCAGAGCACGCTAAGTCAGCAAGAACGCTGCCGAGTGTGCATAAGCAGATGTAGAAAAGAGCGGACGGCTGTATGATGACTGAGAAACACTTCCCTCTCTGCTCTTTGCAGTGTACAGGGCCTCTGTGTCTATTGTGTCACCCGCAGAAACCTAAATGAGCTTCAAATCCCTTTATTCGCGTTATCCCACCTTCCCTAGTCTCTGCGCTAATTCATTAGTCACTAAAAGTTAAAGACCCCTTGGCCCGACTTGGCCCGATCAAAACTGTTTACCAGGTTTTTAGGTAAGAACAAAATAGAATACCCTCTAGCTCTGCAATAATTTATGTTTCAGATAGACGTAGTCTACAAAAGTCTTTCAATGTGAAACAAAACAACTTTACTGTATTCTAGGTATACCACGCTCCTTTGCAACACTAGGAAAACATTCTCCACCTTAAACCTAGCCCTTCGTTTCATCCCTTTCTCTTTCTCTACCCCCCCACCCATGCCCCATCCCCTTCACATTGTGAATGAAATGCTATTACCCTCTTCTTACTATCTATTATTCATATAATGCAATGCTGAAACTGTGTCTGTGCTAATACTTAGCAGATCATGTGGGAATCTCCACTAATGCTGCCTCCTCTCCTCGTCTCCTTTCCTTCATCTGAACTGATCAGACACATGGACCAGTGAGGGTGAAATAGGGTAATATGCTGAGAGCCAACAGGGGTGTCTGCTGTCACCTCACCAGTTGTTTAATGAGAGGAAGAAGGAAAGGAAACAAGGAAAGGAAGCCACCTTAGACCATTGAGATGAAGTGCAGGCCTGGACCAAAATCCTGCTTCTGTCAATTGTGATATGAAAGGGTCAAAGATTATTGGTTGACATATACCAGGATGTTTTTGTAATTTTTTTCTGGCTTTTCAAGACTGACACATTGGCCTCCTTACAACGGCAGAACTCCTCGAGGCATCAAGTGGTGCGCAATTAAGAACGGCTCCTCTATGACATTTTAAAGAGCTCATCACCAAGTTGAGCCGCAATCTGTTTCCCGCAGGCAAATCTAAGTAGCATATTACTTAGCGTGGTACGATTTCTCCCTCCGAGTTTGGAGTTTGATCCATTGGCTAATTCGCTTTCACAATCTCTCAGAGAGTATCGCAGCCTGTGACATCATGATGCCCTCCCCCTCCCCTTATTTCTTGAAAAGATTAGCAGCCTAGGTAAAGCAGAAAAGAAGCACTATCTACTCTTCTCTGGAGGGGGACATGAATGTGTGTGGGGGAGGGAGAGGGTGGTTTGGGTGATATTCAAGTCTGGGGAAATGCCTTTGAATTTTCCACAATATTTTTTTTTCTGTGGGATTAAGACATTAAAGTCTCCAAATCATCAAAGTGCTTTAATGTCACTGCTTCATGAGGAGGGGATCTGCGTTGCCTCTTGAAGGTGTGAGCATGTCAAACGCTGCTAAACGATTCAGAATATTACCCTTCCTCTCCCCCACCAATCTTATTTTATTTTACCTGCATATTCAAATGACTAATAACGCTTTTGTTGTTGAGACGATCATCGTTAGACTTCGACAGTATTTTCATGGTTATGTTCCAAAAGTATGTAAAATGGTCAGTGAGAGAAAGGCCTTGTTAATTTGTGTTTGAATTTTGTTTTATCAGTTCATCCATTTACACCATTTTATATCTGTCATATTGTCAGGTCCACCTTGACACCCTAATTAGTGAGGAAATATTTATGCTTCTGTATGCATGTGTGGTTATGAGCGATTTAGAAAGGGAAAGAGCGTGAATGAGTGAAAGAGCGATAGAGACCTAAAGGGAGGGAAGGCATCAGACAGATAATCCACTTGAGGGGCAATCAATCAGCCAAAACCTTGTAGACCTCAAGTCAGGTTCATCCTTGGGAACAATTTCCAAAAACCTGAAGGTACCACGTTCATCTGTACAAACAATAGTACGCAAGTGTAAACACTATGGGACCACGCAGCCATCGTACCGCTCAGGAAGGAGACGTGCTCTGTCTCCTAGAGATGAACGCATTTTGGTGCGAAAAGTGCATGTCAATCCCAAAACAACAGCAAAGGACCTTGTGAAGATGCTGGACGAAACAGGTACAAAGTATCTATTTCCACAGTAAAACGAGTCCTATATCGACATAACCTGAAAGGCCGCTCAGCAAGGAAGAAGCCACTGCTCCAAAACCGCCATAAAAAAGCCAGACTATGGTTTGCAACTGCACATGGGGACAAAGATCATACTTTTTGGAGAAATGTCCTATGTTCTGATGAAACAAATATAGAACTGTTTGGCCATAATGGCCATCGTTATGTTTGGAGGAAAAAGGGGGACGCACGCAAGCCAAAGAACACCATCCCAACCGTGAAGCACGGGGGTGGCAGCATCATGTTGTAGGGGTTCTTTGCTGCAGGAGGGACTGGCACACTTCATAAAATAGATGGCATCATGAGGTAGGAAAATTATGTGGATATATTGAAGCAACATCTCAAGACATCAGTCAGGAAGTTAAAGCTTGGTCGCAAATGGGTCTTCCATATGGACAATGAGCCTAAGCATAGACCCAAAGTTGTGGCAAAATGTCTTAAGGACAACAAAGTCAAGGTATTGGAATGGCCATCACAAAGCCCTGACCTCAATCCTATTGTGGGCAGAACTGAAAAAGTGTGTGCGAGCAAGGAGGCCTACAAACCTGACTCAGTTACACCAGCCCTGTCAGGAGGAATGTGCCAAAATTCACCCAACTTATTGTGGGAAGCTTGTGGAAGGCTACCTGAAATGTTTGACACAAGTTAAACAATTTAAAGGCAATGCTACCAAATACTAATTGAGTGTATGTAAACTCATGACCCGCTGGGAATGTGATGAAAGAAATAAAAGCTGAAATAAATAATTCTCTCTCCTATTATTCTGACATTTCACATTCTTAAAATAAAGTGGTGATCCTAACTGACCTAAAACAGGGAATTTTTGTCTAGGATTAAATGTCAGGAATTGTGAAAAACTGAGTTTAAATGTATTTTGCTAAGGTGTATGCAAACTTCCGACTTCAACTGTACATGTAATACATTTTACATAAAGGGGATATACATTAGGTATTCATAACAACTTTTTATAACCAGTCAGGACAGGCCCCTCATATTCAAATCTGGACCTCAAAGCCAGTTCCATAGCTTTTTTCATTCTTCCACTGTAATCAGGGACTGATTTAGACCAGGTGGTGCAATTAATTATTAGGTAGAACGAAAACCCACCAGGCTCCGGACCTCTTAGGGTAATATTTGAATACCTCTGGCCTAGGCATTAGTTGGGTAGCTGATGCAGATCTTCAAGGTTACTCAACACATTACACTGGAGTCAATTTCTCAGGGGCCATCACCTACTGCCATTGTGGCCTTTTGTCCCTAAACTGCTAGGGCTATGCTATCTGGCTGACCCTGTGTTGCTCCCAGACAGTTAGTGTGTGAGGTGTGTTAGGGGTTGGTACTGTGACAGAGAAAAGACAAGTGTCCGTTACAATGGACCAATAAATACATATTATACGGGACTTTATATAGAATTAAATATAAAACAGCACTTCACTGATGTTGAACCAACGTGTTATTAAAACCTCTCTAGGGTAGGGGGCAGTATTTTCACGGCCGGATGAAAAACGTACCCAAATTAAACGGCCTACTACTCGGGCCCAGGAACTGGAATATGCATATTATTAGTATATTTGGATAGAAAACACTCTGAAGTTTCTAAAACTGTTTGAATGATGTCTGTGAGTATAACAGAACTCATATGGCAGGCAAAAACCTGAGAAAAATCTAACCAGGAAGTGAGAATTCTGGTGCTTGTAGTCCTTTCAAGTCATTGCCTATCGAACGCACAGTGACTAAGGTTTCATTTTGCACTTCCTAAGGCTTCCACTAGATGTCAACAGTCTTTAGAAAGTTGTTTGAGGCGTCTATGATGAACAGAGAGCGAACAGAGGAAGTTGGAAGTTGTTGACTCAGGAAGGTACTGGCGTTCATTGGCGCGCATTCACGTGAGAGTTAGCTGTGTTCCAAAACGTTTTTCAAGACATTGCAATCATGCGGTTGGAATATTATTGAAGTTCTAAGTGCTAAAGGCCCTAAAGATTAATGCTTTACAACGTTTGACATGTTTGAACGAATGTAAATATAACTTTTTTAACTTTTCGTCATGACATTTTCCGCGCGCTTCCTACACTTGGAGTAGCTAACTGAACACGCTAACAACAAGGAGCTATTTGGACATAAATTATGGACTTTATCGAACAAAGCAACATTTATTGCGGACCTGGGATTCCTGGAAGTGCTTTCTGATGAAGATCATCAAAGGTAAGTGAATATTTCTAATGCTATTTATGATTTTAGATGACTCCAAAATGGCGAGTATCTGTATTGCCTAGTGTATTTTTCTGAGCGCAGTACTCAGATTATTGCAAAGTGTGCTTTCCTCGTGAAGCTTTTTTGAAATCTGTCACAGCGTTTGCATAAAGGAGATGTTCATCTATAATTCTTTGAATAACAGTTTAATATTTTACCAATGTTTATGGTGAGTATTTTTGTAAATTGTGCTGATTCACCGGCAGTATTGGAGGCAAAATATTTTCTGAACTTCACGTGACAATGTAAAATGCTGTTTTTGGATATAAATATGAACTTTATCGAACAAAAAAATGCATGTATTGTGTAACATGATGTCCTAGGAGTGTCATCTGATGAAGATCGTCAAAGGTTAGTGCATCACTTTAGCTGGTTTTCTGGTTTTTGTGATGCCTGTCCTTGCTAGGAAAATGGCTGTGTGCTTTTTCTTGTGTTGGAACTGTCCTAACATAATCTAACTTTATGCTTTCGCCATAAAGCCTTTTTGAAATCGGACAATGTGGTTACATTAAGGAGACGTGTACCTTTAAAATGGTGTAAAATAGTCCTTTGTTTGAGAACTTTGAATTATGACATTTTGTGGTTTTGAATTTGGTGCTCTGATTTTTCACTGGCTGTTGAATAGTGTGAACCGTGGGTGGGAATAGTGTGAACCGTGGGTGGAACCGTTAGCATCCCACCTGCCCAAGCGAGGTTTTAATTGTTTTAAGAATGAAACTGGACTGGATTATATACAGATGTAATGAATGCCTTATGTACAACTCCGTTCAAGTAAAGTGTTACTTCTTGGGCCTCAATTGAATCAATCGGAAATCACACTGCCATTTCACCCTGAATGTTTAAGATGTACAGTGCTGTGAAAAAGTATTTGCCCCCTTTCTGATTTCTTATTTTTTGCACATTTGTCACATTTAAATGTTTCATATCAGCAAACAAATGTTAATATTACACAAAGATAACCCAAGTAAACACAAAATGCAGTTTTTAAGTGATAATTTTATTTATTAAAGGGAAAAAAGCTATCCGAACCTTCATGGCCCTATGCGACAAAGTAATTGCCAACCCCTTGTTCAATCATGAATTTACTGTGCTTAATCCCATTTCTTGTAAAGCTGAGTTCAATTTCACTAGCCACACCCAGTCCTGATTACTGCCAGACCTGTTGAATCAAGAAATCACTTAAATATAACCTGTCTGACAAAGTGAAGTAGGCCAAAAGATCTCAAAAAGCAAGAAATCATGCCGCGATCCAAAGACATTCAGGAACAGATGAGAAACAAAGTAATTGACATCAGTCTGGAAAGGGTTACAAAGCCATTTCAATAGCTTTGGGACTCCAGCGAACCACGGTGAGAGCAGTTATCTACAAATGGAGAACATTTGGAATAGTGGTGAACCTTCCTAGGAGTGGCCGGCATACCAAAATTACCCCAAGCGCGCAGTGACGACTCATCCAAGAGGTCACAAAAGAACCCACAACAGCATCTAAAGAACTGCAGGCCTCACTTGCCTCAGTTAAGGTCAGTGTTCATGACTCAACCATAAGAAAGAGACTGGGCAAAAATGGCATCCATGGCAGAGTTCCAAGGCGAAAACCACTGCTGACCAAAAAGAACATAAAGGCTCGTCTCACTTTTGGCAAAAAACATCTTGATGATCCCCAAGACTTTTGGGAAAATAATCTGTGGACTGACGAGACAAAGTTGAACTTTTTGGAAGGTGTGCGTCCCGTTACATCTGGCGTAAAAGTAACTTAGCATTTCAGAAAAAGAACATCATACCAACAGTCAAATATGGTGGTGGTAGTGTGATGGTCTGGGGCTGCTTTGCTGCTTCAGGACCTGGATGACTTGCTGTGATTGATGGAACAATGAATTCTGCTCTCTACCAAAAAATCCTGAAGGAGAATATCCGGCCATCAGTTCATGACCTCAAGATGAAGCGCACTTGGGTTCTGCAGCAGGACAATGATCCAAAACACACTAGAATGTCCACCTCTGAATGGATTAAAAAAAAAATGAAGGTTTTGGAGTGGCCTAGTCAAATTTCGGACTTGAATCCGATTGAGGTGCTGTGGCGGGACCTTAAAAAGGCGGTTCATGCTCGAAAACCATCCAATATAGCTGAATTAAAACAATTCTGCAAAGAAAAGTGGGCCAAAATTCCTCCACAGCGATGTGAAAGACTCATTGCCAGTTATCGCAAACGCTTGCAGTTGTTGCTGCTGAGGGTGGCACAACCAGTTATTAGGTTTAGGGGGCAATTACTTTTTCACATAGGGCCATGAAGGTTCGGATAGCTTTTTTCCCTTAATAAATAAAATCATCACTGTCACGACTATCTTAGGTAGCAGGAAAGGGGCAGAGTCAAGTGCAGGAGACTGAGGTCCGGTAACACAGATGTTTATTAAACACCGTTGAACAAGGTAGCCGCAAGGCAGGGTGCACACCACACCCGACAGGAGAATAGCTCCAAAAACGAAAACGCACGGGCGCAGCCCGGCAATACAAAATGACTGATCAAAAGCATGCTGTGACTAAAAAGCAGCGCAAAATACCACCTGCCCTCATACATGACATGAAAACAATCCCGCACGGATTCCTGAACAAAAAGGACAAACTAAATACCCCCCACTAATGACAAACAAGGAACAGGTGCGGACCTAGACAGACAAAACCAAAAGACACAGAAACATAGATCGGTGGCAGCTAGTAGGCCGGCGACGACGACCGCCGAGCACCGCCCGACCGGGGAGGGGCGCCACCTTCTGTGGATACTGTGACAATCACTTAACTGCTTTTGTGTTTACTTGGGTTATCTTTGTGTAATATTTACATTTGTTTGATGATCTGAAACATTTAAGTGTTCCAGTTTGTTGCACCGGCGGTGGATGGACTTTGTCTTGTATTCAGCAATTTTTGGAATATGATCTGTGCAACATCACAGACAATCTGGGATATCCTCAGATAGTGGCGGGGCTGCCGTTGGGCTTGAACACAGACTCCAGATTGTGGCTTTAACAATAGATTTTCTCACGTGGTTAGTGATGGTACTTGTAAATAATATCATGGGTCAGTAACTCACACACAGACACACGCACACATGCACTCACACACACACAAACAGGACTGCGATGACCAGGCAGAAAGCCTGGCTCCTCGGGCATAAACATGTCCAGGTTCAAGATATACATCTGTGTGTGTGTGTGTGTGTGTGTGTGTGTGTGTGTGTGTGTGTGTGTGTGTGTGTGTGTGTGTGTGTGTGTGTGTGTGTGTGTGTGTGTGTGTGTGTGTGTGTGTGTGTGTCAGTCTGTGTGGATAGCTTCTCATCCTTCTCTGTTGTACTGCACAAAAGTAGACAACCTAACGGGGTCAAACAAAGGGTATCTAAGAAAAGAGAAAATTACCTCTTTAGAATTATGCAAAACACATCCATATCAATCGCCTCTAGATAAGTTTCACCAAGGGCTGACAACAACAAAATTTGAAGCGGCACCGGTTTTATGGTAGTTCATTACTGATAACAAGGAGCATGTTTGGAAGTGCTATTTGATTAGCCAGATCGCATACATTTCTGTAACTGGGCTACTCTATTTAACAGAAATAGCGGGGAGAGATATGATGCTGTGAACGTTTGCTTACTCCTCTTCATCCTGAGTGGGAAATAACATAAGGCCTGCTCTTTAGATTACTGACAATATCAAATCATATTTTATTGGTCACATACACGTGATTAGCACATGTTATTGCGGGTGTGGCAAAATGATATTATAAGTAATATAAGTAATATCTAACAAATTACACAACATATACCCAATACACACAAATCTAGGTAGGAATAAATTAAGACTATATACATATGGACGAGCGATATCAGAGCGGAATGGACTAAGATACAGTAGAATAGTATAGAATACATATGAGATGAGTAATGCAAGATATGTAAACATTATTAAGTGAATAAGACACCGTAGAATAGTATAGAAAACAGTACATGAGATGAGTAATGCCAGATATGTAAACATTATTAAAGTGACTAGTGGTCCATTTCTTAAAGTGGCCAGTGATTACTAGGCTATGCCTATATACAGCAGTCTCTAATGTGCCAGTGATGGCTGTTTAACAGTCTGATGGCCTTGAGAGAGTTTTTCAGTCTCTCAGTTCCAGCTTTGATGTACCTGTACTGACCTCGCTTTCTGGAAGATAACGGGGTGAACAGGAAGTGGCTCGGGTGGTTGATGTCCTTGATGATCTTTTTTGCCTTCCTGTGACATCCGGTGCTGTAGGTGTCCTGGAGGGCGGGTAGTTTGTCCCCGGCAATGGTTGGGCAGACCACACCACCCTCTGGAGAACCTTGCGGTTGCAGGCTGTGCAGTTACTGTACAAGGCGGTGATACAGCCCGACAGGATGCTTTCAATTGTGCATCTGTAAAAGTTTGTGAGGGTTTTTAGTGACAAGCCAAATTTCTTTAGCCTCCTGAGGTTGAAGAGGCTCTGTTGCGCCTTCTTCACCTCACTGTCTGTGTGAGTGGTCCATTTCAGTTTGTCAATGATGTGTACACCAAGGAACTTGAAGCTTTCCACCTTCTCCACTGCGGTCCTGTCGATGTAGATAGGGGGGTGCACCCTCTGCTCTTTCCTGAAGTCCACAATCATCTCCTTTGTTTGGTTGACGTTGAGTGAGATGTTGTATTCCAGGCACAACACTCCCAGAGCCCTGTAGGCTGTCTCATCATTGGTAATCAAGCCTACTACTAATTGTGTCTGCAAACTTGATCATTGAGTTGGAGGCGTGCTTGGCCACGCAGTCGTGGGTGAACAGGGAGTACAGGAGGGGGCTGACCATACACCCTTGTGGGGCCCCCGTGTTGAGGATCAGCGGAGTGGAGGTGATGTTTCCTACGTTCACCACCTGGGGCGGCCCGTCAGGAAGTCCAGGACCCTGTTGTACAGGGCGGGGTTCAGACCCAGGGCCTCAAGCTGAATGATGAGCTTAAAGGCTACTATGGTGTTGAATGTTGAGCTATAGTCAATAAACAGCATTCATACATAGGTATTCCTCTTGTCCAGATGGGATACGGCAGTGTGCAGAGTGGTGGTGATTGCATCATCTGTGGATCTATTGGAGCGGTAAGCAAATTGAAGTGGGTCTAGGGTGGCAGGTAAGGTAGAGGTGATCCTTGTCTAGTCTCTCAAAGCACTTCATGATGACAGAGGTGAGTGCTACTGGGCGATAGTCATTAAGTTCAGTTACCTTTGCCTTCTTGGGTACAGGTACAATGGTGGCCATCTTGAAGCATATGGGGAGAGCAGACTGGGGTAGGGATTGATTGAATATGCCCGTAAACACACCAGCCAGCTGGTCTGCTCATGCTTTGAGGATGCGGCTGGGCCAGAAGCCATGCGAGGGTTAACACTTTTAAATGTTTTACTCACGTCGGCCAGGGAGAAGAAGAGCCCAAAGTCCTTGGTAGCGGGCTGTGTCGGTGGCACTGTGTTATCCTCAAAACAAGCAAAGAATGTGTTTAGCCTGTCCGGAAGCAAGACGCCCGTCTCGGCGACGTAGCTGGCTTTCCTTTTGTAGTCTGTGATTGTCTGTAGTCCCTGGCACATACGCCTCGTGTCTGTTGAATTGCGACTCCACTTTATCTTTATACTGACGTTTAGCTTGTTTGATTTCCTTGCGCAGTGAATAACTACACTGTTTATATTCTACTATATTACCAGTCACCTTGCCATTGTTAAATGCGGTGGTTCACGCTTTCAGTTTTGTGCGAATGCTACCATCTATCCATGGTTTCTGGTTAGGGTAGGTTTTAATAGTCATAGTGGGTACTACATCTCCTATACACTTCATGATAAACTCAGTCACCGTATCAGTGTGTGCGTCTAGATTTTTTTCGCAAGCTACCTGAAACATATCCCAGTCCATGTGATCAAAACAATCCTGAAGCGCGGATTCTGATTGGTCCGACCAGCGTTGAATAGTACGATGCACGGGTACTTTCTGTTTGAGTTTCTGCCTGTAGGACAGGAGGAGCAAGATGGAGTCGTGGTCATATTTGCCGAAAGGAGGGCGGGGGAGGGCCTTGTAAGCATCTTTGAAAGCAATGGTCGAGAGTCTTAGCAGCGTGAGTAGTACAGTCAATATGTTGATAGAACTTCAGCAGGCTAGTCCTCAGATTTGCTTTGTTAAAATCCCCAGCTACAATAAATGCAGCTTCATGATATGTTGTTTCCAGTTTGCATAAAGTCCAGTGAAGTTCTTTGAATGCCATCGAGGTCTTGGCATGAGGTGGGATGTAAACGGCCGTGTTGATGACAGAGAAATTCTCTTGGGAGATAATATGGTCGGCATTTAATTGTGAGGTATTCCAGGTCGGGTGAACAAAAAGACTTGAGTTCCTGTATGTTCCTAGAATTACACCATGAGTCATTAATCATGAAACACACCCCTCCACCCTTCTGCTTCCCGGAGAGATATTTATTCCTGTCTGCGCTATGTACTGAGAATCCTACTGGCTTTACTGACTCCAACAGAGTATCCCGAGAGAGCCATGTTTCCGTGAAACAAAGTATGTTACAGGCCCGATGTCTCTCTGGAAAGAAATCCTTGCTCTAAGCTCATCAACTTTGTTATCCAAAGACTGAACATCAGTGAGTAACATACTTGGAAACAGTAGGTGGTGTGCGACTCCTAAGTCGAACTAGCAGGCTACCGGCATCTCGCCGGCGATGTTTTGGGTTGGCCTCTGGAATAAGTTAAATTGCTCTGGGGAGAGTGAACAAAGGGTCTGCTCCAGGGAAGTCGTATACATAAAAAATGAAATATTGCAAAGTTTTGTAAGAGCTAGTCGCGATGCTGCCATCTCTGTTGGCGCCATCTTATGATATTATATATAATATTCATGAATAGGCATAACATGTTTATTTTTCTCAGCATAATAACAATAACTAATGAGGCTGAACATTGACTTATACTGTTCTAAATTCTTAAAATAGCATTACTTTCTCTTAAAATAAATATTCCAAATGACCTGTGCACTGGGAATTTAATTTTAAAGGGGATTTCTGAGGCTGTTTAAAGCCTCCAGGACCGTAAATGGTGATTCCTGGTCTAGATTATATTTTCCAAATATTTATTTTGTAGAGTCTTGATTTTTGGGGGGACATTTTTTTCCACAGACTGTCATATCATGCGGTATGTCACCTCACAAACTGTGCATTTCAGCTTTCTGAAGAGCTGACACATTAACTTCAGTAAACCTGGGTATAAAAATAGGCTTCGCCCAAAATGGCACCCTATTCCCTATTTAGTGCACTACTTTTCAATAGGGTAAAACAGTGCACTATATAGGGAATATGATGCAATTTGGGACACACATAGCTCAACTAATCCTCCCTTTACAGTGGCACAAAATGACATGAAAGCAAGTCATCTTACTGCACAGTGAATGGGCTCTCCCCAAGCTACATCAAAGCGCTCCAAGGAATTATACACACAGTCAAACTTATGTGATGCAAGTAGTTCTGGTGGCACATAGTGCAATTAAGCAATTCATACATTATGTAGTGTTTGCTAAAAAACTTAATATGGCTAGCTAAGCCCCTCTGCTGAATCTTTTTTATAAAAGTGATTATAAATCCTACAGCTCCTGATGTGTTTCTAGGTATGAGCAGTTTTACAATTTCCCTGTTTGTGTGTGTGTGTGTGTGTGTGTGTGGGGGGGGGGGGGGGGGGCATGCGTGAGAGAGAGAACGAGATCCCCTCCCCTAAATGTTCTGTCTGGAACCTTGGATGTTGAAGCTCCCAAACTTTTCAGTCAGGATTTTTCAAAGACTGTATGTCAAAAGTACTGTACCCTAAAACTTCCTTGCCAGCACAGATTGTGAAAGAGCACAAAACATTAAGAACACCTTCCTAATAATGAGTTGACCCCCTTTTGCTCTCAGGACAGCCTCAATTTGTCTGGGCATGGACTCTACAAGGTTTTGAAAGTGTTCCACAGTGTTCCCATGTTGACTCCAATGTGGTGGACCATTCTTGATACACACAGGAAATGGTTGAGCATGAAAAAACCCAGTAGTGTTGCAGTTTTTTACACAAACCGGTGTGCCTAGCACCTACTACCAAAGGCACTTAAATCTTGTGTCTTGCCCATTCACCCTCTGAATGGCACACACATACACAATCCATGTCTCAATTATCTCAAGGCTTAAAAATCTATCTTCTTTAACCTGTCTCCTCAACTTCATCTACACTGATTGAAGTGGATTTAGCAAGTGACATCAATAAGGGATCATAGCTTTCACCTGGATTCACTGGGTCAGTTTATTGTCATGGAAAGAGCATGTTTTGTACACTCAGTGTATATCAATGATGCTGTTGTACTTATATTACTGATCGATGTACAGTTGAAGTCGGAAGTTTACATGCACTTAGATTGGAGTCACTAAAACTTGTTTTTCAACCACTCCACAAATTTCTTGTTAGCAACTACATCTACTTTGTCAATGACACAAGTCATTTTTCCAACAATTGTTTACAGACAGATTATTTCACTTAAAATTCACTGCATCACAATTCCAGTGGGTCAGAAGTTTACATACACTAAGTTGACTGTGCCTTTAAACAGCTTGGAAAATTCCAGAGAATTATGTCATGGCTTTAGAAGCTTCTGATAGGCTAATTGATATCATTTGAGTCAATTGGAGGTGTACCTGTGGATGTATTTCAAGGCCTACCTTCAAACTCAGTGCTTCTTTGCTTGACATCATGGGAAAATCAAAACAAATCAGCCAAGACCTCAGCAAAAAATTGTAGACATCCACAAGTCTGGTTCATCCTTGGGAGCAATTTCCAAACGTCTGAAGGTACCACGTTCATCTGTACAAACAATAGTACGCAGGTATAAACACCATGGGGCCACGCAGCCGTCATACCGCTCAGGAAGGAGATGCGTTCTGTCACCTAGAGATGAATGTACTTTGGTGCGAAAAGTGCAGATCAATCCCAGAACAACAGCAAAGGACCTTGTGAAGATGCTGGAAGAAACAGGTACAAAAGTATCTATATCCACAGTAAAACGAGTCCTATATCGACATAACCTGAAAGGCCGCTCAGCATGGAAGAAGCCACTTCCCCAAAACCACCATAAAAAAGCCAGACAACGGTTTGCAACTGCCATGGGGACAAAAAAGCCAGACTACGGTTTGCAACTGCACATGGGGACAAAGATCGTACTTTTTGGAGAAATGCAAGCCGAGGACCACCATCCCAACCGTGAAGCACAGGGGTGGCAGCATCATGTTGTGGAGGTGCTTTGCTGCCGGAGGGACTGGTGCACTTCACAAAATAGATGCCATCATGAGGTAGGAAAATTAGGTGGATATATTTAAGCAACATCTCAAGACATCAGTCAGGAAGTTAAAGCTTGGTCGCAAATGGGTCTTCCAAATGGACAATGACCCCAAGCATGCTTCCAAAGTTGTGGCAAAATGGCTTAAGGACAACAAAGTCAAGGTATTGGAGTGGCCATCACAAATCCCTGACCTCAATCCTATAGAAAATTTGTGGGCAGAACTGAAAAAGCGTGTGTGAGCAAGGAGGCCTACAAACCTGACTCAATTACACCAGCTCTGTCAGGAGGAATGGGCCAACTTATTGTGGGAAGCTTGTGGAAGGCTTCCCGAAATGTTTGACCCAAGTTAAACAATTTAAAGGCAATGCTCCCAAATACTAATTGAGTGTATGTAAACTGACCCACTGGGCATGTGATGAAAGAAATAAAAGCTGAAATAAATCATTCTCTCTACAATTATTCTGACATTTCACATTCTTAAAATAAAGTGGTGATCCTAACTGACCTAAGACATGGAATTTTTACTAGGATTAAATGTACTTTGCTAAGGTGTACGTAAACCTCCGACTTCAACTATATCATTGATATTTGATGAATAGTTTAAAAACATTTGTACTGTCCCATAGTAACTATGTGTAAAATGTGTCACTGTGCTTGCTCAACAGTATAGCTTCCTTCCTCACATGTCTGCGACTGATCCCAGGTCCTCTGCTTCGCAAACACAAGTGACACCATCTTAGCCAGTTGTGCCACCGAAAAGGTACCAATCCGATAGTGAAGGTGTAGACATCTCAAGCTGGGGAGTGAGGCTATAGTGCGACAAGACCTGAGTTAAAATATATGCATATTTAAGTATTTGTATTTTAAATAATTATATTCAAATAATGTGGCCAAATCAACTGCTTCTATTTGAAGAATTTGCTGTTGCAGTGTGTGGGTAAAATCACTGAGGAAGCCAAGCCAAGTCTGTAAAAAAGCCATATTACAATCTATGTTGTGTTAATTGCATAGATTGCTCTGTAACCCATCTGTTCATACGCCACCGAGACATACAATAAGGCATTGACAACAAAAAGACAACAGTCACACACTGGTGGAATAAATTCTACACTTACGTTTGTTTCATCACAAAACCGGAGAGCAACATGTGTACAGTGAAGTCCACATAGCAGATATTGCATGTAACAAACAGTTATATCACCTGCAGCATGGTCAAGCAAGTTAATGTTTTTAACAGTTTACTAAAGAACTACTGATTTAGAACCCCGGAGTTACCGCAAGTCAGCACAAAGACAACTGGCACACTGCCTCTGTTATTCCAGCTGCCTCCGCTATTTCAACTTAAACATTTAAAAGTTATCAAATCAACAAGGCTTAGTTTAATACACTGAAAACAACTGGCACACTGCCTCTGTTATTCCAGCTGCCTCCGCTATTTCAACTTAAACATTTAAACGTTATCAAATCAACAAGGCTTAGTTTAATACACTGAAAACAACTGGCACACTGCCTCTGCTATTCCAGCTGCCTCCGCTATTTCAACTTAAACATTTAAACGTTATCAAATCAACAAGGCTTAGTTTAATACACTGAAAACAACTGGCACACTGCCTCTGCTATTCCAGCTGCCTCCGCTATTTCAACTTAAACATTTAAACGTTATCAAATCAACAAGGCTTAGTTTAATACACTGAAAACAACTGGCACACTGCCTCTGCTATTCCAGCTGCCTCTGCTATTTCAACTTAAACATTTAAATGTTATCAAATCAACAAGGCTATATATACTTAGTTTAATACACTGAAAACAAACTTAAAAGATACCAAAACCAATTTAGTCCAATCAATGTCTCTAAATATCATGTGGCTGTCCATGGTACTGATTTCTCTGTGTGTGTGCGTGTGCATGTGCCTAAGTAATAAAAATAAATTGGGACTCACCATACTTGTAGACTAGTTGAACGCCAATGTGATCCTCCTCTCTTTCTTTTTGCAAAACGGTCTATGGCTACGTCATACAGTACACTTTTAGTTTTTGTTGTCATGGGCTACCAAGCTAAAATGCTAGCTGACTTCCCTGCATGGGCAACAATGTACCAGCAAAGTTAGCTAGCTAGTTAATGTGAGCCTACTAGCTCCCCTCTTCCGGCTCCCCTAATTGAATCGTGGGATGGGACACGGACATCCCGGCCGGCCAAACCCTCCCCTAACTCGGACAACGCTGGGACAGTTGTGCGTCGCCTCATGGGTCTCCTGGTCGCGGCTGGCACAGGTCTCGAACCAGCATCTGTAGTAATGCAATTTGCAGTGTATTAGACCGCTGCGCCACTCGGGAGGCTCCATCCACAAAGTTTTTAATGCTTATCAATTGCCTTGCACAAAGATTCAAAATACTAAAATAATACTTAAACAGGACTCTTAAAGAATTTCATGTAAATGTTAATTCTATTTTTTGATCACAGAAATAATGAAAAAATATAAATAATGAAATGTTAATTATATTAAGCAACCTAATCATCTGCCAGAGAGTTGTTCAAATCGGCCCGAGCCCCAAGTAATACATTTGGGCTAGATAACTCGGCCCGAGCTCAATCCCCACATCCTAGCCGTAAGTAAACTGCTGAGTCCCGACTCTCAGCCGGAATCGGCCCAGGTCCACTGTGCTAGCTGGGATCTGGAGGAAACACAGCATATTCATTTATGGTTAGATCAGATGGTTAGATCTCTCTGTACAGAGATTTTAGTCTAAACCACAAGTCTAAATCCCTATCTCCATCCATGGTTTAGGAATGGGCCAATTTAGCAAGCTAGCTACTGCAGGACATCAACACAAGCAGACCAGAAACAGACACGTTTTTCTGAAGATGATGTTTTGCTTAGGAAGTGATTTGATTGGTCTGAAGCCAAATCCAAACTGGCCTCGTTTGGGTTGGTTTTGCTGCACCAGGACAACCCATAGTTGAGCTCAGCTCAATGCTGATTGGCTAATTATTTTATCATTTTTTATCAAGGGAGGCCAAATGCTTGCTGGCATCTATCAATCAAATGCTATGGCGGCAACATGCTATACTCTTTTGGTCCAGACAGCATCAGATACAGGGGCTAAACATACAGAGACAGAGGTGCGCTGTTTCCCTATGGTCTGTGCACTGATGTAGTACTCATAAAATGGATTATCAAATTGATGGCAGATCCATTCCTGTACTCTAAAATGAGCCTGCTCTATTCAGTTGGTTAGTCAAAATGTATATTATTCAGGTTTTTTTCCATCGTTGTATTGTTAATAATTTTTTTAAACCAAATTTCTAGCTGTGGAAAGATCCAGAGGATCAAGTATTTATTTCCTCTACATGTTGGCTCAAATCAATCACCACTTCAATCTAATCATTGTAATGAAACTACCCAATGAGAATTCATATATTTTCCTCAATGAGTAGTCCATGAGTCTGCACCAAATACCATCTCAAGAGACGACTTAATTTGCCTGTTTAAAAAATGTGGAACCGTTTTTGGTTTAATGAATGCACATGATGCACTTTATGATTTCAGCAGTCCAAATTGGTTCACTTAAGAAGTAAGTATATTTCATTTTTAAATCTTTCTCCTTTTGAATCATTGTTAATCTACAGATCCAATATGGATCCCTTATTGGTAAATCTCACAAAGAGCACAGCTCCTTTAACTCCTCCGGAGATAACACGGATATAGAGGTGTATCTGCTTGCCTCCCCCTGACGGCTTGTGTTTTGTAGCACGCTTTCGTAGGGGCTTGCGATTCATTATTAATACTCAGAGAAATAAATTGTTTAGGTTGGATTAATATTGTATGATATGTTCTGTAAGGCAAAAAGATATGAGTGACTTATTTGGGAACATAAAATGGTGGTCTTAAATTGAAAACTGTGCTAACCTCAAGGAATAACGATTTGCGTTTATAGGATGTATGCTCTTTATGATGTAATCAGTTGGCATTTGCTTGTATTTTGTTTACTCTTACTTTATAGATACACCAGTATTCAATTCAATGTGGAAAGAGACATTATTGATGCTTACGAATTAAGTTGCATTTAAATGGAGCCCTCAAGCTTCTGAGTAGTAGTTTTGCTCCAATCACATGGACGATCAGTGCATTGTCAATGTCAGGTTGTCACACGTCAATCCAATGCCTTGGCCTCATTCAGTAGGCAAACAGTGTGGAATGTTGCAGATAGAAATATGAACAGAACTGACTTGAATCCTTATGGTACATGTCAAGAGGCATTCTTATGGGCCATACAGTATAGACCTGGAAAAATGTACTTGCCCCACAGTCTTATAAAGGTTAACTACTCTGTAGATCTATATACCTAAGTTTCTTTATTCTCCCTGCCTCTCCATCTCAACAAATCTGCTCAGACAGACGGATGTGCATGTGCTATTACTATCAGAACAGCCTATAGTCCTGAACAGGGGTCAAACGCTAATCTCTAAAGGTGAGGATATTGTGAGGATATTTAAAGAGGAAATTAAAAGAGGAATAAGCAAGGATAAGTATTAGGCTTTTTAGATATCATTACACATTAATATCTGATTCATGTGCCGAGGCCCATTGCTGACTTCAATGCTGCGTTGTAATAGAGTTTCACCTCTGGGATTCTCGCCATTGGCTCTCTGTCAGAGGAGAGATCCGATCACCATACGCCACCCTAGTTCCTAGGAGGAAGATAAGCTCCCATTCTCTGTGTGCGCCTATCTGTCCCTGTCTTTTATCATTTCCTGTAGACTAGTAGAGGGATGTCTTGGGGATGGGGGTTGAATACATCAGACAAATGTTCTGATCCAGGGAGGCTTGTTAAACTTTCTAAATTCTGCAGCAATTTCCATTGAAAATAAATATACAAATATTTAACAGAATATATCATCCTCTATACCTAGAACATGATGCATACAATATCTAGCAACCGTGGAATCTTGTGTACATTCTGCGTGTGGCATGGCGTGGCTAAGGGTTAGGCCAGGTTAAGATTTTGTGGTGTATTATTGTGTGAAAGTGAATGTGATAATCCAGCAGAGGGCAGTGTCCTCCCCTAGTAAATCAATCTCAGTGGCAAAGTGGTGTAGGGCTGATCTTGGGTCCGTTTTGCATTTCCCCCACTAACAGTTAAGGTTAGGACTAGGACTGGGGAAGCTGATCCTAGATCTGTATCTAGGGGAATCTTCACACTGGAGCAAGTCAGAGGGACCTGATCCTAGATCAGCACTTCAACTCTGAAACACTTTTTAAATCCGGGCCCTGAAGGCACCATGTAACATCCTCACTCCCCCACCTTCCCTCAACACATCATTAACGTGACTTTAACATTGTTGTTATTGTAGGCCAAAAAGTATTAGATATCATTGTGTGTGTGTGTGTGTGTGTGCATGTCTGTCTGTGTGCATGCATGCTTGCATTTATTGTATTCACAATCACATAGCTCCCCATACCATGCTGCTGAATGCATGGTACAAGCCAGCAGAGGGAGCTGTGGACACAATAAAAGCTACCAACATGTGCCTTGATCCACATCACTTTTGTGAGGATACAATTCAGAATTATTTTGTCACATGATTCCCCTCTTTTCCCCTGGAGTAGTGGCCGGCTCCAGGCATAAGCGACATAAGTAAGTAGTCTAGCCAGCTGTCTAAACTTGTAATAATCATGGTCGAATACCAAGGGCCCTGACCTCCAGGGGGCCACCATTGCTTTTGTTTGTCACTCTCACTCAGATGTCATTAACATGGCTTAAGTCTTGGCAAAAATAGTAGAAATGCATGAAATTTGTCATAACATTTCGAAACTGCTCTCTGCCCAATGGCAAATTGTGAAGAATTGCAGAAATGTTGTTTAAAACTGCAACATTGTCTCTACTCCCCATGGCAAAATGTGTAGAATTGCAGGAAATGTACTTTAAAACTGAAATGTTTCTCTCTGCCATCAAGAGGGGGGCTACTAAAATGTTTTGCCCCCGAGGTGGGGGGGGGGGGGGGGTTTGGCAACCAAATCTTGCTTAGGGCCCCCAAAAGGCTAGGGCCGGCCCTGCCTGGGATGTTGTCTTGAAATGGCTTAACTTAACATATGGACTATGTGTTTTACAGGCTGTAAAATACCACATTGTCATATGGAACTCATTCATTTTATTGATTTGAGACATACTGGTAGAATGTAGGTAAAAACACAGTACAGCATTTATTCTTTCTCTGTTAATGAATTATATTCATGTATTCATTATATTCATGTATTCATATAAAGTATGAAGGTGAAATGCATAGGGCACTACTTTGTTACTGACGTTTTACCTTTAATTGCTGTGATTTCTTTCTTCCAGTTTTTGCAACGAATCCAGTATAAACCTGAAGAGGAACATATTATTGAACACTGATAAACCATTTGAAGTGGTCACCAAGGAAGCATTGCTCAGGTAAGTACTAATATAGGTGGGTTAATGCTGTGTACCTTACGTTTCTTAGCTTTTACTTCACATTTCATTTAATTTCTTGTCAACATTGATGCCCTTGCCTGCACTTGTCCATAAAATGTGGAGGTAGGTCTTGACAAATTAATGTAACTGCCACAGAGTTATTCAAATTATTTGATAACTGCTCCCTAAAACCAAATTGCCTAAAATGTATAACTGGAAATTACAATTACAATGTCAGAGCAAACAATATACAGTATAACAGCACAGCAGAGACATGCACAACTGTAACCCATTATTGTGATGATATATTCTAGTATACCATGTACATGACATTTTACTGTATTCCACCATTACCTCATCTCTCCTGTTCCAGGTGGAACGGCACTGGACAGACGGAAGTCTCCCCAGTCCTCTGGAAGGTTGACAGCACAAGGTCACATGACCTGGAAGAGAAAACCCAGGAGACTTTTGGGATCCCTTTTTGGTGAGAGAACAATCACACCTTAATGATCTGCCTTTCTCGGCCTGGGTCATGTTCATTAGGGCCACGCAACGGGAACCAAAAATGAACCTTTCTTATTGGACAAGTTCAGGTTTTCCCTCCCATTTTCAGTCCGTTTTCGTCCTTTTAGTGCCTAATGAACATGACCCAGGTCTCCCTTGAAAAAAGGTATTTGACTTCAATGGGACTTCCTGGTTTAAATTAACATTAAATGAGTATAAAATAAAGAATAATCCACCTCTCAGCCAAAACCCATGAATATGAACAAAGCTAGGATTCATATCCGTAGCAAATAGAAGCTAGGTTAGCCCGTCGAAACTGTAACAAGAATATCTATCTGAGTAGATACAGCAATGCAGCACAGATATGTACATGCACACATGCTTACACACACAATCAGTCATCCATTCAATCAATCAATCACACATGCATTCCCACATATGCACAAACAAAAACATAATCACACATGCATTTATAAATGCATGCACATGGCCACAACACCCACATAAATACACAGAGAGACAGATTGACATTATAGCTTGGCATCTCTGCATTCATTATAAATGATGCCCCACTATAATTGAAAGAGGAAATTATGGAAAATACATAATGGTTTAGTTTACTGTAACAATTCTCTTTTTGCTACTTTTCCCTAATGAGAGAACTTAGCAAAACGCATGACGATGAAGTAACCCAGTCCACATGCACATGTGCTTGCCTTTTTGCTCGGTGGCCCTTTCGTTTTTAGCTAACAGTACATGAAGGCCTTGCCTGAACAAGGTCTAGTCTACTGCCGTAGAACGTATGAACCAGAAGAGATGACAGACGCATGATTGTGTTTGTCATGTCAATTAGCCCTATCTAGATGTTGACGTTCTATGTTTGGTGCTCTGGCTGTGTAGAATGGGCCGGTTATCAACCTGGAAACAAGTCTAAAGGCTGATGAACTGATCTGCACGGAGACGCAGCTGTGCTCGGTCGTCCCCTCTGCTCTCTGCCAAACGGCTCCATTAATGCCCTGAGAACCCACGACCTAGCTCAACTCTGGTGAGTAAGGCTACGTTATCTCTTTTCTTTTCCTACATGGGGCTCCGAAGAAGCTCTGTACTAATACTACTAATTGGAATTGAGGAATTGGAAATTGGCTCGCAAGGGTTTCCCTGAGTTTCCCTGACCCCGTCTCCATTCCATACCATGATTTTAGTTTTCCTCTTTTGATGTGTCCGTCTTGGAAAGCTTCATTCCTGACAGAGACAGAGGTTTTCTGTTAAGTTTTCTCTAACGGTAGTGCTGATAGGTGTCGAGATGGGCGATTTAGGATGGGATGATTCATACTTTTTGATTCAGGATTTTGGTTGCATCTCCTTCTTTGTAAAAGACTAAGTTGTACACAGGATTGAAAATGGTTTATAAACCATTTGGCTGATGTTTTGTTTCACTATAACATCGTTTTTCATCAAATAAATTACTGGCAAGTCATATCAAAGAAAAATTGTCCCCAATGTCGCCTGCCCTTACGTGTGGACGAGTGACATGCAAAATGTCAGTCGTCGTTATAATCCCCGTGTTGTATCATCCACAAAGTTGTTGCGTCACATTGCTTCCTTTCCACCAGGATTGTTACTCCCCAGGGAGATGTTGTCCTTTTGTCATCCTAACTAGTTTCACCACATTGGCAGCTTTTGCTCAAGGGTGACCAGTTCAGGAGCTGCCGAGTCATGAGTAAAAATAACTCACGCAGACTCATGCCCAGAGTTCTGCCGTTACTTATGTACATGTTAGATCATAAAGAGCAGAGAGAGGGAAAATGGTGAGAGCGAAACACCAAAAGCTGACTGTATCTTTGGCAAAAGCACAACCTGGTCTCTGAGCATTTTGTATTATTCTGTTTGTAAATCCGAGACACTCCATTTTGTATGATACCTTTCGTGTCCTATGGTATGTATTAATTAGTGGATGTCCAACACCCATTTTGTATGATATAAAAACTATATGATTTCTTCAAGGATTACTTTTAAATTCAAAAAGGATGTTTCTCAATGACATTCAAGAACAGGAATAGGCTTCTGTAGGCTACAGTCCAAGATATGTCTTCCAATGATGCGACTGCTGTCGGCATCCAAAGATTATCCAACTTGAATAAACGCTTGGGGGTATGGATGACAGCAGTGGTGTACATTTACATGCATTTTAGTAATTTAGCAGACGCTCTTATCCAGAGCGACTTACAGTAGTGAATGCATACATTTCATACATTTTTTCCCTGTACTGGTCCCCCATGGGAATCGAACCCACAACCGTGGCATTGCAAACACCATGCTCTACCAACTGAGCCACACAGGTGTAGTCTATGGTGATACGGATATCACTTATTATTGATATCTACATAGCGCATTGATGTAAATTACATTGCTGCTCTTTCATTTGGCTATTTGCACCTTGCGGACTGTGGTTGTTGTGGGTGGCTGTTCACAAATCTAAATGTGCATTTGTAATAATGGTTGAATTCAAGAAGTGTAAACTGCCTATCAATCATTGTTATCAAACCAGTTGACAGACAGTGAAAAATGCGCTCTTGCAACAGCTGCATAGTGCAGATCCCAGCCTATAGAATAAAAGTGAGGCTTTTATTGCTCAATCTAATTCATGCTGATAAAAAAACGGGGAATCTGTAGTTGCTACATCCGTTTTTGGACTTATAAAATATAAGCTTGTTTTTCTCCAATGTTTGTAAACATTGTAAATGTAAACAAATACTGTATAACCTCATAACATGGATGGTCAGTCCTTGCATCCATAGCTCAGTCTATTAATCTGAGAGTGGTTACATTTCTCCAGGCCCATCCCTCAGCTTTTTACCAAAATAGAGGCAGGCGACAAAATAGGCTTATAGCAAATGCAGCATATGGCATTCATTTTCACATGTAAATAGCACTTTTCAGTAGTGCTTAAAGCATGCCATTCCATGAGCACAGCATTTATTTTTTCAACTCGAATCAATGGGTTACAGTTACAAGTTACTATATGTTATGAATTTGTAAAACATATGATATGTTACAATTTCTAGCTAGTTGGCTAATGTTAGCTAGCTGATTAACATTAGCTAGACTAGGGGTTAAGGCTAAGTTTAGGAGTTAGGTTAAAGGGTTAGGGTTAAAGGGAGGGTTAACTAAAATGGTTAAGGTTAGTGGAAGGGTTAGCTAACATGATAAGTAGTTGCAAAGTAGCTGAAAAGTAGTAAGTAGTTGAAAAGGTGCTAATTAGCTAAAAAGCTAAAGTTGTCCATGATGAGATTCCAACTCGCAATCTTTGGGATTGCTAGACATTAGCGTTATAGCCCATCCATCAATCCCGACCAACCACCCTACTTGGTTTTTACCTTAAGTAAACATCTGTCTTACGTTACCATACCAAACTAATTTAAGTGTCGCAGGTTAACGTATACAATGTGACGTCCAGTCTATGGGACCAGTCTGTAATGCAAGTTAAGTCTATACAAAGGGAGGGTGGTAACAGTTAGGTCACTCTTTGAGAGATTATGGCTTTCAAAGTATTTTCTAATTCTCAAGGATGTGAGAGAATAGGAGCTATTTTACCGTTCTCAGTTTGTCAGAAGTGCAGACATTGCAACGTATACTGTATGCAAATATATATTGGTTCATATAACTGTGGCAGTTATACTAGGTCCCGTGTGGCTCAGTTGGTAGAGCATGGTGTTTGCAATGCCAGGGTTGTGGGTTCGATTCCTGCGGGGGACCAGTATGGAGAAAAAAATAATCATGAAATGTTTTAGATGTATGCAGTTGCTCTGCTAAATGACAAAAATGTAAAATGTAGACTGCTAGGACTATGTGCAGACAGATGTGGTTGTCTAGGGTTTCTTCTGAGTCTGCACTTTGAGCTGAGTGACGCTCGTGTCAGATGGGCACATTACATAGGGGCCCATCTGTGTGAGAGTGACTGATCAAGATGGGCCAAAGATTAGTCGTTTTGAGTTTAACGGCCATTGTCATCATCACTGTTTGGACGAAAGGGGGGAAGGAAGGGGTCGTTTTTGGTTTTTGGTTTTCTTCTGGATGTGTTGTAACTTTTATAAATGCAGCATTTATTAATGTATTCATAACTCATAAACTAATCTGTCAGACCAGTTCACAGGGAGGCAGTCTAATTTTTTCTGCCATACTCATTTCAATAACTTTGAAATAGTGTGCAGGCACTGGCATTTATGTTGCTCTCCTTAGTACAGAGTACAAACAAAACATACTCTCACACAAACACAGATGCACACAGGCACACACTCACACAAGCATGTACGCGCACACACATCACTACCTTATCTCTGAGTCATGCTCTAACACTACATAGAATAAGTTAGACAGTAATACAGCCTCTACTAGCAACGTTATTTTATTTTGCCATTGCGCTTTTACTAGCACAAATCAAATTAATCTCATAATGAGCTTGTATAGGGAACATCACGTTTTGAAGTTCACTTTCATTGGTTTGTCTAACAACACTATCGTGAATCTAGCAACAAAGTTTTGTGGGTCAGAGTGCAGTATTTATTTAGTTTCATAGCACAAACATTTGTTAGCATGTTTCTCACACTGGCTTTAGCCACGGAGGGAGCAGGCCTGCCAAGGCAACTGCATGGGGGGTTGCCTAGCAACACTTGCCTCAGAGGGAGACAACGTCTTCATAGGGCGACAAATTCCCATGATTTGTGAATCTGTTCAGACCAAACACCTAGTGCGATAGCTAAAATGGCTTTGAAAAAATATGATTTCAGCTAATAGGGAGAAGTACAGTATCTTCCAAAATAGCTACATTATGGCATGACCTGGAACACTACAGAGAAGATTTCTAATGCTTCCCCGGTCTGGACACCCTGGAATGATACAGATAAGATTTCTAGCTGCCCACAACCACAACTGACCACAAGTACTAAACCACAACTACTGACCACAATCTAAAAACTACTGACCACAACCACACAACTACTGACCACAGCTAATGACCAAAACAACACAACCACCTACCAAAACTACTGACCACAACTGCTGACCACAGCTACTGACCACAACCACACAACTACTGACCACAACTAATGACCATACAACTACTGAACCACACAACTAATGACCACAGCCACTACTGACCAAAACTACTGACCACAACTGCTGACCACAGCTACTGACCACAACCACACAACTACTGACCACAACTAATGACCATACAACTACTGAACCACACAACTAATGACCACAGCCACTACTGACCAAAACTACTGACCACAACTACTAAACCACAACCACAAAACTGCTGACCAAAACTACTGACCACAACTGCTGACCACAGCTACTGACCACAACCACACAACTACTGACCACAAAACTATTGACCCACACTCAGCTCCTTGGTGTAGCAAGCTAGATCTGGTTCGCACTAGCTCTGGTGTAGCTGTGGTATGCATGATAAATGATCACTACTTAAATATGCATACATTTGCATATAATACCCAACAACAATAATTGTAACTCTTGAACCATTCATGCAAGAGACACCAAATCAACTTTCAGTCTATCCTATCAATCAACCAATCAATGTTTTTCATCTACCTACTTTTTTAACTATAACCAGTCACCACCATTACTACCACAGACACTATCGTACTATAACTTATTTCAAAACCCTAATCCTTTCAAACAAGCTAGCAAGCACATCACATTTTCTTCTGGAAATTTACTTTTCAATGATCACTGTTAGCCTAAAGAGTTTATTTATTAGCTAGAACAACAGCTAACTATCAGCAGGTCTACATACGAACCTATTCTACAACTACCACAAAAATATTTTTAAAGAGCTGTCATCAGTTGATGCACCATCATATTTCCATCCCCAAATAATAGCTTAAAACATTCTAATCATCACATAATCATGAAATCAAACTTAATTTACACTTGAGTTTTACAAACGTATATTGTGCGTCTATGTATCTGTATCTGCATACAAACCCATTTGATTGATTTAATTAATGAGACTTGCGAAGCAAACATCCCATTCTAAATCTTCATCTCACTCATCCACATCGCGTCCACTGGCGCATAGGGCAATAACAAAGGCACTCCATTTCTGTCTGACTCTGGCCATATTCTCCATCGTGCCCCAGCTCTGCTGATTTTGTTGATTATTCTCCGCCCCTTTGTCTTGGGCCTCCCGCTTTTACACCTGCCCTCTGGAGTCTATTTATCTGAAACCCACAGCTTTAATGATTAAGAGTTGATTTGCTTTACTAAGAGTGTTGTCTACGTGATCCTTCCTTTTATTCTCATTGTCTGACCGACGGTCTCTTTGCTCTATGTCTTCCTTCTTTCAGTTTTCACACACAACAACTGTAGTTTAGACATTTTAATTGGAATGACAGTTGTGTAGCCTACCCAGAAAACAGGGAATGTCTGAGGACATTCGGCAATATTCCCATTAGTTTCCTTAAGGCTGACGTTCTGAGAAAATTTTAAGAATGTTGCCTGATGGTCCCAAGGGAGCGTTCTCTGGGGAACCTTTGTGTAGTTCTCTGTAAGTCCCCAGGACATCACTGAGGACCATGTCAAGACCTTTTTAGGACGTTCTCAGGACTTTCATTTTACTAGTCCTTAGGAGGTCGCATGATGGTCCCAAGGGGACGTTCTCTGGGGGACCTTTCTATAGTTCCCGGTTTGACCCGAGGGCATTTTTAGGATGTTCTTGGGACATTGTGTCATGGTCCCCTGGAGGTTTTTGTCACGTGATGGTTACAGGTGTCCCAAACTATTGTAAGTAAAGTAATGAAATGCTGTTCAGCTAAAATAGTAAAAAAAATATAAATAATAATAAATAATAATCAATGACAATATGATTACATTTGACATGATCACTTAGTACTTCACTTTCAGTTTTCAATTAATCTGACATTTCTCTCATTGGGTTTTCGGTATAGTTGTCTAATATTGGTGGGGGCTTTTATTCTGTTTTAATGTTACTCCTGAATCACTACGATAATTATAAATATAATAGTTTTTCTTCATTGTATTTTTAACAGAGCTGAGATGTACTTTGAAGTGCAAAGTGTAGGAATAGGCTTACAGGTGAAATCAGTCATTGATACAGACATAGTGGCATAGCAGGAAGATCGTAATGTTCAAATCCCAGGTGTTCAAATCCCAGGTGAACAAAAATTACTGTATGAACAAACATACACTTTGACATACATGATTACATAGTGTTTTCTAATTACATATTTGACACATAATGTTAAACTCACTGTGTGTGTGTGTGTGTGTGTGTGTGTGTGTGTGTGTGTGTGTGTGTGTGTGGGTGTCCCTAGCATTGCCAAAAGACAAAAAGCTGTGAATGGATTAGTGACTCATCAATCAGGACCTTGATGGGCTTGGCAACAGTAAAAAGGGATTAAGTGTAATGAAACTAGTTACAGTGCCTTCAGAATGTATTCATACCCTTGACTTATTCAAATCAAATCAACCTTCATTTATATAGCACATTTCAGACATGAATGCAACAATGCGCTTCAGACATTTTTTTATTTAACCTTTATTTAACCAGGCAAGTCAGTTAAGAACAAATTCTTATTTACAATGACGGCCTATTATGGCCAAACCCTAACCCTGAAGACGCTGGGCCAATTGTGCACCGACCTTTGGGACTCCCAATCACGACCGGTTGTGATACAGCCTGGAATCAAACCAGGTCCTGTAGTGATGTCTCTAGCACTGAGATGGAGTGCCTTAGACCGCTACGCCACTTGGGAGCCCCCTGAATGCAACGCAATGCGCTTCACAGTAAAAACATAAATATTTACTACACAACAAATATAAGAGGATGAAGAAAAAAAGAATGCCAAAAACTGAAAGACAAAAAAAAGCACCTTAAGGAAAAGCAAAGATAAAAAGGTGTGTTTTTAAGATCTCTTTTAAATACAGAATGTCCACAGTTTCAGCCCCCCTCAGGTTCTCTGGCTGGCTATTCCAGAGGCTGGGGGCATAGTAACTAAAGGCTGCTTCTCCATGCCCCTTGGTCCTCCTCAGGTTCTCTGGCAGGCTATTCCAGAGGCTGGGGGCATAATAACTAAAGGCTGCCTCTCCATGCCTCTTGGTCCCCCTCAGGTTCTCTGGCAGGCTATTCCAGAGGCAGGGGGCATAGTAACTAAAGTCTGCCTCTCCATGCCTCTTGGTCCCCCTCAGGTTCTCTGGCAGGCTATTCCAGAGGCTGGGGGCATAATGACTAAAGTCTGCCTCTCCATGCCTCTTGGTCCCCCTCAGGTTCTCTGGCAGGCTATTCCAGAGGCAGGGGGCGTAGTAACTAAAGGCTGCCTCTCCATGCCTCTTGGTCCCCCTCAGGTTCTCCGGCAGGCTATTCCAGAGGCTGGGGGCATAATAACTAAAGGCTGCCTCTCCATGCCTCTTGGTCCCCCTCAGGTTCTCTGGCAGGTTATTCCAGAGGCTGGGGGCATAATAACTAAAGGCTGCCTCTCCATGCCTCTTGGTCCCCCTCAGGTTCTCTGGCAGGCTATTCCAGAGGCTGGGGGCATAGTAACTACAGTACAGGCTGCCTCTCCATGCCTCTTGGTCCCCCTCAGGTTCTCTGCCAGGCTATTCCAGAGGCTGGGGGCATAATAACTAAAGGCTGCCTCTCCATGCCTCTTGGTCCCCCTCAGGTTCTCTGGCAGGCTATTCCAGAGGCAGGGGGCATAATAACTAAAGGCTGCCTCTCCATGCCTCTTGGTCCCCCTCAGGTTCTCTGGCAGGCTATTCCAGAGGCTGGGGGCATAATGACTAAAGTCTGCCTCTCCATGCCTCTTGGTCCCCCTCAGGTTCTCTGGCAGGCTATTCCAGAGGCAGGGGGAGTAGTAACTAAAGGCTGCCTCTCCATGCCTCTTGGTCCCCCTCAGGTTCTCTGGCAGGCTATTCCAGAGGCTGGGGGCATAATAACTAAAGGCTGCCTCTCCATGCCTCTTGGTCCCCCTCGGGTTCTCTGGCAGGCTATTCCAGAGGCAGGGGGCATAATAACTAAAGGCTGCCTCTCCATGCCTCTTGGTCCCCCTCAGGTTCTCTGGCAGGCTATTCCAGAGGCAAGGGGCATAGTAACTAAAGGCTGCCTCTCCATGCCTCTTGGTCCCCCTCAGGTTCTCTGGCAGGCTGTTCCAGAGGCAGGGGGCATAGTAACTAAAGGCTGCCTCTCCATGCCTCTTGGTCCCCCTCAGGTTATCTGGCAGGCTATTCCAGAGGCTGGGGGCATAATGACTAAAGTCTGCCTCTCCATGCCTCTTGGTCCCCCTCAGGTTCTCTGGCAGGCTATTCCAGAGGCAGGGGGCGTAGTAACTAAAGGCTGCCTCTCCATGCCTCTTGGTCCCCCTCAGGTTCTCTGGCAGGCTATTCCAGAGGCTGGGGGCATAATAACTAAAGACTGCCTCTCCATGCCTCTTGGTCCCCCTCGGGTTCTCTGGCAGGCTATTCCAGAGGCAGGGGGCATAATAACTAAAGGCTGCCTCTCCATGCCTCTTGGTCCCCCTCAGGTTCTCTGGCAGGCTATTCCAGAGGCAGGGGGCATAGTAACTAAAGGCTGCCTCTCCATGCCTCTTGGCCCCCCTCAGGTTCTCTGGCAGGCTATTCCAGAGGCAGGGGGCATAGTAACTAAAGGCTGCCTCTCCATGCCTCTTGGTCCCCCTCAGGTTCTCTGGCAGGCTATTCCAGAGGCTGGGGGCATAATAACTAAAGAATGCCTCTCCATGCCTCTTGGTCCTTGGCTTTGGGATAGTTAAAAGGCCAGTACCAGATTACCTGAGGGACCTACTGGGTATATAACTCAAAAGCATGTCTCATATTTATTGGGGTGCACAATTGTGGATTGATTTAAAAACAAATAGAAGAATCTTAGAATTAATTCTAAAACTCACAGGCAGCCAGTGTAGAGACCTTAAAACCGGTGTAATGTGTGCTCTCCGTCTGGTGATGCAGGCATTCTGTATGTTTTGCAGTTGACCAAATGGCCTTCTTGGGTAGACCAGACAGGAGAGCATTACAGTAATCAAGCCTGCTTGTAATAAAAGTATGGATTAGTCTGTATCAGCCTGAGATAGAAACGGCCGCACCTTGGCAATGTTCCTCAGGTGGTAAAAAGCTATTTTAGCTTTTATTATTATTATTATTATTAATTATTCCAATGTGTGATTCAAAATGGATTTCAGAATCTAAAATGATACCTAGGTTTTTTACCTGGTGTATTATCTTTATTGCCCATTAATTAAAATGTGCGGCCAAATTCTCTCTCTGTGCTTTGGCTCCAATAATAAGTACCTCTGTGTTGTCTTGATTTAGCTGCAGGAAGTTGTGAGCCATCCAAGTATTTAAATCACTAATACAGTCTAATAATGTATTTGTGTTGCTAAAATCCTCTGGTGACACAGAAATGTAAAGTTGTGTATTGCTTGCGTAGCAATTTTTTTCTCTAACCCATCTACACACAATACCCATAATGACGACGGTAAAACATGTTATTAGAAATGTTTGCAACCATTGGTCAACGATATGTGAAAATGTTCACATTTGCTCCTACAACCTTAGACATCAATTATTGCAATTCAAAATAATCCATAGAATTTACTGCCCTCCTGCCAGAATGTATTGTATGTACTGTATGTTTCATCTCTGTTGGAGATGAAAAAAACTATTCAGGAACCCTATTGCATATGCTGTGGTCCTGTGACAAACTGACACTATTTTGGGATGTCTGTGCTATCCTATCATTGTGTCTAGGAATTTATATCCATCCATCTCCATGATTATGTCTGTTCGGAAATGTAAATATTGGTGACCAATATCAAAAACTAATTGCAGCATAAAAATGAATAGCTATCAATTGGAAAGCATCGTTCTCACCGTCAATAACGAATTGGAGGCTGGACTATGTAGCTACATTCGATTAGATGCTATGTTTGATCAAATTAAGCAACAAAAAAAAGACATTTGATCAAATCTAGAAACCTTACATTGACATTCTTGAGGAGTGTGACATTTCCCAACAGACATAATCGCGTTTGATATGTACTGTGTATTGAAAGGAGAGGCTACTGTGTGATTTTGTTCGTTAATGGACAGGTGTGTTGTGGTGTGTTTCAGGTGTGGTGGTTGTGTTTCGTTTTTGTGGGATTTCTGTTTGTTTATAAAAAATGAAAGAAACAAAATAAATAATGCACTCTGACCCAAAATAAAAAATAAAATAAACTAGGGTGTGTGGGGGGATAACATTTCTTTGCGACCATCAGGTGACTTCCCCAGGACAAACCGAGTACTAGACAAAACCTCCAGGGGACCATGACACAACGTCCCAAGAATGTCCTAAAAATGTCCTCTGGAATGTCCCCGGGACCAACCGGGAACTACACAAAACCTCCAGGGGACCATGACAGAACTTTAGTTGACCATTTCATGACGTCCCGGGGACATCCTTACAACTCATTATTGTTTGCATGGATTTGTATTTTCATGCAACTTTCTGAAATGCCACAGGACAATGTTTTCAACAAGTACATAGAGTAGATAGCCAAATAGAAAAAGTAGCCATCCAGGGTTAGATTTTCTTTGTCCATGGAGCTCTATTTTGGTGGCATCTGGTACATTCTTATACCTTGATTCCATCTGAATACACAGTGAAATTATTGAATGCTTTATCAAGTTTACCTCCAGATTGGAAAAATATGTTGTGGTATTGTGTAGAAAGACATGACTTTACAGTTAAAAAATTAATGAATTCATTGTATTGTTAGTTGTTTTGGATATTGTCTAGGTCTAGGCTTATATGATCAGGACTATTTTCTAAGTAAGAGAACATTAAACAATTTTTAACATTTAACTCTTGAGATTAGTCTTATTTACAGTTTTACTGCAAGTTATGAATTGCCACAATGTATTTTATTCAAAGTAAATATCCAACATTTAAAAAAACAAAAAAACAATTAAATACAAATTAAAAAGGGTTATATCAGTCTTAAGTATTTTATCTTTATTTTAGCCTAAATGTAATAAAAAAATGATCATTAGGTAAGGCCCTATGAAATCTGTTACATTGTTTGCCTGATTCCATTTTGTTCTTTTCCAAATTGCGTTTTCTCTATTTAGTTTTTCCAGGTTTCTTTTTTTTTCAGGTTTTTCCTCTCAAAATCACTTAATAGAAAAACAACTACATTTGTCCACAACAATGCTGAAAACCACATCAAGATACCAGTTTTGAGTTCTGGTAAAAATGTGAGAAATGTAGATTTTTGGGTGTAGTTACCCTTTAATTCAAGTGCACACCTAGAAAGAGGCTGTTGTTTATTTTTGTAGCGCACGTTCAAAATCAAATAGCAAAATAATCCTTAGTATGACCGTATTAAAACAATTCCAAATAGCTTAGTAGATCACCCCCCCCCCACCCACACACACACACACACACACCCTCCAGTTTAGACAGGGCTTAGACTGTTCCAAAAACAAGGGGTTAAATACATAGATACATCCTTATATCTCTCAGATATAGGACAGACTCTTCAGAACAAACTTCCTTTAGATTTTTTTATTAGGGGGGGACTATCTGTTGTGCCATGTAGTGAATCTGTTATTCAATGAGTTTGTTTAGGCTAATTACAGAAAGTCCCAACATACTTTTTCATCAAAAAAATGTTTATATATATTTTTGATACTTCAAGGAGCCTTAAAATTCTAAATCAAATAGCTAAATGATCCTTGGTATGACCTTCTTAAAACAATTCCATATAGTTTTGTTTCATTCTTAACAGTTAAGAAATGTGTCTGACTCACAACTTCAAATGTTGATAAAGAATGATTCCTCACTGCTAAAACTAAGTCAGTAAATACATTGGAGCAAGTCGTAAGGCTAGTCAGTTGGAAAATCTACGCTTCAGGAGATTGTTGTGAATGGGTCTGAATGTTCAGACACACAACACTAGTCTCTATTAAAGCCAAGGCAATCATAATTTATTTAAAATATACTGTGCTGTGCTTGTTGTCCCTCTCTTATTCTTACCGGTATGTGAATATCATAAATTAAGACCACAGTGCACAGCACAACATTCTGCACAATTGTGCCTGTAAAATTGAAGAATGTCTGTCTGTTGGACGGAGTGTGGTTTTTGTTAAGGATTGCTTGGGGTCTAAGGCTAATGATCCATTTTGAGGCTGATTTGGTCTGACTCACTTTGGACAGAGCCTTTTAAGCTAGGTTCCTGACTGTAGGTTCCTGACTGACTTTAAGATAGGTTCCTGAAAGCCAGTCTTGAAAACACTGTTAGGCCAACGACATGCAAATACACTGCATATGCACATTATCAATAGGCACACTCAGAAATTATGTACGGTATGTATGAATGCATGTGTGAAGTACACATATATATGTATGCAGTCTTGGGGAGTAGGGAACTACATGTAGTTCAACTAGAAATGTAAATACATGGATCCTCAGATCCTCAAAAGGCTCTAAAACTACACCACCGAGAGCATCATGACTGGTTGCATCACTGCCTAGTATGGCAAGCTTCCTGCCATCCAGAACCTCTATACCAGGCGGTGTCAGAGGAAGGCCATAAAAATTGTCAAAGACTCCAGCCACCCTAGACTGTTCTCTCTGCAACCGCACGGCAAGCAGTACCAGAGCGCCAAGTCTAGGTCCAAGAGGCTTCTAAACAGCTTCTACCCCCAAGCCATAAGACTCCTGAACAGCTAAACAAATGGCTACCCAGACTATTTGCATTGCCCCCCACCCTCTTTTACGCCGCTGCTACTTTCTGTTATTATCTATGCATAGTCACTTTAATAACTCTACCTACATGTACATATTACCTCAATTACCTCGACTAACTGTTGCCCCAGCACATTGACTCTGTACCAGTACCCCCTGTATATCGTCTAGCTTTTGTTATTTTACTGCTGCTTCTACTTTTATTACTTGTATTTCTTATTATTCATATTTTTAAACTGCATTGTTGGTTAGGGGCTTGTAAGTAAGCATTTCCTGTAATACACCTGTTGTATTTGCATGTGTTAAGGCAAGACTAAATAAGTTCAGGAGGAAAAATGTGCTTAACAAATTGCATAATAAGTTGTGTGGACTCATTATGTGTTCAATAAGTGTTTAACATGAATATTTGAATGATTACCCCATCTCTGTACCCCACACATTATCTGTAATGTCCCTTAATCAATCAGTGAATTTCCAGTACAGATTTAACCACAAAGACCAGGGAGGTTTTTCAATTCCTTGCAAAGAAGGACACCGATTGGTAGATGTGTAAAAAAATAAAAAGTTGCTGAATATCTCTTTGAGCATGGTGAAGTTATTAATTAGGCTTTGGATGGTGTAACAATACACCCAGTCACTACAAAGACACTGGCGTCCTTCCTACTCAGTTGCAGAAGAGAAAGGAAACTGCTCAGGGATTTCACCTTATTTTTTGACTTATTTTAAAATAGATTGAGTTTAATGGTTGTGATATGAGAAAACAACTGAGGATCAACATTGTAGTTACTCCAAAATACTAACCTAATTGACAGAGTGAAAAGAAGGAAGCCTGTACAGAATACAAATATTCCAAAACATGCATCCTGTTTGCAACAAGGCACTAAAGTAATACTGTCCTGAATACAAAACATTATGTTTGGGGAAAATCCAACACAACACATCACTGAGTATAACTTCATATTTCAAGCATGGTGGTGGCTGCATCATGTTATGGGTATGCTTGTCATCGGTAAGGACTAGGGAGTCTTTAAGGAAATAAAGAAACTGAATACTGTGACGTGGTGAGGTTGGACCCAGGTGCAGAGAAGAGACCAGGAATCAGTGGTTAAGGATAAACATAAGACTTTCCTAAAGACACGGTAGCCGCAGGGTCACCGTACACTTGAAAAAACAACAAACACTAAGTCTTGAAAACTCACTCAGAACATGAATGCACATAGTAAACAATTCAAGCTTCTGCAAAAGAGAAACAGATAACACTCCTCTTTTAAAGGGGAAATGATAATGAGTAACAGAACACACCCGAGTGTCATAATTGTCTCTAGGATGGTCTCTGCCGCCCTCTGATGACAGATGGAGCCATGACAAATACAGCTATAAGCACAGGCAAAATCCTAGATCATAAACTGCTTCAGTCTGCTTTCCAACAGACACTGGGAGACAAATTCACCTTTTAACAGGACAATCACCTAAAACACAAGGTCAGATCTACACTGGAGTTTCTTACCAAGATGTCATTGAATGTTCCTGAGTGGCCTAGTTACAGTTTTGACTTAATTAAATTGGCTTGAAAATCTATGGCAAGACTTGAAAATGGCTGTCTAGCAATGATCAACAATCAACTTGACAGAGCTTAAAACCTGTTGTGGATAGGGGGCAGTATTTTCACGGCCGGGTGAAAAAAACGTACCCGATTTAATCTGTTTACTACTATTGCCCAGAAACTAGAATATGCATATAATTAGTAGATTTGGATAGAAAACACTCTAAAGTTTCTAAAACTGTTTCAATGGTGTCTGTGAGTATAACAGAACTCAAATGGCAGGCAGAAACCTGAGAAGATTCCAAGCAGGAAGTGGTCTGTCTGACAATTTGTAGTCCTTCTGTTGCATCTCTATCGACATTACAGTATCTGAGCTGTTACGTGACACTTTCTAAGGCTTCCATTGGCTCTCTAAAGCCTTCAGAAACCGGATTGACGCGTCTCCTGTCTCTGGGCAGAGTATACTATCACAGTTTGTCAGTGGACTGCCTGGTGACAGAGAGATTGGAGATGTGCATTCACGAGACCTCGCAATTTTTTATTTTCCTCTTTGAATGAATACAACATTGTCCGGTTGGAATATTAACGCTATTTTACGAGAAAAATAGCATAAACATTTATTTTAAACAGCGTTTGACATGCTTCTAAGTACGGTGATGGAATATTTTGAATTTTTTTGTCTCGAAATGCGCTCGCGCGTTACCCTTTGGATAGTGACCTGAACGCACAAACAAAACGGGGATATTTGGACATAACTATGGATTATTTGGAACAAAAACAACATTTGTTGTTGAAGTAGAAGTCCTGGGAGTGCATTCTGACGAAGAACAGCAAAGGTAATCCAATTTTTCTAATAGTAATTCTGAGTTTTGTGAGCCCCGAAGTTGGCGGGTGTCTGAATAGCTAGCTTGTGATGGCCGAGCTATGTACTCAGAATATTGCAAAATGTGCTTTTGCTGAAAAGCTATTTTAAAATCTGACATAGCGATTGCATAAAGGAGTTCTGTATCTATAATTCTTACAATAATTGTTATGTATTTTGTCAACGTTTATGATGAGTAATTTAGTAAATTCACCGGAAGTTTTGGGTGGGAATGCTAGTTCAGAACATCACATGCTAATGTAAAAAGCATTTTTTTAAATATAAATATGAACTTGATTGAACAAAACATGCATGTATTGTATAACATAGTGTCCTAGGAGTGTCATCTGATGAAGATCATCAAAGGTTAGTGCTGCATTTAGCAGTGGTTTGGGTTTTTGTGACACATGCTTGCTTTGAAAATGGCTGTGTGATTATTTTTGGCTGCGTACTCTCCTAACATAATCTAATGTTTTGCTGCAAGTTTCCCAGAATTGTTTGCCAGAATCGGAACATCAGGTTGGCACAAAGCTAATTTGCATGTGAAAATATGAGCTTGCTGGCAATGTGTGGCAAACTGTTTGGCAGAAGCCCGTTTTTTAATAAGGGAATCATTTCCTTTCTTTATCAGACATGCCTAATTTTCACTTGAAACATCGTTTTTGTGCTTAATAGGCTAAATTACACAACTGTATGTTAAGGTATTAACATATGACCCCAAAGGGATCTGTTCTTGGGCAATTCTAGGGTAACGGAATTAAGCCTTGACTTCGATTTTTTACTTTAAAATGTATGCCAAACAAAAAACATTTTGAAGTTTAACAGAACGATATACCTCTATGCACAAGGACTGCCTTGAACAATTTACACAGTACATTTCACAAAAACACATTTTCTTGAAGAACTGTACAGATGCATAGTTTGGTAACAGAATTACAGTAAAATCTACCTCAGTTTTTTATGCGACAACCTTTTCCAAAAACGTTAATTATCTGCTCCAAATTAAGAATCAAAGATTTCTGAGGAAAGTATGGGGTGTCAGCTATTACATGAGACCTTGAGTTGGAAAAAATATATTTTTGTTATTGAAATACAGTAGGTGCGGTGGATTTCTATCCGGTAACGGAATTACATCAGGGGTTCCGGAGCTGTACTATACAAAAAAGGAATAATTATGGATATGAATATGATCATCTTCATGGTAAGGTATCCTAAATAAGTACACAAATGTAGAAATATACAATATCCTTCTTTTGCATATTTGGGTATTATTCTTCACACTGGCTATTATTGTAATGAGTTCCACCCCCAAACAAGACCGCATTTAGTTGGTCCGGACCAGACCAAAACGGAAACAGTCATCTATGATTATGTTTAACAAGATTGGACATCACAGTAGAGTACAGCACAGCAGCTTTCAGTACAGTACAGTAAAGTAGATATGCACAGTACACTACTCTAGTGTGCTGTGCTGAACTCTACCAAATTTCAACTAACTTTCAACGTCCATGGACGCCTGGTGTTGGTCAATGCTCAGTGGGTGAGGATGATTTTTATAGTGAATGGAAAGAGAGTGAAATGAGAAAATATCTTAAAGATTGTGGGTTTTTGGTAACAGAATTACAAGGCACAAGGCAATGTTTCTTAAACTTACAGAAGGGAAATACTTTCTTGAAAATGAAATATAAGTGTTGATATTTGTAAGGGCTGTCTTCAGGAATGGACCAAAATGCAGCGGAGTTAGTGTTCGTCATATTTAATAAAGCAAAAGAGAACACTATACAAAACAAACTGAGAAAACCGACAGCCAACAGTCCTGTCAGGTGCAAACACACTAAACAAGAAACAATTACCCACAACCCCAAAGAAAAACACACACTACTATATAGGACTCCCAATCAAAGGCAACTCAACACACCTGCCTTCAATTGGGAGTCCAACCCCAATTAACTAACACATAACAAAAGCTCTGCCACGTCCTGACCAAAACGAATACAATTACGCCCTCTGCTGGTCAGGACGTGACTGTACCCCAACGTCAAGTTGCAGACCCCGGAATGCACCTTAAAAAAAGAAAACACAAAAAATCCCCAATACCCCAACAAAACCAATAAACAATACCCCCTAAACAATAAGGGAGGGAAGGGAGGGTGGCTGCCGTCAACGACGGCACAGTGCTACACCCTCCCTCCCCAACCCACCTATCCTGGAGGTGGCTCAGGTGCGGGACGTGAACCTTACTCCACCTTCAGCGTCGCCCACTTCGGTGGTGCCGATAGCTGCGCCGGACAGACGGGCCACTTGGGCTGACCCTGGCAGATGGACCACTCTGGCTGGGCCGGAGGACAGGCGGGCCACTCAGGCTGGGCCGGAGGACAGGCGGGCCACTGGGGCTGGGCCGGAGGACAGGAGGGCCACTCGGGCTGGGCCGGAGGACAGGAGGGCCACTCGGGCTGGGCCGGAGGACAGGAGGGCCACTCGGGCTGGGCCGGAGGACAGGCGGGCCACTCGGGCTGGGCCGGGGGACAGGAGGGCCACTCGGGCTGGGCCGGAGGACAGGCGGGCCACTCGGGCTGGGCTGGAGGACAGGCGGGCCACTCGGGCTGGGCCGGAGGACAGGCGGACCACTCGGGCTGATCCGGGCAGTCGGGACAATCTGGCAGACCCGGGCAGTCGGGCCACTCTGGCAGACCCGGGCAGTCGGGCCACTCTGGCAGATCCGGGCAGTTGGGCCGGAGGACAGGCGGGCCCCTTGGGCTGGGCCGGAGGACAGGCGGACCACTCGGGCTGATCCGGGCAGTCGGGACAATCTGGCAGACCCGGGCAGTCGGGCCACTCTGGCAGACCCGGGCAGTCAGGCCACTCTGGCAGACCCGGGTAGTCGAGCCACTCTGGCAGCTCCTGACTGGCGGGCGGCTCTGGCGACTCATGACTGGCGGGCGGCTCTGGTGACTCATGACTGGCGGGCGGCTCTGGCGACTCATGACTGGCGGGCGGCTCTGGCGACTCATGACTGGCGGGCAGCTCTGGCGACTCATGACTGGCAGGCAGCTCTGGCAACTCTTGACTGGCAAGGCTGGGCTGACGCACTATACGCCTGATGCGTGGGGCTGGTACTGGATGTGCCAGCCTGGAGACACGCACCTCCATGCTAGTGCGTATAGCGGGAAACACCGGACCGTAGAGGTGCACTGGCGGTCTTGAGCGCAGGGTTGGCATCACCCCTTCAGGCTCGATGCTTACTTCGCCCTGGCACATGCGGGGCGCTGGTACAGGGCGGACTGGGCTGTGCGTGCGTATAGACGAAATAGTACGCACCTCAGCGAAACATGGCCCCTCCACCTCATACGCTCCTCCATGTAATCACGGGTAGCTGGCTTACGGCTCTTCCTTGGCCTAGCCAAACTACCCGTGTGCCCCCCCCCAAAAGAATTATTGGGGCTGCCTCTCGGGTTCCCTTAGCTCCCTTAGTTTGTCCTCCCAGAATCGTCGTTCATCCTGCCAAGTCCATTCCTTTCGTTCCTCCCGGCGCTGCTCCCTCCTCCTCCGCTGCTTGGTCCTGGTTTAGTGGGTAATTCTGTAAGGGCTGTCTTCAGGAATGGACCAAAATGCAGTGGAGTTAGTGTTCGTCATATTTAATGAAGCAAAAGAGAACACTATACAAAACAAACTGAGAAAACCGACAGCCAACAGTCCTGTCAGGTGCAAACACACTAAACAAGAAATAATTACCCACAACCCCAAAGAAAAACACACACTACTATATAGGACTCCCAATCAAAGGCAACTCAACACACCTGCCTTCAATTTGGAGTCCAACCCCAATTAACTAACACATAACACAAAAGCTCTGCCACGTCCTGACCAAAACTAATACAATTACGCCCTCTACTGGTCAGGACGTGACAATATTAGTTCACAGGGGGTCTTTACTTCAACAATATGGTGTTTTGATGTATTTGTAATACCTTTTAAGACTTTTTCTAATAGATGTCTAATCCTGCCGGACTGTCCAGCTTGGATTTTGAGCTGGTCAAGCTGGTCATATTTTTTTTACACAATAGCAAGGAGTCTTGGACACAGTCTTTTTGTAAGCCTTTGGCTCATTCTAGATGAGCAGGCAATCATCATATTGCTTGATATGGTTAATTAAACATCCCTTTCAATTCCAGTTGAGAATGTGACTATATACAGTATGTTTCACTTGAAAAGCTGATCAATAAGCATTTGCTTAATATATCAGTTGGTGGAACAGCCCTAAAGTCCTCAATCTGGGATGAACACACTATGATATGGGGAGCAGACTCTATTTCAACAGTATGAAACACATCTGAATCAGCAGTTGATAAAGTAAAACTTTTGCTGACCACAACCATAGTTTTAATCTTAAGAAGAATGACAGTGTCATTATACCTTTTCGGTCTTGTGTAGTCTACTGAATAAAATGGTCAGTTCCCCTTTCCTAAACCATAACCCTGCCAAGAGCATATGTCTTTTCAATCAATGGAAGGAAATTCATTGATAGCCAACTGAATTGCCCAAATGGATGATCCATAGGATTTGAATAAAGGGCTTCCATCTGTGTTGAACACATATGACAGGTTATACTTGGTATGGCACCTTCTTGGCATTCGACTGCAAGGTGCTACAGAGGGTAGTGTGTATGTATCACTGGGGCCAAGCTTCCTGCCATCCAGGACCTATATAATAGGCGATGTCAGAGGAAAGCCCATAAAATTGTCAGAGACTCCAGTCACCCAAGTCATAGACTGTTTTCTCTGCTACAGCACGGCAAGCGGTACCGGAGCGCAAAGTCTTGGACCAAAACAGCTTCTACCCCCAAGCCATAAGACTGCTGAACAATTAATCAAATGGCCACCGGACTATTACATTGACCCCCTCATTTGTTTGTACACTGCTGCTACTCACTGTTCATAATCTATGCATAGTCACTTCAGCAGTACCTACATGTACAAATTACCTCAACTAACCTGTACCCCCGCATACTGACTCGTTACAGGTTATTCCTGTATACAGCCTCATTATTTTATTGTTACTTTTTATAAAAAATTTTACTTTAGTTATTTTAGTAAATATTTTCTTAACTCTATTGAACTGCGTTTTTGGTTAAGTGCTTGTAAGTAAGCATTTCACGGTAAGGTTGATACCGGTTTTCGGAACAATTTGATTTGAGTTAAAGCTTGCCACCATTGGGCTCTGGAGTAGTAGAAACGCTTTCTCTGGAGTGATGAATCACGCTTCACCATCTGGCAGTCCGACGGATGAATCTGGGTTTGGCAGATGCCAGGAGAACGCTACCTGCCCCATTGCATACTGCCAACTGTAAAGTTTGGTGGAGGAGGAATAATGGTCTGGGGCTGTTTTTCATGGTTTGGGCTAGGCCCCTTAGTTCCAGTGAAGGGAAATCTTAAGGCTACAGCATAAAATGACATTCTAGACGTTTCTGTGCTTCCAACTTTGTGGCAACAGGTGAAGGCCCTTTCGTGTTTCAGCATGACAATTCCTCCATGCACAAAGCGAGGTCCATACAGAAATGGTTTGTCGAGATAAGTCTTGAAGAACTTGACTGGCCTGTACAGAGCCCTGACTTCAAACCCATCGAACACCTTTGGGATGAATTAGAACATTGACTGCGAGCTAGGCCTAATCGCCCAACATCAATGCCTGACCTCACTAATTCCCGTGGCTGCATGGAAGTAAGTCCCCACAGCAATGTTCCAACATCTAGTGGAAAGCCTACCCAGAAAAGTGGAGACTGTTATAGCAGCAAAGGGGGACCAACTCCATATTAATGCCTGTGATTGTCGAATAAGATGTTCGATGAGCAGTTGACCACATACTTTTGGCCAAGTCGTGTATTACCCCGTACCTCTGCACATCGACTCGGTACTGGTACCCCGTGTATATAGCCAAGTTATTGTTGCTCATTGTGTCACGTCCTGACCAGTAAAGGGGTTATTTGTTATTATAGTTTGATCAGGACGTGGCAGGGGGTATTTGTTTTATATGGTTTTAAGTGTGTGTTTATGTAGAGGGGCGTTTGATTTATGTATTCCGGGGTTTTTGGTTTAGTTCTATGTTGTATGTTTCTATGTCGAGTCTAGGGTGTTTATTTCTATGTTTAGGTATTTGGGATTGGGGCCTTCAATTGGAGGCAGCTGTGTATTGTTGCCTCTGATTGAAGGTCCTATAATTAGGAGTATGTTTGTTTTGGGAATTGTGGGAGGTTGTTCTTAGCACTGCTGGATTTAGCCTGCAAGACTGTTAGTTCGTTCATTTCTTGTTTTGTTTATTTAAGTGTTCACAAATAAAGTTAAGATGAGCACTCGACCCGCTGCGCCTTGGTCCATTTACTACGACGTCCGTGACAGAACCTTCTACCTCCAACAGACCAAGCAGCGGAGAAAGGAGCAGCAGGGACTATCGGGAGTTTTGGACTTGGGAGGAGATATTAGCCGGAGTGGGACCATGAAGAAAGGCTGAAGAGGACCGGAAACGCTACAGGGGAACACGGCTGGCAAGGAAGCCGGAGAGGCAGCCCCCAAATTTTTTGTGGGGGGGGGCACACGGGTAGTTTGGCTAGGGCAGGCAGTAGACCTGAGCCAACTATCCGTGATTATTATGTGGAACAGAGGATCAGAGGAGCACCGTACTATGCGGAAATGCTCATGATCTCGCCTATGCGCACGAACAGTCCGGTGAAAATGATTCCAGCCCCTCGCAAGTGCCATGCTCGAGTGAGCACTCAGGCCGTAGGGGTTGTATGCTCCAGACCGCCAGTAATGCTTCACGGCCCAGTGTATCCTGTTCTCGCTCCTCGCACTAGCCTTGAGGTGCGTGTCTCCAGTCTGATACCTCCAGTACCAGCACCACGCACCAGGCTTCCAGTGCGTCAGCCCAGTCCAGTACGTCCTGTTCCCGCTCCTCGCACTAGCCTTGAGGTGCGTGTCTCCAGGCTGATACCTCCAGTACCAGCCCCACGCATCAGGCTTCCAGTGCGTCAGCCCAGTTCCGAGCTTCCGACGACAGTACCACATCCAGAACTTCCGGCAACAGTGCCTCGTCCAGAACCTCCGGCAACAGTGCCTCATCCAGAAATTCCGGCAACAGTGCCCCGTAGAGAGACGGCCCACTGTCCGGAACCTAGAGAGACGGCCCACTGTCCGGAACCTAGAGAGACGGCCCACTGTCCGGAACCTAGAGAGACGGCCCACTGTCCGGAACCTAGAGAGACGGCCCACTGTCCGGAACCTAGAGAGACGGCCCACTGTCCGGAACCAAGAGAGACGGCCCACTGTCCGGAGCTCCCAGAGTCGCCCTACAGTCCGGAGCTCCCAGAGTCGCCCTACAGTCCGGAGCTCCCAGAGTCGCCCTACAGTCCGGAGCTCCCAGAGTCGCCCTACAGTCCGGAGCACCCAGAGTCGCCCTACAGTCCGGAGCTCCCAGAGTACAATCCAGGGTCTACAGTGACATGCTTCAGGCCAAGGTATTCAGTAGGGGTAGACTGGTCAGGTGGGGGACTAAGGCCTGAGCCTGAGCCACCTCCACTGTAGGAGGTTTGGGGATGGGGGGTGTAGCACGGGAGCCGTCGGTGACGGCAGCCACCCTCCCTTCCCTCCCTCCCTTTCGTTTAGGGGTATATTTTTGTAGATATTTTTTGTTGTTAGGTGCATCCGGGGTCTGCACTTTTGGGGGGGGGGTACTGTCACGTCCTGACCAGTAAAGGGGTTATTTGTCATTATAGTTTGGTCAGGACGTGGCAGGGGGTATTTGTTTTATATGATTTTGTGTGTGTGTGTTTATGTAGAGGGGTGTTTGATTTATGTATTCCGGGGGTTTTGGTTTAGTTGTATGTTTCTATGTCGAGTCTAGGGTGTTTATTTCTATGTTTAGGTATTTGGGATTGGGGCCTTCAATTGGAGGCAGCTATGTATCGTTGCCTCTGATTGAAGGTCCTATAATTAGGAGTATGTTTGTTTTGGGAATTGTGGAAGGTTGTTCATAGCACTGCTGTATTTAGCATGCAAGACTGTTAGTTAGTTAGTTTTCTTGTTTTGTTTAAGTGTTCACAAATAAAGTTAAGATGAGCACTCGACCCGCTGCGCCTTGGTCCATTTACTACGACGTCCGTGACACATTGTGTATTTATTCCTTGTTAATATTTTAGAATTTGTTATATTTTTATATTATTTCCCTTTTCTCTCTCTGCATTGTTGGGAAGGGCTTGTAAGTAATAATTTCACTGTTTGTCTACACCTGTTGTTTATGAAGCATGTGTTCTTTGTACATTGTTCTTTGTACATTGCATCGTTGTAAATGTCACCAAGTATATTCTCACTGATGTTGCCCATGTATATCTGTGATTAAGGGAGTCTCTTACTTTGACATTTTCAAGCAGAGCTTGTACTTGATAATCTATAGGAAGGGTAACAAAGTAGCTACTATTCTTCAAATCATTGATGCCACAAGACCTGTTACAGTTTGGGCATACAGTACGAGTCCAAAGTTTGGACACACCTGCTCATTCAAGAGTTTTTCTTCATTTTTTTACTATTTTCTACATTGTGAAATAATAGTGAAGACGTCAAAACAATGAAATATCACATTAAATCATGTAGTAACCAAAAAAGTGTTAAGCAAATCCAAATATTTGAGACAAAAGTAGCCACCCTTTGCCTTGACAGCTTTGCACAATCTTGGCATTCTCTCAACCAGCTTCATGAGGTAATCACCTGGAATGCATTATATTTAACAGGTGTGCCTTGTTAAAAGTTAATTTGTGGAATTTCTTTCCTTCTTAATGTCTTTGAGCAAATAATTTGTGTTGTGACAAGGTAGGAGTGGTATAAAGAAGATAGCACTATTTGCTAAAATACCAAATCAATATTATAGCAAGAACAGCTCAAATAAGCAAAGAGAAATGACAGTCCATCATTCATTTAAGACATGAAGGTCAGTCAATCCGGAAAATTTCAAGAACTTTGAAAGTTTCTTCAAACAGTCGCAAAAACCATCAAGCGCTATGATGAAACTGGCTCTCATGAGGACCGCCACAGGAAAGGAAGACGCAGCGTTACATCTGCTGCAGAGGATACGTTAATTAGAGTTACGAGCCTCAGAAATTGCAGCCAAAATAAATTCTTCACGGAGTTCAAGTAACAGACACATCTCAACATCAACTGTTCAGAGGAGACTGCGTGGATCAGGCTTTCATGTTCAAAATTGCTGCAAAGAAACCACTACTAAAGGACACCAATAAGAAGAAGAGTCTTGCTTGGGCCAAGAAACACGAGCAATGGACATTAGACCGGTGAAAATCTGCCCTTTGGTCTGATGAGTCCAAATTTCTGGTTCCAACGGCTGTGTCTTTGTGAGATGCAGTGTAGGAAAACGGATGATCTCCGCATGTGTGGTTCCCACCGTGAACTATGGAGGAGGTGTTATGGTGTAGAGGTGCTTTGCTGATGACACTGTCTGTGATTTATTTAGACTACCACAGCATTCTACAGCGATACGCCATCCCATTTGGTTTTTGTTTAGTGGGACTATCATTTGTTTTTCAACAGGACAATGACCCAAAACACACCTTCAGGCTGTGTAAGGGCTAATTGACCAAGAAGGAGAGTGATGGAGTGCTGCGTCAGATTACCTGGCCTAAACAATCATCCGACCTTAACCCAATTGAGATGGTTAGGGATGAGTTGGACTGCAAAGTGATGGAAAAGCAGCCAAGTGCTCAGCATATGTGGCTACTTTGAAGAATCTAAAATCTGAAGCACTTTTTTGGTTACTACATGATTCCATATGTGTTATTTCATAGTTTTGATGGCTTCACTATTATTCTAAAATGTAGAAAATAGTAAAAATAACGAAACCCTTGAATGAGTAGGTGTGTCCAAACTTTTGACTGGTACTGTGTATACAGTGTATTCAGAAAGTGTAATGTCATTAACAAAATAGCCTCCAACACTCTACTCAGCAAATTGGATGTAGTCTATCACAGTGCCATCCGTTTTGTCACCAAAGCCCCATATACAACCCACCACTGCGACCTGTATACTCTCGTTGGCTGGCCCTCGCTTCATATTCGTCGCCAAACCCACTGGCTCCAGGTCATCTATAAGTCTTTGCTCGGTAAAGACCCCGCCTTATCTCAGCTCACTGGTCACCATAGCAGCACCCATCCGTAGCACAGCTCCAGCAGGTATATTTCACTGGTCATCCCCAAAGCCAACACCTACTTTGGCCGCTTTTCCTTCCAGTTCTCTGTTGCCAATGACTGGAACGAATTGCAAAAATCACTGAAGCTGGAGACTCATATCTCCCTCACTAACTTTAAGCATCAGCTGACAGAGCAGCTTACCGTTCATTGCAACAGTACACAGCCCATCTGTAAATAACCCACCATATAACCTCATCCCCATATTATTATTTATTTTTTGCTACTTTGCACCCCAGTATCTCTACTTGCACATTCATCTTCTGCACATCTATCACTCCAGTGTTTAATTGCTAAATTGTCATTTGTTTGCCACTATGGCCTATTTATTGCCTTACCTCCCTAATCTTACTACATTTGCACACACTGTACATAGACTTTTCTACTGTGTTATTGACTGTACGTTTGTTTATCCCATGTGTAACTCTGTGTTGTTTGTGTCACAATGTTTTGCTTTGTCTTGGCCAGGTCGCAGTTGTAAATGAGAACTTGTTCTCAACTGGCCTACCTGGTTAAATAAAGGTGAAAAATAAAACATCTACACACAATACACAAAGCGATAACAAAGTGAAAACGGGTTTTTAGAAATGTAAGCAAAAAATGAAATACCCTACTTACATAAGTATTCAGACCGTTACTATGAGACTCGAAGTTGAGCTCAGATGCATCCTGTTTCCATTGATCATCTTTAAGATATTTCTACAACGATTGGAGTCCACCTGTGGTGAATTCAATTGATTGGACATGATTTGGAAAGGCACACACCTGTTTATATAAGGTCCCACAGTTGACAGTGCATGTCAGAGCAAAAACCAAGCCATGAGGTCTAAGGAATTGTCCGTTGAGCTCCGGGACAGGATTGTGATGAGGCACAGATCTGGGGAAGGGTGCCAAAACATTTCTGCAGCATTGAAGGTCCCCAAGAACACAGTGGCCTCCATCATTCTTAAATGGAAGAGGTTTGGAACTACCAAGACTCTTCCTAGAGTTGGCCGTCCGGACAAACTGAGCAAATGGGGGAGAAGGGCCTTGGTCAGGGAGGTGACCAAGAACCCGATGGTCACTCTGACAGAGCTCCTGAGTTCCTCTGTGGAGATAGGAGAACCTTCCAGAAGAACAACCATCTCTGCAGAACTCCACCAATCAGGCCTTTAAGGTGAAGTGTTCTGATGGATGTTCACATCAGAAACCAAAATATAAACTTGTTTTATTCCAATGTTTGTAAACAAAGTGAACTATCAATGTGAACTAGCACTGTATAGCTTCAATATATGGTTAAAACTATAATTTTGATCTCATAGATGGCCAGTCCTTGGATCCATAGTTCGGTCTATGAATTTGAGAGTGGTTATATTTCTATTTCCCTTTACTTAATCTGAAAAATACTCAACCACACTTGATGAATAGTTGCAGCAGACAGGGTAGAAGCAGCAGACTGAACAGGCAGGGAACGGATGAAAATGTAATGTTGTAGCAAGAGTGCAACATTTGTCACACTTAACTCTATATTCACAACAAACCTATAGCTCAAGGCTCTCCAACCCTGTTCCTGGAGAGCTACCCTCATGTAGGTTACAACTCCAGTTGTAACCTGATATCAGGTTATCAACCAGCTAATTATTAGATTATGGTTAACGAAAACCTACAGGAAAGTAACTCTCCAGGAATTGGGTTGAAGCTCTTTTGTAGCTTGACCATTTATGTTGCAGTAAACACTTTTAAAGCAGTGGTCACCAAACGGTTGAACGTGATCGACTGTTCTATCTCCAAGGCATTCCTAGTCGATTGCCAAACGTTTATATTAAAAACACAACAATAAAGCCTTGCGTTGCTATTTTTTATTCGCTTTACGCTTTTGGCGGTGCACATGATTCAGCTGCCCTGTGTGCCGTGTAGTCAGTGTTCCTATTTTGAACCATTTCTGAAGGTACAAACTCCGCCTACTTCCTCAAGTCCACAGCGGTTGATGCTGTGAGATTACAACTTTTAAAACATGACAAGACAGAGGCTGTCAACACATACAGCAAAGAGCTGCAGTTTTTGTCTATGAGTTCATGTTTAAGTTTTTATTCAGCTCTGTCAACACTTCATTCAACACCTTTATAAACCATAAATGTGCAACTTGTTTGGAGTCCACCTGTGGCCACCAAATCTATGCAAACTGTTATTGTTCTTAAAGATTTGAAAATTTCCAAAGTTATCCCCCCCTATAAATCTGGGGATTCAAGATCTTTTACAAATTATTGCCCAGTTGGTGTAAAAGAGAATGTTGAAACATTTAAATCAACACTGTATTCTATCTGAGCACCAATATGTTTTTTGTAAAAACTACTCCACAGATGTGTCTCTATTGCAACTTGTGAAATAAAATATTTACAGTCCTTAACAACAATGAATACGCTCTTGACAAATTTGTTGATTTATCCAAAGTGTTTGTCATGGTTGATCATGAAATATTACTTTCTAAATTGCATTATTACGGTTTTCATGATTATACATATACTTTGTTTTGTGGTTATGTTTATGATAGAGAACAATTTGTTTCTGCAAACGGCTGTGCATCTACCAGTGCCAAGATACCCTGTGGCATCCCACAGGGTTCGATGATTGGACCTTTGTTATTCCTAATCTAGATAAATTACCTTGCTGCTGTGTCTTCTACCATACTTCCCATTCTCTTTGCTGATGCTACCAATTTTCTTTTATCACACAATAATTTGGACTCACTAATTATTGAAGCCAACTCCGGCATGGCCAAATTTTCAGAATGCTTCCAGAATAACACATATGACTCATTTCAGGAAACTAGGCATGTGTCGCATGTCACTACTTCACAGGAGCAGCATTTGAACGTAAACATGTATTTTTTTATCAAAATGCATTTTGGGAAGAAATGCCTTCTGGAACATGTGAACTTTCATGTGCCTTAACAAAACTTGTATTCGACCCATAAATATGAATATAATTGTTAAATTACGAGCCTAATTGGTTTAGCCATGGAAAAAGCAAGAACCTTCCCAATAGCCATGATTGGCTGAGGTAATGTATGGGTTCGACATGCTGGGGGGGGTGAGTTTCGATTGGTCTTCCATGTAGCTGCTTTTGTCTATAACGTGAGCTGTTCATTATGTGTTGTTGGCAGTCCTTTCTACCATGCCGTTTTTGAAAGATATAACGTTAGCCATCAAGAACTACAACGTTTTGCTACTTTTCTCAACAACATTGATGCTCTGAATTTAGCAGACACTATCAACAGATCAGTAGGAAAAAGTGATGGGCTACTTTCTGCACACGCCCCAGTCAGTGTGAAAAGGAGTGACTTGACACAAAGCTGGCTAAACAAGACGTAGCTACAAAGAAAACTGAGTTAAATGGTTCCAGTCTGCCATGAAGCGTTCATCCATGGGGGGAAAAAGTATTTGATCCCCTGCTGATTTTGTACGTTTGCCCACTTTCAAAGAAATGATCAGTCTATAATTTTAATGGTAGGTTTATTTGAACAGCGAGAGTCAGAAAAACAAACAAAAAAATCAAGAAAAACATTTGTCAAAAATGTTATAAAATTATTTGCATTTTAATGAGGGAAATAAGTATTTGACCCCTCTGCAAAACATGACTTAGTACTTGGTGGCAAAACCCTTGTTGGCAATCACAGAGGTCAGATGTTTCTTGTAGTTGGCCACCAGGTTTGAACACATCTCAGGAGGGATTTTGTCCCACTCCTCTTTGCAGATCTTCTCCAAGTCATTAAGGTTTCGAGGCTGACGTTTGGCAACTCGAACCTTCAGCTCCCTCCACAGATTTTCTATGGGATTAAGGTCTGGAGACTGGCTAGGCCACTCCAGGACTTTAATGTGTTTCTTCTTGAGCCACTCCTTTGTTGCCTTGGCCGTGTGTTTTGGGTCATTGTCATGCTGGAATACCCATCCACGACCCATTTTCAATGCCCTGGCTGAGGGAAGGAGGTTCTCACCCAAGATTTGACGGTACATGGCCGCGTCCATCGTCCCTTTGATGCGGTGAAGTTGTACTGTCCCCTTAGCAGAAAAACACCCCCAAAGCATAATGTTTCCACCTCCATGTTTAACGGTGGAGATGGTGTTCTTAGGGTCATAGGCAGCATTCCTCCTCCTCCAAACACGGCGAGTTGAGCTGATGCCAAAGAGCTCCATTTTGGTCTCATCTGACCAGAACACTTTCACCAGTTGTCCTCTGAATCATTCAGATGTTCATTGGCAAACTTCAGACGGGTATGTATATGTATTCTTGAGCAGGGGGACCTTGCGGGCGCTGCAGGATTTCAGTCCTTCACGGCGTAGTGTGTTACCAATTGTTTTCTTGGTAACTATGGTCCCAGCTGCCTTGAGATCATTGACAAGATCCTCCCGTGTAGTTCAGGGCTGATTCCTCACTGTTCTCATGATCATTGCAACCCCACGAGGTGAGATCTTGCATGGAGCCCCAGGCCGAGGGATATTGACAGTTATTTTGTGTTTCTTCCATTTGCGAATAATCGCACCAAATGTTGTCACCTTCTCACCAAGCTGCTTGGTGATGGTCTTGTAGCCCATTCCAGCCTTGTGTAGTTCTGCAATCTTGTCCCTGACATCCTTGGAGAGCTCTTTGGTCTTGGCCATGGTGGAGAGTTTGGAATCTGATTGATTGATTGCTTCTGTGGACAGGTGTCTTTTTTACAGGTAACAAGCTGCGGTTAGGAGCACTCCCTTTAAGAGTGTGCTCCTAATCTCAGCTCGTTACCTGTATAAAAGACAACTGGGATCCAGAATTCTTTCTGACTGAGACGGGGTCAAATACTTATTTCCCTCATTAAAATGCAAATCAATTTATAACATTTTTGACATGCGTTTTTCTGGATATTTTTGTTGTTAATCTGTCTCTCACTGTTCAAATAAACCTACCACTAAAATTATAGACTGATCCTTTCAGTGGGCAAACGTACAAAATCAGCAGGGATCAAATACTTTTCCCCCCCACTGTACGGGTAAGAGTCTAGCTACATTTTCCAGATAGAAGTTTCAAATTTTGTCAGAAATTCATTTGTATTGTAAATGAAATCGTACTGTTAGCTAGAAAACATTGGCTTGCTGGCTCACTAGCTAACGTTACGTCTATGATCTGTGTAGTAATATTATTTGAATCTGAAATCCATTTCCATTGCTATTTATAGCCTAATGTTAGCTAGCTAACATTGAAACTAGTTTGTTAGCTTTAGCTACCTGCAGATACATACTACAGCTATGACAAAGTTTGTATTGCTAGTAGTATGAGTTGGGATTATGCCAGTTCATTGTTTAGCTAGCTATCTACCTAGCTAGCTACATGTCTTAACAAAAAACTCCACTTTGGCCAGATTATTACATGACCCATCAAATTGTGTGTGTGTCTGGGGGTGATTACGACCATCGATTTGTATTTCATGAACATGTGTACATGTCTAGACAGTAGTGACCCATCCACTTAGCTAGATGTGGGTAAGGGGTGGTTACGGACATCTTTTGTATTTCATGAATATGTGAACATGTCTAGACAGTAGTGACCCATCCACTTAGCTAGATGTGGCTGGGGGGTGATTATAGCATTTCCTTCACATGACCCATCAATTTAGACAAGTGTGTCGGTAAAAATATTTCTAAAATATTTTTATCTGGACACTCTCTGTTTTTGATATTTCTACTATGCAAGTAGGCAAGTACTATCACTATGCCGTTTTCACCTTCTGTATCTTGTGCATGTGACAAATGAACTTATAGTGTGTGTTTACCACATGGCCTCACATGTGAATCCTTAAAGAGATGGGTGGAGCTAAAGCTTAAGATGGTGTGAACGATGCTAAATGGGTGTAGATAAAGAAGAACTCTCCAGTAGGTGTACCAAAAATATTCAAGGACTATTTTCTCAAAAGTGGGGTTACAAGTTTATCAACTTTCAAAGCAGAATTACTTTCTCATTGTTCCTCAACTGCAGTGTATAACATACCATTTTCTAGCTCTGAATCTCTACTTTTATCCAATGTAAAAAACACAATTTCAAATTTTGCTACATAAAATCGAGGTGGTCGGTCACAAATTATCTTTAATTGTAAAAAAAAAAAAAATTCACTAGCAAGATTAAGAAATATTGTAAAAAAAAAGGTAGAATGCCAGAATCTCAATCTAGTTTAATTTACCGTTATCTCATTAAATGTAATATTGTCTGGGCCAGTACATAGGCAAGCCAGTTAAGAACAAATTCTTATTTACAATGACGGCCTACCCCGGCCAAACCCTTAACCGGACGACGCTGGGCCAATTGTGCGCCGCCCTATGGGACTCCCAATCACGGCCGGTTGTGATACAGCCTGGAATCTAACCAGGGTCTGTAGTGACTGACGCCTGTAGCATTGAGATGCAGTGCCTTAGACCATTGCGCCACTCGGTAGCCCTCGGGACAATATCTTGTCTATTATGCATTTTCATCTTCAAATACCTCCCAGACAGTTTACCTAAACCCTTCAATGGATTCTTCAAGGTTAATTCTGAGATCCATCTACACTACCGGTCCAAAGTTTCAGAACACATACTCATTCAAGGCTTTTTCTTTATTTGTACTATTTTCTACATTGTAGAATAATAGTGAAGACATCAAAACTATGAAATAACCCTTATGGAATCATGTAGTAACCAAACACGTGTTCAACAAATCAAAATATATTTTTATAGGTGACCCCAAGCATACAGCCAAAGCAACACTGGAATGGCTTCAGAACAATAATGTGAAAGTCCTTGAGTGGCCCAGCCAAAGCCCTGACTTGAATCCGTTGAAGATTGCGGTTCACCGCTGCTCACCATCTAATTTAAGAGCTTTAAAAAATCTGCAAGGAAGAATGGGAGAAAATACCCAAAACCAGATGTGCCAAACTGATACAGACATACCCAAGATAACTCAAAGCTGTAATCGCCGCCAAAGGTGCTTCTACAAAGTATTGACTAGGGTGTGAATACTTATGTATATGAGATATTTCTGTATTTAATTTGCCAAAATTTCTAAAACATGTTTTCACTTTGTCATTATGGGGTATTGTGTGTAGATGGGTGAGAGAGAAACATTTATTTAATCCATTTTGAATTCAGGCTGTAACACAACAAAATCTGGAATAAGTCAAGGGGTATGAATACTTTCTGAAGGCACTGTAGGCTACCTAAAGTTTAGAAATATAATTTTAAAATGGTCTGAGAAGAACAACATTGACAGGGCAATTCAAGCATAGCCAATATGCAGTGATAATGTATTGCTACAGAACAGTTTAATAGTTGAATTTTGCATAGGCTTACATCTTTTTAAGTAATGTTTAAAAACAATACCGGATGTGCATAAATATGTTGGGCCTCATGCACTTACCACAAATTCCATACTTGCTAAGTTTGCCGTATTGTACATCGATATTCTTTTTATGTTTCGGGCATTATCACAGTATAAAATTTCACCATTTTAGCTCAAAGACTCCGGCAGTTTGAAAAACTGAAAGTTGATTGTTGCTGATTTACAGTCCCATTGAATCATGTTGCGCGCTGTAGTTTAAAAACTATTTTGGATAGTGCTTAAACAATGACGTCATATCAAATCAAATCAAATCAAATTTATTTATATAGCCCTTCGTATATCAGCTGAAATCTCAAAGTGCTGTACAGAAATCCAGCCTAAAACCCCAAACAGCAAGCAATGCATGTGAAAGAAGCACGGTGGCTAGGAAAAACTCCCTAGAAAGGCCAAAAACCTAGGAAGAAACCTAGAGAGGAACCAGGCTATGAGGGGTGGCCAGTCCTCTTCTGGCTGTGCCGGGTGGATATTATAACAGAACATGGTCAAGATGTTAAAATGTTCATAAATGACCAGCAAGGTCAAATAATAATAATCATAGTAGTTGTCGAGGGTGCAACAAGCACGTCCGGTGAACAGGTCAGGGTTCCGTAGCCGCAGGCAGAACAGTGGGAACTGGAGCAGCAGCATGGACAGGTGGACTGGGGACAGCAAGGAGTCATCATGCCAGGTAGTCCCGAGGCATGGTCCTAGGGCTCAGGTCCTCCAAGAGAAAGAAAGAAAGAGAGAAAGAGAGAATTAGAGAGAGCATATTTAAATTCACACAGGACACCGGATAAGACAAGAGAATACTCCAGATGTAACAGACTGACCCTAGCCCCCCAACACATAAACTACTGCAGCATAAATACTGGAGGCTGAGACAGGAGGGATCAGAAGACACTGTGGCCCCATCCGATGATACCCCCGGACAGGGCTAAACAGGCAGGATATAGCCCCACCCACTTTGCCAAAGCACAGCCCCCACACCACTAGAGGGATGTCTACAACCACCAACTTACCGTCCGAAGACAAGGCCGAGTATAGCCCACAAAGATCTCCGCCATGGCACAACCCAAGGGGGGGCGCCAACCCAGACAGGAAGACCACGTCAGTGACTCAACCCACTCAAGTGACGCACCCCTCCCATGGACGGCATGGAAGAACACCAGTAAGTCAGTGACTCAGCCCCTGTAATAGGGTTAGAGGCAGAGAATCCCAGTGGAAAGAGGGGAACCGGCAAGGCAGAGACAGCAAGGGCGGTTCGTTGCTCCAGCCTTTCCGTTCACCTTCACACTCCTGGGCCAGACTATACTTAATCATAGGACCTACTGAAGAGATAAGTCTTCAGTAAAGACTTAAAGGTTGAGACTGAGTCTGCGTCTCTCACATGGGTAGGCATACCATTCCATAAAAATGGAGCTCTATAGGAGAAAGCCCTACCTCCAGCCGTTTGCTTAGAAATTCTAGGGACAATTAGGAGGCCTGCGTCTTGTGACCGTAGCGTATGTGTAGGTATGTACGGCAGGACATAATCGGAAAGATAGGTAGGAGCAAGCCCATGTAATGCTTTGTAGGTTAGCAGTAAAACCTTGAATATCTGAATTCCATCTTCATGCACGTTCGCTATTCAGAGCAGTAGGTTAGATCTCAGTCTGCATTTTGACTCCAACTGATCTCGACCCAGAAAAGTTTGGTGACTGCTGCTTGATACATGCGTATTAAAATGTTTTACTATACATTCTGATTCTTTTGTATTTAAAATATACTTCCACAATAACCTCAGATCTGGTTAAAGCTTAAACAAAGTTAACCATAACTCATTAAAGACATATGTTAATGCTAAGCTAGCTAACCAGCTAATAATAGATGACAGTTGGAACAGTGCACTTAATGTGCTGCTTGTTGCCCGCAACTGTCACTTCACTATGGACTAAAGTCCTCAAATAAAGTAGCTATTTGATTATTTTGCTAGCTAGCCTTGTATGCTTATGTCAGTTATTATGAAGAAAGGTTCAAGGCACCATAGAAATATGCAATATTAAATCTTTTCACCCTAAATATGCAGAAGACTTCGATCCTTGACAGCTCTACCTGATACCATTTGGACATGAGAATTACTACAAAGGACAAATCATATTCATGAAAGGTGAGTAACTGAGTAACTTTCATGCTAAATAGCTAGCTAGCATTAGCTATCGATCCACACTGAAAATATAAGCTAGCTAGCTAGTTAACCTAACATAGCTAGCTAGCAACTAAAAGCCAGCTAGGAGCCAGAAATATTTATGAGTGTGAATGGAGCAAGTGATTAACATTAGCTAGATAGCTAACCTGTGATGTATGTGACCTTGTCTTTCATTTTAGATAGCTAATTCGCTTGTCGGGATTACTTATCAGCTAACGTTAGCTAGCTAGCTAGTGTAAATGGTAGCTTGCAAGTTAGCTGAAAGTTATGCCAAATAACAGACATGTCTTGCAGTTGCAAACTGCAGAATACAAATGGCGCTGTGCTGAAAACTAGCTAGCTAACAAATGTCAGGGTTGATTTTCTATTAAAACTTACTCTGCTGTGCTCAAGAGTTCAAATCTGTGCGAAGGTTAGAATCTCCTCTTTTCAACAATAAAGCTCAAAATATAGATATGTCCATGCAACTGATAATGATCATCATTATGATGATGGAGCAAGTCACATTTACATTATCATAGACCAGTTATTCAATCATTCATAACTTAGGCTATAGCAAACTATGAATACAGATGTTTTATTGAGCGTCTTAACATTTAGTGGTTTGGCTCCCTCACATGGGCAAGTCAGAATACCCTAGGAAGAGTTGTGAGAGTTATGCGACCAATACCAAAAGGCATTTACAAAGACGTAAAGAGGGGTAATGAAATAATTTTGGATCTAACACATCCACTACTACAGGTGTTCATCTTATAGGTAAATGCACACAAATTCTGTTATGTGATACGCTAACACTTTCTGAATATATACTTTGGTTAAAGAACAACCAGTGAATGCTGTGCTACATGTCATTCTTGGTTATAGGCCATTCAGAAGTCTTGTGCCGCAGAAGCCAAGCAGGCAAACTTGGTGAGCATACTGGAAGTGTGTCAGGCACTTAATTTTAAAGGAGCCACCCAATGAGTACAGGGCAGACAGAGAGCACCACTGATGGAAGAGATGACGAGGTGGTGTCAAAAATACAACTCTGTGACAGTTTAAAAAAAAAATAAAGACGCTGACCAAGAAGTTGAATGAGGCCACAGACAGATGTAAGACAATGGGGGCAGAGGTGGCAAATTACAGAGAACTCAATGTTGACCTACAGGAATGCCTGATCGCCAAATTTAAACCCATGTATGAGTGCAATTTAATCCGTAATTTTTTTGCACAATGCACTTTAACATAACTGTGTTCATGAATGTTTTCATCAAGATGAATGTCAAATATACTACACTGAACAAACAAATAAATGTTAGAGTTACAGTTCATATAAGGAAATTCGTCAATTGAAATAAATTCATTAGGCCCTAATCTATGGATTTCACATGACTTGGAATACAGATATGCATCTGTTGGTCACAGATACCTTAAAAAAAGATAAAGGTGTTGATCAGAAAACCAGTCAGTATCTGGTGTGACCACCATTTGCCTCATGCAGCGCAACACATCTCCTTGGCATAGAGTTGATCAGGCTGTTGATTGTGGCTGTGCATATTTGCTGGATATTGGTGGGAACTGGAACACGCTGTCGTACACATCGATCCAGAGCATCCCAAACAAGCTCAATGGTGAGTATGCAGTCCATGGAAGAACTGGGACATTTTCATCTTCCAGGAATTGTGTACAGATCATTGGGCTGTGCATTATCATGCTGAAACGTGGTGATGCTGGTGGATGAATGGCAGGACAATGGGCCTCAGGATCTTGTCAAGGTATCTCTGTGCATTGAAATTGCCATTGATAACATGCAATTGTGTTTGTTTTCTATACAGTAGCTTATGCCTGCCCATACCATAACCCCACCGCCACCATGGGGCACTCTATTCAAAACGTTGACATCAGCAAACAGCTCGCCCACATATACTGCCATCTGCCCTGGTGAGGACGACGAGCATGCAGATGAGCTTCTCACAGTTTGTGCAGAAATTCTTAGTTTGTGCAAACCCACAGTTTCATCAGCTGTCCGTGTGGCCGGTCTCAGATAATCCCGCAGGTAAAAAAGCTGGATGTTCCTGGGCTGGCATGGTTACACTTAGTCTGCAGTTGTGAGGACGGTTGGATGTACTGCCAAATTCCCCAAAACAATTTTAGAGGTGGCTTATGGTAGAGAAATTAACATTTATCTGGCAACAGCTCTGGTGGACATTCTTGGAGACAGCATGCCAATTGCATGCTCTGTGGCATTGTGCTGTGTGACCAAACTGCACATTTTAGAGTGGCCTTTTATTGTCACCAGCACAAGGTGCACCTACCTGTGTAATGATCATGCTGTTTATTCAGCTTCTTGATATACCCCACCTGTCAGGTGGATGGGTTATCTTGGCAAAGGAGAAATGCTCACCAACAGGGATGTAAACACATTTGTACACACAATTTCATAGAAATAAGCTTTTTGTACATATGGAAAATTGCTGGGATCTTTTATTTCAGCTCATGAAACATGGCACTAACACTTTACATGTTGTATTTATATTTTCATTCAGAAAAATAACTTCACTGTTACTTCTCTATCAATAGTAGCTCTTAGCCCCTTGCCCCACCAGGAGGAGACCACCTGGCTACACCCGGAAGAGACCACCTGGATGAAAAGGTATTATATTATTCTATTCTAGGTATTCTATTGTTTACAAAAATATTTCTCAAGTCTGATTGTTATGGTTATTAATCTTAGATGTAAAATTAGCCACTTGATACTTGAGTGAATGTTGACTGCTTTTTACACGCTTGGCAAACAGTGTTGGAGAGGATGGCAGGGTTACTTGGCATACAGTACAGGTGAGTCTAGGAGAGGAAGGCAGGGCGAGTAAGAGAGGAGGGGCAGGGCTATTCTGAGTTGGCATTCTAAAGGTGTGTCCAGGAGAAGATTTTAGGGTTATCTGAAGCTAGGGACAGGGGTACACAAATACTTATCCGGTGCACAATGTTCAGTTAATGTTGGTTTGCCTGTTGAATAATAGGGGTGACAGTAGTTTCTTCTCGATTCAATATACTCCTGATGAAGTCTCTGATGAAATGATGTTCACTGAAGTACTTTAAACCTATATGATTGTTTTACAGGTCCATATTGGAGAGGGGGTTTTCATCTGACTGGACCATTGGGAAACAATTCAGCAAACAGAGAGATTTCATGTTTGTGAAAGAATGAATTGTGTCCATCTGAGGTTCAGCAACCCTCAGCACCAGGAGCCTGGAGGGAAAAGCCTGCCCCACATTAAAAACATCTCCACCCCCCGGCTTGCTTAGTAATATTATGTTTTGTGTATTTTCAGATTGTTTCCTAACCTGGCTCAAAAGCAAGAGTGTGGAGAAGGAACTAAAAATCAGGGGAAATGGGGAAGTATTTAACTGAAAAAATTATGGACCTAAACAAAAAAAAATGGAAAGCAGATTGGGGAGGTCTTATAAGGGCGGCTGATAATGTTTATTGAACACCACAGCCACAGCCTTTAGTTTATGGTTGATGCAGCTTGTTTGCCATTACCCAATCTGTGTTGTCAACGAGTTCAAAGCATGTGATTAAGATGGGTGCTGCCAGCTGATCTTTAAAAATAAAATGAATTACATTTCAGGCAGTGTTTGTAGTTACTTCATATAGAGTGCCTTCAGAAAATATTCACACCCCTTGGCTTTTTCCTAATTTTTGTTTTGTTACAGCCTGAATTTAAAATGTATTATATTGAGATTTTGTGTCACTGGCCTACACACAATACCCCATTATGTCAAAGTGGACGTATCTTTTTAGAGATTGTTACAATTATTATTTTTTATTAAAAGCTGAAATAAGTGTAAAAATATGCTTAACAAGTAATATAAGAATTTGGAATTGTGATTTTAAACAGTTACAGAGTTTAATGGTTGTGATAGGAGAAAACTCAGGATGGATCAACAACATTGTAGTTACTCCACAATACTAACCTAAATGACTGAGTGAATAGAAGGAAGCCTGTACAGAATACAAATATTCCATAACAAATCAGAAAATATTTACTTTTACACTTTTCATTTAGTTTATTTAGTAACAATAAAATAACAATAACGAGGCTATATACAAGGGGTACCGGTACCGAGTCAATGTGTGGGGGTACAGGTTAGTCGAGGTAATTTGTACATGTAGGTAGGGGTAAAGTGCCAAGAGTGTGCAAAGCTGTCATCAAGGCAAAGGGTGGCTACTTTGAAGAATCTCAAATATAAACTAGATTTAGATTTGTTTAACACTTTTTTAGTTACAACATGATTCCATATGTGTTGATATAGTTTTGATGTCTTCACTACTATTGTACAATGTAGAAAATAGTAAAAAAATTATGAAAAACCCTTGAATTAGTAGGTGTGTCCAAACTTTTGACTGGTACTGTACATGTTTCAAGCAGACCATAGTCCCTGTGCCCAAGAAAGTGAAGGTAACCTGCCTAAATGACTACTTACCAGTTGGTCCGTGCGTGCTCTGAGGACATGTCCTGGTAATCCGTCTGGCCTCGCGGCCTTGTGAATGTTGACCTGTTTAAAGGTCTTTGCTCACATGGGCTACTGAGAGTGTGATCACACAGTCATCTGGAACAGCTGGTGCTCTCATGCATGCTTCAGTGTTGCTTGCCTCGAAGCGAGCATTAAAGGCATTTAGCCCATCTGGTAGACTCACGTCACTGGGCAGCTCTCGACTGGGCTTCCCTTAGTTGTCCTTAATAGTTTTCAAGCCCTGCCAGAACCGGAGCGTCAGAACTGGAGTAGTAGGATTCAATCTTAGTCCTGTATTGATGCTTTGCCTATTTGATGGTTCATCTGTGGGCATAGCGGGATTTCTTATCAGTGTCCGAATTAGTGTACCGCTCCTTGAAAGCGGCAGCTCTAGCCTTTAGCTCGACGTGGACGTTGCCTGTAATCCATGGCTTCTGGTTGGGTTATGTACGTACGGTAATTGTGGGGATGAAGTCATCAATGCACTTATTGATGAAGCCAGTGAATGAGGTGGTATACTCCTCAATGCCATTGGATGAATCCCAGAACATATTCCAGTCTGTGTTAGCAAAATAGTCCTGTAGCATAGAATCCGCATCATCTGACCACTTCCGTATAGAGCCACCAGAGTCACTGGCACTTCCTGCTTTAGTTTGTAAGCAGGAATCAGGAGGATAGAATGATGGTCAAATTTGCCAAATGGAGGGAGAGCATTGTACGCGTCTCTGAGTGTTGAGTAAAGGTGGTGTATAGTTTTTTTCCCTCTGGTTGCACATGTGACATTCTGGTATAAATGAGGTAAAACTGATATAATTTGCCTGCATTAAGGTCCCGGGCCACTAGGAGTGCCGCTTCAGGATGATTATTTTCTTGTTTGCTTATGGTTTGTGGAGGTAAATAGACGGCTACGAAAAATATAGATGAAAACTCTCTTGGTAGATAGTGTGGTCTACAGCTTATCATGAGGTACTCTACCTCAGGTGAGCAATACCTCGAGACTTCTTTAATATTAGACATCGTGCACCAGCTGTTATTGACAAATAGACACATACTGTTCTGTCTTGCCGATGCATGGAAAATCCAGCCAACTGTATATTATTCGTGTCATCGTTCAGCCACGACTCAGTGAAACATAAGATGTTACAGTTTTTAATGTCCCGTTGGTAGGATAGTCTCGAACGGAGCTCATCCAGTTTATTCTCCAGTGATTGCACGTTGGCCAATAGAATGGATGGTAGAAGCGGTTTACCCACTCGCCGACAAATTCTCACAAGGCACCCTGATCTGCGCCCTCTGTATCTCCTTCTTATCTTCATGCGAATTACAAGGATTTGGGCCTTTTCCGGGAGCAACATTATCCTTTGCATCAGACTCATTAAAGAAAAAATCTTTGTCCAGTTCGAGGTGAGTAATCGCTGTTCTGAATCCAGAAGCTCTTTTCGGTCATAAGCGACGGTCGCATCAACATTATGTCCAAAATAAGTTACAAACAATGTGAAAAAACACACAAAATAGCACAATCGGTTAGGAGCCCGTTAAAAGGCAGCCATCCCTTCCGGCGCCATTCACACTCCGCCATTTACATGCATCCTGTTTGCAATAAGGAACTAAAGTTAAACTGCAAAAAATTGGGCAAAGAAATTAACTTCATGTCCTGAATACAACGCTTTATGTTTGGGGAAAATCCAACACAACACATCACTGAGTACCACTATTCATATTTCAATCATGGTGGTTGCATCATGGTTATGCTTGTCATCGGCAAGGACTAGGGAGTTTTTTTAGGATAAAAGTAATGTAATAGAGCTAAGCACAGGCAAAATGCTAGAGGAAAACCTGGTTCAGGCTGCTCACCTACACATATTCAGACTCCTTTTAGAAGTAAGAGTTATTTTGTACCTCCAGCCAATCGAAATCACTCTATTGAGACATATTGCATAGTCATTGAAAAAGATGTGAGTACATATCTTTCCATAATTTCCATAAGGATGAAAAACATGCTTACCCGCCCTGCTGATAAGGGTGGGTCGGATGTACTCATGGATAGGACAGTTTGTGTAAATGAGTGTCATAGACAACTGCTTGACAACACCTTTTACAAGAAACTCAGAAGTTACCCCACTGCCCAATTTCATAACACTAGCTTTACTGTCCTAGATGGGTATTTCAGTTCTGGTAAAATCACCAGAAAAGAAGAACTTTTTGGCTGTTCAACACCCTAAAATTGCCACTTTCTATACTTTGCCGAAATTACACAAGAATGTTACAAAACCTCCAGGGCGCCCTATTGTAGCGGGCATTGATGCAGTAACGGCCACTTTATCGACTTTTGTTGACTCTTTTATTAGACCACTTGCAGAACAGCACCCCTCCTTTGTAAAGGACACCAGCAGTATGATCTCTGTTATTGAATCTCTTGATCCTCTCCCTGAGAATACTTGTTAGTTACTTCTGACGTTGAGTCATTAAACACAAATATTCCACACGAGGGTGGTATTGAAGCCATGGAACATTTTCTTGAAATTGTACTCACACACAACTATTTCATGTTTCTAAATGCTTTATTTATTCAAATGAAGCGTACTGCTATGAGATCCCCTATGGCTCCTTACTATGCTAATTTGTATGGGGTTACATGGAGAAACAGTAAATTCTCAATCCTCTCAAAAATGTTTTCTTGCCTAACATTATTATTTGGAAACAGTACATTGATGATATTTTTGTTCTATGGAGGGGTGATGCAAAACAACTCCAGACATTCCATGCTTTTCTTAACTCTTGTTCTGAGCACCTGAAAATTACTATGCAATCTGACACACGTCAAATCAGTTTCTTGATCTTCTGATTTTGTATGAGGATAACGTTCTATACACTGATCATTACAGGAAACCTACTGATAGTAACATTTTGTTGAGGGCTGATAGCTGTTACCCATTTCCCTTGAAAAACAGTTTGCCCTACAGCCAATTCTGTCGACTCAAAAGAATTTGCAAAAAACAATCAGATTTCGACAGAAATATGGCTGAGACGCAAAGAAATTCAAGGAGAGGGGATACAAAAATGGTCAGATTAAAACTACCAGAAATTGAGACATAATCTCTTTCAAGGACAATCTGGCAAAAAGAAGCATTCTTGCATTCTTACTACCCGTTATTCGAAGTGCTCTGAACAAATTAAAGGAATCATTCACAAACATTGGCACATCATAAGATCCGATGACAGTATCGGAAATGTGTTTTTGGACCCTCCCTTGGTCGTATTCTCGCGGGGCAGAAATCTCAGAGATCAATTAGTAAACTCTAATTTACCAACCCAAAATACCCCTGCACATCTATTTGCACCTATACCAGATGGAAAATACAAGTGTAATGGCTTTGCTCAATGCAATGGCACTTACAAATGTATATCCTTCAAACATCCCCAAACAGGGAAACAGATCCCAATCAAAGGTGTTATCACGTGCTCCACTAAGACATTTATTTATCTTATAACTTGTCCTCATGGTAAAGATTATGTGGGTAAAACGAAACTCGAATTAAAAGTACGAATCTCGGAGCATCGTAGCACCATTACAGTAGGTGCATAAACTCAATGTACCCAGTTGCATCCCACTTTATTACATTTACATTTTAGTAATTTAGCAGACGCTCTTATCCAGAGCGATTTACAGTAGTGAATGCATATATTTAATTTCATACATTTTTTTTCTTCTGTGCTGGCCCCCCTGTGCTGGCCCCCCGCTTTATGGAAGCGAACCACCCTTTCATCCCTACGTTATATCGGCATCGAACACGGCACTCTCCCTAGGAGAGGGGGTGACCTCGACAATTTATTGTTAAAATGAGAGGCTGCCTGAACTTTAATTTCAAGACCCTTGCTCCATTTGGTCTCAACGTAGTCTTTGATCTTTGATCTGAATTCATTCTTGTGATTATTGTGATTTTTGCTATTCATTACAAATGTTTGTAGGCCTATGTGACCAAATTGTATCTATGATCGTATGCTGCTATCCATTCATGTTTTTTATATGTTCTATTTATATCTGTTGTTAACCAATGATATCAAGCCACACCCGGCCATGATTACAGACACCTGTGTTTGTCCTTTGACACTATAAACTAGTGACCCGCAGTGTTTGTCATTTATACCCTGATTAAGACAGCTGTCTGTCTGTCGAAATGTTGGTTATTAGGTTATTCAATTATTGCGTCTGAGTTTATGGAGTGTGCAGTGCTCCTTTTCTTTTTCAAGTGTTCTACTCCGCTAGCCAGAAACTCGCCTAAACAGGTGTGCATTTCTTTCTCCTCCAGATCAGTCTGCTCCAACAGACACTGGGGGACAAATTCCCCTTTCAGCAGAACAATAACTTAAAACACAAGGCCAAATCTACACTGGAGTTGCTTATCAAGACAACATTGAATGTTCCTGAGTGGCCTAGTTACAGTTCTGACTTAAATGTGCTTGAAAATCTATGGCAAGACTTGAAAATTACTGTCTAGCAATGATCAACAACCAACTTGACAGAGCTTGAAGAATTTTGAAAAGAATAATGTGCAAATATTGTACAATCCAGGTATTCAAAGCTCTTAGAGACTTACCCAGAAACACACAACTGTAATCACTGCCAAAGGTGATTCTAACCTGCATTGACTCAGGGGTGTGAATACTTATTTCTGTACTTCATTTTCAGTAAATGTGCAAAATGTTTGCAGCTACCAATGGTTACACACCATGACAATGACTGCAGCATCATCCAATGAGCAGGTAAAGACATGGAAAGCATCCATTGGTTGTTGCGCTCTGACTGACTGCTATCGGCCCTGAATACCACCTAGTTTTGCACTGAAGCTAGTACTGGGTAGTCAAACTAGCTAAAGCTGACACTGATCAGGTAAACGAGGTAAAGCTGGTAGATGGTCTAGCTGTTTTAACTGGTCAACCAGCTACCAGTTACTAGCTACCATGGCACGCTGGTATTTCCAGCAGGGAAAATGATTGAAAAATGACTATATCCCTTAATTTCTCAAAAATATAGACTTAACTTTCATTTGGAACCCAATTTGACATGCTCCAAAGAACTTCACATGTTGGTGCTATGGGTCATGTTATGCCCCGTTTCCATTGGCAATTTGAAGTCAACCCAGGTTAGGCTGGCCTTGGAGGGCTAGCTCAAATTGCGTTTTCACTGCCTCCAGTAATTAGAAATGATGTCATGTTGCTAGGTAGTCAATATGTGACTGCAGCTGGATTTGCTAATGTTGCTAGCTAGCAAGATGTTGAAGAACTGAATTCACCCTCACCATAATGTAACTAACGTTACCTCATACTCTTGTCAGTGTCAGCCAGACTCAGAGCCATGTATTAAGCTTGCTGACGTTAGCTAAACGGTTAGCGTTGTCACTAGCATAACAGGCTAGCTAGCTTAATTCCTTGCTTGCCATGGCATTGGCTTTTAGCTAACTAGCTAACCAAGCAAACCAGATGACAGGTTTGATATGATGTAACTAGCTAGTTAGCTTTCAATACATTCTGGCCAGCTAAAATTTCTGGTAGCTCACGCTAGCTAGCTAGTTTCAACTCTGATTTGCTAGCTGATGTTAGGTAGCTAGCATTTGAGAGCTTACTGTTCTCAAAGTTTATTGTGTTGCAAAAATGAATGAAGGATCCAGCTATGTTGGTAATCCATGTCACATCTGACTACTGCAGTACTGCTTGTCCATGTGCTAGCTAACAGTAACAAGCCCAGACGAGCTAGCTAAACGTTGTGTCAGCATCCAGCAGTGATCATTTTGGGGGTTGCATAGTAAGGGCATCACCAGCCTGAATGCTAATCGAGCTGTCACCAGGTTTCCTTCGACCCAGCTTGAATTTGAGAATTCCATTCGAGCCAGCTCGAATTTGGGCCTCATTTTAAGTGTCAGTGGAAATGGGGCATTAGATGGAAATGCCCTTCTGCAATTTGTAGTCTATGACATTTCAGATTTACATATGATAATTTTTCACAAAGTACAATGAACAAAAATGTAAAGACAACATGTAAAGTGTTAGTCCCATATTTCATGAACTAAAATATAAAAATATAAAATGTTCCATACACACAAAAAGCTTATTTCTCCCAAATGTTGTGCACAAGTGTGTTTACATCCCTGTTAGTGAGCATTTCTCTTTTGCCAAGATAATCCACCTGACAGGTGTAGCATATTAAATCCTCTAATAATTTTGTTTGATAAAATAAATGTTTATATTAAAATGTAGGAACTGGATTCTACAGTTTGACACCCTGCTGTCTCTGACACCCTGCTGTCACCCACTCTGTCCGGCCATCTAGATCTAGAAAGTTAGTGTATAAGCTGAAATTTTATATTACCATATCATTTTTGTATGTTCTCTATGGTTATGTAATTGAAAATGTATCAATTGACCAATTTGGCACATTTGGGCATACTTGATACAAATATTGTCCAGTATTGCAATGCTTTACTGGATCAATCTGAAACTTTGCACACACACTGCTGTCATCAAGTGGCCAAAATCTAAATTGCACCTAAACTGCAATATTATATTATGGTCTTTCTCTTGCATTTCAAAGATGATTAAAAAAATAATAGAAACACATGTTTTTTTGTTTGTATTATCTTTTACAAGATCTAATGTGTTATATTTCCCTACAATAATTTCACATTTCCATGAACTTCAAAGGGTTTCCTTTCAAATGGTATCAAGCATATGCATATCCTTCCTTCAGGTCCTGAGCTACAGGCAGTCAGATTAGGGTATGTAATTTTAGATGAAAATTGAAAAAAATGGTCAGATCCTTAAGAGGTTAGAATCTGATTCAACAGCATGGTCATTACACAAGTACACCTTGTGCTGGGGACAATAAAAGGCCACTCTAAAATGTGCAGTTTTGTCAAACAACACAATGCCACAGATGCCTCAAGTTTTGAGAGAGCGTGCAATTGGCATGCTGACTGCAGGAATGTCTACCAGAGCTGTTGCCAGAGAATTGAATGTTAATTTCTCTACCATAAGCCACCTTCAATGTCATTGTAGAGTATTTGGCAGGAGGTCAAACTGGCCTCAACCTCAGACCACGTATATGGGGTCGTGTGGGCGAGCGGTTTGCTGAAGTTAACGTTGTGAACAGGTGCCACATTGTGGCGGTGGGGTTATGTTATGGGCTGGCATAAGCTACGGACAACGAACACAATTACTTTTAGCTATGCTAATTTGAATGCAGAAAAATACCGTGAGGAGATCCTGAGGACCATTGTTTTAAGGCATCTGTAACCAACAGATGCATATCTGTATTCACAGTCATGTGAAATCCATAGATTAGGACCTAATTCATTTAAGGTTGTCCACTATCGGCATATCTATTTATTATTGCCTTCGAAATGTTAGCTATTAAAATCAGATCCAACAATAATATCAAGGGGTTAAGTTGACTATGCAAACATATTAGGATGTTTCAAAACAATGTTTCTATTAAAAAGAAGAAGTGATGCAGTCAGTCTCTCCTCAACTCCTAGCCAAGAGAGAATTGGTGTGCATTGTATTTATATTAGCCCTCTGATTACAATGAAGAGCAAGACGTATCGCTCTGTTCTGGGCCAGCTGCAGCTTATACTAGGTCTTTCCTTGCAGCACTTGACCACACGACTGGACAATAATCAAGATAAGACTAAACTAGAGCCTGCAGAACTTGCTTTTTGGAGTGCAGTGTCATTAAAGCAGAGCATCTTTTTATTATGGACAGACCTCTCCCCATCTTTACAACCATTGAATCTACACTGAAATCAATGAGCACAGCATAGTCATAGACATTTTTTATAAGCCTAATTTACATTTACATTTTAGTCTTATCCAGAGTGACTTACAGCTAGTGCATTCATCTAAAGATACAGTAGATAGGTGGGACCCACATATCATAGTCATAGTAAACACATTTGTCCTCAAAGTAGCTATCATCAAGGTCAGAGCTAGTAAGTGTGGAAAAAAGCCAAGTGCGAGTGTTCATTCACAAGTATTTTAAAAGAGGAATTACTAGGATAGGGCATTTCACAGTAAAGAAACAAAAAACATGATCTTACATGAACTTGACTATAGACATCGTATTGATCTTCACAATCAAAGTTAAACAGAGCAACCAACACCCATAGCTTTGTTCATATATCAGATCACAACCCTGCTGTATGCCTGCTTCAGCTCAGTGTGTTCACCGCAATAGCTCTTGATAATTTCTCATTTCACTGTCCATCTGAAATGGAATCGGCCTGAGGGCTTATAATCCTCGCTCATATGATTCCCAGCATAGCCAGATGAAAGAGGCCACACAACACAATGAGGATTAGACCGTCATTATATAATATCACAGAAGTGATGGGGGGGGGGGGGGGGGATTTACATGTCATGTAAAGATATTAAGGTGCCATTGACAATAATTACACAATTTGGATGATATGGGTGGATATTTGATTAGGATGGGATGTGTCAGTTGCGGTGAACCAGACTGGGGTCCAGTGGGCATGTGCGGCATCTGGAGACAGCTCTGCTGAGATGACATGTAACCCAGTGTGGAGCCCAGCCGCCCATTCCCAAGGTGCGGCTGGTGCCTCTTCTAGCCCCAGGGGGAAGCTCAATCTGGGGCAACCCTGGGACCTTTTTGACCCGTCAGAAAGGCAACTGTCTTTTTTTTTGTGCATTTTATGTCACCAGATGTCACGTGTTGCGATGGCTCACCCACATGATCACATCTCAGGCCCAATCAGGTGTCGGGGTGAGTAAGGAGTCGAGAAAGATGTTTATATTTTTTCTAATCTTTTGTTTCAACATTGAAAGTGGTGGGAATCTGTTTGGAACTAGACAAAGGTAAAATCTATTTGAATTAAATGATTGAAATAAGTATACAAATGTATTACTAGAATAGAGATGTGAGAGTGTTTGTTGCTATTGTCAATTCTAAGTATTTAGATGATGCATACGAAACATTCCTAGCGTTTGATGATCATTGGTCTAATTGATATTTTGATTCATTTTAAATATGGACATTCGATCCGGAGACTCCACACTCGCTGTGGAATATCCAATTGATTCTGAAATGTATTCATTTTTTTCATCACTCTATACGCAATACCCCATAATGACGAAGCAAAAACAGGTTTTTAGAAATTTCGGCAAATGCATAAAAAAAATTGAGCCAGTTTTCATCTCGCTGTACTTTGCTCTGTTCATCTTTCCCTCGATCCTGACTAGTCTCCCAGTCCCTGCCTCTGAAAAACATCCCAACAGCATGATGCTGCCACCAACATGCTTTACCATAGGGATGGTGCCAGGTGTCCTCCAGACGTGAAGCTTGGCATTCAGGCCAAAGAGTTCAATCTTGGTTTCATCAGACCAGAGAATCTTGTTTCTCATGGTCTGAGAGTCCTTTAGGTGCCTTTTGGCAATCTCCAAGCGGGCTGACATATGCCTTTTACTGAGGAGTGGCTTCCGTCTGGCCACTCTACCATAAAGGCCTGATTGGTTGAGTGCTGCAGATATGATTGTCCTTCCTCCACAGAGGAACTCTGGAGCTCTGTCAGAGTGACCATCGGGTTCTTGGTCACCTCCCTGACCAAGGCCCTTCTCCCCTGATTGTTCAGTTTGGCCGGGTGGCCAGCTCTCAGAAGAGTCTTGGTGGTTCCAGACTTCTTCCGTTTAAGAATGAGGGAGGCCACTGTGTTCTTCGGGACCTTCAATGCTGCAGAATTTTTTGGGTATTTTTCCACAGATCTCTGCCTCAACACAAATCTGTCTCGGAGCTCTAGGACAATTCCTTTGACCTCATGGCTTGGTTTTTGCTATGACTTGCACTGCCAACTGTGGGACCGTATATAGACAAGTGTGTGTGTTTCCAAATCATGTCCAATCAATTGAATTTACCACAGGTGGACTCAATCAAGTTCTAGAAACATCTCAAGAATGATCAATGGAAACAGGATGCACCTGAGCTCAATTTCGAGGAGCTGAATACTTATGTAAAGAAGGTATTTCTGTTTTTTAGTTTTTGAAAATTTGCAAAAATGTCCAAAAACCTGTTTTCGCTTTGTCATTATGGGGTATTGTGTGTAGATTGATGAGGAACATTATTTATTTAACCTCTAGGGGCAGTATTTTCACGGCCGGATGAAAAACGTACCCAATTTAAACAGGTTTTCTACTCTGGCCCAGAAAATTGAATATGCATATTATTAGTAGATTTGAATAGAAAACACTCTGAAGTTTCTACAACTGTTTAAATGCTGTCTGTGAGTATAACATAACTCATATGGCAGGCAAAAAACCTGACAAAAATTGATTCAGGAAGTTGGAGAATTTAGAAATGTAGTTTTTGTTTAGAATCCCTTGGAAAACAACAGTGACATAGGATTTACGTTACACCTCCTAACTCTTCCATTGGCTGTCAACAATCTTTATGAACAGGTTTCAACCGTCATCTGTTACCGGGCAGATCATTTTGGCTCAGTCAATCATTGGCCAGTCTGAGGAGAGGTGTCCTATGATGCGTGTGTACGTGACGTCATCGTTTTTATATTTTTCTTCTGGGATGAATAGCTATTGCCCGGTTGTAAAATTATCGCTATTTTACATTAAAAAATACCCTAAAGGAATGATTGTAAACATCGTTTGACGTGTTTCTACAAACGGTAATGGAACTTTGAACATTTCGTCTATGGATTTGCGTCCACGCCACATGGCATTGTAAAGTGTTCTGGATGGGTCAACAAAACGGACATATTTGGACATAAATTATGGACTTTGCAGAACAAATTAACATTTCTTGTGGAAGTGGGTGCCCATCCGAGTGCATTCTGCCGAAGATCAGTAAAGGTAAGTAAATATTTCGAACATATTGTTAGAGAATTGTCGACGCCGTGGTTGTAGGCTAACTGTATAGCTTAGCATTGAAGGCTAAGTTCTGTACTCAGAATATTGAACAATGTGCTTTTTCCGTAACGTTATTTTGAAATCTGACAAAGTGGTTGCATAAAGGAGTAGATTATCTCTAATTCTTTAAATAATAATAATACATTTTTCAACGTTTATGAGTTCTTCCATAAATTAAATGTGCTTATTCACCGGTGTTATGGTGAGAAAACATTTTCTGAACGTCACACGCCAATGTAAAAATTGCGTTTTTGGATATAAATATAAACTTGATCGAACAAAAAATGCATGTATTGTCTAACATGATGTCCTAGGAGTGTCATCTGATGAAGATTGTCAAAGGTTAGTGCTTAATTTTAGCTGTATATCTGGTTTTGTGATGCTATCGTGCTTGGAAAATTGCTATTTCTTTTTTTTTGCTGAGGTGCTATGCTAAAATAATCTAATGTTTTTCTTTCACCATAAAGCCTTTTTGAAATAAGACAATGTGATTGGATTAACGAGTAGAGTATCTTTAAAATGCCGTATAATACTTGAATTTAAATTTTGAGATTATTTTGTTTTGAATATCGCGCCGTGCTATCTCATTGGTTGTTGTCCAACCAATCCCGTTAGCGGGATTGTATCCTCAAGAGGTTTTAATCAATTTTAGAATAAAGCTGTAACGTAACGAAATGTGGAAAAAAGTGATGGGGTCTGGATACTTTCCGAATGCATTGTATGGGATTTATTTCAGCTCATGAAACATGGGACCAACACTTTACATGTTGCATACATATTTTTGTTCAGTGTACCTTATTTTCTAACATCAAGACGTCAATATTCTTGTAATGCTTTTTGTATAAACATTCTGAATTTGATTAATCACAGCAAATCTTGCAATTAACAAAAAAAAAATGTATCATCGTTTGACACCCCTAATCATAATACAGTGTATGCCATATAATTTGACAATTACTGTTATCCATTATCATGGTTGCCTGCGTACATAATGTTATGCCATGCTAATGACATCATTTTCAGCCTGATGACTAGGTGAAGTGTGACTATAAAATAATTACTGTGCTGGAACATGCATAATGGCTTTCACTGCTATTAGAGGAGATTATAACTTATTAACTGTCACAATTAATCTTGGACCGTAAAGCTAGGTGTTGGTGGCATGAAACAATGACACCATACAGTAGGCTTACCTTCCCAGTTCTGCTAATTTCTTTCACCTACTGTACAGATATTGATGGTGCAAATCTCACTTTTGAATAGGGTAAAGGTAAAAGTAGTGCTTTCTATCTCTGTCAAATTTCTGTATATTGTGACAGCCGTGTAGCATTTCCAAAAGTACGTATCTACCATCTGTGAAAGTTCAATGAATGACTGACCTCTAGTTTCTGTCAGGACATATTTCTCAGACATTTGTAGATGGACCATTTCCATAATTCACTGTAATGCTGTTAAATATATGCCAGAGGGTGCTGCTGATAAGGCTGTCAACATTTTAGTTACACTCTGTATGGGATAATCACTGAAGCTTCCGCTAGCCCAGTCTGCACCTTTTATTGTAATTCCTCTGGTGCCCCTATCAGCAATCTCTTCAAAGCATAGACCAAGGCAGCATCCCAAATTGCACCCTATTCCCTACATAGTGCACTACTTTTAATCAGAGCCTTATGGGCCCTGGTCAAAAGTAGTGCACTTTATAGGGAAGAGGGTGCCATTTCATTTGACAATTACTGATATTATAATCTCTCTACAACAAATCAGCAGGAGTTCCGCATGAGAGTACTTTACATCAGAGATAAATGTCTGACAATCATTAATCTGAAGTTGATGTTTATTGATCTGTTCATTTGGATATAATCCGTTGAGCGTGTTGCTATCCATCCTCAAAAAGTGTGTCTCATTAAAACAGGCAATATAAGGACCTATTGCAATATCAATGATGTCAGCAACAACTCAAGTAGCCTCTACAGGAGTCAATTGAATGACACTGTATCTGTTGGAACAGCACATCACTTTGTATTCAATCTTGTCTGTACCATCATTTTGATTACACTTCCCACTGTGGCCATGTGAGCTTCATTATTTTGTCAAAAGATAATTGCCTTCTAAAGCTTCAGTTCAACACTCCTTACCCAATTAGAATAATACCTATAGATTAATACGTGTTATGTCTTGTGTTACAGCAGACACATTTTGATTAATATGGAACAGGTACTTTTTTAATATGGAGGAAAATGCGGTATTATTACCTCTCACAGTCAAGTGTGAAGGTCAACATAAAAATGTATTTGTATACACATCTGATATTCCTGCTCTCACATTTCTGGTATCAGCAAATGAAACACAACCCTTGGTCTTTGAGGTTGTACTAGTTCATGCAGGGTTTTCTGTAACAGGTGGAAATAACAGGGAAAATACAGAATACACAGGTTCCTGTCTTCAGGTTCAAGACAGAAATGTAGCTATCACAAATATTAACTGATGAGGGAGTCAGTCTGGTAGTCAGCAGATGCTGTAATGTATTCTGAAACATAACCCTTGAATGGCAACAATTTTGTGTAATGATAAAGGCATTTGCATTATGCAGTAGCTGTTTTATTCCTCAAGTTTCTCCCCGCTGTAGAGGGATCTGTTCAAGGACACCTTCAGCCTGCTCCTATCTCTCACAGCCACCAAGGGGAGCAGTCAGTAGGAGAAAATAATTGAATACAGTAACCCAAACCTGGGCCTGCTTCAGTATATTTCTGTGGTGGTAAAAACTTTGATTTGGACGTCAGCAGGTGTATTTGTGGCTAAACTAGTCCTGAATATACCAGACTACAAACCAGGTGTGTATGCTATTCACATGCACTCCTCCTGCTGTGGTGCGTTGGGGTCCCTATACAGACAAGATTTGGTTCCGGGTGTGTATGCCATTCACATGCACTCCTCCTGCTGTGGTGCGTTGGGTCCCTATACAGACAAGATTTGGTTCCGGGTGTGTATGCTATTCACATGCACTCCTCCTGCTGTGGTGCGTTGGGGTCCCTATACAGACAAGATTTGGTTCCAGGTGTGTATGCTATTCACATGCACTCCTCCTGCTGTGGTGCGTTGGGGTCCCTATACAGACAAGATTTGGTTCCAGGTGTGTATGCTATTCACATGCACTCCTCCTGCTGTGGTGCGTTGGGGTCCCTATACAGACAAGATTTTGGTTCCAGGTGTGTATGCTATTCACATGCACTCCTCCTGCTGTGGTGCGTTGGGGTCCCTATACAGACAAGATTTGGTTCCAGGTGTGTATGCTATTCACATGCACTCCTCCTGCTGTGGTGCGTTGGGGTCCCTATACAGACAAGATTTGGTTCCAGGTGTGGAACTGGAAATGACTATTGTTTTACCCCGGTGGGAGGTGTGGCTGTGTTCAGGGTCTATAGATATGTTCATGAAAACCCAGGGTTCCTCAGGTCTCCAGTCTCCCCAGTGATCCAGTCTCACTGATAAGGAAAGAGTGATTATGTGAACAATAGTCTTTCTCACTCTCAATTGTCCCTCTCTGTCCATGAGCAGAATGCCCTGGCTGTGTATGTCAGGCATTCCACCGAGGAGCCAATGATGGTTCTAATGAGACACTGAGGAACCCATGGGAGGGTTCTAATGAGACACTGAGTAGCGCATGGTAGGATTCTAATGAGACCCTTTATTTATCTAGGCAAGTCAGTTAAGAACAAGTTATTATATATAATGACAGCCTACCCCGGCCAAACCCTAACCCGGACGACGTTGGCCAGTTGTGCGCCGCCCTATGGGACTCCCGATCATGGCCGGTTGTGATACAGCCTGGAATCAAACCAGGGTCTGTAGTGACGCCTCTAGCACTGAGATGCAGTGCCTTAGACCGCTGCGCCACTCGGGAGCTAAGGGTCCACAGCATGTGTTGCTCTGGACCCTTAGCACCAACACCCTTCCCCCTGGGCACTCCTAGACTTGAAATACGGTCTTTCTGATTCCAATTCTGGTGTAGCTTTTCTCCGTATTGCTAGGCAGATCTCATTGTGTTGAGGTTGCAAGAATCCTGTTGAGAAAGAATTGCCATTCGCTCCTGAGTAGCAGGAGCTTAGCGTCCCTTGTTCGACTGTTTGAAATATTTCACCCATGATCCTACTCTTTCAGTTTTTGATTAATGTTGTTTCATCCATGGCTTCGGCCTACTGAGGTTTGTGTGTTTTAGTTTAATTATTAATTTGACCATTTAAAAAAAGAAGTGCACATTAAACTTGAAAAAGCCATACATGCACATACATAGAATCATTAAGGATAACACACAATAAAGTCTGGGACTTGTTTCCATTGTGGTCCTCCTGAAACAAGATGGCTAGGCAAGATCGAACATTGTTGAACACAGTATGACAGCACGATAATAAAACATAAAAACAAAGTAAAAGAACATCTATCTCATCATTGCAGTTACATTGTAGGGTATATTCATATGGGCACAGAAGACATCAAACAGTTTTTTACTTTATTTTTAAAGCTGCCCAGAGAGGATGTCGTTTTTATGGGAAAAGGCAACTCATTCCACTCTGAGGTTCCAATATACAAAAAAGTACCTTTCCCAGTATTACTCCTGAACCTGTATAAGCACACATTAGCAACACCTGATCTGGTGCTGTGATTGTGTGCATCCCTAACATAGGGAAAGTAATCAGTTAGGTATCTGGGCGCAGACCATAAGTACTCCTGTAAAACCAAACCTAGTCTAATCTGGGACACTACCCTCAACAGGCAGCCAGTTGAGTTCCTGAAAGCAGCTCCTGCCTATGTGAGTACATGGACTCACCTTCAATACTATCCTGATCAGCTTATTCTGTGCTATCTGGAGCTTCTCCTTCAGAAGCTTCGATAATGACCCACAAACCGGGAAGTACTAGCATAGTGAAAATGGCATTGAATAAGGGCAGTGGCTAGCACTCTCATGGAGTCCTTACCAAGCAGCTTGGACTTTCTAGCCAAACCCTAGCACTATAGTGGCCAAGCTTTCATCAAGGATGCATCCCAGGTAGCTAAGAGGTTTTAGTAGTCAGCACCTCACACCCTAACTCCTCTCTGATTTTAGAGGACCTACACAATTTTGGTCTGGACCACAAAATAATTGCCTCAGTTTTACCTAAGTGAAGAGATCACTTATTATCTCCTAGCCATTTGCTAATGCTAGTAAGCTCTGTGCTAAGTATTCTCTAAAACATAGTTTTACTTTGACGAGACACCAGAAGTGTAGAGTCACGGCAAGAACAAGCATCTTTCAGATCGTTTATACACAGTAAAAACAGTGGCGGCCCAAGCACACTCCCCTGCGGAACGCCAACAGTTATTGGTGAACCATTAAACTCTACTACTTACTCCCTACCTGACAAATAGGACTTTAGCCGGCCTAGAGGGATACTGCTTAACCCTATCGCCTCCAGTTTGGAGATTAGGAGACAGTGGTTAACTGTATCAAAGGCCTTCTGTAGGTCAAGCAGTAGCATTCCACAGAGATGTCCCTCATCAATCTCTTTCCTGATAAAGTCAGTCAAGTAAAGTAGACATGAATCAGTGGAGTATGTTTTTCTAAAACCCGACTGAAAATCATACGTTAGACTTTGTTTGCTGACATATTCATGCATTTTCTCATGTAGAACTCTCTCCAGGATCTTTGATGTTACACAGAGGATAGATACAGGCCTGTAAGTCCCAGGGTCAGACTTTGTCCCCTTCTTATACAGAGGTATAACTTTAGCTTGTTTCATGTCCCTGAGAAAGATGCCTTGTTCAAGAGAGAGATTAACGATATGTGTAATACAAGGGGCAATTTGCTCAGCAGAATCGCTAAGAAACCTTTTTTTTACCTTTATTTAACCAGGTAGGCCAGTTGAGAATAAGTTCTCATTTACAACTGTGACCTGGCCAAGATAATGCAAAGCAGTGCGACAAAAACAACAACACAGCGTTACACAAGGATAAACAAATGTACAGTCAATAATACAATAGACAATCTGCATATAGTGTCTGCAACTGAAGTAAGGAGGTAAGGCAATAAATAGGCCATAGTGGCAAAGTGATTACAGTTTAGAAATTAACACTGGAGTGATAGATGTGCAGATGAGGATGTGCAAGTAGAAATACAGGTGTGCAAAAGAGCAGAAAAAAAACAAAAAACAAATATGGAGATGAGGTAGGTAGTTGGTTGGATGAGCTATTTACAGATGGGTTATGTACAGCTGCAGCGATCGGTCAGCTGCTCTGACAGCTGATGCTTAAAGTTAGGGAGGGAGATATGTCTCCAGCCTAATGATTTTTGCAATTCGTTCCAGTCATTGACAGCAGAAAACTGTAAGGAAAGGCTACCAAATGAGGTGTTGGCTTTGGGGATGACTAGTGAAATAAACCTGCTGGAGCACGTGCTATGGGTGGGTGTTGCTATGGTGACCAGTGAGCTGAGATAAGGCGGAACTTTACCTAGCAAAGACTTATAGATGACCTGGAGCCAGTGGGTTTGGCGATGAATATGTAGCGAGGACCAGCCAACGAGAGCATAAAAACAGTGGCGGGTAGTATATGGGGCTTTGGTGACAAAACAGATGGCACTGTGATAGACTGCATCCAATTTCCTGAGTAGAGTGTTGGAGGCTATTTTGTAAATGACATCGCCGAAGTCAAGGATTGGCAGGATAGTCAGTTTTACGAGGGTATGTTTGGCAGCATGAGTGAAGGAGGCTTTGTTGCGAAACAGGAATCGAATCTAGATTTGATTTTGGATTGGAAATGCTTAATATGAGTCTGGAAGGAGAGTTTACAGTCTAGACAGACACCTAGGTATTTATAGTTGTCCACATATTCTAAGTCAGAACCGTCCAGAGTAGTGATGCTAGTTGGGCGGGTGGGTGCGGGCAGCGATTGGTTGAAGAGCATGCATTTTGTTTTACTAGCATTTAAGAGCAGTTGGAGGTCACGGAAGGAGTGTTGTATGGCATTGAAGCTCGTTTGGAGGTTTGTTAACACAGTGTCCAAAGAAGGGCCAGATGTGTACAGAATGGTGTCGTCTACGTAGAGGTGGATCAAAGAATCACCCGCAGCAAGAGCGACATCATTGATATATACAGAGAAAAGAGTCTGCCCGAGAATTGAACCCTGTGGCACTCCCACAGAGACTGCCAGAGGTCCGGACAACAAGCCCTCCGATTTGATACACAGAACTCTATCTAAGAAGTAGTTAGTGAACCAGGTGAGGCAGTCATTAGAGAAACCAAGGCTGTTGAGTCTACCGATAAGAATTACATTTACATTACATTTACATACATTTAAGTCATTTAGCAGACGCTCTTATCCAGAGCGACTTACAAATTGGTGCATTCACCTATAATATCCATTAGAACAACCACTTTACAATAGTGCATCTAAATCTTTTAAAGGGGGGGGGGGTTAGAAGGATTACTTTATCCTATCCCAGGTATTCCTTAAAGAGGTGGGGTTTCAGGTGTCTCCGGAAGGTGGTGATTGACTCCGCTGTCCTGGCATCGTGAGGGAGCTTGTTCCACCATTGGGGTGCCAGAGCGGCGAACAGTTTTGACTGGGCTGAGCGGGAACTGTGCTTCCTCAGAGGTAGGGAGGCGAGCAGGCCAGAGGTGGATGAACGCAGTGCCCTTGTTTGGGTGTAGGGCCTGATCAGAGCCTGAAGGTACGGAGGTGCCGTTCCCCTCACAGCTCCGTAGGCAAGCACCATGGTCTTGTAGCGGATGCGAGCTTCAACTGGAAGCCAGTGGAGAGAGCGGAGGAGCGGGGTGACGTGAGAGAACTTGGGAAGGTTGAACACCAGACGGGCTGCGGCGTTCTGGATGAGTTGTAGGGGTTTGATGGCACAGGCAGGGAGCCCAGCCAACAGCGAGTTGCAGTAATCCAGACGGGAGATGACAAGTGCCTGGATTAGGACCTGCGCCGCTTCCTGTGTGAGGCAGGGTCGTACTCTGCGAATGTTGTAGAGCATGAACCTACAGGATCGGGTCACCGAATACGGTGCTTGACAGAGTTGAAAGCCTTTTCACATGTATAGCTCACATGTATAGTGTTGAGTCAACCAGTGGCATGTCATTAGTAAAGATTGAAAACAGTAAGGGGCCTCGAGAGCTGCCCTGGGGAATTCCTGATTCTACCTGGATTACTTTTGGAGAGGCTTCCAATAAAGTACACCCTCTGTGTTCTGTTAGACAGGTAACTCTTTATCCACAGTATAGCAGGGGGTGTAAAGCCATAACACATATGTTTTTCCAGCAACAGACTATGATTGATAATGTCAAGCCACACTGAAGTCTAACAAAACAGCTCCCACAATCTTTTTATCATCAATTTGTCTTACACAAATTTCATCAGTCATTTGTGTAAGTGCTGTGCATGTTGATTGCTCTTCCCTATAAGCATACCTGTTGTCAATTTGTTTACTGTAAAATAGCATTGTATCTGGTCAAACTCATTTTTTCCAAAAGTTTACTAAGGGTCGGTAACAGGCTGATTGGTCGGCTATTTGAGCCAGTAAAGGGGGCTTTACTGTTCTTGGGTAGCAGAATGACATTTGGTTTCCTCCAGGCCTGAGGGCACAAATGTTCTTGTAGGCTTAGATTGAAGATATGGCAAATAGAAGTGGCAATATTGTCCGCTATTATCCTCAGTAATATTCTATCCAAGTTGTCAGACCCAGTTGGCTTTTCATTGTTGATAGACAAAAATATATTTTTCACCTTACACACTTACTTTACGTAATTCAAAATTACAATGCATGTCTTTCATAATTTGGTCAGTTCTACTTGGATGTGTAGGGTTGGTGTTTGTTGCTGGCATGTCATGCCTAAGTTTGTTAATCTTGCCAATTAAAAAAATAATTTAAGTGGTTGGCAATATTATTGGGTTTTGTGAAGAATGAGCCATCTGATTCAATGACTGGTGGAGCTGGGTTTGCCTTTTTGCCCCATTCTTTACATAATTTATCTTTGTTTCATAGTATAGTTTCTTCTTATTTTAATTCAGTTTAGTCACATGATTTCTCAATTTGCTGTGCTTTTGCCAATCGGTTGTGCAGCCAGACTTATTTGCCATTAATTTTGCCTCAGCCCTCTCAACCATACAATTTCTCAATTCCTCATCAATCCACAGGGAGTTATCAGTTTTTACAGCAATTTTCTTCATGGGTGCATTCTTATTAGTAACTGGAATAAGCAATTTCCTAAACTTGTCAAGGGCAGCGTCTGGTTACTTACTCCTCATTACACGCCACAGACCAGAAAATATTCTTTACATCATCAACATCGGAATCACTACAAAACTTATTGCATGAACACATATAGACTATATTAGGCCCAGGCTTTGGAACTTTGGTTTTCCTAGATATGGCTATTATAACAAATCAAATCAAGTGAAGCTTCGTTTATATAGCACATTTCAGATATTCAATACAAAGTGCTTTACTGGAAAAAACTAATGAAAAACTATGAAAATAAAAAGCTGAAATATTGACCACACAACAAACATAAGATAAAAAACTAAAGAATGACAAAAACTGAACAACTAAATATCACAATGAGGAAATGCAAAGCAAAAAATATCTTTCAAGATCTCTGTTAAATATGTCCACAGTTTCAGCCCCCCTCATGTTCTCTGGCAGGCTATTCTAGAAGCTGGCGGCATAATACCTAAAGGCTGCCTCTTCATGCCTCTTGGTCCTAGGCTTTGGAATAGTTAAAAGGCCAGTGCCAGAGAACCTGAGGGACAGGAAATCCAAATAACTTCACAGATCTTCATTGTAAAGGGTTTAACCACTGTTTCCCATGCTTGCTCAATGAACCATACACAATTAATGAACATGCACCAGTGGAATGGTCGTTAAGAGACTAACAGCTTACAGACGGTAGGCAATTAAGGTCACAGTTATGAAAGTTCTACTCACTCTGAAAAACATCAAAAGAAATATGCCCAGGGTCCCTGCTCATCTACATGAACGTGCCTTAGGCATGCTGCAAGGAGGCATGAGGACTGCAGATGTGGCCAGGGCAATAAATTGCAATGCCCGTACTGTGAGACGCCTAAGACAGAGCCACACGGAGACAGGACGGACAGCTGATCGTCCTCGCAGTGGCAGACCACGTGTAACAACACCTGCACAGGATCGGTACATCCGAACATCATACCTACGGGACAGGTACAGGATGGCAACAACTGCCCGAGTTACACCAGGAACGCACAATCCCTCCATCAGTGCTCAGACTGTCCACAATACTCTGAGAGAGGCTGGAATGAGGGCTTGTAGGCCTGTTGTAAGGCATGTCCTCACCAGACATCACCGGCAACAACGTCGCCTATGGGCACAAACCCACCGTCGCTGTACCAGACAGGACTGGCAAAATGTGCTCTACACTGACAAGTCACGGTTTTGTCTCACCAGGGGTGATGGTCGGATTCACGTTTATCATCGAAGGAATGAGCGTTACACCGAGGCCTGTACTCTGGAGCGGGATCGATTTGGAGGTGGAGGGTCCGTCATGGTCTGGGGCGGTGTGTCACAGCATCATCGGACTGAGCTTGTTGTCATAGCAGGCAATCTCAACGCTGTGCGTTACAGGGAAGACATCCTCCTCCCTCATGTGGTACCCTTGTGTTTTTCATTTCCTGCAAGACAGGAATGTCAGTGTTCTGCCATGGCCAGCGAAGAGCCCAGATCTCAATCCCATTGGGCACGTCTGGGACCTGTTGGATCTGAGGGTGAGGGCTAGGGCCATTCCCCCCAGAAATGTCCGGGAACTTGCAGGTGCCTTGGTGGAAGAGTGGGGTAAGACCTCACAGCAAGAACTGGCAAATCTGCTCCAGTCCCTGAGGAGGAAATGCACTGCAGTACTTAATGCATCTGGTGGCCACACCAGATACTTACTGTTACTTTTGATTTTGACCCCCCTTTGTTCAGGGACACATTATTCCATTTATGTTAGTCACATATCTGTGGAACTTGTTCAGTGTATGTCTCAGTTGTTGAATCTTGTTATGTTCGTACAAATATTTACACATGTTAAGTTTGCAGAAAATAAATGCAAAGAGGCTGGGATGAGGGCTTGTAGGCCTGTTGTAAGGCAGGTCCTCAACAGACATCACCTGATGACTGATGACATTAGCAAGTAATATACTCGTTAGTGGTGGGTGGTGTGCGCGCCTCCTGAGTCGGACTAGACGTCCATTCCTAGCACCTCTTCTCCGTCGGAGGTGTTTTGGATCAGCCTCTGGAATCAATTCAATTGCCTTGGGGGTACGAACAAAGGATCCGATTCGAGAAAGTCGTATTACTGGTCGTAATGCTGGCAAGGCTGGTGAGTTACTGCCGCTCTGATGCCCAAAACTTCTTCCTGGCTATACAGTTGAAGTCTGAAGTTTACAAACACTTAGGATGGAGTCATTAAAACTCGTTTTTCAACCACTCCACAAATTTCTTGTTAACAAACTATAGTTTTGGCAAGTCGGTTAGGACATCTACTTTGTGCATGACAAAGTAATTTTTCCAACAATTGTTTACAGACAGATTATTTCACTTATAATTCACTGTATCACAATTCCAGTGGGTCATAAGTTTACATACACTAGTTGAAGGTGCCTTTAAACAGCTGGGAAAATTCCTGAAAATTATGTCATGGCTTCAGAAGCATCTGATAGGCTAATTGACATAATTTGAGTAAATTGGAGGTGTACCTGTGGATGTACTTCAAGGCCTACCTTCAATGTCAGTGCCTCTTTGCTTGACATCATGGGAAAATCAAAAGAAATCCGCCAAGACCTCAGAAAAAAGATTGTAGACTTCCACAAGTCTGGTTCATCTTCGGTAACAATTTCCAAACGCCTGAAGGTACCACATTCATCTGTACAAACAATAATATGCAAGTATAAACACCATGGGACCACGCAGCCGCCATACCGCTCAGGAAGGAGACGGATTCTGTCTCCTAGAGATGAACGTACTTTGGTGCGAAAAGTGCAAATCAATCCCAGAACAACAGCAAAGGACTTTGTGAAGATGCTGGAGGGGACAGGTTAAAAAGGTATCTATATCCACAGTAAAACGAGTCCTATATCGACATAACCTGAAAGGCCGCTCAGCAAGGAAGAAGCCACTACTCCAAAACCGCCATAAAAAAAGCCAGACTACAGTTTTCAACTGCACATGGGGACAAAGATTGTACTTTTTGGAGAAATGTCCTCTGGTCTGATGAAACAAAAATAGAACTGTTTGGCCATAATGCCCATTGTTATGTTTGGAGGAAAAAGGGGGCTTGCAAGCCAAAAAACACCATCCCAACTGTGAACCACGCGGGTGGCAACATCATGTTGTGGGGGTGCTTTGCTGCAGGAGGGACTGGAGCACTTCACAAAATAGATGGCATCATGAGAAGGAAAATTATGTGGATATATTGAAGCAACATCTCAAGACATCAGTCAGGAAGTTAAAGCTTGGTCGCTAATGGGTCTTCCAATGGATAATGACCCCAAGCATACTTCCAAAGTTGTGGCAAAATGGCTTAAGGACAACAAAGTCAAGGTATTGGAGTGGCCATCACAAAGCCCTGACCTCAATCCTATAGAAAATGTGTGGGCAGAACTGAAAAAGCGTGTACGAGCAAGGAGTTATTATGAAAACTTAAGTAGCCTACTTTTTGCTCCTACTGAGGAAGGCTCTGTTGAACGTTAGCTTATACCTTCATCCTTCTAGCTGGCTAAGTACTACTAGTCAGAGCCCTTCAACATTAATGCAATAAAGGTATCTGCCGGCAGCAAGACACCTAACTGACTGACATATCGACAGTAAAAGCGATTATTTACCAGTTGTGCACTCATTTTCTGTGATTCGGTTTTTGTTTGTTTGGGGGCTGTCTGTAGACACAGCAGTAGTCACGGGATTGTTTGAAAATGGCCTTTGTCTGGCATCACACAAACACACCATCGGAAGCGTTTATAATGTCTCAGGACCTCGGCCTGTGCTGCAAGAGGGCGGAGTTAGCCATTTAAGAGAGTGGTGAATGTTCTGCTAAAAAGGCAAATCCGGGAAACTGCAAAAAAACACCATTAGTATGATCACTGGGTATTATCTATGTCATGTATTATTATCTGAAATGTAATAAATAAATAAAGTAAAATCAAATTTATTTAGCCATAAGGAACAATGTAGTCAATGCATTTTAATTACATAATTCTGGAACAAAGCGGTACTGGTTCTCCTTTTTTATTTTTATTTGATTTTGTCCTGGCTTGAGACCTTTATAGAACAATGTTATTCACATTCTGTCATGTGAATAACATACACAATCATTCAGAGAGGGATCCAGTGTCTTTAAAAGAGGTTAGTGTTCATGTGAGATAGGGGCCCGTTGCTCACTGAGAAAGCCAAGCACAAGCAATGAGAGAGATGAAGCCTCTTGAGTCCCATACTAGGGATTAGGAAGGGCTGTCAATAGCCTCAATGTAACACAAAGGAGGTTCTTTCCACATCAAAGTGGTTCCATTAAAGGCACGCTCCTTAATTTGTTTTTCAGTCAACATCAGCAACCCCACTTAGTTTGCTATAAAGCTGAGGGATGGAGCTGGGGTAATCACCAGTGCTTAATTTGAGCCAGATCAGGATCCAGCACCTCTCAGTTTTGGACTGTTAGGTTCCAGAACTCATTTGCCAGGATCTGGTACCTCTCCTACAATGAAAAATAATTTTCACTGTTTGTAATGTAGAAATTATAATAAAAGCAATCATGTAAATTGCTTTGTAATTCTCCTGCCCTATAAATGACGTAATGTTAAAACGTGCCTGATACTCTAAGAATTGATTTGTGTTGGCCCGGGTTCATGGTTTGCACAACATTTTAGCCTATAGACCAAGGGGGGGCAAAGTACGCACTTCAATCCGGCCAGCGAGAAATAAAAAAAACAACACGTAGATATATATTTTTTTATCCTAACTTATTTTTTTTTTGCCCTTATTTCTCCCCAATTTCGTGGTATCCAATTGGTAGTTACAGTCTTGTCCCATCGCTGCAACTCCCGTACAGACTCAGAAGAAGAAGGTCGAGAGCCATGCATCCTCTGAAACACGCCCCAGCCAAGCCGCATTGCTTCTTGACACAATGCCCACTTAACCCGGAAGCCAGCCGCACCAATGTGTCAGAGGAAACACCGTACACCTGGCGACCGTGTCAGCATGCATGCGCCCGGCCCGCCACAGGAGTCGCTAGATCGCGATGGGACAAGGAAATCTCGGCCTGCCAAACCCTCTCCTAACCCGGATGACGCTGGGCCAATTGTACGCCGCCTCATGGGTCTCCCAGTCATGGCCAGCTGTGACACAGGCTTGGATTGAAGCCGGGTCTGTAGTGATGCCTCAAGCACTGCAATGCAGTGCCTTAGACCGCTGTACCACTTGGGAGGCCCCCGCAAATTGATTTAAACAAACAATTGGTCCCCCTCCATTGAATTTCAAAATCCCGATGTGGCCCTCGAGCCAAAAAGTTTGCCCATCCCTGCTATAGACCATTGCGTAGCCATTGTTGTGGTGAGAAAGAGAAACGTGCCTGTATCTCTCACAGAACTAGATTGAGATTCACTTTCTGTTATCTATCTCCCTCTTTCTGCTCTGATAGACATGACCCTGCAACTCTCATCTCTCCAGCGTTGCGCTTCATCATTTATTTCCTTGTAGAATCATAGCCGTGGGAAGGGTGCTGGAAGTGCTGCAGCACCCCTGATACATTTGCCAAAGTTATTACTGCTGTCTGTTCAGAAAAAATGAAATAATTCAGAAAACTGCACCAGGAGTAGGCCTATAATTTAGCCACAGAGGATCAATAGCTTATTTTTAAAAAGTTGCCTAGTTCTGGATTGTGTGTAATCACAAGGCATGCCTCCAGTCTGGAATATGCGGCAAATCTGTCAGTGAACGTGAACAGCATGCAGCCAAAACAGGCCTTTCGCAATATTTCAAATATAATTGCTGGAAAACACAGGTTGGAAAGCAAATGGCTCCTGCTGAAAAGAGAAGACTATTCTGTCTCTAGGCCACCAAATACAGTGCATTCGGAAAGTATTCAAACCCCTTGACTTTTTCCACATTTTGTTACGTTACAGCCTTAATCTAAAATTAATTAAATTGTTTTTCCCCCTTATGAATCTACACACAATATCCCTTAATGACGAAGCAAAATAGGTTATTACACATTTTTACATATTTATAAAAACTGAAATATCACATTTACAGAAGTTTTCAGACCCTTTACTCAGTACTTTGTTGAAGCACCTTTGGCAGCGATTACAGCCTTGAGTCTTCTTGGGTATGATGCTACAAGCTTGGCAGACCTGTGTTTGGGGAGTTTTCACAATCTTCTCTGCAGATCCTCTCAAGCTCTGTCAGTTTGGATGGGGAGCGTCGCTGCACAGCTATTTTGAAGTCTCTCCAGAGATGTTCGATCGGGTTCAAGTCCAGGGTCTGGCTAGGCCACTCAAGGACATTCAGAAGCTTGTCCCAAAGCCACTCCTGCGTTGTCTTGGCAGTGATCTTAGGGTCGTTGTCCATTTGGAAGGTGAACCTTTGCCCTAGTCTGAGGTCCTGAGTTCTCTCGAGCAGGTTTTCATCACAGATCTCTCTGTACTTTGCCAGGTTTCCTCCAGACGTGAAACTTGGCATTCAGGCCAAAGAGTTCAATCTTGGTTTTATCAGACCAGAGAATCTTGTTTATCATGGTCTGAGAGTCCTTTAGGTGCCTTTTGGCAAAATCTATATCATGTGCCTTTTACTCAGGAGTGGCTTCCGTCTGGTCACTACCATAAAGGCCTGATTGGTGAAGTGCTGCAGTAATGGTTGTCCTTCAGGAAGGTTCTCCCATCTCCAGAGAGGAACTCTGGACCTCTGTCAGTGACCATCGGGTTCTTGGTCACCTCCCTGACTAAGGCCCTTCTCCCCCGATTGATCAGTTTGGCCAACTTCGAGTATCATAGCAAAGCGTCTGAATACTTATGTAAATAACTTATTTAAGATTTTTTTACACATTTATGTCATACAACCTGTTTTCACTTAGTCGTGATGGGGTATTGTGTGTAGATTTCCGAGGAACATTTTTTATTTAATCCATTTTAGAACAAGGATGTAACATAACAAAATGTGGAAAAAGTCAAGGGGTCTGAATACTTTCCGAATGCACTGTATTTGAGCACTGAAGCTATACACTAGCAGTGGATGTGGATGCCCTTTTACGGGCTCTTAACTTGTTGGGGATAGGTGGCAGTATTTGCACGGCCGTATAAAAAACGTACCCGATTTAATCTGGTTACTACTCCTGCCCAGTGACTAGAATATTCATATAATTGTTTGATTTGGATAGAAAACAACCTAAAGTTTCTAAAACTGTTTGAATGGTGTCTGTGAGTATAACAGAACTCATTTGGCAGGCCAAAACCTGAGAAGATTCCAAACAGGAAGCGTTCTCTCTGACTATATCTTGGCCTTCTTGATCATCTCTAACCAAAACAGGGGATCTCTGGCATAACGTGACATTTTCTAACGATCCCATAGGCTCTCAGAAGGCGCCAGAACGATGAATGGTGGCTTTGCAGGCCATGGCTGAAAAACATTAGCGCATTTTGTAAGTGGTCGATCTGAGGACAATGAGACTGGAGGCGCATGCACAAGCCGACACCATGTTTACTTTCTCTCTCTTTGAACAAAAACAACGACTCCCGGTCGGAATATTATTGCTTTTTTACGAGAAAAATAGCATAAAAATTGATTTTAAACAGCGTTTGACATGCTTCGAAGTACGGTAATGGAATATTTTGAAATTTGCTGTCACGAAACGCGTTGGGCGCGTCACCCTTCTTTACCCTTCGGATAGTGTCTTGAACGCACGATCAAAACGCCACTATTTGGATATAACTATGGATTATTTGGAACCAAACCAACATTTGTTATTGAAGTGCATTCTGAAGGAAGAACACCAAAGGTAATCAAACTTTTCTAATAGTAAATCGGAGTTTGGTGAGTGCCAAACTTGGTGGGTGTCAAAATAGCTAGCCTGTGATGGCCGGGCTATCTACTCAGAATATTGCAAAATGTGCTTTCACCGAAAAGCTATTTTAAAATCGGACATAGCGAGTGCATAAAGGAGTTCTGTATCTATAATTCTTAAAATAATTGTTATGTTTTTTGTGAACGTTTATCGTGAGTAATTTAGTAAATTCACCGGAAATGTTCGGTGGGAATGCTAGTCACATGCTAGTCACATGCTAATGTAAAAATCTGGTTTTTGATATAAATATGAACTTGATTGAACAAAACATTAGATTATGTCAGCAGAGTACCCAGCCAGAAATAATCAGACACCCATTTTTCAAGCTAGCATATAATGTCACATAAACCCAAACCACAGCTAAATGCAGCAGTAACCTTTGATGATCTTCATCAGATGACACTCCTAGGACATTATGTTATACAATACATGCATGTTTTGTTCAATCAAGTTCATATTTATATCAAAAAACAGCTTTTTACAATTATATGCATATTCTAGTTTCTGGGCAGTAGTAATAACCAGATTAAATCGGGTACGTTTTTTTATCCGGCCGTGCAAATACTGCCCCCTACCCTAGAGAGGTTAAAGACACACAGACCCTGCAATGGCATTACCATTATCTCTAGGCTGTGCCGAGTTCAACGAGATGCTCCGATTGACCGTAGCTCGCTCGGTCCAAGTGCAGCGACCGTGAGAAAAAGTAGGCCCAAAATGAAGCCTGGCCCTAAATTTCAAGTGCTTTGGGGTGACAGCGAGAGAACTGTTAGGGTTAGAAGCACAATTCGACCTCAGGAACGTTCCTGAGGTCCTCCCGATCTGTGCAAGCCTAACCTTGACCTTGTGGCATTAACCCTTAACAGTGAAAAGAAGGTGTTTACATCAAACAGGTTGCAATGACTTCTCTCCCCATAGGAATACATTGCCTATTCCCCTTAATTCAACCTGAAGCCAATGTGGGTTATGAATGCTTTATGAACCTGTCTTCGATAACAATCCATCAGGCTACTGTGAGGTCTACCTGTGTTGATTCTAAGCTTCCTGGAGCAACCGTAAGTTGTTAAAAACACCCTAAAGGTGTTTTTCTATAACCAGCCTACAGATTGTGAAAATCACTTCATTCAACCCTATGTAGATCAGTCAATTCTTAACGTAAAGACTTAAAATTCAGGAGTCTGTAATAGCATACCCCAATCAGGATATGTGTTTACTTATAGCTTCCTGTGCCAACCGGAAGTGCCTTAAATATGGGTCAAAGGGGCTGTTTCGAAGGGTTAAAAAAGTCAAACCATTTCAAAACTTCATATGTGTGACTAGGTAACCCTCATGAACTGTAAATCAGTCATTTATCCCATCAGATTTGCAAAAAAACTAACACACACACACACAGCTAGGACATAGTGACACAGTGTGAGGCTCATTGACATACATTGCCTGCAATAGTTACCTTCGTTCGAACGATCAAAGAACCGTCAGCCCTAGAGCTCTGAAACTTTAGAAACCTGTTCTAGAGCTCAAGTCGATAGTGCACGGTGAGGTATGTGGCTCTAGAAGGTTCTCAGACCGAGCAACAGCCTTGTACATTTGCAATATGTTGAATTCATTTTGACCATCATGGAAATGGTGACATTTAGAAATGTCCCAGAGTCGCAAGACTATGTGCATTGAAACCGCATCAGCCCATAGAGACGGACCCCAACGTTTCTGTCCGATAACTCATTCAAGGACCCTGTAGCAACGCCCTGAAAAAGTGGATTTTCAGCACCAATTACGGTCGTTGCTCGGGCACCGAATGACCTATTGAGCCGAAACTTGGGATTCGGGGTCGCCCCACATAGGCCTACACATAATGTCAGAGCTGGATCCACAGCTAGAACGTAACTACATGTTTTATGTTTTTTTATGGTTTAAACTGAAGGTGTTGTGAATTATGGGCCTGCTCTGAAATATGTGATAGTTGGCTTCTAAACGAGTTGGAAAAAGTAGATTTGGTGTCAGATGGTATCAGTTTGGTGTCAGAATGACATCAAATTGACTGATGGATGCTGACTTGCTGGGTGACGAGCGATGGAGAGGAACCAGAGTCACTGCCCGGCAATCCCGAGTTCATTGGGTCAGTCAATTATGCATTTCTGCAGTATTTTGAGCATGTCAAATTTGTGATGTAATGGTCATTTTGGACGTTTTTCAAAAAATCATTAAAAAACATCAGAGTCCCTCTTCTCTCTCATCATACATAACAAATAGACCATCTAGGTTGATTCATGACTTAACATAGGGCTATATATCATTTGGGCAGTATAAATGCCATTTGGACATGGTTCACTGACTTTTGGGTTTGGAAACCGACTTCCTATGATCGTACATGGCAAATGGACAAACATCCTGATTTGGCACATTCAATACTTTCATACATGTATAATTGACAAAAAAATAATTGGACATTTCATTTGGACATTTCTTATGGCATTTGGCAAAAAAATGAAAAAATTATTTAACTTTTGACTTCCTATGAAATCATATTGCAAATGGACAAAACATATGCCTTCTGTACAAGCAAAAAAAAATTATGTCAATAAAATATGTCAAAACTATGTTTATACAGTTCTTATACATGTGTAATTGACAAAGAAATCGAAAGAATTTCGAAAAACGGTCCAGAAAGCACTTTTTTAAGGGGGTGATACGTTTTCAAAAATAAATTCATTTTTTCAAAATTTGACTCTTGGGTGTTGACTTGTGTTACATTTGGTATAAGAAAATCCACGGTGGAGCGCGCTCGCCATCTATAGAATTTTTGGGATGTGACACTTGACATTTGCCATATGAAATTTTCAATATGATTTGGATGAATGTGGACCAAATTGGATGGTATTGTCATTAGGGTGTATGATTCGTGCGGTGCCAATATGTTCCCATTCATTTTTGTCCATTTCATGGGGGTCTTCCCTTACTTCAGACAACGGACAAGGCCCTCATCCCCGTCATTCACAGGAGAAAGAGACGGAGATATCGGGGACGTAGGTCAGGGTGCCTTGTAAGGATCCGACGGCGAGTGGGTAATCTGCTTCTACCATCAGTCCTATTAGCAAACGTACAATCATTGGATAACAAACTAGATGTGCTACGATCACGAATATCCTACCAACAGGACATTAAAAACTGTAATATCTTATATTTCACTGAGTCGTGGCTGAACGCAATATGGATAAAATACAGCTGGAGGGGTTTACGCTGAATTGCCAAGAACAGCTGCCTTCCGTAAGACAAGGGGTGTCGGTCTGTATATATTTGTAAACAACAGCTGGTGCACAAAATCTAATGTTAAGGAAGTCTTGAGGTTTTGCTCGCCTGAGGTAGAGTATCTCATGATAAGCTGTAGACCACACTATTTACCAAGAGAGTTTTCATCTATATTTTCTGTAGCTGTCTATTTACCACCACAAACCGATGCTGGCACCAAGTCTGTGTACAAAGCTTTCCCTCACCCTCCATATGGCAAATCTGACCATAATTCTATCCTGATTCCTGCTTACAGCACAGACTGTAATATGTTCTGGGATTCTTCCGATGGCATTGAGGAGTACACTACATCAGTCACTGGCTTCTTCAATAAGTTCATCGATGACATCGTCCCCACAGTGACCGTACGTACATACCCCAACCAGAAGCCATGGATTACAGGCAGCATCCGCACTGAGCTAAAGGCAAGAGCTGCCACTTTCAAGGAGCGGGACTCTAACCCGGACGCGTATAAGAAATCCTGCTATGCCCTCTGACCAACCATCAAACAGGCAAAGCATCAATACAGGACTAAGATTGAATCGTACTACACCGGTTCCGACGCTCGTCAGATGTGGCAGGACTTGCAAACCATTACAGACTACAAAGGGAAGCACAGCTACGAGATGCACAGTGACACGAGCCTACCAGACAAGCTAAATTACTTCTATGCTCGCTTCGAGGCAAACAACACTGAAACATGCATGAGAGCATCAGCTGTTCCGGACGACTGTGTCATCACACTCTCCATAGCCGATGTGAGTAAGACCGTTAAACAGGTCAACATTCACAAGGCGGCAGGGTCAGACGGATTACCAGGACGTGTACTCCGTGCATGAGCTGAGCAACTGGCAAGTGTCTTCACTGACATTTTCAACCTGTACCTGACTGAGTCTGTAATACCAACATGTTTCAAGCAGACCACCATAGTCCATGTGCCCAAGAACACTAAGGTAACCTGCCTAAATTTCTACCGGCCCGTAGCACTCACGTCTGTAGCCATGAACTGCTTTGAAAGGCTGTCATGGCCCATATCAACACCATTATCCCAGAAACCCTAGACCCACTCCAATTTGCATACCACCCCAACAAATTCACAGATGATGCAATCTCTATTGCACTCCACACTGCCCTTTCCCACCTGGACAAAATTAACACCTATGTGAGAATGCTATTTATTGACTACAGCTAAGATTTCAACACCATAGTGCTCTTAAAGCTCGTCAATAAGGTAAGGACCCTGGGACTAAACACCTCCCTCTGCAACTGGAATCTGGACTTCCTGATGGGCCTCCCCCAGGTGGTAAGGGAAAGTAACAACTCTTCTGCCACACTGATCCTCAACACGGGGGACCCTCAAGGGGTTTGTGCGCAGTCCCCTCCTGTACTCCCTGTTCACCCATGACTGCATTGGCCAGGCACGACTACAACACCATCATTAAGTTTGCCGACGACACAACAGTGGTAGGCCTGATCACAGACAATGATGAGACACCCTATATGGAGGAGGTCAGAGTGGTGCCATGATAACAACCTCTCCCTCAACGTGATCAAGACAAAGGAGATGATTGTGGACTACAGGAAAAGGGCTTGTAAGTAAGCATTTCACTGTAATGTAATGTTGTATTCGGCGCATGTGACATACCATTCATATACTGTATTTTCATCACCATATCACATCTGTTAATTATGAAAGAGTGGCATGAGTCCCAGAAAATATAGCCTGATGGTATAGCATTTTTATGTGTGCCATATAATGTACAGTTAACTGACAATATAATGGAAAAGCTTGAGTAAATGAGTGAAACAGTTGTGGTTCCTGAGTTAATTAAGCTATTAACATCCCATCATGCTTAGGGTCATGTACAAAATGCTGGGCAAGCCATTATTTTGGCTACTATGGCTACGTCTCCATAGCATGACAATGTCCCCATCCACAAGTGGTCACTGAATGGTTTGATGAGCATGAAAAGGATGTAAACCATATGCCATGGCCGTCAGCCACCAGAGTTCAACACATATGAAAACTTATGGGAGATTCTGGAGCGGCGCCTGAGACAGCGTTTTCCACCACCATCAACAAAACACCAAATTATGGAATTTCTCGTGGAAGAATGGTTTCGCATCACTCCAATAGAGTTCCAGACTCTAGTAGAATATATGCCAAGGTGCATTGAAGCTCTTCTGGCTCGTGGTGGCCCAATGCCTTATTGAGACACTTTATGAGTTTCCTTTATTTTGGCAGTTACCTGTAGTTCATTGCTCAAGGACAGGAAGGTATTTGCCACCTCCAGTGTATAACAAGCTCAGTTTACGCGTTCCTTAATAGAAGTGTTTTGTCTGGTACATGTATGTGTTGTCTGCAGTTCCGCTCTTTTCATATTCTGTCTGAATGGACTGTCTACACTGAGTGTGTGAGGGGAAAGCAATTTGTTTCTGCTAATACCCGTGTCATCCTTTCAGAGAAACCACAATTTGGAGTGGAGAGAAAGCAGGATGGTAGCCCTGAGCACCCGTTTTCCCACATTCCTCCTTTCCTCTTTCTGTTACTTTTTCATAATCTCCTCCTTTTTTGGTCCTATTTTGTCTCTTCTTGAATGCAGTGTATTGTGTGTTATGGCTGAGGAGGGTTTGTGAGAGGAGGGGAGAAAAGTCCCCATGCCCCCAGTTGGTAATTTACCCTGAAATCTCACATGAGCAACAGTGTCGCTAATAAACACTGTCACTTCCTGTTACACTGCAGTCTTTTATCCCCTGACAGGAGTAGTGATGTGGCTAATACGATAAATCATGGTTCTCGATCTAGCCAGGTCTCTCTGTCAAGTTCCCTTGAGCTCAGCCTAGAAGAACTTGATCTGGGGACCTAGACTATACTAATTGTCAGCCAGATTTTAAGATCGAAGGCAATAAGGTGGCTATTTGATGTCCAGGATTTTTGGAAATAAAGGAGATCATTTTTACTATTTTGTGAAATACTGTGTGGCATTCAATGTTTTTTAAAGCATGCTCAATTGATCTACCTCGACCCCAAAAATGTGAATATCTCAGCAAAATGGTCAGGAAACAGCCTTCTCATTGGCTTACATCGAATGTTGCAGAGTAGACCACCAATACAATACACTGTCAAAATCCACCTCTTTAGTTATGCCACAGAGATAATAAATAATAAAGCATTTAGAGATAATCAAGCCCACTGATGGTCATCTCCCTGTTTGGCTTGTGTCCTCTTCAATGTCTCATTACTTTATCTAAGTAGCCTACATTGAGCCAGTGAATAGTTTGATAGTGGATAGATTACTTTCTTGCAATAGTAAGCTCATTCAAACACAATATTTTTCCTATGAGGTGAGGATAGAAAAAACATTTCCCAGTTTCAAACTAATTAATAAAAGAGCCTGTGGTCTCAGTTAGATTTCGATTCATAATCTCAATTTGAAAAATAACATTTTATCGAGACAGTTTAGTGAGAAGGGTTCTTTGGTATGGAGAAAAGAGATGATAGCCCTAGGTTAAGTCTGCATCTGGCTGGACATTTGTTGTTAACACAGTCCCGACTCTCTATGTCCATGAAAACAGCAGAAAAAATTTGAACTAGTTATGAATCAAAGACACTTTGCTGTTTATATGCATTGAGGGTGATTATAACAACCCCTCACTAGAAAAGAAGCGACTATTTTACAACAATAGTAATCTTTGCAGATTCAATTGTTACATTACTTGACTCCCAGTCCCAGGTGATTTCATGTAGTTGGGATTTGGTGTAGATTGGTGTGGTTACATGTATACTGTCAACAGAATATCAGTTTCAACACACAAATGAGAGAACAGAAAAAAGACAATATTGGGTAGCAGTTTGACCAGGCATTAAGCATGATTAGATTTAACAGCTAGCAACAAAGAAGGGGCCGGAAGCCCTTTAGCGGAAAGCCTGACCCACTTTCTACATCACACGTCACGAGAGATAATGCTCCTAATAACAACAAGGAAAAAACGCAAATTACATGAAATTACACACACTACAAATAACATTATAACAATAGATATTATTTTTATGTATCATGTACTGCAATGGGATGGGATTATCATTCTAAATAGAAGCTTTTTCAAATGTACGGCCCGTCCAGCAGAAACGACCGCTAGCCCCTACCCTAACCCTGCGACTTGCTTTTTAGGCAGAGGTCGGAGGTTCAAATCTGGCCCCAGCTATGAAGCGTGATTGTGTTTGATATTGAAGACTATGCTGGTCAGCGTGTCAAGACAACCAGAGAGAGTGGCTGCCACACAAAAGGTTTCTAAAGGGCAGTGGTGATGGATGGTAGAGAGCGATATGGGATTGTATAAAGAAATGACTAGCACTTGCAAAATAAGTGTTACTCTGATATATTATCAGCAGGATGCGGAGTGAATTCCACACAATGAACTGCAGGGATTACGGACCAGAAAGCTAGGCAAACACAGATTGCCGAAAGCAGGGGTAATGGCCGGGAGGGTGTAATAAGGAGTGACTTCCACTGACTGTAACATACTCCACTGTCTGTGGAGCAGGAAGCTGGGAAAAATATTTTAATTTAGGAAAACATTGTGTATTTTGTTCCCTCGATGACCAATTTCAATTACCTTATCCAGCATGTTTCTTGTATATCCACCGATGAAGAAAATCAACAAATCGTTTATTTCATGTTTGTACAGCAATGCCCCATTATTTTGCATAGTTTCCCTTGGGTCTCAAAACGGGCCTTGTATGGACTTTGGGTAGAGAGAGAGAGGGATGCTTTGGTGTTTAATGTGTCCTGTCTGGTCAGTGCACCTAGCACAGTGGCATGCATCTCACCAAGACATCAGAGTGGGTTTATGTCTGTCTACTTGCCAGTTGATTTTAACCTGGAATAGTGTCTTTTGCAATATAAACTGGGCTGGAAGATTGGGAGCACAACTGGTTGGCTGTTATCATAGCACTCATCCATGTTCCCTCTTCCTATCTATTAATCTTTTTATCTCTATCTTATGCTCACAAATACACACACAGGCATAGACATGCAGCACACACACGCATGCATACATACACTCACGTGCTAACAGACACACTTAAACTCAATCACATAAAAATATGTGTGAACTTGATTTATTTTTGCATCAATGACTCATGTCCACACATCTGTGTCATGCAAAGTTTAGTAACTTATTTTCCTATTTTGCCTATCACTCCGAGTCTCACCCTTACCACTGAACTGTACAGCCTGCTGACACCAATCTGAGTCAAAGCATCATACACTGCATGATACACTGCCCCTTGATAACAGCCGTGAAGGGGATGGTGCATTTCAGTCTCTCAACCCCTTGATCAAAGACCCATATGACCCATTAAATCTGAACACAATTGTGCTCTGCCTTCTATATCAAAGAGAGCTGTATGGCCTAGAGTAGAGGTGTATGTGTCACTGTGTCTGGGAGGCAGAAAGGGGCACCATCCACTTATAATGGTTGTTCTTCAGGAATAATGAGAAGGAAGTAATGCTGCACCATTATGCTTTCAAAGACACATTTTAAATATAAATCATCCTTTCTTAAATTTTCAGTTAGAACGTTTTGGCACACACTTTTTCATTCTACAAACGAACAAAACCAAAAAAAGACCTGCTTATGAATTCACAACATTTCCGAAGGGGCCATTTCCTTATGAGACTATAGGTCAAAATTAAGTTGTCACTTAAGAACCACTGTATTTACACCAATAGTATGTGGACACACCTTCAAATTTGTGGATTTGGCTATTTCAGCCACAACCTTTGCTGAGAGGTGTATAAAATTGAGCACACAGCCATACAATCTCCATAGACAAACATTGGCAGTAGAATGGCCCAAACTGGAGAGCTCAGTGACTTTCAATGTGGCACCGTCGTAGGATGCCACCTTTCCAACAAGACAGTTCATCAAATTTCTGCCCTGCTAAAGCTGCCCCAGTCAACTGTAAATGCTGTTATTGTGAAGTGGAAACGTCTAGGAGCAACAATGGCTCAGCCGCAAAGTGGTAGGCCACACAAGCTCACAAAACGGGACCGCCGAGTGCTGAAGCACGTAGTGCGTGAAAATTGTCTGTCCTCGGTTGCAACACTCACTACCGAGTTCCAAACTGCCCCTTGAAGCAACGTCAGCACAAGAACTGTTCGTTGTCAGTTTCATGAAATGGGTTTCAATGGCAGAGCAGCCGCACACAACCCTAAGATCACCATGCGCAATGCCAAGCGTTGGCTGTAGTGGTGTAAAGCATGTCGCCATTGGACTCTGGAGCAGTGAAAACACGTTCTCTGGATTGATGAATCAGCTTCATCATCTGGCAGTCCGACAGACGAATCTGGGTTTGGCGGATGCCAGGAGAACGCTACCTGCCCCAATGCCCCAGTGTGCCCCAGTGTGAACTATAAAGTTTGGTGTAGGAGGAATAGTGTCTGGGGCTGTTTTTCATGGTTCGGGCTAGGCTCCTTAGTTCCAGTGAAGGAAAATCTTAACCCTACAGCATACAATTACATTCTAGATGATTCTGTGCTTCTAACTTTGTGGCAACAGTTTGGGGAAGGCTCTTTCCTGTTTCAGCATGACAATGCCCCACGTGCACAAAGCGAGGTCCATAAAGAAACGGTTTGTTGAGATTAGTGTGGAAGAACTTCGCTGGCCTGCACAGAGCCCTGACCTCAACCCCATCAAACACCTTTGGGATGAATTGGAACGCCGACTGCTATCCAGGCCTAATCGCCCAACATCAGTGCCCGACAACATCAGTGCAGGTTCCGCAGCAATGTTCCAACATCTAGTTGAAGCCTTCCTAGAAGAGTGGAGACTGTTATAGCAGCAAAGGGGGGACCAACTACATATAAATGTCCATCATTTTGGAATGAGATGCTTGACGAGCTGGTGTCCACATACTTTTGGTCATGTAGTGTATGTAAGCTGCAACATTGTATTGACTTCAGGTGAGCTTGGACACTTTTTCTGTACTTTGATCCTGGTACTTAAATGAGGAAGTCGAAATTGGAAGCCCCGAAATCAGGGTTGGGTAGGCTACTTTCTAAATGTAATCTGTTACAGTAACTAGTTAACTGTCCAACATTTTAAACAGTAACCTAACTTTTGGATTATGCAAACTCAGTACCCTTCACAAACATCCCTTCTGAATGTAAAAGTAGTCCAATAAGTAATCATCTAGTTTTTAAAATATCTGTAATCTGATTACAATATTTTAACTGTTAACATAACTAATGTTACAGCAATTATTTTTCGTAATCAGATTACATGTTAGTGATTACATGTAATCAGTTACTCCCCAACCCTTCCCGAAATTCATAGCCAGGTGTGGAGGTGATGGATTTGCTGTCACCACGCAATTTGAGCTTCAGCGCAGTCTTGTGAAATATGATTATAGGATCTTAGCAAGGCTGCTGAACTCATTTTTAGACTGTGGCTTTAAATCACTTTCCAGCACTGGTGTACTGAAAAGCCTCTCTTGCTGAGAAGTCTGTCTGCCATGCCGGATGTTAAAGGTGTTTTAAAACTGTAAAGGTACAGTGGCAAGTGTACGATTGAGTTGAGATCTACTAGGGATGGTCACTAATTTCATGTGTTCGTTGTAAAACTTTTCTTATTGATTAATTTGATCCTACTTGTAACAACATCTGAGAAGCCTGTCCTGAATACAGTTTGAGAGGTGCTCCCTCTTGTGTTATAAACTCTCATGAAGATCATCCGTCATATCTATTCGAGCAGATCAGACCAGCATCAAAGTGTCACGGCTGTCGAAAGGAGTAGCGGACCAAAGCGCAGCGTGTGTGTAGTTCCACATTTTATTTACTCTGTGAAACTCATGCAATACATCAAAATAACTGAATAGACAAAAACAACAAACCGTGACACAGAGGAGAACAAACACTACTCAAAAATACAATAACCTACAAAACCCAGGAAGAAAAACCCCTTCGAAAATATGATCTCCAATTAGAGACAACGAGGACCAGCTGCCTCCAATTGGAGATCAACCCCCAAAAAAACAACATAGAAATAGAAAACTAGAACTAAACATAGATATAGAAAAAAAACACAAAACACTCCCTGTCACGCCCTGGCCTACTCTACCATAGAAAATAACATCTTACTATGGTCAGGACGTGACAGTACCCCCCCCCCAAAGGTGCAGACTCCGAATGCCACTAAACAAAAACAAAAGGGAGGGTTGGGTGGGTAACTCCTATCTATGGCGGCTCTAATGCAGTACACATAACCTTATCCTCCAGCAGAGGAGGCGGCTCTGGTTCGGGGCGTAACCCCCGCTGATCCCTCTGCTTTAGTACCACCGGACAGTGGATCGTCGTCGGAGGAACCGGACTGTAGGCCATCGCTGAAGACTCTGGGCTGCAGGCCGCCTCAGGAGGTTCTGAGATGCAGGCCGCCTCAGGAGGTTCTGAGATGCAGGCCGCCTCAGGAGGTTCTGGGATGCAGGCCACCTCAGGAGGTTCTGTACTAGGGAGCGTCGCTGGAGGCTCCGGACTGGGGAGCGTCGCTGGAGGCTCCGGACTGGGGATGCGCGCTGGAGGTCTGATGCGTGGGACTGGCATAGGTGGTGCCAGACTGGTAACACGCACCTCAGGGCGAGTGCAGGGAGGAGGCACAGGACGTACTGGGCTGTGGAGGCGCACTGTAGGGAGAGTGTGAGGAGTAGGCACAGGACGTACTGGGCTGTGGAGGCACACTGGAGGCCTGATGCGGGGGACCGGTACAGGTGGCACCGGGCTGATGACACGCACCTCAGGGTGAATGTGGAGAGGAGGCACAGGACGTACTGGGCTGTGGAGGCGCACTGAAGGGAGAGTGCGAGGAGCAGGCACAGGACGTACTGGGCTGTGGAGGCGCACCGGAGGTCTGGAGTATATGGCTGGCACAACCCGTCTTTGCTGGATGCTCAACCCAGCTCGACAACTGCAGGGTACGGGCACAGATCGCACCGGCCTGTGAGTGCGCACTGGCGACACAGTGCGCATCACCGCATAACACGGTGCCTGTCTCGTCACTCGCTCCCCACGGTAAGCACGGGAAGTTGGCTCAGGTCTCCACCCTGACTCCGCCAATCTCCCCGTGTGCCCCCCCGCAAAATGTTTTTGGGGGGCTGCCTCTCGCACTTGCCTCGTGGTCGGTATAGTGCCTCATAATATCGCCGCTCCGCCTTCGCTGCCTCAATTTCCTCCTTCGGCCGGCGATACTCCCCAGCCTGACTCCAGGGTCCTTTCCCATCCAGAATCTCCTCCCAGGTCCATTTCTGTTGCTCCTGGGCACGTTGCTTGGTCCTTTGATGGTGGGTGATTCTGTCACGGCTGTCGAAAGGAGTAGCGGACCAAAGCACAGCGTGTGTGTAGTTCCACATTTTTTTTACTCTGAAACTCATGCAATACATCAAAATAACTGAATAGACAGAAACAACAAACCGTGATGCAGATGATCATCAAACACTACTCAAAAATATAATATCCCAGAAAACCCAGGAAGAAAAATCCCTACTAAAATATGCTCTCCAATTAGAGACAACGAGGAGATCAATTGGAGATCAACCCAAAAAAACAACAACATAGGAATAGAAAACTAGAACTAAACATAGATATAGAAAACATAGGAAAAAAAACACAAAACACCCCCTGTCACGCCCTGACCTACTCTACCGTAGAAAATAACATCTTACTATGGTCAGGACGTGACACAAAGTCAATTCCAGCTATTTCAGTACATGGCTGGAATGAAACCTAATTAGATTTTAAATTGACTTTTTTAAATGTTATTATAGACAATCTCCTTCATGTAAACTGAAATTACATTTATTTACTAAATTGTCTGGAATCCAAATGAAATGGACCCAACATGAATGGTTATTATTGTTGTGTTCTGTATGGAAGAATTGGGTACTCATGTCTAAAATCAGTCACTCAACCTAAACTTTGATTAGTTGATTGAATGACCTAACCTTTCTGGGTATGTTGGTATCTCCTTGTTGTGTTCCAGGTGACTGGCTGGCTACTGTAACCATCACACTCCTCCCATTCCTGAGGAAACCCTCTTCACGACCACACTCCTCCTCTCTTCACCTCCACTCCCAGTATGGAACCCAACAAAGTCCAGCCAGAGGGCGGCCTCAATGTTACCCTCACCATCCGCCTCCTCATGCACGGCAAAGTAAGCAATCTCTAGTCTTCATACATCTCTGGTTAAGGAAGAGAAACCTAGATAATAGTTGATATGTGTCTGAATTACAGTAGCTCACCCAGAACATGGAATTATGAAATAAAGAGAATGTTTTCCTTTCATCTTGTCAGACCGTTTCTGCAAAACCAAACATTAACAAAACGAAATAAATTAAACCTCAAACATCATGCAGGTGTTGGAGATGGGGGTGTGTGCTAGTGGATCTGGGCAGGTGTGATGTAGTTGATGTTTGTATGAACTTTTCATTTGGATGTGTATGTTTTGTATCATTTATAAAACATAAATTCAAATAAAAAATTGTGATAATGTTATCTCACAACCAAACAGAAGCTAGATGGAAATGTGGTTGGAATGATTGTTGTTCTTAATTGGCAAGCTGGCTGCCGGTGACTCAGCTGCTGTCCTTCTGGGTGATGCTGAGTGCATGTGACCATGGGGGAGAGGTGAGAGAGTGTTAGCGCTCAAAGCCATCACTGCCCGGCTTCCCTAGTCGTACTGCACCAGACCAAGATGATAGAGAGTGATTGCATGCATATTTTGGTTTGGCAACAATTAGATTGGGTAGCTGTTCGACCTTTGCAAGTACATTGCAATTGTCACTTGGGCTCTTTGCTAGTGAATATGAAGTGATGCCTCGAAAAGCTGTGGTAACACTTTATATTAAGGTTCCTTAATAAACCATTTATAAACAGTTTATAAAGTGTACTTACAATATATTTATCATTGTTCTTACATTTCTAAATGTCAATAAGCAATATTTTAAGTCATTTACTCATTTATCAACACTATTTTAAATGATGTATTATTGTTTCATAAGATAATTAATAAGGTGTTTCATCATAGTATGTTCACAATGTGTAAATTATTAATAATGTACTTATAAACCAGCTATAAAGAAGTTATTGTCAACTCTTTTGATTATTTATAAGGCATTTGTTAATGGTTGATTAATATTTTGACTGAGAATTTATTTACATATTTTTAAATGTATTTATAATATTTCATGAATGGGATATTTATTAATTGGTAATGAGTGCATTTGTAAATGTGAGTACATGCACTTACTAATTCCTCAGTTGATGATTAACGTAAATCCTTATAAACCATTGACTAATTATTAATCAACTACTTTCAGCCCCTAATCTGCACTATACACACTGATTATACCAAACAAACATTAGGAACCCGTAACGACCGACGCTGGAGTCGAGAAGCAGGTACGGGGAGTTGGCATTTAATTAGGAATAGACAGGAGCAGCGTCAGCACATGAGTATACATCGACAAATGACAATTAATGCAGCAGCAGGGAACAGATATGAGGAACTGACAAATATAGGGGAGGTAATAAACTGGTGAGTCCAGGTGAGTCCAATAATACGCTGATGCATGTGATGGGGAAAGGCAGGTGTGCGTACTAATGGTTGCAGGAGTACGTAATGCTGGGAGCCTGGCGCGCGAGGGAGAGTGGGAGCAGGCGTGATAGAACCCCCCCTCAGAACAGCCTGGTGGGCCGTTCTTGTTACACACGGAAAACTGTTGAGCGTGAAAAACCCAGGGGCGTTGCAGTTCTTGACACAAACTGGTGCATCTGGCACCTACTACCATACTCTGTTCGAAGGCACTTTAATATTTTTTCTTACACTTTCACATTCTGAATGGCACACATACACAATCCATGTCTCAATTGTCTCAAGGCTTAAACATCCTTGTGTAACCTGTCTCCTCCCCTTCATCTACACTGATTGAAGTGGATTTAACAAGTTACATCATTGAGGGATCATAGCTTTCACCTGGATTCACCTGGTCAGTCTGTGTCATGGAAAGAGCAGGTGTTCTTAATGTTTTGTATACTCACTATACTCACTTGAAGTTCAGTCCTATGCCAATATGTTTTCACCACAGTGACGGACAAGGGATATGGCTTGAAAATGTACCCCTATCCAGGGATGGAAGGTATCACTGTACTCCTAACTTCCCCATTATCCAAGCTGCAAAATCGAGAAAATTGAAATACTGCTCATTTTTTATTAAACTACCTTTTTTAAGCATGTTAGGCTAGCGTGGAGCATCAGGTAATGTCTACTAATGTGGCCAGCTTTTGGGGACTAGCAAGTCATTTATAAATGCTCAGAAAGTATATATATAGTGCACACTTTAGATTAAATGGTTTATAAGTATTTTATAAGGATCTACATTAATCATCAACTGAGGTATTAGTAAGTGCATGTATTCACATTTATAAATGCACATATGCAAACAAGAAAATGCAAATCCACTAGGTGGCACTTCCTGTGGCCACTGATTTTAATGCAGGGCAACTGAAATCAGTTTTACCAAATTTTTACCAGGTAATTTTTACCAGCATGTCATTCCTACTTACAAGCAAAAACTCAAACAGGAAGTACCAGTGACGAGCTCAATACGAAAGTGGTCTTATGAAGTGGATGCTAAACTACAGGACAGTTTCACAGACTGGAAAATGTTGCCGGATTCATCCAATAACATTGAGTAGTTTACCACCTCAGCCACCGGCTTCATTAAGAAGTGCATCGACGATGTCGTTCCCACAATGACTGTACATACATATTCCAGCGAGAAGCTATGGATTACAGACAACATCCGCACTGAGCTAAAGGCTAGAGCTGCCGCTTTCAAGGAGCGGGACACTAATCCGGATGCTTATAAGAAATCCCGCTACGACCTCATTGGATGTGGCAAGGCTGGCAAACTATCACGGATTACAAAGGGGAACCCAGTCGCGAGCTGCCCAGTGAGTCAGATGAGCTACACTAAACAAAAATATGAATGCAGCATGCAACAATTTCAAAGACTTTACTGAGTTACAGTTAAAATAAGGAAATAATTAAATTGAAATAAATGTATTAGGCCCTAATCTATGGATTTCACATGACTGGTATTACAGACATACATCTGTTGGTCACAGTAACCTTAAAAATAAGGTAGGGGCATGGATCAGATAACCAGTCAGTATCTGGTGTGACCACCATTTGCCTCACATAGTGCGACACATCTTCTTCTCATAGAGTTAATCAGGCTGTTGATTCTGGCTTGTGGAATTTTGTCCCGGTCCTCTTCAATGGCTGTGCGAAGTTGCTGGATACTGGCGGGAACTCGAACACACTTCCAGGAATTGTGTACAGATCCTTGCGACATGAGGTGATGTTAGAGGATGAATGGCACAACAATGGCCCTAAGGATCTTGTCACGGTATCTCTGTGCATTCAAATTGCCATTGATAAAATGCAATTGTGTTTGTTGTCCATAGCTTATGCCTGCCCATACCATAACCCCACTGCCATCATGGGGCACTCTGTTCACAAAGTTGACATCAGCAAACCACTCGCCCATACGACGCCATACATGCTGTTGGTCATCTGCCTGTTACAGTTGAAACCGGGATTAATCCGTGAAAAGCACACATCTCCAGTGTGCCAGTGGCCATTGAAGATCAGCATTTGCCCACAGAAGTCGGTTACGATGACGAACAGCAATCAGGTCAAGACCCTGGTGTGGACATCGAGCATGCAGATGAGCTTCCCTGAGACGGTTTCTGACAGTTTTTGCAGAAATTTGTCAGTTGTGCAAACCCACAGTTTCATCAGCTGTCCGGGTGGCTGGTCTCAGACAATCCCGCAGGTGAAGAAGCTGGATGTGGAGATCCTGGGCTGGTGTGGTTACATGTCGTCTGTGGGTGTGAGGCCGGTTGGACGTACTGACAAATTCTCTAAAACAAAGTTGGCTCATTGAATATTGGACGTTGAACGTTCAATTCTCTGGCAACAGCTCTGGTGGACATTCCTGCAGTCAGCATGCCAATTGCATGCTCCCTCAAAACATGAGACATCTGTGGCATTGTGTTGTATGACAAAACTGCACATTTTAGTGTGGCCTTAGCCTATAGAGAGGAGGTCAGTGACCTGCAGTGTGTTGCCAGAACAACAACCTCTCCCTCAAACGTCAGCAAGAGAAAGGAGCTGATCGTGGACTACAGGAAACGGGAGCCAAGCATGCCCCCATCCACATCGACAGGGCTGTAGTGGAGCGAGTAGAGAGCTTCAAGTTCCTCAGTGTCCATATCACTAAGGAATTAACATGGTCCACACACACCAACACAGTCATGAAGAAGGCACGACAACGCCCGCCTCCCCCCCCCCCCCCCCCAGGAGACTGAAAAGATTTTGCATAGGCCCTACAGCTGCACCGTTAAGAGCATCATGACTGGCTGCATCACAGCTTGGTATGGCAACTGCTTGGCATCCGACCCCAAGGCGCTATAGAGGGTACCAGTACATAACTGGGGCAGAGCTCACTGCCATTCAGGACCTCTATTTCAGGAGGTGTCAGAGGAAGGCCCTAAAACTTCTGGAACTAACAGGACCTTGAACAGCTTCTACCCCCAAGCCATAAGACTGCTAAATAGTTAACCAAAAAGCTACCCGGACTATCTGCATTGACTCTCTTTGGACTTAGTCTTTGGACTAACTCCTTTGAATCATTATTATCTATCCTGTTACCTCATCACTTTACCCCTACCTATATCTACATTTCTACATCAATTAGGTCTTAACCTTGCACTATCGACTTGGTCCTGCTAGCCCGTGTATATAGCCAAGTTATCCTTACTCATTATGTATTTGTTCATTGTATTATTCTCTATGCATTGTTGGGAAGGGGCCATAAGAAAATATTTCACTGTTAGTCTTGACCTGTTTTTTACAAAGCGTGTGACAAATACAAATGTATTTTATTTGACTCATTAACAATTAATAAATATCTCATTGATGATATATATAAATACATTTATAAATATGTAAAGAAATGGTGAGTCAAACCATGAGTAACAATTAGGCGGAAATTGCCACCTAGAGACATGGTATTGAAAGGATTAATCAGCCATTACCAAATGCCTAAAAATAACCTTATGAGTTGACAATAATTCATTTTTTTATACCACAGCGTTGTTGAATACTCATTTCTGATTGGCTAGAAGGGCATTATAGAATGGACATTAAAGCTGGATAACGGGACAGTAGGAAAAGATATAGGGAAACTTGCAAGTGCCTACACATGCAGACCATATTTGCTACAAACTTATAGAAAGCTAAACCAATAACTACACAAACTTAATTTCAATGAGTTGTAAACGCAGATCCGACGAGGTAAAAACATAGCTAGTTAGCTAGCATTGATTTGTTTTTGCAGAGACACATTTTTGGAGTGCGTCTTATGACCTAACATCGTCAGTGATGAGCATGAATTTCTCCAGTAACCTTCACGGCTCCCCCAAAGCTGTCAAATCCTCCGACATGTTTTTAGTGTGACCAGCTGTTTTCAGCAACGGATATTTTTGAATTTGGTCATCATATTGGCAGCTTTGCAAGAAGAAAAAATGGATCTTGCGATCTCCTCATAATTAACAGTCAGTGTTGACGAGTGTCCTGACGAGAAAGCAAACTTTTATAGCTATGACAGGCAAAATCTGCATTATCAGCTCATTGGTATGGATGTATACAAATGAATGTCAATAGAAAACAACTGCTTAATTGTTATTCTGGCTGCAGAGGTCATGACTGTGCTAGCTGTAGCTAGATGGCTAGCTAGCAAGCAAGGGATAAGATCATTGCCAGCGAGAATGGCAATGTAACATAAATAACAAAAGACTGGGTCACGTCCATAAATATCGAAGTTATCGAACAAATGACTGGGTCACGTCTCTAGCAACCAAAAGATGAGAAAGTATGACTTCACATGCAGTACCAGTCAAAAGTTTGGACAAATCTTCTCATTCCATGGTTTTTCTTTTTTTTACTCTTTTCTACATTGTAGAATAATAGTGAAGACATCAAAACAATGAAAAAACACAAATGGAATCACATAGTAACCCAAAAAAATGTGAAACAAATCAAAATAGATTTTATTTTTGAGATTCTTCAAAATAGCCACCCTTTGCCTTGATGACAGCTTTACACACGCTTGGCATTCTCTCAACCAGCTTCGTGAGGTAGTCACATGGAATGCCATCATTACTTTAAGACATGAAGTTCAGTCAATACTGAAGATCTCAAGCAAGTTTCTTCAAATGCAGTCACAAAAACCATCAAGATCTATGATGAAACTGGCTCTCATGAGGACTGCCAGAGGAAATGAAGAACCAGAGTTACATCTGCTGCAGAGGGTAAGTTCATTAGATTTAACTCCACCTCAGATTGCAGCCAAAATAAATGCTCAACATCAATTGTTCAGAGGAGACTGCATGTATCAGGCCTTCACGGTCAAATTGCTGCAAAGAAACCATTACTAAAGGACCCCAATAAGAACAATATACTTGCTTGGGCCAAGAAACACGAGCAATGGACATTAGACCAGTGGAAATTTGTCCTTTGGTCTGATGATTCCAAATTTGGGATTTTTAGTTCCAACCCCGCCGTGTTTTTGTGAGACGCAGAGTAGATGAACGGATGATCTCGGAATGTTTGGTTCCCACCGTGAAGCATGGAGGAGGAGGTGTGATGGTGTGGGGGTGCTTTTCTGGTGACACTGTCAGTGATTTATTCAGAATTCAAGGCACACATAACCAGCATAACTACCACAGTATTCTACAGCAATACGCCATCCCATCTGGTTTGCGCTTAGTGGGACTATCACTTGTTTTTTAATAGGACAATGAACCAAAACACACCATCAGGCTGTGTAAGGGCTACTTGACCAAGGAGAGTGATGGGTTGCTGCATCTGATGACCTGTCCTCCACAATCACACAACCTCAACCCAGTTGAGATGGTTTGGGATGGGTTGGATCACAGAGTAAAGGAAAATCAGCCAACAAGTGCTCAACATACAGTTGAAGTCGGAAGTTTACATACACTTATGTTGGAGTCATTAAATCTTGTTGTTTAACCACTCCACACATTTCTTGTTAACAAACTATAGTTTTGGCAAGTCGGTTAGGACATCTACTTTGTGCATGACACAAGTACTTTTTCCAACAATTGTTTACAGACAGATTATTTCACTTATAATTCACTGAATCACAATTCCAGTGGGTCAGAAGTTTACAGACACTAAATTGACTGTGCCTTTAAACAGCTTGGAAAATTCCAGAAAATTATGCCATGGCTTTAGAAGCTTCTGGTTCATCCTTAGGAGCAATTTCCAAACGCCTGAAGGTACGACGTTCATCTGTACAAACAATAGTACGCAAGTATAAACACCATGGGTGTAATGGCCGTCGAAGGGAGTAGACCAAGGTGCAGCGTGTTTAGTGCTCATACTTGTATTTATTATACTGAAACACTATAAACAAAACAAGAAAACGACAGCCAGCAGTTCTGTCAGGTTAACATGAACTAAACAGAAAGTAATCACCCACAAAACCCAAAGGAAAACAGGCTACCTAAGTATGGCTCCCAATCAGCAACAACAATGTACAGCTGTCCCTGATTGAGAGCCATACCAGGCCAAAACAAATAAATACAAAACATAGAAAAAAGGACATAGAATGCCCACCCTAGTCACACCCTGGCCTAACCAAAATAGAGAATAAAACCCTCCCTATGACCAGGGCGTGACAATGGGACCATGCAGCCGTCATACCGCTCAGGAAGGAGACGCGTTTTGTCTCCTAGAGATGAACGTACTTTGGTGCGAAAAGTGCAAATCAGTCCCAGAACAACAGCAAAGGACCGTGTGAAGATTCTGGAGGAAACAGGTACAAAAGTATCTATATCCACAGTAAAACGAGTCCTATATCGACATAACCTGAAAGGCCGCTCAGCAAGGAAGAAGCCACTGCTCCAAAACCGCCATAAAAAGCCATACTACGGTTTGCAACTGCACATGGAGACAAAGATCGTACCTCTTGGAGAAATATCCTCTGGTCTGATGAAACAAAAATAGAACTGTTTGGCCATAATGACCATCATTATGTTTGGAGGAAAAAGGGGGATGCTTGTAAGCCGAAGAACACCATCCCAACTGTGAAGCACAGGGGTGGCAGCATCATGTTGTGGGGGTGCTTTGCTGCAGGAGGGACTGGTGCACTTTACAAAATAGATGGCATCATGAGGGAGGAAAATTATGTGAATATATTGAAGCAACATCTCAAGACATCAGTCAGGAAGTTAAAGCTTGGTCGCAAATGGGTCTTCCAAATGGACAATGACCCCAAGCATACTTCCAAAGTTGTGGCAAAATGGCTTAAGGACAACACAGTTAAGGTATTGGAGTGGCAGTCACAAAGCCCTGACATCAATCCTGTAGAAAATGTGTGGGCAGAACTGAAAAAGTGTGTGCGAGCAAGGAGGGCTACAAACCTGACTCAGTTACACCAGCTCTGTCAGGAGGAATAGGCCAAAATTCATGCAACTTATTGTGGGAAGCTTGTGGAAGGCTACCCGAAACGTTTGACCCAAGTTAAACAATTTAAAGGCAATGCTACCATATACTAATTGAGTGTATGTAAAATTCTGACCCACCAGGAATTTGATGAAAGAAATAAAAGCTGAAATAAATCCTTCTCTCTACTATTATTCTGACATTTCACATTCTTAAAGTAAAGTGGTTATCCTAACTGACCAAATACAGGGCATTTTTACTAGGATTAAATGTCAGGAATTGTGAGTTTAAATGTATTTGGCTAAGGTGTATGTAAACTTCCGACTTCAACTGTATGTAAGGGATAAATGCTGACATTCTGTAGATTACCTTGGAAGTAATGGACGACGCAGCGGGATGAGGTGGAGCCAAGTCCCTTTGCAGAGTTAATTATTTTAAGGTCATGTACAGAACGGAGGCGTTTATCTCACTTATATCACAGTTGCCAAAGAAAACAATATGAAAGCACACATTTACCGGTATAAATTCTAATATAATAATAAAAAAAACGAGGTTTAATGACTCCAACCTAAGTGTAATTAAACTTCCGACTTCATCTGTAGCTGGTTAAGTAAATTAGTAGTTCATTATAAATCCTTTACAAATTGTGAACATACTATGATCAAATACCTTATTAAATAAATAATTTACTAATTATAAATAAATGTTAAGTAAACTCTTTACAAAGTGTTTAAAATTATTTGTTAAGGGACCTTAACATGAAGTGTTACCAAAGCAGTATCAATAACCTTATTGTTAGCATTGAGATTACCCTAAAATGTTAATAACAACTACTATTTTATGTTCATGTTCCCTTATTTGTTTTAGGAGGTTGGAAGTATTATTGGCAAGGTATGCAAGAGTTCGTATTTATCACGCACTTGTACATAACACAATCACAAGAATAATAGTTACCAGATGCACTGTATCAGAAAAAATATAATTACTTGAGATTATTGTAAACATTTAATGTTTTTATACCAGAAAGGGGAAACAGTGAAGAAAATGCGCGAGGAGGTGCGTTGTCAATCACCTTTTTCTTCCATTATACACTTTTATCATGAGAGTTAATCAATCCCAGGGCTGCTCATAATGACGTCTGTTATTATTCACAGAGCGGAGCAAGAATCAACATCTCTGAGGGCAACTGCCCCGAGAGGATCGTCACCATCACAGGCCCAACAGACGCCATCTTTAAGGCCTTTGCCATGATTGCCTATAAGTTTGAGGAGGTATCATAATTTCTCTTGTCCTAAATAACTTCTATACGCAGAGGCAGGAGTGCTACCACTGCTTGGGTGAGGACAAATAGAGAATAGCTTCAGATGGTGCTCTCCTTGGGAGGGTTGCTGATTTTGTCTTCATATTCAGACGAATTCAAGGCACTCTTCAACCTTGTGAAAATATAAAATGTCTTAATTAGTTTGGCATAGTAACTAATAAAAACATGAAACCATTTTTTTGAAGCCAGTATGTGAAGCCAAAAAGTTTGCCAGGTTTTTATATTTTTAATTCCTGTGGGTATGCCAATTTAATAAAAGCATTTAACATTTAGGCAAAACAAATAAAAAAATTATGAAGAATAACCTCCTTTACTTTCTTTAACCGTGGTCCAACAAAACCGATTTGCCAACAAAAGGGAGAAACATAAATGGCCTTGGAAAGAAGGTGTAGTAAACATCAAAGTAAGATATGTCTTACACAGGCAACTGTTTCTTATGCTTGACCAGATTATATCCCATTCCAGGATATAATCAATTCCATGAGCAACAGTCCAGCCACCAGCAAGCCCCCTGTCACTCTGCGTCTGGTGGTGCCAGCCAGCCAGTGTGGATCTCTCATTGGGAAGGGAGGTTCCAAGATAAAGGAGATGAGAGAGGTACGGTACAGTACAGGTACAGTAGCAGGCTATACCATGAACATCAGACATGGATCATGGACTCAAGATGATGCCAAGATTGTTTGCATTCTGATTCTTTACCCTTCTACCAGAAGTGTGCACTTGCTCACTCCTCAATTTACTATACTTCACTTCTGTCTTATGACTGTTGCCTATACTAAATAAAGCCAACAAACTTGTCATACTAGGCAATGCCCCTCACCGTATTACTTGAGTTGTCAATGGCTCTGTGTCTTTGTGAGTGTGACCTTATGTTGTTATTTCCAATATCAATGTGATCTGTACATGTTGATTGTCTTTACTCAGGAGCTCAAGATGCGAGATAAATAAGGCCAATTTACAGTAAGTGAATTGAATTGAACTGGAACTATGTCTCACTGTGCCATGTCTATCTCTCCCCAGTCCACAGGGGCACAGGTTCAGGTGGCAGGGGACATGCTGCCTAACTCCACAGAGCGTGCCGTGACAATCTCTGGGACCCCTGAAGCCATAATCCAATGTGTCAAACAAATCTGTGTGGTCATGCTGGAGGTAAAGTATGTTGGAGGGAGAGGTGTTTTTCAGTGCAATAAAATGTGAATCTAGCCACCAAAACCCACATAGCCAGAACAAAGATACAGAGAGAGTCATGCTACTGCTGGCACTCTGAATGGTCTCTGTCCCTAGTCCCCTTCCAAGATACTCCTGCTGTGATGGTAAAAAAAAATCTGACATAATGGACTGAACATAATATAGTAATTCTCCAGTAACAACGTTATAGTTCCAGAAGTTTCAGGGGTCAGACAAAACCAATTTGTGTGCTCTGACAGAGAGATCTGGATGACTCATTTCATTCATTTTAAATTAACATCACATTTAGAAATAAAACCGTAATTCAAATATCCTATCTCACAACATGGGAAGAGTGTTATTTTACCTTTAACTCAGAAATGTGGTCTAGACACAGCTTTTGATCGAATCAGTCAACTAGTTATTATTGCCCCAATTTTCCCCATCGAAGTCAACAATTTCTTGTTCCTGGTTGGACTGAAATAGGTTTGTTACTCATTTTGGGTGCCGATGTGTTTATATTTAGGTGCAGGAGCATATTCTATAAACAGAAGTTCAAGCAGTAGAAAATTTGAGGTGCCAGTACTCAACTCCGGTGAGCTCCTGCCCAAGTCAAGCACTGCTGGTTGATAGTCTACTTACTAATGTACAGATTATTCTTGTCTGATAACCAGTTAAACTGACATGTAGCTTTTGTCTTACAATGGCTAGTGATACAATTTGATGGAGTTAATCATCACCCAAAGTGTATGTGTACTGCCACATTAATGTATAATGTCTTACTCAAGCAGCTCTCTAAGGCTGTGTTTATACATCCATTCTAAGAGCCCAATATTTTTTTCATATCCAATATTTTTTTCTGACTTTCCACACTCAGTTTTATGTGACCCATATCAGATTTGCACATTCACACTGATGTAGCCTCTGAAATATCACACAGATGCAATGCTCATTTCCTGTCAGTGTTCCTTTAATGTTTTGGGGGGTTGTTGTGGTAACGGCAGGTCACGTGCGAAAAAAAACATCTGATCTGATGTTGTTAATGGAACATCGGAATTGTATCAGGATCGAGAACTACATACGAAAATGTGGAATAAGTCAAAACTCAAAAGATCAGATTCCATGTGGTTTTTGCTGTTAACACATTCAGCTGCAGCTGCCCCTATACTTTACATTATTAAAACACCCAGCCGTCTTTCAATATTTATTTTCAAGATATGGCGAATAGAATGCTACAGTCAGGAATAGACAAACTCCTCACAAAAACACTGGGCTGGGAAAACACATCTGTCTGAAACGGCACCCTATTCCCTCTATAATGCATGACTTAGGTGACATTTTGGATGTAATCTTTGTCTCCCTCGTCTCTCTTGTCAAACCCACGGCCACACACTCAGTCCTGGTCTAACGCTCTTTCTGTGTCTTCCCTCTTCCTCTTCTCCTAGTCCCCACCAAAAGGTGCCACCATTCCCTACCGCCCAAAGCCCGCCTCCACCCCCGTAATTTTTTCAGGTGGCCAGGTAAGAGCCGAGCTGCTGGTGGCATCCACAGCCAACATCAGCCTTTTATTGCAGCACCAGCCGCTGCCTGTTAGTGCACTCAGATTTTCTCACCTTCACACTCACTCGCATTCCGCCCCCCTTCGTGTAAAGCCCAATGTACAAAGTTCAGAGCAGCCATGATAGTTAGCGTGGCCCTTTATTACATTCTAACAAACCTTGTTTGATTGGCTCTTATCTAGTTGTGGACGTCTATATGACGTATAGACTATCTATATTTGTTGAACTTTGTTGCAACCTAAATGTTAGGCAGGGTAAAGCTAGGCCAAGAGGGAGGGAGGGATATAGTGAAGGAGCTTGTTGCAGGTTACTACTCAATAGAGGGCCAGTATAGTTTGCAACGGTGGTGCTTTAGGACCCCTGTTCACAGAGGTTTTTGTTCCGACTTTCACTTAGTTCTGTTCTATTAATTTCAAGTCCACCTCTTGACAGTAGCATTAAAATGATAACCAGGGGTTGTGATGGGGTTTTGGAACAAAAACCTGCAAAATGAGGGGTCCTTTAGGATGTCAAGACCGAAATGAACAGCATGGCTATTGGACAGCATGGCTATTGGACTATTAACACGATGAGGGGTCCTTTAGGATGTCAGGACCAAAATGAACAGCATGGCTATTGGACTTTTAACACCTTTGTGGGTTAACCATCGGAAGAGAAAATTTAAGTTCAGATTGTGTTTCAAAACACTCATAACTAATGACTTGCATGCAAGCTCTAATTGTACAGTGCACCCCTCCTCTTTCAAAAATATATAATATCCTTTTAACATTCCTGATGACTTGTTAACATCTTTTTAAAGGTAGACTCAGCGATATGACGTACACTACATCTCATTCCAAAAGAATGGGCATTAACATGGAGTTGGTCTCCTCTTTGCTGCTATAATAGCCTTGACCAAAGTTGCTTGGACAGAGCTAAAATGAATCATTGACCTATTCTGTGCAACTACGCTGCCAGCTACTAACTATTTGTTTAGTAAGGCCTTCAAGCATTTAAGTAGTAGATCAAAACTACATTTTCTGTGCACTTTTTGTGAATATATATGGGGAGTCAGAAACAGGGTAATCCAACACAACAATATATATGCACAAACTGTAACAGGTCATGTGGCATCAATGATTCGAAGAACAGGAGCGACCATGCTATGCTTACTATAGATTATCAAGTTCAAAATCTGCTTGAAAATATCAAAGTAAGATACTCCCTTAACCACAGATGTACATGGGCAACATTCAAGAATATACTTGGTGACATTTACGACGGTGCAATGTACAAAACTTTTTAGTCCGAGGGGAATCCTTAAAAATAAATCAAATCAAATTGTATTTGTCATATACTTCATGAAGAACAGGTGTTTTATATTTTTATTTGCATATTCTTATTCATTCCTTTACACTTGTGTGTATAAGGTAGTTGTTGTGAAATTTTTAGGTTAGATTACTTGTTAGATATTACTGCATGGTCGGAACTAGAAGCACAAGCATTTCACTACACTCGCACTAACATCTGCTAACCATGTGTATGTGATAAATAAAATTTGATTTGATTTGACTAACAGTGAAATTATTACTTACAAGCCCTTCCCAACAATGCAGAGAGATTTTTGGGGGAAATAATAGAAAAATAGAAACAATTCAAAAATAATAACAAGGAATAAATACACAATGAGCAACGATAACTTGGCTATATATACGGGGTACCATTACCAAGTCAATGTCCAGGGGTACGGGGTAATTGAGGTAGATAAACTACATGGCCAAAGTATGTGGACATTTTGGGGCTTCCAATGTTGACTTCCTCATTCAAGTACCAAGAACAAAGTACAGAAAAAGTGTTCAAGCTGAAGTCAATACAATGTAGCAGTGCATAAACTACATGACCAAAGTATGTGGACACCTGCTCGTTGTGGTCCACCCATTGCTGCTATAACAGCCTTCCCACTCTTCTGGGAAGGCTTTCCACTAGATGTTGGAACATTGCCGCGGGAACTTGCTTCCGTTCAACCACAAGAGCATTAGTGAGGTCAGTCATGGCCAAAAGTTTTGAGAATGACACAAATATTAATTTCCACAAAGTTTGCTGCTTCAGTGTCTTTAGATTTTTTTTGTCAGATGTTACTATGGAATACTGAAGTATAATTACAAGCATTTCATAAGTGTCAAAGGCTTTTATTGACAATTACATGAAGTTGATGTAGAGTCAATATTTGCAGTGTTGATCCTTCTTTTTCAAGACCTCTGCAATTCGCCCTGACATGCTGTCAATTAACTTCTGGGCCCCATCCTGATTGATGGCAGCCCATTGTTGCATAATCAATGCTTGGAGTTTGTCAGAATGTGTGGGTTTTTGCTTGTCCACCCGCCTCTTGGGACTTGACCACAAGTTCTCAATGGGATTAAGGTCTGGGGAGTTTCCTGGCCATGGACCCAAAATATTGATGTTTTGTTCCCCGAGCCACTTAGTTATCACTTTTTCCTTGTGGCAAGGTGCTCCATCATGCTGGAAAAGGCATTGTTTGTCACCAAACTGTTCCTGGATGGTTGGGAGAAGTTGCTCTCGGAGGATGTGTTGGTACCATTCTTTATTCATGGCTGTGTTCTTAGGCAAAATTGTGAGTGAGCCCACTCCCTTGGCTGAGAAGCAACCCCACACATGAATGGTCTCAGGATGCTTTACTGTTGGCATGACACAGGACTGATGGTAGCGCTCACCTTGTCTCCTCCGGCCAAGCTTTTTTCCAGATGCCCCAAACAATTGGAAAGGGGATTCATCAGAGAAAATGACTTTACCCCAGTCCTCAGCAGTCCAATCCTTGTACCTTTTGCAGAATATCAGTCTGTCCCTGATGTTTTTCCTGGAGAAAAGTGGCTTCTTTGCTGCCCTTCGTGACACCAGGCCATCCTCCAAACGTCTTTGCCCCACTGTGCGTGCAGATGCACTCACACCTGCCTGCTGCCATCCCTGAGCAAGCTCTGTACTGGTGGTGCCCCGATCCCGCAGCTGAATCAACTTTAGGAGACGGTCCTGGCGCTTGCTGGACTTTCTTGGGCGCCCTGAAGCCTTCTTCACAACAATTGAACCGCTCTCCTTGAAGTTCTTGATGATCCGATAAATGGTTGATTTAGGTGCAATCTTTCTGGCAGCAATATCCTTGCCTGTGAAGCCCTTTTTGTGCAAAGCAATGATGACGGCACGTGTTTCCTTGCAGGTAACCATGATTGACAAAGGAAGAGCAATGATTCCAAGCACCACCCTCCTTTTGAAGATTCCAGTCTATTATTCGAACTCAATCAGCATGACAGAGTGATCTCCAGCCTTGTCCTCGTCAACACTTACACCTGTGTTAATGAGAGAATCACTGACATGATGTCAGGTGGTCCTTTTGTGGCAGGGCTGAAATGCAGTGGAAATGTTTTTTGGGGATTCAGTTCATTTGCATGGCAAAGAGGGACTTTGCAATTAATTGCAATTCATCTGATCACTCTTCATAACATTCTGGAGTATATGCAAATTGCCATCATACAAACTGAGGCAGCAGACTTTGTGAAAATGTATATTTGTGTTATTCTCAAAACCTTTGGCCACGGCTGTATGCTGTAGCGTTAAGATTTCCCTTCAATGGAACTAAGGGGCCTAGCCCGAACCATGGAAAATATCCCCAGACCATTATTACACCTACACCAAACTTTACAGTTGGCACTATGCATTGGGACAGGTAGCGTTCTCCTAGCATCCGCCAAATTCAGATTTGTCCGTCGGACTGCCAGATGGGTGTGATTCATCACTCCAGAGAACACGTTTCCACTGCTCCAGGGTCCAATGGCAGCGAGCTTTACACCACTCCAGCCGACGATTGGCATTGTGCATGGTGTGCTTAGGCTTGTGTGCGGCTGCTTGGGCATGGAAACCCATTTCATGAAGCTCCCGACTAACAGTTTTCGTGCAGAAGTTGCTTCCAGAGGCAGTTTGGAACTTGGAGGTGAGTGTTGCAACTGAGGACTGACGTTGTTGCTCCTAGATGTTTTCACTTCACAATAACAGCACTTACAGTTGACCGGAGCAGCTCGAGATGGACAGAAATTTGACGGACTGACTTGTTGGAATGGTGGTATCCTATGACGGTGCCACGTTGAAAGTCACTGAGCTCTTCAGTAAGGACATTCTACTGACAATGTTTGTCTATGGAGATTGCATGGCTGTGTGCTCAATGTTATACACCTGTCAGCAACGGGTGTGGCTGAAATAGCCGAATCCAATAATTTGAAGCAGTGTCCACATACTTTTGTACATATAGTCTAGATACAGAAAGTAAACAGCATAGTGAGTCATTTTCCGCAACAACTACGAGCATGGAAGTGAGAGGCTCAACTCCTCCTCTGTTTTGGTGCCCTGGCTACCACGCTGTGAATAGTATGAAGCTTAACTGTGCCCATGTGCAGATACTGTGTGTGACTGTGTGAGAGTGAAGTCTTACATTTTGCTCATCTCAATATCTGCGGTGCTGCTTTTAGCAACATCTTTTCGCTGATTCTACCTTTAACATTTTTGATTCCTGCTACTGCTACTAATAAAACTACTCATCCACTACCACTACTGTACATTAGTCAAAGACATTCCATGTAATGAATAGTAGTTATAGTCAAGGCATCAAAGTACAAACATGTGGTTGACTATCACCTATTAAAGGGATATCATATAAGGCAAGTTTTTCGAAAGTCATGTTAGTTCATTCACAGTGGTTTGAAATTGTTCAGTGTTCATATTTTATATAAACTTGGTGGATGACATTTATGCAACATTGTCTAGTATAAAATACCTTCGAGGGAAACAAAGACTATTTAGGCAATTGAATGAGACTACTTAAGTCTGAGATAATGATTGAACTTCAGAGTAGTCTCTGAGGTTACATGTATAAGCCCTATTCCCTGTGAAGATAGATGATAATATTCATTTTTTGTGTTTCTTCTTCCTCCATACAGGCCTACACAATTCAGGGACAATATGCCATCCCACACCCAGATGTGAGTTCCAAGTCTCTGCTGTCACATCTTATTACTGTTAAAAGTCTGCACATTTCTTACACCTATTAATATTAACCAGTAATATTAATACAACATTGTTCTCAGTGTAAGCCTTCCGAAACCTCCAATGGCAGGTCTTGGCCTGTTGCAATTTTAAAATGAGGCACTTAAGGAACAAGTTTTTGGTTTGGAGGGATTTTTTCAGATTTAGAATCGCATAGACTCAACAGTCTCCACACCCAGGAAATTGCTTTTGACTGATGCCGTGCTCTGTTGCAGTGCTTATGACTAAGTAGAACGTGATAGAACTGGTCGTCTGGGTGTGGACACCTCCTAAATTCCACAAGGCCACCCAAGGTCTCCAATGTTTTTTGGTGTGTTTTTTTTTATTAACCCATCCACCACCGCCCGTCTTCGGAGGACACATATCTTTTTGTTTTTTTACAACTTTTATGCTACATATACATACATTTTACATATACATGTTACATACATGGTACTTTTATATACAGCAATCACATAACAATAATACATTACCGAACATAAGCTCTTTAATCCCACCCCCAGCCACTCTCAGCCCATTCCACCTATCACCATAGACCACCCTTGTTTGGTTTCCATGTGCCATATATTTTTCAATTGTGCTGTGATGTTTTACATACATTTTTAACCTTTCTAATCGTATAGTATGCACAGATCGTGAGCTAAAGATGAAAACCTTTCCTACAAGTATTATATTATTTATTGACTGTCTATGGCTTTCCAAATCGCCCAACACTGCTATTTGTAAGGTTAATTTTAAGTGAATGTTGTGATGTTTTTAACCATTTCTGACCAGAAACAAGCTACATAGGGGCAATATCAGAATAAATTATCTAGTGATTATGTCTCTTCGCAGCAAAATCTATAGAGCTGAAATTGTTGTATGCCCCACATACAGTGGCAAGAAAAAGTATGTGAACCTTTGGAATTACCTGGATATATGCATAAATTGGTCATCAAATTTGAGCTGATCTTCATTTAAGTCACAACAATAGACAAACATACTGTGCTTAAACTAATAACACACAAATTATTGTCTATATTGAATACATTGTTTAAAAATTCACAGTGTAGGTTGGAAAAAGTATGTGAACCCCAAAAGCTAATTGGAGTCAGGAGTCAGCTAACCTGGAGTCCAATCAATGAGACGAGACTGGAGATGTAGGTTAGAGCTGCCTTGCCCTATAAAAAACACTCACAAAATTTGAGTTTGCTATTCACAAGAAGCATTGCCTGATGTGAACCATGCCTCGAACAAAAGAGATCTCAGAAGACCTAAGATTACAAATTGTTGACTTGCATAAAGCTGGGAAGGGTTACAAAGGTATCTCTAAAAGCCTTGATGTTCATCAGTCCACGGTAAGACAAACTGTCTATAAATGGAGAAAGTTCAGCACCGTTGCTACTCTCCTTAGGAGTGGCCATCCTGCAAAGATGACTGCAAGAGCACAGTGCAGAATGCTCAATGAGGTTAAGAAGAATCCTACAGTGTCAGCTAAAGACTTACATAAATCTCTGGAACATGCTAACATCTCAGTTGACAAGTCTACAATACGTAAAACACTAAATAAGAATGGTGTTCATGGGAGGACACCACGGAGGAAGCCAGTACTGTCCAAAAAAAACATTGCTGCACGTCCGAAGTTTGCAAAAGTGCACCTGGATGTTCCACAGCGCTACTGGCAAAATATTCTGTGGACAGATGAAACTACAGTTCAGCTGTTTCGAAGGAACACACAACACTATGTGTGGAGATAAAAAGGCACAGCACACCAACATCAAAACCTCATCCCAACTGTATAGTATGGTGGAGGGAGCATCATGGTTTGGGGCTGCTTTGCTGCCTCAGGGCCTGGACAGCTTGCTATCATCAACAGAAAAATGAATTCCCAAGTTTATCAAGACATTTTTCAGGAGAATGTTAGGCTATCTGTCTGCCAATTAAAGCTCAACAGAAGTTGGGTGATGCAACAGGACAATGACCCTAAACACAGAAGTAAACCAACAACAGAATGGCTTCAACAGAAGAAAATAGTGGCCCAGTCAGTCCTGACCTCAACCCGATCGAGATGCTGTGGCATGACCTCAAGAAGCAATTCACACCAGACATCCCAAGAATATTGCTAAACTGAAACAGTTTTGTAAAGAGGAATGGTCCAAAATTCCTCCTGAGCGTTGTGCAGGTCTGATCCGCAACTACAGAAAACGTTTGGTTGAGGTTATTGCTGCCAAAGGAGGCTCAATCAGTTAACTCCAAGGGTTCACATACTTTTTCCAGACTGCACTGTGAATGTTTACACGGTGTGTTCAATAAAGACATGAGAACGTATAATTGTTTGTGTGTTATTAGTTTAAGCAGACTGCGTTTTGTCTGTTGTTGTGACCTAGATGAAGATCAGATCAAATTTTATGACCAATTTATGCAAAAATCTTTTTTTTTCCCAAAGGGTTCACATACATTTTCTTAAAACTGTATATACCATTACGTTGGTGGCAAGAATTTTGTATAATGATTTAAATGGAAAAACTTGTTTTTTGTATCAGTTCATAAACCATGTGCCACGGAATCGGTACATCGAAAATCTCTTCCCATTTATTTTGCAACCTGATTGGCGCAGCTGTCAACATTTTTGTCCTCAAATGAAACTGGTATATTTTTCTATTTATGCCAATTATTTTCAGACAATTTGTATCTTTAATATATGGCAGGCAAACAAGTTCCCTAACTTCTCCCTCTTCTACTTGGCTCCTCCATTTTTGTGGTAATGCTGCAATCAGTTGGTTATAAATTGGGATTGAGCAGACATTCACATATATTTTTGAAAGCTGCATATGTGACTTAACTCCAGCATTTCTTTTCTATTCATAATATTATTAAGAAATATAATACCACTTTTAATGAAAATCCATAAAGAATGTTTTTTATTAATCAGTATATTAGAGTTTATCAGAGTTTAACCCTAATATTTATTGTAATATTTGTTCTATCTTTTCTGGAGGATAAATCATATTCTACATAGGGTCCATTAATAATTTAACTTCATCTGTCTCTGTCTCGAGAGCATCTCGAGAGCTATCGCGTGTCAGATCCTTTAATTCGGAGAAGGCAGTGATTGATGGCAGGGGAACCATTGGTTGACATTGCGATCACTCAAATAGGGCCTTGACATCCTCCCCACCCTCTTTAAGCTACTCTTTAAAGGGTGAGGGATTCTCAAGCATCCGTCTCGCTCATTTTTGATGGCAATGATAGACAGTGAGGGAAAATTGTCAATTGCAAAGTTTTATATGGGCCAAGTGTTGTTGGACTGACAGCCAGGCCCATGAAGGTTGTATAGTTGGTCTTGGCAAGGTTGCCCATCTCTGGTTTCCTGTAAGAAATGGTTTGAGTGGTCAATCATGAGTTTTACTGTATGTTACTAGATTATTAATTGTAAAGAATAAATACAGGATTTGTGCATTTCGGACTGATGTGTCATCCACGTTGTAAGATGAGCATATTGTTCCATCATTGTTACGCACCATCGCTTTTCCCCAAAGTTACCTAAATACAGTTTTGAATCAAGGAGTTGTTAAATTTTTTGAAGTTTTAGATGCAACAACAATAAATGACAAACTAGGATCTCACATAGATTTAAGTTACTGGCCAATGCATGTCAGATCACGTCATTCTGTGTTCTAAATTTAAACAGACAACTTCAGCCCCAAACCGGACATGGCTAATCTTAAATAAAACATTAAAACATTCTTTCCTTAGCTTGTCTAATTGCATAAACTTAAGTCTAGCTCATAAGGTTTGTGATTGCAATTGCAGTATTTACTGTATGTTAACCCTTAGACTCCAACTCTAGGCACCATAACAATGGAGACTACAACCATGTATTGGGGGTATATTTATTTAATCAGACAATTTCGGACGTGAGTCAGACATTTTGATAAATGTTGCAAAATAAATCTAATTACTGGACCTTTAACCAGAAAACCAACCAGATTGAAGTGTTCAAATAAATGCATTAAATTAGAATGTTAAGAAGTTAGTTAATGTCTTCATTACCAATCAATGGAAAATATTATAATGCAACAAGTTGTCTGTGTTGATCTTTCCTGCGAAAAAGCGGCATCTCTGTTGATTATGCAATCCATCTGCTATTACAAACTGGATACAGCAGCAAATATAACACCCCATCTCAACCACATTGGGCTAAGTCCTTCTCAAGTTCTGTCTGTCTGTCTGTCTGTCTGTCTCTGTCTGTCTGTCTGTCTGTCTGTCTGTCTGTCTGTCTGTCTGTCTGTCTGTCTGTCTGTCTGTCTGTCTGTCTGTCTGTCTGTCTGTCTGTCTGTCTGTCTTTTGCTCTCTCTCATCTCCCACCACCATGTGTCATGCCTCCTCTCCTCACTGTTTCTCCTCACTGTTCTAGTTTTAAGTTCTTGATTTCTTGTCGGTGTGACCTTGTGTGACCTTACAATAACCTCTTAGTTCTACTGTCGCTCCTACCCCCCTCAGCAGTTGACCAAGCTCCACCAGTTGGCTATGCAGCAAACCCCCTTTACCCCCCTCGGACAGACCACCCCTGCTTTCCCTGGTATGTACCCACAAGCCCTCTCTCAACACTTCCTTCTCTTTGTACCTGTAGACACTGTCATCTCTTTCTTCTTTTTCTCTCTTTCCTCTCTTTCCCCATGTCTCTGGTGGTTGCTTGTCTCCTCAGCTTGGATTTTTGTTTGGCCCTGCCTTCTTTTGGTCAACCAGAGCTGGTATTTCGTTGATATTTTGTCACACATGAGGACTCTATTTTGAAATACCATCTGGCAACAACTATATGCTACATCCCAGCTATGGTCTCATTTGAGATTTAGTTAGTTCCCAGTTAATATGAAAAGGACAGACACATGGACAGAGGACACCTCAAGTCTCCTGCATCTGTATTATATGGCTTGGACTTCAGTACTAATATTATTTTCCTCATATGATGCAAAACTCAGGTATTTGTAAAAGACACAACCAAGGTCTCATGAATAAAGATGGCGCCGTTTGATTCCTTTTTCCACCAGCGTCATCTACAAGGACTTGACGATTACCATTTTATACAGGACAGGATTGATTTATTAAAACAACAACCAGCTTTCAGGCCCTTCAAAGGACCCTACATTTCAGAGTTTCTGATTCATAAATGCCTTTCAAAACAGATCCTGAGAATCACGAGGAGAAACACCATCAAAAAACATCCAGCTGTCAATGTTCTTTGAATTTGAAAAAGCAAGTTGGTTGCACTTCATTTGACAGTGAAATCACTATTTTGTACTTTTCTTTCAGAGCAGGCAATGCACCAAACAATAGGCCTACATAACCTCGTACTCTCTTTCACAAACACCTGACTGACTGTACATGACTGTACAGTGGGGTCCAAAATGATTGTAATTATTATTGTAATTGATTAAATTACACCCTTGATAAAGGGTAAAATAAAGAATATTTTATGCAACAACAAAAAAATGGGGAAATTATGGTATTTTATACTGTTACAATTACTCAGAGAAAGAGGTTTTGTTTAACAAGTGATATCTTTTTTCTCAAAAAAGTGGTCAAAATTATTTCCACCCCAGTTTTCAATACATTCAATACTTCACCTTGCGAGGATAATGGCACTGAGCCTTTTCTAAAATGTTTTATGAGATTGGAGAACACGTTGGGACCATTCCTCCATACAGAATCCGTCCAGATCGTTGATATCCTTCACCTGCGCTTATGGACTCTTCAATTCAAACCACAGGTTTTCAATGGTGTTCAAGTTCAGGGGACCGTCAATTGGAAAATGTTAAATTTGTCGTTAATTAACCATTTCTTTGTGGATTATGTGTGCTTGGGGTCATTGTCTCCCTGATAAATCTATTTTCAGCCTCCTGGCAGAGGCAACCAGGTTTTTGGCTAAAATGTCCTGGTACTGGGTAAAGTTCATGATGCCATTCACCTTAACACGGGTCCAAGGACAAGTGGAAGCAAAATAGCCCCATAACATCAAAGGTACAGCACCGTATTTTACAGTAGGTATGGGGTTCTTTTCTGCTTATGCAACCTTATTTCGACGCCAAACCCACCACTTATGTGCGTTGCCAAAGAGCTCTATTTTCATATCATCCAACAGTTGTAAACACCTGAAGTTTGTTAAACGGCATTGGCACTTAGATTGGAATCAGTGCTATGGTAAGATGACATGAAAATACAACTCTTAGGCCATGCACATTGTTACAGGCTTTGGTTTTTCTCTCCATTTTAGCTTGTGTACCTAGTACCTTATTAACACTTACAAGGCCGATTTTACCATGTAAATCTTGATGGGGCAACAAAAAAAGTGGGATGCATGCCAGCAAAGCCACTACACAACACAACACTAAACAATACATTAATAGCACTATAGCGGTGCCCACAAACTGTTAGGGCCTGTCATCAAAGTCTGGCATTCTTTGGATTTATGGTGCTTTCAAAACAACTGGGGGAAAAAACAAGGTTGATTCAGGATGACGTCATTGATCTTCAGGTCGTAACTCTAGAAAGGGGCCGGATTTACAATTCCCAGTTGGATGACCCCTTTTTGTCCCCAATTCCGTGGTATCCAATTGGTAGTTACAGTCTTGTCTCTAGTACGGACTTGGGAGAGGCGAAGGTCGAGAGCTGTACGTCCTCCGAAACACAACCCAGCCAAGCCGCACTGCTTCTTGACACAATATCTGCTTAACGTGGAAGCCAGCCGCACCAACGTGTCGGAGGAAACACCGTACACTTGGCAACTGTGTCAGAGTGCATTGCGCCTGGCCCGCCACAGGAGTCGCTAGATTGCGATGGGACAAGAACATCCCTGCCGGCCAAACCCTCCCTTAATCCGGATGACACTGGGCCAATTGTGCCCCGCCCCATGGGTCTCCCAGTCGTGGCCGGCTGCGACAGAGCCTGGACTCAAACCAGGATCTCTAATGGCACAGCTAGCACTGCAATGCAGTGCCTTAGACCACAGTGCCACTTGGGAGGCCTTAGCAGTTGTTTTTTTGAGTGCTGCACAAATCATGCTTCATTGACAGCCTGGCCAATGGTGAATGTTTATCATTTTAAACTTGGAAAAGAGCCCCTTAAGACCAGATTTGGGACCACACATCCACTCCACTGAATAGCAAGCGAGTGATTGCTTTACAATGCTTGCAGTTAGCCACTGTCAGTGATTCCTTCCAAACCACTCATTGTTGAATTTGCATTTTCCAACTTGTTATGTAATGTTTATGTCCAATGACTGATGAGAACCGATACATTTTATCTGTAATTTCTCTTCATTAATTATCTTCATGTGACAAGGATTAAAAAGGATTTGCCAGTAGATTGTCAACTTGATTCATGATGATGACTGCTAGCTAAGATTTTGAAAGTATGATGTTGACATGATCAGTCAAATCAAAGCTACTGTACATATAACGTGATTTGAAGTAATTTTATCTGTGGCCAATTACCTTGATCCTTCTTGGAGGGGCACTTCTAATGTAAGTCTATGGTAGCATTCAAGGTGATAGCTCTACCCTTGGACTTGGCAGTTACGTAGTGTCCCCATGAGTGACAGAACACTGAGCCAATCAGGGCAAACACTGGCTTGCTCCACCATCACAGAAAACACTGAGCTAGGCTGAAACACCAGCATTTTGGAGCTGCCTTACTCAAGAAAACAAAAAAGAGACCATGTTTGTGTCCGGCTTTATTAACTCAATGATATATACTATTTTTACATTGTTTGTAAAATGATATGTGACAAGTATTAATTAACATACAAAACAGGCAAGCCCAAAATGATGGGTCGACACTGAACACGTTGTGGCGTGTACTGATTGGAGTCACCTCGTTAGTCAGTATCTGTTTTAACTGTACTTGCTGAGCTGGTATTTAAGACCTGCTAGCCCAGTCCATCAGGAGGGGAGAGATATTGGAAAAGCTACATGTCATGTTATCTCTTCCACCTTAGAGAGACGAACAAAGCCTTCATCCTCCCCTATTCAGTTTTTCTTCATATCCATTGGTACTCCCTTTCCTAACTTGGTATGGGTTTCTCTGTTCTCAGTCAAATCCAGTGGGCGTCCATGGTTGGTGTCTTTTAAGACCCTACTCGATTTACTTGGCCAGCACCCCATAAAAAACCCCTATGGATTCCTTTCGGAACCAATTCTAAAACCACAACTGTTTCATTTGGTTGTAAGTGACTGGTTGTTAGTTCCCCTTTTCTGTTGAACAACAATACTTTGAGTTATTTTTTAGGGAAGGTAACAAAATGGGGGCTCGTCCAGGATCCTGTTAACCATCCTAGTAGTCGCATTATTATGGTGTTCGCTCTAATCACCTAGTCTGAAGCTCTACTGTGCTCAAATATTTGAGTGTTCAAGCAATACTATTGTTGTAGAGTTTCTGTCACTACCAACCAACATAGGGTTATAGGGTTGGTGAAAGTTTCATAAGCACACAGGGGAAAAAACAAAGGCTTTGATTTGGGAGCATTTGTGGAAACCCCTACTTGGGAGATACTAGATAAGTGGGCGAAGGTGAATCTACTCAACATTGCAAAGCCTTATGACATCAGTATGACATCTGCCAATTCAAAAGCAGCAGCCAAAGAGTTACTTGATGCTGCTTTGGTGGAGATGGAATCCTCCCAGAGAGAGAGGGTGATGATGATGAAAAGGATCTTACGGGGAGCAGAGAAAACCCTTTAGACGTGCAGCTGCGGGAGTTGAACGACAGGCAAAATTGGAGCAACAGAAGTTAGAGCTTGAGTACAAGAAAAAGGAACTTGAGTTAGTGCAAGTAGAAAAGAGTTTGTAATCTTCCCCACCATAGTAGAGAGAAGATGAAGAACGTGTGCATGCCATCCGATTTAAAGAGGTAATCTGGAAGTACTCCGAATCCAGACAAGCCGTACTGCCCCCTCAGCAGTTTGGTCTTGGTCGGAATCGTCAGCTTGTCCCACCTTTCAACAAAAAGGAGGTGGACGTATATTTTACACTGTGGATTGCCACGTCCTTCAAGTAGCCACGCAATATCTGGTCATGCTCCTACAAAGTAGTCTTGTGGGAAAAGCTCAGAAAGTGTACGCCGCTTTATCTCTTGATCAGAGTTCAGATTATGGCTCTGTTAAAGTTGCTTTCCTTCAGGCTTACGAGTTGGTCCCAGAGGCATACAGACAACAGTTCCGTAAATTTCAATAGACAGAATAGCAAAGTCATGTTGAATTCTCAAGGGAACAATTTTTATCATTGGAGTTTGTAAGGTGCCCAGAGTAGAGAAACCTGATTAGTTATCATAATAAATAAATATCCTACAGTGTTCCCAGCATGTGCTGTTACATGTGCCGTGACTAAGAAGATTGCTGAAAGGAAGTCTATTGTTGAGGAGGATGTCATCAATCCCACCATGTTTGTCCTGTCTGTGATGTTAAGGTGTGGTCCTGACTTCGGTATTCCCTCCAGAGTTGACCTCTCCTTTAAAAAGTCCCAAAGGTGAGCAAGTTAGTAGGCTATCTGAAAGAAGAGAGGGTCCCTACAGTTGACACTTCGATGTCTAGGAAGCACCTGATTTCCAAACAGAGAAAAGATGCTTCTTTCTCCCCTCTTTTTGGTGCAATACGCCCAGAAGAGGAATTTGATGAAGTTTGTGGGGTACTTTGACAGAGATGATGTTCTGATGAGGAAATGGCATTCTCATGCCACTTCTGGGCAAGACAATTGGCGGAGTTACAGTCCGACAAGAGATACTGAGGTTGGCTCACAATGGTAGTATGGTAGGCCCTATTGGGGTTAACAAGACGCATAACTTCTTATGGCCTGGTCTGAAAAATTATGTTGTAGCTTACTGTACATCCTGTCGCGTTTGCCAGCTGACGGGTAAACCCAATCAAACTGTTCCGGTTGCATCTTTTCAGCCTATACATGCTTTTGACAAACCTTTCCAACTGGGTTCTGGTGGACTGTGTTGGTCCTTTAGCCAAATTCTCTTGACCATTCTACTGAGGAAAGTCATGGCTACCAGTATTGTCAAATAAAATAAAATAAAATTTTATTAGTCACATGCACAGAATACAACAGGTGTAGACGTTACAGTGAAATGCTTACTTACGAGCCCCTAACCAACAATGCAGTTGAAAAAAATATGGATAAGAATAAGAAATAAAAGTAACAAGAAACTAAAGAGCAGCATTAAAATAACAATAGCGAGACTATATACAGGGGGGTACCGGTACAGAAAAATGTGGAGGGGCGCCGGTTAGGTAATATGTGCATGAAGGTAGAGTTATTAAAGTGACTATGCATAGATATGCATCGATAACTGAGAGTAGCAGCGGTGTAAAAGAGGGGGAGGGCAATTCTAATAGTCTGGGTAGACATTTGAGTAGGTGTTGAGGAGTCTTATGGCTTGGGGGTAGAAGCTGTTTAGAAGCCTCTTAGACATAGACTTGGCGCTCCGGTACCACTTGCCGTGCGGTAGCAGAGAGAACAGTCTATGACTAGGGTTGCTGGGCCTTTTTTTTAAGGGCCTTCCTCTGACACCGCCTGGTATAGAGGTCCTGGATGGCAGGAAGCTTGCCCCCAGTGATGTACCAGGCCGTTCGCACTACCCTCTGTAGTGCCTTGCGGTCGGAGGCCGAGCAGTTGCCATACCAGGCTGTGATGCAACCAGTCAGGATTCTCTCGATGGTGCAGCTGTAGAACCTTTTGATGATCTGAGGACCTATGCCAAATCTTTTCAGTCTCCTGAGGGGGAATAGGTTTTGTCCTGCCCTCTTCACGACTGTCTTGGTGTGCTTGCACCATGTTAGTTTGTCGGTGATGTGGACACCAAGGAACTTAAAGCTCTCAACCTGCTCCACTGCAGCCCCGTTGATGAGAATGGGGGTGTGCTCGGTCCTCTTTTTCCTGTTGTCCACAATCATCTCCTTTGTATTGATTACGCTGAGGGAGAGGTTGTTTTCCTGGCACCACACGGCGAGGTCTCTGACCTCCTCCCTATAGGCTGTCTCGTCATTGTCGGTGATCAGGCCTACCACTGTTGTGTCTTCTGCAAATTTAATCAAATCAAATGTATTTAAATAGTCCTTCTTACATCAGCTGATACCTCAAAGTGCTGTACAGAAACCCAGCCTAAAACCTCAAACAGCAAGCAATGCAGGTGTAGAAGCACGGTGGCTAGGAAAAACTCCCTAGAAAGGCCAAAACCTAGGAAGAAACCTAGAGAGGACCCAGGCTATGAGGGGTGGCCAGTCCTCTTCTGGCTGTGCCGGGTGGAGATTATAACAGAACATGGCCAAGATGTTCAAATGTTCATAAATTACCAGCATGGTCAAATAATAATAATCACAGTTGTCGAGGGTGCAACAAGTCAGAGCCTTAAAAGTAAATGTCAGTTGGCTTTTCATAGCCGATCATTGAGAGTATCTCTCCGCTCCTGCTGTCTCCAGAGAGTTGAAAACAGCAGGTCTGGGACAGGTCAGGGTTCCATAGCCGCAGGCAGAACAGCTGAAACTGGAGCAGCAGCACGGCCAGGTGGACTGGGGACAGCAAGGAGTCATCATGTCAGGTAGCCCTAGGGCATGGTCCTCGGGCTCAGGTCCTCCGAGAGAGAGAAAGAAAGAAAGAGAGAAAGAGAGAATTAGAGAGAGCATACTTAAATTCACCCAGGACACCGGATAAGACAGGAGAAATACTCCAGATATAACAGACTGACCCTAGCCCCCCGACACATAAACTACTGCAGCATAAATACTGGAGGCTGAGACAGGAGAGGTCAGGAGACACTGTGGCCCCATCCGACGATACCCCCGGACAGGGCCAAACAGGAAGGATATTACCCGACCCACTTTGCCAAAGCACAGCCCCCACACCACTAGAGGGATACATTCAACCACCAACTTACCATCCTGAGACAAGGCCGAGTATAGCCCACAAAGATCTCCACCATGGCACAACCCAAGGGGGGGCGCCAACCCAGACAGGAAGACCACGTCAGTGACTCAACCCACTCAAGTATCGCACCCCACCTAGGGACGGCATGGAAGAACACCAATAAGCCAGTGACTCATCCCCTGTAATAGGGTTAGAGGCAGAGAATCCCAGTGGAGAGAGGGGAACCGGCCAGGCAGAGACAGCAAGGGTGGTTCGTTGCTCAAGAGCCTTTCCATTCACCTTCACACTCCTGGGCCAGACTACACTCAATCATAGGACCCACTAATGAGATGAGTCTTCAGTAAAGACTTAACGGTTGAGACCGAGTCTGCATCTCTCACATGGGTAGGCAGACCATTCCATAAAAATGGAGCTCTATAGGAGAAATTCCTGCCTCCAGCTGTTTGCTTAGAAATTCTAGGGACAATTAGGAGGCCTGCGTCTTGTGACCGTAGCGTACATATAGGTATGTACGGCAGGACCAAATCGGAAAGATAGGTAGGAGCAAGCCCATGTAATGCTTTGTAGGTTAGCAGTAAACCTTGAAATCAGCCCTTGCCTTAACAGGAAGCCATTGTAGGGAGGCTAACACTGGAGTAATATGATCAAATTTTTTGGTTCTAGTCAGGATTCTAGCAGTCGTATTTAGCACTAACTGAAGTTTATTTAGTGCTTTATCCGGGTAGCCAGAAAGTAGAGCATTGCAGTAGTCCAACCTAGAAGTAACAAAGGCATGGATACATTTTTCTGCATAATTTTTGGACAGAAAGTTTCTGATTTTTGCAATGTTACGTAGATGGAAAAAAGCTGCCCTTGAAACGGTCTTGATATGTTCTTCAAAAGAGAGATCAGGGTCCAGAGTAACGCTGAGGTCCTTCACAGTTTTATTTGAGACGACTGTACAACCATCAAGATTAATTGTCAGATTAAACAGAAGATCTCTTTGTTTCTTGGGACCTAGAACAAGCATCTCTGTTTTGTTCGAGTTTAAAAGTAGAAAGTTTGCAGCCATCCACTTCATTATGTCTGAAACACAGGCTTCTAGCAAGGGCAATTTTGGGGCTTCACCCTGTTTCATTGAAATGTACAGCTGTGTGTCATCCGCATAGCAGTGAAATTTAACATTATGTTTTCGAATGACATCCCCAAGAGGTAAAATATATAGTGAAAACAATAGTGGTCCTAAAACGGAACATTGAGGAACACCGAAATTTACAGTTGATTTGTCAGAGGACAGACCATTTACAGAGACAAACTGATATCTTTCCGACAGATAAGATCTAAACCAGGCCATAACTTGTCCGTGTAGACCAATTTGGGTTTCCAATCTCTCCAAAAGAATATGGTGATCGATGGTATCAAAAGCAGCACTAAGATCTAGAAGCACGAGGTCAGATGCAGAGCCTCGGTCTGACATCATTAAAAGGTCATTTACCACCTTCACAAGTGCAGTCTCAGTGCTATGATGGGGTCTAAAACCAGACTGAAGCATTTTGTATACATTGTTTGTCTTCAGAAAGGCAGTGAGTTGCTGCGCAACAGCTTTTTAAATTTTTTTGAGAGGAATGGAAGATTCCATATAGGCCGATAGTTTTTTATATTTTCTGGGTCAAGGTTTGGCTTTTTCAAGAGAGGCTTTATTACTGCCACTTTTAGTGAGATTGGTACACATCCAGTGGATAGAGAGCCGTTTATTATGTTCAACATAGGAGGGCCAAGCACAGGAAGCAGCTCTTTCAGTAGTTTAGTTGGAATAGGGTCCAGTATGCAGCTTGAAGGTTTAGAGGCCATGATTATTTTCATCATTGTGTCAAGAGATATAGTACACTTTAGTGTCTCCCTTGGTCCTAGGTCCTGGAAGAGTTGTGCAGACTGAGGACAACTGGACTTTGGAGGAATACGCATATTTAAAGAGGAGTCCGTAATTTGCTTTCTAATGATCATGATCTTTTCCTCAAAGAAGTTCATGAATTTATTACTGCTGAAGTGAAAGCCATTCTTTCTTGGGGAATGCTGCTTTTTAGTTAGCTTTGCGACAGTATCATTTTTTTTAGGATTGTTCTTATTTTCCTCAATTAATTTGGAAAAATAGGATGATCGAGCAGCAGTGAGGGCTCTTCGATACTGTTTGGTACTGTCTTTACAAGCTAGTCGGAAGACTTCCAGTTTGGTGTGGCGCCATTTCCATTCCAATTTTATGGAAGCTTGCTTCAGAGTTCGTGTATTTTCTGTATACCAGGGAGCTAGTTTCTTATGACAAATGTTTTTAGGTTTTAGGGGTGCAACTGCATCTAGGGTATTGCGCAAAGTTAAATTGAGTTCCTCAGTTAGGTGGTTAACTGATTTTTGTCCTCTGATGTCCTTGGGTAGGCAAAGGGAGTCTGGAAGGGCATCAAGGAATCTTTGGGTTGTCTGAGAATTTATAGCACGACTTTTGATGCTCCTTTTTGATGCTCCTAATGATGGTGTTGGAGTCGTGCCTGGCCGTGCAGTCATGAGTGAACAGGGAGTACAGGACGGGACTGAGCACGCACCCCTGAGGGGCCCCTGTGTTGAGGATCAGTGTGGGGGATGTGTTGTTACATAGCTTATTGATGAGCTTTGAGAGCACTATGGTGTTGAAATCTGAGCTCTAAATGAACAGCATTCTCACATAGGTGTTGCTTTTTTCCAGATGGAAAAGGGCAGTGTGGAGTGCAATAGAGATTGCATCATCTGTGGATCTGTTGGGGTGGTATGCAAATTGGAGTGGGTCTAGGGTTTCTGGGATAATGGTGTTGATGTGAGCCATGACCTGCCTTTCAAAACACTTCATGGCTACAGACTTGAGTGCTACGGGTTGGTAGTCATTTAGGCAGGTTACTTTAGTGTTCTTGGACACAGGCACTATGGTGGTCTGCTTGAAACATGTTGGTATTACAGACTCGGGACAGGGAGAGGTTGAAAATGTCAGTGAAGACACTTGCCAGTTGGTCAGCGGCATTCTCGCAGTACACTCCCTGGTAATCCGTCTGGCCCTGCGGCCTTGTGAATGTTGACCTGTTTAAAGGTCTTACTCATCGTCTGCTGAGAGCGTGATCACACAGTCTTCCGGAACAACTGGTGCTGTCATATATGTTTCAGTGTTATTTGCCTAGAAACGAGTATAGAAGTAGTTTAGCTCGTCTGGTAGGCTCGTTTCACTGTGCAGCTCTCGGCTGTGCTTCCCTTTATAGTCTGTAACGGTTTGCAAGCCCTGCCACATCCGACGAACGTCAGAGCCGGTTTATTACGATTCGATCATAGTCCTGTATTGACGCTTTGCCTGTTTGATGGTTCGTCGGAGGGCATAGAGGGATTTCTTATAAGCTTCCGGGTTAGAGTCCCGCTCCTTGAAAGCAGCAGCTCTAGTCTTTAGCTCAGTGTGGATGTTGCCTGTAATCCGTAGCTTCTGGTTGGGGCGTGTGCATACGGTCACAGTGGGGACGACTTCATCGATGCAATTATTGATGAAGCCAATGATTGATGTGGTGTACTCCTCAATGCCATTGGAAGAATCCCGGAACATATTACAGTCTGCAAAACAAATTGTTAAGGCCCCTGTGAAATTATTTTCAATGTTCAGGCTCTGCAGATAGTGCAATCTGACCAATGAACCTCTGACATCATTTTGTGACATTATGTCAGAGGTTCATTGAGCTTTCTGAGAGAGAGGTTGATGCAGGACAACACATCAAACTCCAAAACAAATCTGTTGGAGAATATTAAGCGATTTCGATACAGATTGCACTGCACCTGTGAGTTTGCCATTGAGAATCTGGAGAAGGCGCAAATGAAAATGAAAGTCTGGTACGATCGAAAGACCCAAAGTCTCACTTGATGTGGGTGACCAAGTCCTGGTTTTGTTGACCGTCCTGGTGTCACCGTTGCAAGCTTGCTTTTATGGCCCTTACCTCATAGAGAACAAAGTTATTTGCAATCTGGATATTACCTCATCACCACACACCAGAGCGCAGAAGAAAAATAGGCTGTGTCATGTCAACATGTTAAAGCCATACTTCACCTGTTGTGGATGGGTGGAGAAGTCGTTGGGAACTGGTAGCGATTCTCTGCCTGTGGCCGTCACAGTTGACTCTCATCTTCATCAAGAGCATGAGGAAAGCCAGATTCACCCTGTGCCTGTGGTATGGTTGAGTAACTCAGTGATCCTGGAAAACCATAACGACTTTTTGGTACACTTATATGCAGGGGATAAAGGCGACATTGCTGCACTACTTTTAGAATAACAGGGTTTATTCTCAGATGTGCTGACTCAGACAAATTTACTAGAGCATGACATTGACGTTGGGGACTCTGCCCCAAATAAACAGCATGTCTATCACGTGAATCCTGAAAAGAGAGAGAAACTCTGCAGCGAGATGGAGTTCATGCTTGCACACGGCATTGCACAACATGGCAACCGTCCGTGGAATTAGCCCTGTATAATAGTACCTCAGCCGGGTGGGTCTCTGCATTTTTTTCCAGAGTTTTCGTAAACACAAAGCCATTACTAAGCCAGACTCATACCCTTTCCCCAGGGTCAACAATTGTGTAGACTGTGTTGGTGCTGCCAAGGACGTTAGCAAGTTTGATCTGCTGAAGGGATATTGACAGGTCCCTCTATCTGAGGGCGCCAAAGAGCTGTCTGTTTTTGTCACTCCTGATGGGTTGTTTTCTTACCTTTGTCTTCTGTTCGGTTTAAGACATGCCCGAGCCACGTTTGAATGTGTCATGCACATCGCACAACAGTGTATCTCGGGAAGGGCCAAGGAAAAGTCAGACGGGTCTTCTCGCCAGGAATTGCACCGAACTTTGCCCAGGTTGTTGCTTCACCTGGTATGGCAACTGCTCGGCATCTGAACGTAAGGTGCTACAAAGGGTCGTACTTCACTGAGGCCAAGCTTCCTACCATCCAGGCTTCTTAATTGGCTTCTTAACAGCTTCTACCCCCAAGCCATAAAATTGCTGAACAACTAATCAAATGGCCACCCGGACTATCCCTTTGTTTTTACTCTGCTGCTACTCTCTGTTTATTATCTATGCATAGTCACTTTACAAATTAGCTTGACTAACCTGTACCCTCGCACATTGACTCGGTACCGGTATCCCCTGTATTTAGCCTCGTTATTGTTATGTAAATTCTTTGTAACTTTTTGATTGATTAGATTAATTTTTGTAACTTTTTACTGCATTGTTGGTTAAGGGCTTGTAAGTAAGCATTTCACAGTAAGGTCTACACCTGTTATATTCGGCACATGTGACAAATAACATTTGGTTTGATTCCAGCACTTCAAATGTTTTCAGTGCCTTAGAAAGTAGTCACACCCCTTGAATGTATCCACATTGTGTTGTGTTACAGCCTGAATTCTTACAAATTAATAAAAAATGAAAAGCTGAAATGTCTTTAGTCAATAAGTATTCAACCACTTTGTTATGGCAAACCTAAATAAGTTCAGGTGTAAAAATGTGAATAATAACATAATAAGTTGCATGGACTCTGTGTGCAGAAATAGTGTTTAACTACACTTTGGATGGTGTATCAATAAACCCAGTTACTACAAAGATACAGGCATCCTTCCTAATTCAGTTGCCGGAGAAGAAGAAAACCACTCAGGTATTTCACCATGAGGCCAATGGTGACTTTAAAACAGTTTCAGAGTTTCATGGCTGTGATATGAGAAAAATGAGGATGGATCAACAACATTGTAGTTACTCCACAATACTAACCTAATTGACAGTGAAGAGCAGGAAGCCTGTACATAATAAAAACTTTCCAAAACATGCATCCTGTTGGCAAGGAATTAAAGTAATACTGCAGAAAATGTTGCAAAGCAATTTACTTTTTGTCCTGAATACAACGTTTTATGTTTGGGGTAAATCCAATAAAACACATTGCTGAGTAACATTCTCCATATTTTCCAGCATACTGGTGGCTGCATCATGTTATGGGTATACTTGTAATCGTTAAGGTCTGGGGAGTTTTTCAGGATAAAAAAGAAAGGGAATGGAGCTAAGCACATGCAAAATCCTAGAGGAAAACCTGGTTCCGTCTGCTTTCCATCAGACACGGGGAGATGAATTCACCTTCAGCAGAACAATGACCTAAACCACAACCCCAAATATACACTAGATTTGCTTACCACAGCGACATTGAATGTTCCTGTGTGGCCTAGTTACAATTTTGACTTAAATCGGATTGAAAATCTATGGCAGACTTGAAAATGGTTGTCTAGCAATGATCAACAACTTGACAAAGCGTGAGTAATTTTGTAAAGAACAATATGCAAATATTGTATAATCCAGATGTGCACAGCTCTTAGAGACTTACCCAGAAAGATTCACAGCTGTAATTGCTGACAAAGGTGATTATAACATGTATTGACTCAGGGCTGTGTACACTTTTAATTTTCAATACATTTGCAAACATTTACAAAAACATGTTTTCACTTTTTCATTATGTGGTATTGTGTGTAGATGGTTAAGAAAAAAATGTAATCCTTTTTGAATTCAGGCTGTAACACAGCAAAATGTGGAATAAATCAAGGGGTATGAATCGTTTTTGAAGGCACTGTATGTGTCGGCCTCTACCCCTCTAGTGGTCTATACCAATCATAACCCCTCTCGTTTTTCTGCAAAGGACTAGTTCCACAAATTACCGGCTCCTTCACTGGAGTCTGATATTGCAGAAGTTTCCCCTTGAAATTCAACACGTCTGCGGCAAGGACAACTCGGTGGCTGATTGTCTTTCGAGGGTGGGCAGTCAATACGATTTTTGTGTTCTGTGTTTAGCCAGCAAATTGAACTGCCGCACATTTTAGATTGACTGCACGTTTTTTCCAGAGATTTGTTTTGTTTTGGTTGGGCTCTTTCTTAAGTATAACAGAGAAATATTAAAAGTGTCATTTTTCCTCTGTTTTCACAATCTTGCGTTTTACGCAGATACTTTATTTTCTCTATATACAAAAATAATAGCGATGTAAAAGCTGACTGGTAGTCTAGCTAACAAATAATACAATTGACTTCCCTTTTTTTAGCTAGCTAGTTCCAGTTAGTTTTCTCATCATGAATGAAGTAGGTATAGTAACAATATTTTCATGCAATATCGACACAATTTAGATTTATGCATTGACAGTTTGGAGTGGACACAGACCAACACTCTACCACCACGTTGGGTCTGGATTACCAAGAGACTGCCACTGACAACCCAATCAGCACCCATCGCATCATCCATAATATAAGACAGGGCAGGCAGGGGTATTGAGGGTGTGCAACTTATATTTTTTGTTAAATAAATAATTTTCCGCAAAGATTGGCCTACGTTTCCATATTTCCAGAACACTTGTGATTGGAGCTGTGGTTTTTCTATGCTGCATTTCTGAAACAGAAATAGCAGAGACAGACAAGGATGAAACATTACATGATTTGTAAATCATTTATATTTTAATGATATCTATTGAAATGATGAATTCTTTGAGAAATACAGATACATACATGATCAGGTAATGACTACAGATATGATACATTTCTGAAAACGTGGATTCCTTCATGACTGAGTATAAAGGCTTAGATTTGTCAGCATGTTGACACCCTTTCCGGAGTTAGAATATTCTACAAATATGTAAACGGGTGCATGCGCATCAGGTGCATGTCTTGAACGTATCTCAACCCAGATATCTCCCTGGACTCAAATGGCAGCAGGGAGATTTCGGAGGTCCAAATTGAATGCATGTATAAACTGTCCCATTAGGGAGAATACCCTAGCTCCGTATATGAAATTAAACTCCCTAGATTTGATGTTCGCGGCTCCGTGAAAATCGAATTAGCATAATAAAAAAATCCCCATAAAAATCATTAAAGCCACAGGTATGTTTTTTTGCATTTGCTGTGTCTCAATACACCACATCCGCTCGACAATGGTGAAAGGCAGCAGAGCTGCAGCTGTGTTTGTCAGACCATGAGACATCCTGAAAAATCAGTCTTCTCATGATAACATCAGTAGTGTCTGAACGGTTTGGCCTACAAACTACAGTATTATGACCCCTCTGCGGAAAGGTGAGACTCTCACAAACACATACATGTCGGTTTGCTCTAGGATGCCCACAAGCCTCACAAGACTCATCTGAAGGTAGCCCAGTACCACTTTTAAAAAAGTATTGAAGTATACACTATGGAATTAGGTTAGTTCCTAAAAAAGGTTTAAATATGTGTCAAATATTTTGTTTTTATTTTTTCCTGATCTTTCTTATATCTCTCAGATATAGGACAAACACTTCAAAACAAACTTCCTTTTATTTTATTTTCTGTGGTTCCATGTATGAATGTGTTATTCAATGTGTTTCTATGGGCTAATAGCAGTAAGGAAAAATTCAATGTTTCATCAAATAATGTTTTCATATTTTTTATGTATATCTAAAGAGGTCCTAAAATTCTAAATCAAATAGCTAAATGATCCTTGGTATGACCCCCGGCTTAGACTCTAGGGGTTTTAAGGACGTGTATCTGGAGCATGTCTACACCATATATCTAGTAAAATGCCAGATATCCAGAAATATATTAAGATATCGCCTAATATTCGCAGTTTTTGCCAAGTGCTGTTGTTTGAATTGAAGCGAGCAGTCCATAAGCAGCAGGCAAAGGATAGCAAGGATCTGAAAATATTATGTATGGAGGAATGGTCAAGATCCCTCCCAATGTGTTCTCTAATCTCATAAAGCATTTTAGAAAAAGGCTTATCCTTGCAAGGTGAGGTATTGAAAACAGGTGCCAATAATGTTGATCCTTATCTTTTTGAGAAAAAAATAACATTACTTGTTAAAGGCCCAGTGCAGCCAAAAATGTAATTTCCCTGTTTTTTATATTAAATATTTCCACAATTGTAAGTCTTGAGCGTTGTGGGAGAGGAATCAGACGCAGGAAGCTGCGATATAGGGTAATGGCTATTAATGAGCCCAATGGCAAAAACACAAGCCACCCCAAATAGCAATATGAGTGCACACAAAACAAAGTGCCCCAAACACAGGGGACAAACACAGTCGGCGCAAAAACACGCACTAGCGCAAAGCACCAACAGCGTGTACACAAGCAATACAATAGAGAAACAATCTCGCACAAAGAGCAGGCGGGCCTACAGGCTAATATAGCCCCGCTAATCAACCCAACACAGAACAGGTGCAAACAATAACGGAAAGGGGGAAAACAAAAGGGAATCGGTGGCAGCTAGTAGGCCGGTGACAATGACCACCGAGCGCCACCCGAGCAGGAGGGGGAGCCACCTTCGGTGGGAGTCGTGACAGTACCCCCCCTGACGTGCGGTCCCGCAGCACGCCGACACCGGCCTCGAGGGTGACCCGGAGGGCGAGGCGCAGGGCGATCCGGGTGGAGGCGATGGAAATCCCTCAACAGGGACGGGTTCAAGACGTCCTCCACCGGTACCCAGCACCTCTCCTCCGGGCCGTACCCCTCCCAGTCCACGAGGTACTGCAGGCCCCTCACCTGGCGTTTCGAGTCCAGAATGGCCTGTATGCTGTATGCCGGGGACCCCCAATGTCCAGAGGGGGCGGAGGGACCTCCGGCACCTCACCTTCCTGCTGGGGACCAGCTACCACCGGCCTGAGGAGAGACACATGAAACGAGGGGTTAATACGGTAATAGGAAGGGAGTTGTAACCTATAACACACCTCATTTATCCTCCTCAGGACTTTGAAGGTCCCCACACACTGCGGCCCCAGCTTCCGGCAGGGCAAACGGAGGGGCAGGTTCCGGGTCGAGAGCCAGACCCTGTCCCCCGGTACGAACACGGGGGCCTCACTGCGGTGGCGGTCAGCACTCCTCTTCTGCCGTCCACTGGCTTGCTTCAGGGATTCCTGGACGGCTCTCCAGGTCTCCTTGGAGCACTGCACTCATTCCTCCACCGCAGGAGCCTCGGTCTGACTCTGGTGCCATGGTGCCAGGACCGGCTGGTAACCCAAAACACACTGAAAGGGTGACAGGTTAGTGGAGGAGTGACGAAGTGAGTTCTGGGCCAACTCCGCCCATGGAATGTACCTCGCCCACTCCCCTGGCCGGTCCTGGCAATACAACCGCAGAAACCTGCCCACCTCCTGGTTCACCCTCTCCGCCTGCCCATTACTCTCGGGGTGATAACCGGAGGTCAAGCTGACCGAGACCCCCAGACGCTCCATAAACGCCTTCCATATCCTGGACGTGAACTGGGAACATTGGTCAGAGACAATGTTCTCCGGCACCCCGTAGTGCCGGAAGACGTGGGTAAATAGGGCCTCCGCAGTCTGCAGGGCCGTAGGGAGACCGGGCAACGGGAGGAGACGGCAGGACTTTGAAAACCGATCCACAACAACCAGGACCGTAATGCTCCCCTGAGACGGGGGGAGATCTGTCAGGAAGTCTACTGACAGGTGAGACCATGGCCATTGTGGAACGGGGAGGGGCTGTAACTTCCCTCTCGGGAGATGCCTAGGAGCCTTACTCTGGGCGCACACCGAACAGGAAGAGACGTAAAACCTCACGTCCTTAGCCAAGGTGGGCCACCAGTACTTCCCCCTGAGACCCCGCACTGTCCTCGCCACACCAGGATGACCCGAAGAGGTTAGTGTGTGGGCCCACCGAATCAATTGATCATGGACACCGAGCGACACGTAAATGCGACCCACGGGACACTGTGAAGGCGCAGGTTCCTCCCTTAACGCCCGCTCGATGTCCGTGTCCACCTCCCATACCACCGGTGCCACCAGCCTAGAAGCTGGAATGATGGGAGTAGGATCGATGGGCCGGTCCTCAGTGTCATAGAGACGGGAAAGCGCGTCGGCCCTCATGTTCAGGGAGCCTGGTCTATAGGAAATAGTAAACCTGAAATGAGTGAAGGACATGGCCCACCTTGCCTTACGCGGATTCAGTCTCCTAGCTGCCCTGATATACTCCAGATTCTGATGGTCGGTCCAGATGAGAAAGGGATGCTTAGCCCCCTCAAGCCAGTGTCTCCACACCCTCAAGGCTTTTACCACCGCTAGCAACTCCCTGTCCCCCACATCATAGTTGCACTTCGCCGAACTGAGCATCTTCGAAAAGAAAGCACAGGGGCGGAGTTTCGGTGGCATACTCGAGCGCTGTGATAGCATGGCACCCACCCCAGCCTCAGATGCGTCCACCTCCACTATGAATGCTAGAGAGGGGTCCGGGTACGCCAACACGGGTGCCTCGGTGAACAGCACCTTCAACCTTTTGAAGGCTCCGTCCGCCTCAGTCGACCATCGCAAACGCACCAGCCCCCCCTTCAGCAGCGAGGTAATGGGAGCCGCTACCTGGCCAAAACCCCGGATAAACCTCCGGTAGTAATTGGCAAACCCTAAGAACCACTGCACCTCCTTCACTGTGGTTGGAGTCGGCCAATTACGCACGGCCTTAACGCGGTCACACTCCATCACCACCCCCGTGGTGGAAATGCGATAACCCAGGAAGGAGACGGCTCATTTGGAGAACACACACTTCTCAGCCTTGACGTATAGGTCATGCTCCAGCAGTCTCCCAAGCACCTTGCGCACCAGGGACACATGCGGAGTGTGGGTGGCGGAATATATCAGAATATCATCGATATAGACAACCACGCCTTGCCCATGCAGGTCCCTGAGAATCTTGTCTACAAAGGATTGAAAGACGGCTGGAGCATTCTTTAACCCATACGGCATGACGAGGTACTCATAATGGCCCGATGTGGTACTAAATGCGGTTTTCCACTCGTCTCCATCCTTAATACGCACCAGGTTATACGCGCTCCTGAGGTCCAGTTTTGTGAAGAATCTTGCTCCGTGAAATGATTCCACCGCCGTAGCGATGAGAGGTAGCGGGTAACTAAACCCCACCGTGATAGGATTTAGACCTCTGTAATCAATGCACGGACGCGGACCTCCCTCCTTTTCCTTCACAAAAAATAAACTTGAGGAGACGGGTGAAATGGAGGGCTGAATGTACCCCTGTCCCAGAGATTCCGTGACATATGTCTCCATAGCCACCGTCTCCTCCTGTGACAATGGGTACACGTGACTCTTGGGAAGCACAGCGTTAACCTGGAGATCTATTGCACAATCCCCCTGTCGATGAGGTGGTAATTTGGTCGCCCTCTTTTTACAAAAAGCGATCGCCAAATCGGCATATTCAGGGAGAATGCGGACGGTGGAAACCTGGTCTGGACTCTCCACCGACGTGGCACCTATGGAAACTCCTATACACCTCCCCGAACACTCCTCTGACCACCCCTGGAGAACCCCCTGTTTCCACGAAATCCGGGTATTGTGATCAGCCAGCCAGGGAATCCCCAGCACCACCGGAAACGCAGGCGAATTGATAAGGAAGAGACTAATCCGTTCCTTATGATTCCCCTGCGTTACCATGTCCAGTGGAACCGTGGCCTCCCTGACCAGCCCTGACCCTAATGGCCGGCTATCTAGGGAGTGCACGGGGAAGGGGGGATCTATCGGCACTAGAGGAATGCCCAGCTTGATGGCGAGTCTGCGATCCATAAAGTTCCCAGCTGCGCCTGAATCGACTAGTGCCTTATGCTGGGAAGAGGGAGAAAAATCAGAAAACAAAATGAATACGAACATGTGACCAACAGGGGGTTCTGGGTGAGTTTGGTGCTGACTCACCTGGGGTGACCGAGAAGTGTTCTGCCTGCCCTCTCAACTCCCAGACTGACTCCTCCAGCACCGGTCGGCCGTGTGTCCTCTCCGATCACAGCTGGTGCAGGAGGAGCCACCTCCACCGGTACCCCTCGGCACGCCCCCCCCCCCCCCAACTCCATAGGAGTAGGGGCGGGAGTGTACGGAGGTGGAACGGACAGGACCCTTTCCGAACGCCCGTGGGCAGCCAGCAGATTGTCCAGTCAGATAGACATGTCGATCAGCTCGTCGAGGGAGTCCCGACCAGCTAGCTCCCTGCGGACGTCCGCCCGGAGACTAAACCTGTAATGGTTTATCAGGGCCCTGTTGTTCCACCCCGCCCCAGCGGCCAAGGTCCTGAACTCCAGCGTGAAGTCCTGCGCGCTCCTCGTCTTCTGCCTGAGGTGGAACAGCCGCTCACCCGCCGCTCGTCCCTCCGGAGGGTGGTCGAACACGGCCCGAAAGCAACGGGTGAACTCCGGATAGTGATCCCTCGCCGAGTCCGGACCATTCCAGACTGCGTTGGCCCACTCCAGAGCTTGGCCCGTCAGGCAGGAAACGAGGACACTCACACTCTCCTCCCCCGAGGGAGCAGGTCTTACGGTGGCCAGGTACAGCTCGAGCTGGAGCAGAAATCCCTGGCACCCAGCCGCCGCTCCATCATACTCCCTCAGGAGCGCAAGACGCAGTGCGCCGGAGCCAGACGCAGTGGGAGGAGGATGTGGCTGAGTCGGAGGAGCCGGAGGTGGAGAGAGGAGACCACTCCTCTCCCATCGGTCCATCCTCTCCATCATTTGGTCCATCGCGGATCCAGTCCGATTGAGGACTGAGGTGTGATGGAGCACGTGTTCCTCCATCGAGGGAAGGGGGTTGGCAGCTGCTCCTGCTGACTCCATAGTGGTGCGGGATTCTGTAAGGCTTGAGCGTTGTGGGAGAGGAATCAGACGCAGGAAGCAGCGATATAGGGTAATGGCTTTTAAAGTGCCCAAAGGCGAAAACACAAGCCACCCCAAATAGTAATACGAGCGCACACAAAACAAAGTGCCCCAAACATAGGGGACAAACACAGTCGGCGCAAAAACACGCACTAGCGCAAAACACCAACAGCGTGTACACAAGCAATACAATAGAGAAACAATCCCGCACAAAGAGCAGGTGGGCCTACTGGCTAATATAGCTCCGCTAATCAACCCAACACAGAACAGGTGCAAACAATAACGGAAAGGGGGAAAACAAAAGGGAATCAGTGGCAGCTAGTAGGCCGGTGACGACGACCGCCGAGCGCCACCCGAGCAGGAGGGGGAGCCACCTTCGGTGGGAGTCGTGACAACAATACAGATCTTAATTTGGGCCAGTTTGCTACAGCAGGAAAATAATCCTGCAACAACACAAAATTTGAATTATTATGTTGATTTTAAAACTAATGGACATTTTTGTAGGGGTTGATACATTTTGTGTATCGGAAAATCAAGTCTGAAATTTCAAAGTGGAAATTACAAACTTCAGAAGCCTTTTTAATCCTCAAATACTCTACAAGTTTTCCTGCAACAGAGTGATCAAATTAAGATCCTACATCTGCATGAAGTCGAAATAACACTGATAATACCCTTTCTCTGTAAGCTGATTGAAAAAAAATGCCTTAGAATTTTTTGCCCGCTTCATAACATCATAAGGCGATCTGATTATAATAGACTAATGAACATTCATTGTTCATTTGCATATACTGTATCCTCCTAGTTCTGGTGCTGGTCCCGCCCAAAAGCAAGAGAGACAGTGCAAAGATAGCCATACTGCAAAGTCTTCCTTCGAACAATCAATTTGTCTTATTTGGCGTTCATTAATTTTTTTATAATCAAGTGTCAGAGAAGTTCAGTCTGGACCTCCACATCTGCACAGGACTGCATTCCAAATCAGGCTAGGTACCCATCTGGATTTTCCAGAAGCTCCATCTTTATGTCACATGGATCTTGAAAGCAACAGCAGTAGCAACCATTCCTGAAGTAAGTGTTAGATTGTTTTATTTAGTAAGTAAATTATATGCTATTCGTGGGTTGCATGCTTCTTCACAATATTGTGACTTAGAAAACAGATGACATTTCTGAAGGAGGCAAATAATTTGTAGGAAAACATTTTGTCATCACAGTGATGTTGCCAGTTTTACTTTAGATGGAGTATAACTTTAGTCAGACCGGATTTTTGCTAGCTAAAGTTAGGATTGCTAGCTATTTTTGATTAACTTTTCAAGCTATGGCGTCTCGCTAAAGTAAATTTGATGACATGATAATGATGGCAAAGTTGTTTCCTACTTTACCAATGTCATCGTATTTCCAGGCCACTAAAGTGTCTAGATTGCTAGCTAGTAAAGTCTTTGAGCTAACTAATGCTAGCTAGATAGCCTTTTGACTGTTAAAAAAAAGAACAAAAAAAAGCCTTTTGACTGTTGTTCAAGCTGCAGTCAGTCAGTCACCCACAACAGACCAAGGTAGCCTACTTGATTTTGCTTGTGTATTGTATTTTATGTTAATGTTTTCCTTGACTATACAAAATAAATTGCTAATATTGACAATTTGAAAAGTATTTGTCATTAGAGCTAAAACGAACTGGCTTGTGATTGGATTAGTACTGTAGCTACTAGCCTGCAAGACAGACGAGAGAGGTTATATTATTATTATTATTAGCTAGCTAGATATCTCATAAGGTTGATGTTTATTTGTGATGTGATTCCAAGAAAAGAATACGCCTTCTGGCTGTTGAATGCAATAATGAATGTATAGATTGATAGATCATATATCATATCATATATTTTTATGTGCTAAAGGGTCATCATTGAGGGAGGACCATGAGGTCATGGACTTCTTGGAGGAAGATGCTTTTGATGAGAAGCTACTTGGTGAAGATGATGATGAAGAGTATGACACACACAAAGGACAGACAGATAAATATTGACTGGCAGAGAAACAGCTGAACTGGTTTCCCCCAATCCTCCTAGGTTGTTGCTGGTGGAGGTGGCTGCTGTACATACCAAGCTGGTGGTGCAGGTTGTAAAAATGATCTAGCCTGGTCCCAGATCTGTTTATGCTGTCGTGCTAACTTCTAATGCATGACAGTTGGCATGCCATGTTACCACAGCAGTTGGCTATACATATAGCACAAACAGATCGAAGACCAAGCTAACATTTGGCTGATTGTCAGAACAGAAAGTGTGAAACTTAAATGTACTTGAGGACTACTCTAGAAATGGTTGTCTGCGTTAAAGGAAAGATAGAAAGGAGAATATGACGTGGATTGCTTGTGTGGTATCCCAATGCGAGGGCAGGTAGTTGTGTATTATTATATGGTTATAATAGTGATGCAACTTGCACTTTGTTTCTAGGTTTGAATGAGACCATGTGTTCCCCTAACCTTATTCTTTCAATAAAGTAATTGTTTTATTAATATTATATTACTTGTGTATGTCGTTCCTTATCATATGTAAGACTTAATGCATTCTGTAATTTGCTTTGGTGCAGATGTGTGTTTAATTTACTATCCGGATAAGAAACTGATGATGGAAAATTCCATACATTTTTTTAAAAGTACCATCTGTCACAAACAGGTGTTCCTTATTTTGTATGGATCACAATCTAAATACATTTACTATGAGTTATACTTTGAAGAACTTGAGTTGTAAAACAATAACTTGAAAGTACTTACATGCCATGATTTTGACTTTCATTATAACCTTGTTTATGATCTGTTTATTATGTTATGTAAATAAATAGGAACAATTTATGAAGAATGACAACAACCTTTTATTGCAATCTGGTTTCTTTATTTTCTTTCAACACAGAAACATTCCAAAATGTGTAACTCAAGAGTATTTATTCATTAGACAAATTTAAATAGTATCATCAGAATGTCTATTTAGAATTATTAATTAGGCTTTGTGATGATATTGAAGATTATACCATGGGCCTCTGCGTCTCAGTTCGAAGTATAACTTCTTGTGTTGGACCTCTGAGACACAGATGCCTAGAGTCTGCCCTGTAGATAATCATTGCTTTCTGCAATGAAAAGTAAATGCCAGGATGGCCCACAATGCAAACAGGCTGTTTTGGTCCTGCATATTCTGGTGACATATTGAAAACAGTACAACAATGATATAGCAAATGAAGATGTGTGATGTACATGCCTTTTGTTTTAATAATAACGTAGCCTACACACCCGTGGAAGTTTGTCACTTTCAGGGTCCAACTCCAGCCCCAAATGACAGGTTGAATACCATGAGCCTTTGTTATTATGTTTTATTTTAAAGGGGTAAGGGGTGGGCTATAGACAATTCCATCAGCCAATCAGGGCTGTATATAAATACACTATCTATACAAAAGTATGTGGACACCCCCTTCAAATGAGTGGATTTGGCTATTTCAGCCACAACCATTGGTGACAGGTGTATAAAATCGACCACAGAGCCATGTTATCTCCAAAGACAAACATTGACAGTAGAATGGCCTAACTAAAGAGCTCAGTGACTTTCAACGAGGCACCGTCATAGAATGGCACCTTTCCAACAAGTCAGTTCTTAAAATTTCTGCCCTACTAGAGTTGCTCCGGTCAACTGTAAGAGCTATTATTGTGAAGTGGAAACGTCTAGGAGCAACAACGGCTCAGCCGCGAAGTGGTAGGCCAAAAAGATGACTGTCATGAACTCAGATACCTTCTGCGCCTTGTCCTGTTGTTTCCGAAGTTTTATTTTGTTCATAAATGTTTGTGTCAAAACCTGCTGGTTTGGACTAGATGTTTACCAAGTGGAGCCCCCTTCACCTGGAATAGCTTATGAACGTTTTCAGCACTGTAGAAGCTGTGGTTATTATGCTCTTGTCCGGGACAATATTGACAATCCGGAGTACCAATATGGCAAGTGTTTGCTTGCGGAGGATTTCAGGAATGAGGTGGATATCCTTAGCAACGAAATTTCAATTCTGCGCGAACTTTTGGGGAAATTGCAAATTGGAAATTTCTCATTCTCAACTCCTGTGGCTGGGCACCGCTCGGGTTTGATAGATGTATCCCCGCCTTGTAATCTGTCCCTGTTCAAATGGCCTGTGCTACCTGGAACTTGCCTGCCAAGGATGTCGTCTCCATCTGCTTCTCCTCAATATTGTAGTGGAATAGACTTTGAACAGCAAGAGGATTATTCCAAACAGTGCTGGTCCCATGTCACAAATTGTGAAAACCAAAGGCAGCGGCATGCTAAATGGACGAGAGTGTCTGCGAGAGGTCCGGAGCAGATCGACATGAAGAATAGCTTTGCCGCCCTGGTGCCTGATCTACCTGCTACTTCATCGCTGAGACTGCCTGTGTCTGCGACAGCTGTGCTGATTCCAAACACACTGACTCCAATAGCGGCTTCGTCGTCGAGTTCGGCTCCTTTCCCTCTCTCTGGATCTGACAGGGCTCTGCATGCTGTGGAAGGTCTGGACCTATCGCTGGGAGCTGCGGGTGTACGCTATTCTGCTTCTCGTGGGCCCTTGAAATGTTCCAAGAGTTGTGTGAGGGGTAGGAATGGGTGGATTTCTCCACCCCCTTCTCCAGTCAATGTATTGGGCAGTTCAATGGTGAGAACTGTCTTAGTCCCTGGAGCAAAAACATTATGCTATCCAGGAGCATGAGAACATCAATAAACATCTCCCAAACATTTTAAACCTGCACCAGGAAATTGAGTCTATGTGGGATTCAATGACATTATAAAGGGCAGCTCAGAACAGCTGAAGATGGATTTTAAAGAACTGACTGAGTTTCTGCTTGACACCAACAAAACACCCCATAATATCTGGCCCTGTGCCTTCCCTAAATCGTGGCATTGAATGTTTCAGCAGACTTTTAGCCCTCCATAACTGTCTACTTGACAATTGCAGCTCTGTGGGTGTAACATTTATTAACAATTTTGATATCTTCTGGAAACAAAGCTTGTTTTTTAAGGAGGATGGGATCCACCAAAATCATTTTAGTTCCTTGATACTTTCACAGGATTAGCAGGCTGCGATGAGACAATGACTTATCAATGACCCAAGCCCAGCTCAGTTAATCCCTACCGTTGTGTCGCTGAGTTGTCATAATGCTTCAGCAAATATACATTATCCCAGGGGCGTTGGTAGACATAATGGAGTTACCTAATTTATGTCCCTCTTACTGCCCTGAATGCCTCTGCTGATCCGACAGCTATTGTATGCAGTAATCATGTGCTTTTGAACCAGTTATACTGTTACCATTGAGGCGGTGTGCCCTAGTAGGAAGTCCACTGTGTGCAGCTCACCCTACACTAACACAAATAACATGAGCATGTTTACTTCTGCTAAGCTTCCCAGTAAAGCAATGAAAACAATCAAGCATCCCATAAAAGTGCTAAAAATAGCCCACATGAACATATGTAGCTTAAACCGTGGACTTCCAAGGTTTATGAAATCAATAATTTTCTAGTAACAGATGACGTTCATATTCTGACTATCTCTGAAACTCACTTAGATAATACCTTTGATGATACAGTGGTAGCAATACATGGTTATATTCAGAACCACATTCCTGTAAAGCTTAGAGATGATCTAATGTCAAATACTGTTGAAGTAATATGGCTACAGGTTCATCTGCCTCACCTAAAGCCCATTATTGTGGGAAGCTGCTATAGACCACCAAGTGCTAACAGTCAGTATCTGTATAACATGTGTGAAATGCTTGATATTGTATGTGATATCAACAGAGAGGTATTTTTTTCTGGGTGATTTAAATATTGACTGGCTTTCATCAAGCCGCCCAATCAAGAAAAAGCTTCAAACTGTAACCAGTGCCTGCAACCTGCTTCAGGTTCAGTCAACCTGCCAGCATAGTTACAAACAGCACAGGAATGAAATCATCAACATGTATTTATCGCATTTTTACTAACGCTGCACAATTTTGCTTTAAAGCAGTATCCCAATCCATCGGATGTAGTGATCACAATATAGTAGCCATATCTAGGAAAACCAAAGTTCCAAAGGCTGGGCCTAATATAGTGTATAAGAGGTCATACAATATGTTTTGTAGTGATTCCTATGTTGTTGATGTAAAGAATATTTGTTGGTCTGTGGTGTGTAATGAGGAGCAAGCAGACACTGCACTTGACACATTTATAAAATTGCTTATTCCAGTTACTAATTCTCACAATACACATCCAAGTATAACTAATCAAATTATGAAAGACAAGCATTATAATTTTAAATTCAGTAAAGTGAGTCTGGAAAAGGTGAAAAAGATTGCTGTCTATCAACAATGACAAGCCCCCGGTGTCTGATAACTTGGATGGAAAATTCCTGAGGTTAATAGCGGATGATATTGCCTTTCCTATTTGCCATATCTTCAATCTAAGCCTACTAGACAGTGTGTGCCCTCAGGCCTGGAGAGAAGCAAAAGTAATTCCGCTACCCAAGAATAGTAAAGCCCCCTTTACTGGCTCAGCCTGTTACCAACCCTTAGTAAACTTATGAAAAAATACTGTTTGACCAGATACAATGCTATTTATTTTAAGCAAATTGACAACATACTTTCAGAACGCTTGTAGGTAAGGACATTCAACAAGCAGGGCACTTACACAAATTACTGCTGATTGGCTGAGAGAAACTGATGATCAAAAGATTGTGGGAGCTGTTTTGTTAGACTTCAGTGGGCTTTTGACATTATCAATCATAGTCTGCAGATGGAAAAACGTGTGTGTCATGGCTTTACGCCACCTGCTATATTGTGAGTAAAGAGTTACCTGTCTAACAGAAGACAGAGGGTGTTCTTTAATGGAAGCCTCTCCAACATAGTCCAGGTAGAATTCCCCAGGGCAGCTGTCTAGGCCCCTTACTTTTTTCAATCTTTACTAATAACATGCCACTGGCTTTGAGTAAAGCCAGCACTGCTCTGCCTTTTTAACAACACTATCAACAAGACAGGTCCTATAGGCCCTAGTTTGTCTCACCTGGACTACTATTCTCTTGGGTGGTCAGGTGCCACAAAGAGGGACCTCGGAAAATTACAATTGGCTCAAAACAAGGCAGCATGGAGATATTGACTTCATCATTATACCACAACACGTGCCACCAAAAGGTCTCTTCACAATCCCCAAGTCAATAACAGACTATGGGAGACCATAGAACCATGGCTACATGGAACTCTATTACACATCAAGTAACTGATGCAAGCAGTAGAATCAGATGTAAAAAAGATAAAATATACCTTATGTAATAGCAGGGAGTGTGATAAGACACGCACTCTACACACACGTACACATGGATTTTGTATTGTAGATATGTGGTAGTAGAGTAGTGGCCTGAGGGCACACACTTTGTGTTGTGAAAAGTGTTATGAAATCTAATGTCATGTAATATTCTAAACTGTATATAACTGCCTTAATGTTTCTAGACAACAGGAAGAGTAGCCGGAGAGGAGGGCTGACGTTTTACATGCTCTTAACCAACTGTGCTATTTTGTTAGTTTTTGTTGTTGTTTGCAACTTATTTTTTAACTAATTATGTACATAATGTGGCTGCTACCGTCTCTTATGACCGAAAATAACTTCTCGACATCAGAACAGCGATTACTCACCTCGAACTGGAAGAAGCTTTTTCCTTGAACGAGTCTGACTAGACGGATATACTGTTTTTCCGGGAACAGGCCCATATCCCCGTCCTTCGGGCTGCCTTCTGAGAATTTGTGGGCGAGTGAGTAAACTCCCACTGCCATCCGTTCTATTGGCCAACGTGCAATCATTGGAAAATCAAGATTATCCTACCAACGGGACATTAAAAACTGTAATATCTTATGTTTCACCGAGTCGTGGCTGAACGACAACATGGATTATATGGTGGCAGGGTAGCCTAGTGGTTAGAGCATTGGGCTAGTAACCAAAAGGTTGCAAGTTCATATCCCTGAGCTGACAAGGTACAAATCTGTTGTTCTGCCCCTGAACAAGGCAGTTAATCCACTGTTCCTAGGCCGTCATTGAAAATAAGAATTTGTTCTTAACTGACTTGCCTAGTTAAAAAAAAAAATCAATTCACTGGCCGAACAGAGAAGCTATGTCTGGTAAGATGGGGGTGTGTGTCTATTTGTCAATAACAGCTGGTGTGCGATGTTTAATATTAAAGAAGTCTCGAGGTATTGCTCGCCTGAGGTTGAGTATATTATGATAAGCTATCTACCAAGAGAGTTCTCAACTATATTATTAATAGCAATCTATTTACCACCACAAACTGATGCTGGCACTAAGACTGCACTCAACCAACTCTATAAGGCCAGGGACATTAACCTGTTGAGGATCTTATCCCGATCTTATCCCGGTATTGGGATTCATTGTCATGTGACCATGGCGGGGAATTCAAAACTGCAAGAGTAATCATTTCAAAAAATCAAATAATCAACTATTTTCCTCCATTTGAAAGATATATCTCCTAAATCTAACCACGCTGTCCGATTTTCAGAGGCATTACGGAGAATGCATAAAGTTAGGTTATGTGAGGAGAGTACATTGACAATAGCTGCGTGTAATGTTTAGCCAATTCAAAGAAGGGCATCAACAGACAGAAAACTAGCTAGAATTATGCACTTACCTTTGACAATCTGCATCAGATGACACTCATAGGACATTATGTTATACAATACATGCATTTTTAGTTCCATCAAGTTCATATTTATATCCAAAAACAGCATTTACAGTCGCGGTGAAATTCAGAATTTTTTTCGGCTCGAATGCACCCAGTGAATCCAGCATTACAAATCACGGAATTACTATTCGAAAACATTGGTAAATTATAATATTGTCATTCAAAGAATAATATATTATCATCTCGTAATTGCTACCGAAGGGCCAGATCTCAAAATAACTTTACTGGGAAATCACATTTTGTATAAACTGGGTACTATGCTAACAACAATAAGCTATATGCTAAGCTAAGCTAAGCTATACCGTTAGCATTAGCATCATCTAATATCGATAATAACATTCTAAATATCCCCTTACCTTTGATTATCTCCATCAGAAGGCGCTGCCAGAGATCCCAGGTCCAGAACAAATGTGGTTTCTTTTGACAAAGTTCATAATTTATGTCCAAATAGTTAGCGTTCAGTAGGCTCCCACAAAATGAGGTGGGCAGTGTAAAGTCACGTCGAAAAACTAAAGAAAACCTAGTAAATAATCTATTTACGTTTGTTTAAACATGTCAAACGTTGTTTAGCACTAATCTTTTGTTCCATTTTTAACGTGAAACATCAGTAAACATCAGTAATATTTTCACACAACCTATCAAGTGTCTAGAATAAACGATAATGACAAAGGCACTCTTCTCAGATTCATGCGCAGGCGCAAAAAATGAAGTGATGACGTGTCAACTTGTAAGCTTTCTAATTCGGTGTGTATTTATCACAGATGCTTCAAACAACTTTCTAAAGATCGTTGACATCTAGTGGAAGCAGTAGGAGTTGCGAACTGAATCCTTTCTCACTGTGGTATCTTTAAAACAATGACACTAAATAGTACAGCCACAAAATTCTCATTTTTTTTAATCTATTTTTCTCAGGTTTCTGCCTGCAATATGAGTTTTGTTATACTTACAGACACCATTCAAACTGTTTTAGAAAATTCAGAGTGTTTTCTATCCGAATGTGTTAATAATATGCATATCCTAGCTTCTGAGTTGGTGTAGGAGGCAGTTAAAAATGGGCACATATTTTTTTCAAAATTCTCAATACTGCCCCCGTGGCCCGTAGAGGTTAATGCAGGCAAACTTAAATCCGTTTTTCCTCATTTCTACCAGTATGTCACATGTGTAACCAGAGGGAAAATAACTCTCGACCACCTTTTCTCCACAAACAGAGATGCATACAAAGCTCTCCCCCGCCCTCCATTTGGCAAATCTTACCATATTATATCCTCCTGATTCCTGCATACAAGCAAAAACTAAAGTAGGAAGTACCAGTGACTCGCTCTATACGGAAGTGGTCAGATCAAATAAAATAAAATTGTATTAATCACATGCGCCGAATACAACAGGTGTAGACCTTACAGTGAAATGCTTACTTACGAGCCCCTAACCGACAGTCCAGTTTCAAAAAATACGAATAAGAATAAGAGATAAAAGTAAGTAATTAAAGAGGAGCAGTAAAAAATAAGAATATATACAGGGGTGTGCCGGTACAGACTCAATCTGCGGGGGCACCGGTTTGTTGAGGTAGTATGTACATGTAAGTAGAGTTAATTAAAGTGACTATGCATAGATGACAACAGATAGTGGCAGTGGTGTGGAGAGGGGAGGGCAATCTGAATAGTCTGGGTAGCCATTTGACTAGATGTTCAGGAGTCTTATGGCTTGGGGGTAGAAGCTGTTTAGAAGCCTCTTGGACATAGATTTGGTGCTCCGGCACCGCTTGCCGTGTGGTAGCAGAGAGAACAGTCTATGACTAGGGTGGCTGGAGTCTTTGACAATTTTTAGGGCCTTCCTCTGACACCGCCTGGTATAGAGGTCCTGGATGGCAGGAAGCTTGGCCCCAGTGATATACTGGGCCATTCGCACTACCCTCTGTAGTGCCTTGCAGTCGGAGGCCGAGCAGTTGCCACAACAGGCAGTGATGCAACCGGTCAGGATTCTCTTGATGGTGCAGCTGTAGAACCTTTTGAGGATCTGAGGACTCATGCCAAATCTTTTCAGTCTCCTGAGAGGGAATATGTTTTGTCGTGCCCGCTTCTCAACTGTCATGTTGTGCTTAGACCATGTTAGCTTGTTGGTGATGTGGACACCAAGGAACTTTTAGCTCTCAACATGCTCCACTGTAGCCCCGTCGATGAGAATGGGGGCATGCTCGGTCCTCTTTTTCGTGTAGTCCACAATCATCTCCTTTGTCTTGATCATGTTGAGGGAGAGGTTGTTATCCTGGCACCACACGGCAAGGTCTCTGACCTCCTCCCTGTAGGCTGTCTTGTTGTTGTTGGTGATCAGGCCTACGACTGTTAAGTCATCAGCAAATGTATTGATGGTGTTGGAGTTGTGCCTGGCCGTGCAGTCATGAGTGAACAGGGAGTACAGGAGAGGGCTGAGCACGCACCCTTGCGGGGCTCCTGTGTTGAGGATCAGCGTGGCGGATGTGTTGTTACCTACCCAGATGAAGCAGATGCTAAGCTACAGGACTGTTTTGCTAGCACAGACTGGAATATGTTCTGGGATTCCTTCAATGGCATTGATGCATTGAGGAGTACACCACATCTGTCATTGGCTTCATCAGTAAGTGCATCGATGACGTTGTCCCCACAGTGACCGTACGTACATACACCAACCAGAAACCATGGATAACAGGCAGCATCCACACTGAGCTAAAGGCTAGAGCTGCCGCTTTCAAGGAGCGGGACTCTAACCCGGAAGCTTATAAGAAATACCGCTATGCCCTCCGACGAACCATCAAACAGGCAAAGCTTCAATACGATCGAGTCGAACTACACCGGCTCTGACGCTCGTCGGATGTGGCAGGGCCTGCAAACCATTACAGACTACAAAGGGAAGCACAGCCGGGAGCTGCCCAGTGACACGAGCCTACCAGACAAGCTAAACTACTTTCATTCTTGTTTCGAGGCAAATAACACTGAAACATGCATGAGAGCATCAGCTGATGTGAGTAAGACCTTTAAACAGGTCAACATTCTGGCCGCAGGGCCAGACGGATTACCAGGATGTGTACTGCGAGCATACACTGACAAACTAGCAAGTGTCTTCACTGACATTTTCAACCTCTCCCTGACTGAGTCTGTAATACCAACATGTTTCAAGCAGACCACCATAGTGCCTGTGCACAAGAACACTAAGGTAACCTGCCTAAATGACTACCAACCCGTAGCACTCACATCTGCAGCCATGAAGTGCTTTGAAAGGCAGGTCATGGCTCACATCAACACCATCATCCCAGAAACGCTAAACCAATTCCAATTTGCATACCGCCCCAACAGATCCACAGATAATGTAGTCTCTATTGCACTCCACACTGCCCTTTTCCACTGGGACAAAAGGAGCACCTGAGAGCATGTGAGAATGCTGTTCATTGACTACAGCTCAGCGTTCAACACCACAGTGCCCACAAAGCTCATCAATAAGCTATGGACCCTGGGAAAAAAGACCTCCCTCTGCAACTGGATTCTGGACTTCCTGACGGGCCACCCCAGGTGGTGAGGGTAGGCAACAAAATGTCTGCCCCGCTGATCCTCAACACTGGGGCCACTCAAGGGTTTGGAATCAGTCCCCTCCTGTACTCCCTGTTCACCCATGACTGCGTGCACAAACACGACTCCAACACCATCATTAAGTTTGCTGACGACACAACAGTGGTAGGCCTGATCACCGACAACGATGAGACAACCTATAGTGAGGTGGACAGAGATCTGGCAGTGTGGTGCCAAGACAAAGGTGCTGATCGTGGACTACAGGAAAACCGCTGGCCGTATAGGCCCCTATTAACATCTCTGGATCTGTAGTGGAGCGGGTCGAGACTTTCAAGTTCCTTGGTGTCCACATCAACAACAAACTATCATTGTCCAAACACACCAAGACAGTCGTGAACAACACCTTTTCCATCTCAGGAGACTGAAAAGATTTGACATGGGTCCACTGATCCTCAAAAGTTCTACAGCTGTACCATCAATTGCATCCTGACTGGTTGCATCACCGCCTGGTATGGCAACTGCTCGGCCTCCGACTGCAAGGCACTACAGAGGGTAGTGCGAATGGCCCAGTACATCACTGGGGCCAAGCTTCCTGCCATCCAGGACCTCTATACCAGGCAGTGTCAGAGGAAGGCCCTAAAAATTGTCAGAGACTCCAGTCACCCAAGTCATAGACTGTTTTCTCTGCTACCGCGCGGCAAGCAGTACCAGAGCGCCAAGTGTAGGACCAAAAGGCTCCTTAACAGCATCTACCCCCAAGCCATAAGACTGCTGAACAATTAATCAATTGACATCCCCCCTCCATTTGTTTTGTACACTGCTGCTACTCGCTGTTTATTATCACTTCACCCCTAGCTACGTGTACAAATTGCCTCGACTAACCTGAACGCCCACACATTGACTCGGTATATAGCCTTGTTATTGTTATTTTATTGTGTTACTTTTTATTATTTTTTTCTTTCGTTTTTTTTGGTAAATATTTTCTTAACTCTTCTTGAACTGCACTCTTGGTTAAGGGCTTGTAAGTAAGCATTTCATGGTAAGGTCTACACTTGTTGTATTCGGAGCATGTGACAAATAAAGTTTGATTTGATTTGCTGCCTTGGCAGCAGCTAACGTGGATAATAAATACAAATACAAGCTCACAGAACAGGACTGGCGAGTGTTGAAGCGCATAGCACGTAAAAATCGCCTGTACTCGATTGCAACACTCACTACCGAGTTCCAAACTGCTCTGGAAGCAATGGCAGCACAAGAACTGTTCGTCGGGAGCTTCATGAAATGGGTTTCCATGGCCGAGAAGCCGCACACAAGCCTAAGATCACAATGTGCAATGCCAAGACTTCTACTGGTGTGGTGTAAAGCTTGCCGCCATTGGACTCAGGAATTGTGGAAACGCATTCTCTGGAGTGATGAATCATGCTTCTCCATCTGGTAGTCCAACAGATGAATTGGGGTTTGGTGGATGCCAGGAGAACGCTAACTGCCGCAATGCATGGTACCAACTGGTATAGGAGGAAAAATGGTCGGGAGCTGTTTTTCATGGTTCGGGCTTGGCCCGTTAGTTACACGGAAGGGACATTTTAATGCCACAGCATACAATGACATTCTAAACAATTATGTGCTTCCAACTTTGTGGCAACAGCTTGGGGAAGGCCCTTTCCTGTTTCACGGGGGCATTACAATTGGAACACCGAGCCAGGCCTAATCGCCCAACATCAGTGCCAGACCTCACTAATGCTCTGGTGGCTGAATGGAAGCAAGATTGCAGCAATGTTCCAACATCTAGTGGAAAGCCTTCCCAGAAGTGTTGAGGTTGTTATAGCAGCAAAGGGGGACCAACTCCAAATTATTGCCCATGATTTTGGAATGAGATGTTCGTCGAGCAGGTGTCCACATACTTTTGATCATGTAGTGTATATTCAAATTTGTATCCCCATGCCCACACAGTCTGACTGAGTGTCACGTCCTGGCCAGTATAAGGGTTAATTGGTATTGTAGTTTGGTCAGGACATGGCAGAGGGGATTTGTTTTATGTGGTTCAGGGTGGTGTTTTTGTTGTAAGGGCATTTGATTTAGTATTCCGGGGTTTTTGGGCACTGTTTGAGTTTCACGTATTTCTATGTTGATCTAGTTAGTTGTATGTCTATGTTTGGTTAATTGGGGTGGACTTCCAATTGAAGGCAGCTGTGTGGTGTTGCCTTTGATTGGAAGTCCTATATTAGTTGGGTGTGTTTGTCTGTTTAATTGTGGGAGATTGTTCTGAGTTTAGCCTTGTCAGACTGTGTGTTGATCGTTTGTTCTCTTTTAGTTATTTTTGGTGTTCATTTTGGAGAATAAACCTCAAGATGAGCTTACACATACCTGCTGCGTTTTGGTCCTCCTTAACCAACGACAACCGTGACACTGAGCATTTCAGTGGCTAAAGGAGGCCCAGGGAAATAAATTATAACAAGTTATACAAAATAATAATAATAAGTGCACAAAGTGATGATTTAAACATTTAAATTAAAAAGACAGCATAGGGGCTTTAAACAAAATATTTCTCTCTGAGCAATTGTATTAGTATAAAATAAATTAAAATCCTGTTTATTTGAGCATACAATATAGCTCAGTATTTTTATTATTTATTGTATACAGTCTTTTTTGCTCATCTATATCAAGGGTGGCAATACATTTGGATCCCACTGTACATTAATGGGATCTCGATTATGTTGGATCTCACCCCAAGGGCACGGCTCTCATGTTGACTACTATGGTAACAAACCAAGGTCCTTGGTTCATTGATGCCTTAGGACTGCAATCCTGAGACCAAGGTCCTGACTCACAGCAAGACATCCTCCAATTGATAAAAAATGCTATTTATGCCATGTTCTCTCCTTCCCTGTTCCCCAACACAGGTTTGGATACCAGCCCCCCGGCCAGCACTCATGAACTCACAATTCCAAATGATGTGAGTAAAGGACAACAGTAGGATAAACTACTAATGAACCGGTATCAGGGTCAACTCATTTTATCTCTCCGCTCAGTAGATGAACAGTAATTCAAAGAACTTCCCCACAAGATAACTTTTACTGTGAAGACAAATATTAGTTAACACAGACATACAAAGACTTAAAAATGCTGCCTTGTAACACCATCAACTTTCAATGACATGAAAAATACCTCATGAAAAATGAAACATTTCTCAAATTACTTTAAATTAATTTCTTGTAGTTACTGGGTTTCAATGGAACTGACCCTGCAATGAGCCAATGATGTCGCACTGCTTTCATGATTGAGCTTTTTAAAGCTCAAATCAATGAAAGCCAGCCCAAGGCTTCTGTTCCAGGTTTCCCAGTTAAGAACCGCTGCCATTTCTTCCCAGCTAATAGGCTGCATAATCGGGCGCCAGGGAACCAAAATCAACGAGATCCGCCAGATGTCTGGGGCGCAGATCAAAATCGCTAATGCCATGGAGGGCTCGTCGGAGCGCCAGATCACTATCACAGGAACCCCCGCCAACATCAGCCTTGCCCAGTACCTCATCAACGCAAGGTAACCTCTTACCCACCGCCAACATCAGAGCGCTGACACTAATAATGCTAATGCAAGCAGTATGCATTGTTAGCATGAGGCCGAATCAGTGACCTGCAGTACATTTCCGTGGGAAATGGTTGTCTGTGGAGGAGTCCCTTTGTACAAAGAAGCCTTCTGTCAAATGCCTCCACGGCTATTTCTGGCATCGATATGAGTCATAATGTGTGATGGCAGTTAGGTGGCAACAGACCTAACCTAATGACATGTTTTATTGAGATTAGACAGCAATTGATTCAATTTTGAAAATGTTGTGTCATTATTGACGAGGATTATATCATTATTATGATAGACCTTTCATGGCAGGCTGCTTAGGTTAAATGTCACTGCTCTGGCTAATGACTGAGCCCAGTAGAAAACACATCCACCTCAACACAGGTAAATAACACATAAATTAGGTAGCCTAGTGTTTAGGGCATTGGGCCAGTAACTGAAAGGTTGCTGGATTGAATCCCTGAGCTGACAAAGTAAAATTCTGTAGTTCTGTCCCTGAGCAAGGTAGTTAACCCACTGTTCCCCGGGTGCTGTGGATGTTGATTATGACAGCCCCCCACAACTCTCTGATTCAGAGGGGTTGGGTTAAATGCAGAAGACACATTTCAGTTGAAGGCATTCAACTGAGTAGGTATCCCCCTTCCTTCTCTGTGTTGAAATCAAGCTCTTTATTTATAGATAAATCTAGTAGGCTATTACAGAGGATTCAGTCCCAAATGGCAGTCTACTTCCTATATATTTAGGGAATAGGGTGCCATTTGGGACCGAGACATTGTCTCAGCACAAAGTCCATTAACCTTTTACATAGATGGGAATCTGACCCTGGTGGTGGTTGGTAGCATCTACTCCTGTATTTGCCAGAGGCAGTATAGCCAGGAGCTGAGCAGTGTATTATATAATATTGGAGATCAAATTTGTATTTTAAAGTTCCCTTATGCTCTCCCCTCTCTCCTTCTTCTCACTGTCCTCTAAAACCACTCTTTCATTATCACAAAACAAAATAAAAAGCTTTTTCCCATAAAGTGTCAGAAATGTTCATATAACTTATCTTCAAAGTTGGGTCATGGTCATTAGAGCACGGAGAACAAAGGCCAGGTAGTCTGTCCCTGTTTTAGTCAGTTTTATTCCCTTGGCACCTAATGAACACAACCTTGAAATGAGACAGTGTCAGGGGTTCAGTCCCAATCCATATGCTTCAATTCTTACTGATACACACAATTTACAACATGGGGGCTTTGTTTTCTGTGACTTCTTTCTTTCAGAGTTTGGTTTGCAGAGAAGCGGTTGGAAAGAGACTAATGGCTATTGCTTTCCCACAATTCCACTGACAGGTTCAGGGATGTGGCTGCCATGTGGAATGACCCGTCATCCATGACAACATCCTGAGGCCCAAATCTGGTTCCACAATCAAGAAGCTAACAGCAGCAACTGTCTCCCCAATAACCCCATGTATACTCCCACAGAACTTAATGGCTACCTGATTCCTTTAGCACTTGACACTTAAGCTTTAGCAGCTTTGAAGAGGCTAAAGAGGCTATTTGTAAAGCAAAGTGAAACAATTTGACTTGAATTCTGTTCATGTAATGTAAAGAGTTACGTATAGTGTTTCAGCATGCCGACTGCTTAGGATAATTGTTACATCATTTTTCTGTTTGCTAGGTCAGAGATAAGTTTGCAGATTCAATCTTGTAGTTAATTGTCAGGCAAGTAAAAACGGATAAAAAGTGGAAAACAAAAAAATATTGCTATTCAGATTGCTACTGGGCAATGCTATTGGCCATGAGTCTCGAGTGATGTGATGCGTTTGTGAAGAGATATTGTTGCGTCAAATTTGGAATGAAAAGGAAGTGCTTTTTATGTAAATAGTAAGGAGGTTTCGGAGGTTCTCCATTTTGCAGGGAGACTTAAATTATTAAGTCAGCAACTTCCATTGTGATAGAGGACTACGTTTGAACTCACACTATTCTTAGCTCAAGAGACTTAGGTGCAGGTTTTTCAATTAGGGAAAATCCGGAATTACCTGGAAAATTTGGGATTGGTTTTAATGAAATTGCATCATAAAATCCATATGCATGACCAATATACAATAGTAAATGTAACATGGAGACCTAAAAGACAGAATGCTGCAGAGTTTCACTGTTGTGCGAAAGTGTCCAATCTCAGAAAAGTTTTTTTTTCTATTTTTTTTCTATATTTTTCCTTCACCCTTCCCTTCTCCCCTCTTCCTTAACTATTCTAGGCTGACGTCTGAGGTCACTGGAATGTGAACACTAATTTCTACCCATCATTCTTCACTGCATCACACGACCCTTGTGTCAATGGCATTGCACGTTTATTTTTGTTCTCTGTATTTATCTGTCCTGCGCCTTTAAGCGGTCCTAACTAATTTATTTTATGTAAAGTAAACATGATACCCACACTGTTAACATGAGTCTCCTCACCTGCCCTCAACCGACTATTCAAAGGACACTTTATTTTTGGGCATTTTCATGTGTTTTACTCTGAATTCAGTTTATTTAATCATTTTAAAACACAGGTATAGTGTCTATGCTCATGATATATGCAGGGTTCGAGAGAGACTAACCATCCGAGAATCGTCCCAAAGTGCAATTTCAAACGCCCCAAAAAGAAAATAAACTGTCCCAAATTAAAATACGTGTCTGTTTTTAATGTTTGATTTGCTAACATGGGTCTAGGACCAAAGTAATTCACAATGCTTTAATAGTAGGCTAATAAGTGTACTATTGAAATAGGCTAGGACAGTCAACGGAGCCAGAAATTCACATCAGAATATTTGCCTCTAAAAATGCATACATTGTAATAATATCTGAATATATTTTGCATAAATAATTACATGGCAAAGTTTTGGGTGATATGTGCACAGTAAATCTTGCTGGGGCAAACTCCAATTTTTATTTAGATGCATGTCAGCAAAGCCACTACACTACATTACATAATTTATGCAGCAGCATACAAGACATTTTTGGACTCACCTTGTTGTGCTGTGCTCACTTGAACAGGAAGGTGGCGCGGCGGTCCTTCTCGTGGACAAATTTTGTCATCCAACATTGTCATCAAAGTCTGGCATTCTCTAGATTTATGATGCTTTCAAGACAACAAGGTTGAATCATGACGTCAGTGATCTTCAGGTCGAAGCTCTAGAAAGAGGCCTTGGAATTCCGGTTTGGAAGACCGTTCAAAAGGGATTTTCCCAGTCGGAGCTCGTTTTTTTCCCCCAAGTTTCCATTTGTCTTGAACTCACTGAAGACTGAAATGTCCCAGTTCCAAGTTTCCAGTTGTTTTGAATGCGGCAGAAGTAATGCTGGATTGACAGCATGGCTAATGTATTCAACTTTTTCTGGCCCATGGTGTGTTGCGAGTGAATATTTATTTGGAAAAGAGACCCTTAAACCCAGACTTGGACCACACACCCTCTCCACTGAATAACAGGCTAGTGATTTATTTGCAATGCTTGCAGTTAGCCACTGATTCCTTCCAAACCACTCATTGTTGAATTTGCGATTTTCAACTTGTTGGGTAATGTTTATGTCCAATGGCCGATGAGTATGTTTTATCTATAATTTCTCTTCATATGACAAGAATTGAAAAGCATTTGCCAGTAGATTGTCGACTTGATTAATGAAGATGACCGCTTTCCAGCTTGCGGGCTAAGATTTAATTAAAGCATGACATTGACATGATCAGTCCAATCAAAGCTACTGTAGATATAATGTGATTTGATGTCATTTTATCTGTGACCAATGACCTTGAGCCTTCTTTGTTGGGCAATTCTAATGTAAGTCAATGGCAGCACCCAAGGGGCTTGCTCTCCCCGTAGATTTTGCGGTGACGTAGTGTGTCAGGATCACGGCACAACTAGAGAACATTACCCAATCACGACGCAACAAGAGAACATTACCAAACCCTACGCTCCATATTTTCCGCTGGCTGCCCCACCACCACAGAAAGCACTGAGCTATGCCAAGTTTGTTTGCGACTTTATTAACTCAATGATTATTTAAAAAAATATATATTGTTTGCAAACTGATATGCAACACGTACTGTATTAATGTCAAAATAACATGCAAAACAGGCAACCCCCCTCCAAAAAAAAGACACAAAAAAATATACAAAATATATGGATCGCCACTGCATGTAATAGTGTTATCACCTACAGCATGATCAAGCAAGTTAATGTTTGACAGTCTACTAAACAACAACAACTGATTTAGAACCACAGAGTTACCGCAAATCACAGGAGCACTGCCTTCGCTATTCCAGCACCATTTCAACTTAAACCTTTAAACATCATCAAATCAACAAGGCTATATACTGTTTGCTTAGTTTAATACACTGAAAACAAACTTAGACACCAAAAGTAATTTTGCTGCACGTGGACAACCCACAGTTAAGCTCACCGCTGATTGGCTGATTCTTTCAACACTTTCTTTTTTTACAAGGGAGGTCAAATGCTTGCTGGCATCAATCAATCAAACACTATTGTGGCAACATGTTTTACTCTTTTGGTCCAGACAGCATCACATAAATGGGATACACATACTGAGACAGAGGGGCGCTGTTTCACTCGCTCAAGTGATTTCTCCGGTGAGATTCAGCCTCTTGCTAATTGACGGAAAATTATGAAAACAAAGAGAGAGACAAAATATATATTATTTTATTTATTACATTTTTTTATTGGTCAAATATTTGGAGAAGCCTGGCTTCCCTTGGCATCCATGAATACACACCACTGTCTGTCTGTCTGTCTGTCTGTCTGTCTGTCTGTCTGTCTGTCTGTCTGTCTGTCTGTCTGTCTGTCTGTCTGTCTGTCTGTCTGTCTGTCTGTCTGTCTGTCTGTCTGTCTGTCTGTCTGTCTGTCTGTCTGTCTGCCTGCCTGCCTGTCTGTCTGCCTGTCTGTCTGTCTTGACATCAACTAAGTTGACTTTGCCTTTAAAAAGCTTGGAAAATTCCAGAAAATTATTTAATGGCTTCAGAAGCTTCTGATAGGCAAATTGACATCATTTGAGTCAATTGGAGGTGTACCGGTGGATGTATTTCAAGGCCTACCTTCAAACTCAGTGCCTCTATGCTTGACATCATTGGATAATCAAAATAAATCAGCCAAGACCTCAGAAAAAAACTGTAGATCTCCACAACTCTAGTTCATCCATGGGAGAAATTTCCAAACGCCTGAAGGTACCACGTTCATCTGTACAAACAATAGTACGTAAGTATAAACACCATAGCACCACGTAGCCGTCATTCCTCTCAGGAAGGAGATGCATTCTGTCTCCTAGAAATTAACCTACTTTGGTGCGAAAAGTGCAAATCAGTCCCAGAACACCAGCAAAGGACCTTGTGAAGATGCTGGAGGAAACAGGTACAAAAGTATCTATATCCACAGTAAAACGAGTCCTATATCGACATAACCTGAAAGACCGCTCAGCAAGGAAGAAGCCACTGCTCCAAAACCGCCATAAAAAAGCCATTCTATGGTTTGCAGCTGCACATGGGGACAAAGATTGTACTTTTTGGAGAAATGTCCTCTGGTCTGATGAAACAAAAATAGAGCTGTTTGGCTATAATGACCATCGTTATGTTTGGAGGAAAAAGGGGGAGGCTTGCAAGCCGAAGAACACCATCCCAACCGTGAAGCACGGGGGTGGCAGCATCATGTTGTGGGGGTGCTTTGCTGCAGGAGGGGCTGGTGCACTTCACACAATAGATGGCATCGTGAGGAGGGAAATTATGTGGATATATTGAAGCAACATCTCAAGACATCAGTCAGGAAGTGAAAGCTTGGTTGCAAATGGGTCTTCCAAATGGACAGTGACCCCAAGCATACTTCCAAAGTTGTGGCAAAATGGCATAAGGACAACAAAGTCAAGGTATTGGAGTGGCCATCACAAAGCCCTGACCTCAATCCTATAGAAAATTTGTGGGCAGAACTGAAAAAGCGTGGGCGAGGAAGGAGGGCTACAAACCTGACTCAGTTACACCAGCTCTGTCAGGAGGAATGGGCCAAAATTCACCCAACTTATTGTGGGAAGCTTGTGGAAGGCTACCCAAAACGTTTGACCCAAGTTAAACAATTGAAATGCAATGCTACCAAATACTAATTGAGTGTATGTAAACTTCTGACCCACTGGGAATGTGATGGAAGAAATACAGCTGAAATAAATCATTCCCTCTACTATTATTCTGACATTTCACATTCTTAAAATAAAGTGGTGATCCTAGCTAACCTAAAACAGGGAATTTTTACTAGGATTAAATGTCAGGAATTGTGAAAAACTGAGTTTAAATGTATTTAGCTAAGGTGTACGTAAACTTCTGACTTCAACTGTTTATACATACACAGTACCAGTCAACAGTTTGTACACCTACTTATTCAAGGGTTTTTCTTTACTTTTACTATTTTGTTCATTGTAGAATAATTGTGAAGACATCAAAACTATTAAATAACACATATAGAATCATGTAGTAAGCAAAAAAGTGTTTTAGAAAAATAACATGTTTATTTGAGAGACTTCAAAGTAGCCACACCTTGCCTTGATGACAGCTTTGCATCTCTTGACATTCTCTCAAACAGCTTTATGAGGTTGTCACCTCGAAAGGAATTTCAATTAACAGTGTGCCTTGTTAATTTGTGGAATTTCTTTCCTTAATGCGTTTGAGCCAATCAGTTGTGTTGTGAAAAAGGTAGGGGTGGTACACAGAAGATAGCCCTATTTGGTAAAAGTCCATATTATGGCAAGGATAGCTAAAATAAGCAAAGAGAAATGACAGTCCATCATTACTTTAAGACATGAAGGTCAGTCAATCCGGAAAATTTCAAGAACTTATAAAGTTTCTTCAAGTGCAGTCACAAAAATGATCAAGCGCTATGATGAAACTGGTTCTCATGAGGACCACCACAGGAAAAGAAGACCCAGAGGACAAGTTCATTAGAGTTACCAGCCTCAGAAATAGCAGCCCAAATAAATGCTTCACAGTGTTAAAGTAGCAGACACATCTCAACATCCACTGTTCACCAGAGACTGCGTGAATCAGGCCTTCATGGTGAAATGCTGCAAAGAAACCACTCCTAAAGGACACCAATAAGAAGAAGGGACTTGCTTGGGCCAAGAAACACGGGCAATGGACATTAGACCGGTGGAAATTTGTCCTTTGGTCTGATAAGTCCAAATTTGAGATTTTTGCTTCCAACCGCCGTGTCTTTGTGAGACGCAGAGTAGGTGAACGGATGATCTCTGCAGGTGTGGTTCCCACCGTGAAGCATGGAGGAGGAGGTGTGATGGTGTGGGGGTGCTTTGCTGGTGACACTGTGAGGGATTTATTTAGAATTCAAGGCACACTTAACCAGCATGGCTACCACAGCATTATGCGGTGATAAACCATCCCATCTGGTGTGCGCTGAGTGGGACAATCATTTGTTTTTCAACTGGTCAATGACCCAACACACCTCCAGGCTGTGTAAGGGCTATTTGACCAATAAGGAGAGTAATGGTATGCTGCAGAAGATGACCTGGCGTCCTCAATCACTTGACCTCAACCTAATCGAGATGGTTTGGGATGAGTTGGACTGCAGAGTGAATTAAAAGCAGCCAACAATTGGTCAGCATATGTGGAAACCCCTTCAAGACTGTTGGAAAAGCATTCCAGGTGAAGCTGGTTGAGAGAATTCCAAGAGTGTTACTACATGATTCCATATGTGTTATTTCCTAGTTTTGATGTCTTCACTGTTATTCTGCAATGTAGAAAATAGTAAAAATAAAGAAAAACCCTTGAATGAGTAGGTGTGTCAAAACTTTTGCCTGGAACTGTATATATACTGCTCAAAAAAATAAAGGGAACACTTAAACAACACATCCTAGATCTGAATGAAATAAATAATCTTATTAAATACTTTTTTCTTTACAGAGTTGAATGTGCTGACAACAAAATCACACAAAAATAATCAATGGAAATCCAATTTATCAACCCATGGAGGTCTGGATTTGGAGTCACACTCAAAATTAAAGTGGAAAACCACACTACAGGCTGATCCAACTTTGATGTAATGTCATTAAAACAAGTCAAAATGAGGCTCAGTAGTGTGTGTGGCATCCACGTGTGACCTCCCTACAACGCCTGGGCATGCTCCTGATGAGGTGGCGGATGGTCTCCTGAGGGATCTCCTCCCAGACCTGGACTAAAGCATCCGCCAACTCCTGGACAGTCTGTGGTGCAACGTGGCGTTGGTGGATGGAGCGAGACATGATGTCCCAGATGTGCTCAATTGGATTCAGGTCTGGGGAACGGGCGGGCCAGTCCATAGCATCAATGCCTTCCTCTTGCAGGAACTGCTGACACACTCCAGCCACATGAGGTCTAGCATTGTCTTGCATTAGGAGGAACCCAGGGCCAACCGCACCAGCATATGGTCTCACAAGGGGTCTGAGGATCTCATCTTGGTACCTAATGGCAGTCAGGCTACCTCTGGTGAGCACATGGAGAGCTGTGTGGCCCCCCCAAAGAAATGCCACCCCACACCATGACTGACCCACCGCCAAACCGGTCATGCTGGAGGATGTTGCAGGCAGCAGAACGTTCTCCACGGCGTCTCCAGACTCTGTCACGTCTGTCACATGCTCAGTGTGAACCTGCTTTCATCTGTGAAGAGCACAGGGCGCCAGTGGCGAATTTGCCAATCTTGGTGTTCTCTGGCAAATGCCAAACGTCCTGCACGGTGTTGGGCTGTAAGCCAAACCCCCACCTGTGGACATTGGGCCCTCATACCACCCTCATGGAGTCTGTTTCTGACCGTTTGAGCAGACACATGCACATTTGTGGCCTGCTGGAGGTCATTTTGCAGGGCTCTGGCAGTGCTTCTCCTGCTCCTCCTTGCACAAAGGCGGAGGTAGCGGTCCTGCTGCTGGCTTGTTGCCCTCCTACAGCCTCCTCCACGTCTCCTGATGTACTGGCCTGTCTCCTGGTAGCGCCTCCATGCTCTGGATACTACGCTGACAGACACAGCAAACTTTCTTGCCACAGCTCGCATTGATGTGCCATCCTGGATGAGCTGCACTACCTGAGACACTTGTGTGGGTTGTAGACTCCGTCTCATGCTACCACTAGAGTGAAAGCACCGCCAGCATTCAAAAGTGACCAAAACATCAGCCAGGAAGCATAGGAACTGAGAAGTGGTCTGTGATCCCCACCTGCAGAACCACTCCTTTATTGGGGGTGTCTTGCTAATTGCCTATAATTTCCACCTGTTGTCTATTCCATTTGCACAACAGCATGTGAAATGTATTGTCAATCAGTGTTGCTTCCTAAGTGGACAGTTTGATTTCACAGAAGTGTGATTGACTTGGAGTTACATTGTGTTGTTTAAGTGTTCCCTTTATTTTTTTGAGCAGTGTATAAAGAAACAAATTCCATTACAGGCTGTCATTTTGATCATACATTTTCAATCACTTTTATTTTCTTTGTGCTAGAGCAGCAAAAAAATGGAAGGGCCCTTTTTTCTCTTAAAGCTGATGTAAAATATGCTGTTTGAAAATGTAAGAGGGGGTATATTTATGGTTGATAATTCGCTTCTTGGAGATCGATATTAGATACATTTATTGAGATCAGTTTAAGCTTTCACATGAATACAATTACTTTTTTTAATTTTGATCAGTGGTTGTTATTATTTGTGCGTTTTTTTAATAATAAAGTATAATGTTATTATCGTAATGCTTAACATCCAATCATAAACACATTTTTGCTGAGGGTCTTTCTTCAAATATTTATTGTTAGAAAAAATATAAGTTGCATGTTATATGTGTTATAAATTATTCTAAGCTCTCCATAACCTGTGTTACAGTGACATAAGCACAATTCCAAATTGACTCCTAGCCTACATCCAAAGGCTTACTTACGCCTAAGAACTCCAGTAGCTCTGTGAGGATTGGGTCGCTGTAGCATTATCATAATAGCTTCATTTTGCCTTCTGACTGGCTGGATGGAAATTTTGCCATATTGCTTTCGCCTATCCAATCCTCCCGTAGTCAGATCTACAGTAGTGGCTATGGAGAAGAGACTAGCTGTCGATTTGGAATTCAGAAATACAGTACTACCAAGATTTGTTATCTGGCTATTACTTTAACCTATCTCTGCCAGTAGAGGGCACACATTTCGACAAAGGACCAATGTTTTCAAGGTTGAGGGTAAATTCCATTCTAATTAAAATTGTGAGTGTGTGTGTGTGGGGGGGGGGGGTAGCTTGTCATTTACTGCATTGCATTCCAATTTGTTCCCTGGTTTGAGTTTAAATGGAATTGGCTGTCAACCTTGATAGTGTTTATAATTTCTAATGAAGACAGTGCTGGTTGGGACAATTGTAACGTAGTACTCAACAATGTATGACAAGGTAATGGATCGTTATAGGCTGAAGGCGACATTTCCCTAGCTGGTGATTGGCTGTAATGAGGCAGTGTTACCCCTCTGAGGGCCTAATCTCTATCCCAGATATTTTGACAGAGCCTACATCTGAGGCTGGACAAGTCAAGGTTACCCCATGAACTATCAGAGGTGCCAGTCCAGCATTGGGGACATGGGCAACTAATGCCATAAGACACGTACTTTAGACCAGTGATGCACATTGCTGTAAAAGGGAAACAATAAGTCATGCCAATGCCATTTAACATGCTGTTATTTTATTGAGTGGTCATCCAAGAATAGTTAGCTAAACCAATAACTAAAGACTGAAAAAAAATCGATGAAAAAAGCAACCTGATTACTGAAATAAACACTCAAAAGAATCCAGTTCCCGAAAACTGAAACTAAGCTAAGATTTACGGTCAATACTATTTAGGCTAACAATGGAGTCGACAATTCAAAACAATTAAAATCCTGTCTGACCAAAACAGACTTTATAACATTATTCACTGCTCGGAATCAGCTTTGTTAATCTCTCTGTTTCCCAAAGACACAGCTAAAACCATAGTATTCTATACCCCCAGAACCATAAGGCCCTTAATGTGATGTGTCCATCTGAAAAAATGTCTTGTGTGTAGTTAATTTGAATATTTCATTTTGGAGACTTGCGCAGGGAGCATGAGGAGGCCCCGGGGTCCGCAGGCATGTTTCCAAATTAGCACCATTACTCAAGGGGCAACAGAAGTCACATCCTCCCCTTCTCCTCTACTCTGTCACCACTCCTAACTACACAGCACATTTGCAAGTGTTAAAATCTCAGTGGTCAGGTAAAAAGTGTTGTGAATGTTATATCGGAGTGTTGGTTCTTGTGGGGTTAACACCATTGGGATTAAAATTGACACCACATGCCATGAATAAATCAAGTGTTATTTGAATCAACACTGTGTGGTGTTGTTGTTACTCGACTGTGTTGAGTACATTTCCGTTAACTCTCTGAGTGAAAAAGACATGGGCGAGGCCTCATTATCATTCTTCCCAGAATGCTTGGTTGAAGGTAGATTTTTAGAATAGTTTGTTTTAATATCTATGTTTCTGCATGCACATTGATTGATTAATTGATCTTAAACTATACAAAATAAATAACTTACACTGGACAAAAGTATGTAGACACCCCTTCAAATTGGTGGATTCAGCTATTTCAGCCACACCCATTGCAAATAGGTGTATAAAATTGAGCACACAGCCATAAAATCTCCATAGACAAACTTTGGCAGTAGAATGGCCCATACTGAAGAGCTCAGTGACTTTCAACGTGGTAGCGTCATAGGATGACACCATTTCCAACAAGTCCGTTCGTCAAATTTCTGCCCTGTGAGCTGCCCTGGTCCACTGTAAGTGCTGTTATTGTAAAGTGGAAACGTCTAGGAGCAACAACAGCTCAGCCATGAAGTGGTAGGCCACACAAGCTCACATAACGGGACCGCCGAGTGCTGAAGCGCGTAGTGTGTAAAATGTGTCTGTTTTCGGGTTGCAACACTCACTAAGAGTACCAAACTGCCCCTGGAAGCAACTTTAGCACAATAACTGTTTGTTGGGAGCTTCATGAAATGGGTTTCCATGGCTGAGCAGCCGCACACAAGCCTAAGATCACCATGCGCAATGTCAAGCGTCGGCTGTAGTGGTGTAAAGCTCGCCATTGGACTCTGGTGCAGTAGAAACACGTTCTTTGGAGTGATGAATCAGCTTCACCATCTGGTAGGTAGGTAGGCAGGTATCATACTTTTGGTAATGTACTGTATATGTTTCTAAACTAATCCAATCTGTAAGGGGTTGGACTTATTGCACCCATTACTGAGATGGTTGTTCCAGTTTAGATGGTTTTGGTAGTTTTGTTTGTCATGTCAATATTCCAATTGTTGGATATCCTTACTTTGGCTGGATTCCGATCCGAATTACTAATCATTTCACATTGAGTTGCAAGTCTGATGTGGCCCATGAGCCAAGACTTTCAGAACACAATGTTGAGGATAACTAAAGGCCTGATGAAATGTATAATATATGGTCATAAAGCATTTACATTTAATTCCAACACATTCACTAGGCAGTCACTTGGTGAGGGCAACCTGTTGGGGCTAGGGGGCAGTATTTTCACGGCCGGATAAAAAATGTACCCGATTTAAACTGGTTACTACTCTTGCCCAGAAACGAGAATATGCATATAATTAGTAGAAAACACTCTAAAGTTTCTAAAACTGTTTGAATGGTGTCTGTGAGTATAACAGAACTCATATGGCAGGCCAAAACCTGAGAAGATGCCATACAGGAAGAGCCCTGTCTGACAATTTGTTGTCCTTCTGTTGCATCTCTATCGAAAAAACAGCATCTTTGCTGTAACGTGACACTTTCTAAGGCTTCCATTGGCTCTCTAAAGCCGCCAGAAAGTGGAATGGGGTGTCTGCTGTCTCTGGGCAAAGTACAGCAGCAGAGTTTGTAAGTGGTCAGCCTGGGGACAGTGGGGACAGTGAGACTGAGATGCGCATTCACGAGACTTCTCCATTTTTTTCTTTCAGTCTTTGAATGAATACAACGTTGCCCGGTTGGAATATTATCGCTATTTTACGAGAAAAATAGCATAAAAATTGATTTTAAACAGTGTTTGACATGCTTCTAAGTACGGTAATGGAATATTTTGAATTTTTTTGTCACGAAATGCGCTCGCGCGTTACCCTTCGGATAGTGACCTGAACGCACGAACAAAACGGAGCTATTTGGATATAACTATGGATTATTTGGAACCAAAACAACATTTGTTGTTGAAGTAGAAGTCCTGGGAGTGCATTCTGACGAAGAACAGCAAAGGTAATCCAATTTTTCTAATAGTAATTCTGAGTTTAGTGAGCCCCAAACTTGGTGGGTGTCAAAATAGCTAGCCTGTGATGGCCGAGCTATGTACTCAGAATATTGCAAAATGTGCTTTCGCCGAAAAGCTATTTTAAAATCTGACACCGCGATTGCATAAAGGAGTTCTGTATTTATAATTCTTAAAATAATTGTTATGTATTTTGTCAACGTTTATCATGAGTAATTTAGTAAATTCACCGGAAGTTTTCGGTGGGTATGCTAGTTATGAACATCACATGCTAATGTAAAAAGCTGGTTTTTGATATAAATATGAACTTGATTGAACAAAACATGCATGTATTGTATAACATAATGTCCTAGGAGTGTCATCTAATGAAGATCATCAAAGGTTAGTGCTGCATTTAGCTGTGGTTTTTGTTTTTGTGACATATATGCTTGCTTGGAAAATGGCTGTGTGATTATTTCTGGCAGGGTACTCTCCTGACATAATCTAATGTTTTGCTTTCGCTGTAAAGCCTTTTTGAAATCGGACAATGTGGTTAGATTAACGAGAGTCTTGTCTTTAAAATGGTGTAAAATAATCATATGTTTGAGAAATTGAAGTTATAGCATTTTTGAGCTATTTGTATTTCGCGCCATGCGATTCCACTGGCTGTTGACTAGGGTGGGACGCAAACGTCCCACCTAGCCCAGAGAGATTTTAAGGAATATAATTTATTGAATGCAACAACCTTGTCTCTGTCACTAACAAACAGTCATGAGTGGGTATCCCTCACATTCACTCGAAAGGCATGCTGGGAAATATGCAAATAAGGCTTTACAACCTACAATGTTAAAACAATAGCAATGCATAACAGTGGTAGAGGGTACAGTGATGATGGTAGAGGGTACAGTGATGATGGTAGAGGGTACAGTGATGAGAAGACAGAAAGAGGAAGAGAGGGAGAGAAAGACACATTGGTGTGTGTGTGTGTGTGTGTGTGTGTCTGTCTGTCTTTTTGTGTCAGTCATATATACATTACATGACCAAAAGTATGTGGACACTTGCTCGTCTTACATGTTCCAAAATCATGGGCATTAATATCGAGTTGGTCTCCCCTTTGATGCTATAATAGCCTCTGCTCTTCTGGGAAGGCTTTCCACTACATGTTGGAACATTTCTGCTGGGACTTGCTTCCTTTTAGCCACGAGGATTAGTGAGGTCCGGCACCTCCAACTCTTCCAATGCAGCTAAACATGTAGCTATTTGGTCTATATGGGATGAGAGAGAGAGAGAGAGAGAGAGGTCATGAGCAGATGAGCTCCCACGTTTTTCAGCATGTTTTAAAAAAATCGATCAATTTAGAGTTAGACAAACTTAGATTTTTTGGCAGGGACATATACAGGATGCTACCCTAAACAACATAACCTTCACTCCAAAACAAAACTCCAAACCTACAAACTGAGTTTAGACAGAATTACCTGGAATTACCTAGAATGCTTCCTTGCTCTGGCAAACAAGCAGAGACCTGAAAACACCATCCAACCTGGACCTGAGTGAGTAATGCTTAGTCTGAAGCTATTTTTTACTTTCAAAAGCCAAGAAGAAAAATACATTACAATGATATATTTTACTTTATAAGGACTGAATGCTAAGGCTACCAACCTTGCTAGGACAAAGAGAATCAACTTCAATTAGCACTGACGTGTGAAGCGAGAGGTGTCAAAGCATTTGAGCCCAACAAATGGCAAGCTACCCCACCCAGATCCGGAGGCCTGGGTTTTAAAAGCCTGGGTTTTCTGCACATTAACACTAGAAGCTTATTACCTAAAATGGATCAATTGAAAGTGTGGGTTACCAGCTCCAATCCAGATGTGTTGGTCATTACTGAGACGTGGTTAAGGAAGAGTGTTTTGAATACTGATGTTAACTGTTCTGGTTATAACCTTTTTCTCCATTTCCAAAGGTGGGGGAGTAGCAATCTTTACCAAGGATCACCTTCAGTGCTTGGTTTTCTCCACCAAGTCTGTCCCCAAACAATTTGATTTGCTGGTTTTAAATATTCAACTTTCAAATAGCTCTTTGTTGACTGTTGCTGGGTTCTATCGTCCTCCGTCAGCACGGCCTGTACCTTACCTGCCCTAAGCTATCTCCTGGCCCCTTACACCAAGTCTGAATTTGTCCTGCTAGGTGACCTGAACTAGGAGAAGCTTAAACCACCTGACCAAGTCCTAAGCAATGGGATTCCCTAAATCTTTCTCAGATTATTACCAATTGAAGAAGGTATGACTCCAAACACCCAGAAAAGGCTACTCTTCTTGATGTTATCCTCACAAATAATCCTGATAGGTATCAGTCTGTTGTTTTCTGTAATGTCCTTAGTGATCACTGTTTTACAGCCTGTGTTCATAATGGCTGCTCAGTGAAACAACCTGTCCTGATTTGTCATAGACATTTGATAAAAAACTTTAACCTCTCTAGGGTAGGGGGCAGTATTTTCACATCCAGATAAAAAACGTACCCGATTTAATCTGGTTATTACTACTGCCCAGAAACTAGAATATGCATATAATTAGTAGATTTGGATAGTAAACACCCTAAAGTTACTAAAACTGTTTGAATGGTGTCTGTGAGTATAACAGAACTCATATGGCAGGCAAAAACCTGAGAAGATTCTGTACAGGAAGTGCCCTCTCTGACCATTTCTTGGCCTTCTACATTCTCTTTATTGAAAACAAAGGATCTCTGCTGAAACGTGACACTTCCTGAGGCTCCCATAGGCTCTCAGAAGGCGCCAGAACGTTGAATGATGACTTTGCAGTCTCTGGCTGAAAAACAGTAGCACATTTGGTAAGTGGTCGATCTGAGAACAATGAGACGGGTGCGCGCTTGCACGTGAACAGTCCATTTTAGATTTTGAGTCTTTGAACGAAAACAGGGTTTCCCGGTCGGAATTTTATCGCTTTTTTACGAGAAAAATTGCATAAAAATTGATTTTAAACAGCGTTTGACATGCTTCGAAGTACGGTAATGGAATATTTAGACATTTCTTGTCACGATACGCGTCTGCGTGTCACCGTTCGGATAGTGTCTTGAACGCAAGAACAAAACAGGACATTTGAACATAACTATGGATTATTTTGAACCAAAACAACATTTGTGGATGAAGTAGAAGTCCTGGGAGGGCATTCTGACGAAGAACAGCAAAGGTAATCAAATTTTTCTTATAGTAAATCTGAGTTTGGTGAGTGCCAAACTTGTTGGTGTCAAAATAGCTAGCCCGTGATGGCGAGCTATCTACTCAGAATATTGCAAAATGTGCTTTTGCCGAAAAGTTATTTTAAAATCGGACACCGCGATTGCATAAAGGAGTTCTGTATCTATAATTTTTAAAATAATTATTATGTTTTTTGTGAACATTTATCGTGAGTAATTTAGTAAATTCACCGGAAGTTTGCGGTGGGTATGCTAGTTCTAAACGTCACATGCTAATGTAAAAAGCTGGTTTTTGATATAAATATGAACTTGATTGAACAAAACATGCATGTATTGTATAACATAATGTCCTAGGAGTGTCATCTGATGAAGATCATCAAAGGTTACTGCTGCATTTAGCTGTGGTTTTGGTTTTTGTGACATTATATGCTAGCTTGAAAAATGGGTGTCTGATTATTTCTGGCTGGGTACTCTGCTGACATAATCTAATGTTTTGCTTTCGTTGTAAAGCCTTTTTGAAATCGGACAGTGTGGTTAGATTACCGAGAGTCTTGTCTTTAAAATGGTGTAAAATAGTCATATGTTTGAGAAATTGAAGTAATAGCATTTCTAAGGTATTTCAATATCGCGCCACGGGATTCCACTGGCTGTTGAGTAGGTGGGACGATTTCGTCCCACATACCCTAGAGAGGTTAATGAGCAAGCCTTCCTTCATGAACTGGCCTCTGTAAAACGGTGTAGAATCAGCTTGATCCCCTCTGTCGAAGACGCTTAGACCTTCTTTTTTATATTTTCAGTGGCATTGTTAACCTCTCTGGGCTAGGTGGGACGTTTGCGTCCCACCCTAGTCAACAGCCAGTGGAATCCCGTGTCAATCCCATGAGGTAGAGTATCTCATGATAAGCTGTAGACTAGAGGTCAACCGATTAATCGGAATGGCCGATTAATTAGGGCCGATTTCACGTTTTCATAACAATCGGTAATCGGTATTTTTGGCCACCGTTTTGCCGATTTTTTTATTTTTTATATAATATTTGTTCATTAACTAGGCAAGTCAGTTAAGAACACATTCTTATTTTCAATGACGGCCTAGGAACGGTGGGTTAAAATCATGATGAACACTAACTCCGCTGCGCCTTGGTCTACTCTCTCTTCCGACGGCCGTTACACAATGGCAATGTCTTCTACAGGTATAATGCTGGGAGCAGCTTGTGGATTTGACAGCTCTAATGCAGTTCCATCTCTGACACTTCCAAAACAACTGCCATGCAGATGTTGGCTAAAGCGGATCTGATTGAATCGAGCCTTCATTATCTCATTGACTAAACTTTTGGATGTCTGGAGACCTTCAGTATTGGGTTTTGCATCTGGCTTTCAACACTTGATTTTGATTGCCTCTGAGTAGAAATTAAATGGAGGGCCTAATGTGTCGGTGTCACACTGTATAATGATAGGAGACAAGCGCAGGAATACGTAATAGGGGGTTATATTTTCTCCATCCAAACAAAAGAGTGAGGTGTAAACCTCTAAATAATACACGGGATGAGACCCATAAAACAAGTGTACAATAACACGTAGCATGGCCGATACAACAGCACAGGTGCTCACAAGACCAACAGACATGGTAACAATAACCGACAAGGACAATGGGAAAGAGGGCACATATATACACATACTAATCAGGGGGAATGGGAACCAGGTGTGCGTAATGAGACAAGACAGTCCGGGGTTGGTGGTAATGAATCCAGTTCAGTGACACCTAGAAGGCCGGTGACGTAGACCGTAGGTGAATGGAATGAGCAGCAGTACTGGGGGGATCTGTGACAGTCAGTGGAAGTTTTAGGAGCCCATGTGACGTTAGTTTTGTATCTTATGCATAATAAATACATATCCACATACATGGTGCCGTAATGGCTCCTTAACTTAATAGCTCCTGTACATGTCTGCCCTGTTCGTCCGATGTTGGCTCTCAGTTGTTCTGGAGTTGCACTTAGAACACAAGAGTGCATTGTGGCTGCTAATAGGAGATACAACCCGATCACCCAGCTACTGATATCATTTGCAGCCTCCAACTCCATTGCTTGGTCAGAGCGGCAGTAAGAGTACTGGTAATTGTGATTAATTTGGGACAAAAGGCAGTATCTCGCCCATCAAAAAAGATGGATCTGCTATAACACCACACCGTTGCGCTTGGATGAGTAAGTCAGCTATAGAAGCGGAATTCCCCCTTGGCACTTGACACGTAATTTGTCTATTAAGGACTTTGGAGCACTGGGAATTAATTAAGACACAGGTGTACAGAGAAGTGAATGAGCAACCTTGGTAAATAAACAGTTGCAGTCTGCCTGTTCTATTGTTAATGACCGCTGTGTTCTCTTCCATGCCTGATACTACCCACCCAAACACACATTTTCAGACATTAATCAGCTAATTGTATCAGAGGACCAACACCGCCTGTGGTGCTTAGCACAGCTTTAGATTAATGTGTTTTGCAGTTCACATTGCTGTTGGTGGTCTACATGGAAATTATGGGCCAAACTACTTCATGTAAACCAATTAAGACCATTAAGTGCACTTCACTCTAAAGCTCATCATTGGTATAGTGGGCTTAAGGTAGCAGCATCTTATTGAGGGAGACTGGGCTGCATACTTACTACACGTTTGCCATCCACATGCTGTAGGTATTTGCTCTCTGTCAAAAAGCAACGGTTTTTGTGGAAAAGCATTATAAATATATATATCTCAATTACCTCAGCTGCTTTTTAAAAACATGCCATAGAAAAAGAAACCCATAGCAGCAAAACAAATTACGGAACATCAAAATGAAGACAGAACTGCTACCACACATCCAGGCTGATCTGATGTTTTCTATATCCCTCAGCTCCTCTGTCTGGTGACGTGAAATTAATTGACAAAGATTGAAGGATGTGAGCATAAGGTGTGGATGTGGAAAGCCTGCTTGAGCTGTGTTAGGATTTGTATGCCTCACACCAGTAGCTATATCCTCAAAAGTCCTGACCTAGGATTTTCTTAGAAGCGAATGTTACCGTAATGTCATCTTCTATTAAATAGTTTTCCTTAGCTTTATAACTCTGTACTTGGGCTTAGTTACACTATCAATAATCCATGCAATGAGCCACATTATAGGTCAATGGGGAGGACCAGGAGGTTTTAGGTACCTCTCACAGAAAATAAGGTATTGTGTGAGCATTTTAAAGATAATCGGAACACAAACACATATTTCCACATCTTCTACCGTCTTTAAGACAGTGCAAGCTAGTTGTACAATACAGCAAATATTGTGCACAACAATTATTGTATATATATATATATATATATATATATATATATATATATATAAATGAATGATAGTTCCCTGAGCTCTGATGGAATCAATGAAGTATGGTTTGGTAATGACTGTATACTACGCTGTGAGGAAGCAGTTGGTGTGTCACAGGGGTCATTGAAAGGAGACCAAGGCGCAGCGTGTATTGTGCGTATAGTGCTCATTCTTGTGCTCATTCTTTTCCTTTAATGAATACACTTTGACAAAAAACAACAAATGACCGATAACAGTCCCGTCAGGTACACTAGACTAAACGGAAACAACTACCCACAAACCCCAAAGGAAAACAGGCTGCGTAAGTATGGCTTCCAATCAGAGACAACGAAAGACACCAAAACATGGAAAACAACACATAGAAATAGACATCTAGAACAATCCAACCTAGAAACAGAAAACCCTAAAACCACCCAAAACAACCACCTGTCACGCCCTGACCACTCTACTATGGCAAATGACCTCTTACACTGGTCAGGACGTGACATGGTGCCAGTACAGCTGTATTTTCGAGTGTAGGAAACAATGTTGTCCAATCAGACCTCTTCAAATCTGCATGCAAGCAAATTTACCTGGATTGCAACTCCAAACTGCTCCTCCCATAGAGCCATGATGCCTCTCTTTATGACTATATAATTCAGTATTACACTGTCAGCAGGTATTCATTAGCCTGGGTACCACTCAGTTTGTGCCATCATGTCACTCCTTGCCACTCCTTGTCATGCAGAACATGGCAAGGAGTTGAAATGAAAGCACAATCAGATCTGGGAACAGGCTACATATTGATCATTTGGTGAACAAAATAATACAAATTCTGGACTTTACTAAATTGGAACATTCTTCATGTTTCAGAGGTAACTGAGTGCCTCCGTTAATAATGATGGAAAACAACTTAAAATGCCTATTATACTATCATACATCCTAGTTTCTCTCAGCTATACAATATGTATGGTACTGGTTTCATCTGCTTCACACAAAAAACTATCTGAATCCAAGCCAGTTGGGGTGGAGGAGGTTAGTTAGAAAACAATTTCCAAAAGAAATTGGTACCAGGTCATAGAACGCTATGCGAGAGCCAACAGACACCGCTTAATAATGTAATGTAATGCTATGCAGATGAGAAGACACATCCTCACATAAAAAGTGTTGTGTTACATTAAAAGGCACAGGACTCCCCCACAATCCTCAGAGAATGTGTAAACATCTGCTAGTACATAGGTTCATTTGAGGGATATTTTGGTCATATTGTTTGGGGTTGATGTCAAAATCAATTCACCCATGGAAGAAAGAATATAAAAATGTTCTCTTAATTACAGTTATGTCCTCCATTTAAATTTTAAACGCAGGGCTGCTGCCTGATATGTGAATGCATTGAGGTACTTTGATAACTGTGCCCTTGTAAATGAATGTTTGTAACATAAATGTATAAGGTATAAGTTAAAATGTACTGTATACAAAATTGTATATTGCACACCAAAAAATAGACACATTTCCAATGAGCAATTCATGTCTATTTCACAATAATCTGTGATACTGGGTTGAAAATAACACAATTATGTTTACATCGTTTCATAATCACCTGCAAGTTAATTAACATGTCATACACAGGTTGTAAATAATTTTTTAGGTGGCACAGTGAGTCAATATATTGGAATAATCTATCACTGAGAGTACGAGTTGTTATACCGCGATAGATTATTCCAATATATTGAATCACTAGAACATCTACCTACCCAAAGGATGTGTGTTTGAATCTCATCATGGATAACTTTAGCATTTTTGCTAATTAGCTATTTTGCAACTACTTACTACTTTTGAGCTACGTTGTAACTACTTATTAAATTAGCTAACCCTTCCCCTAACCCTTTAACTACTTAGCTAGCATCTTAACTAGCCCTAACCGTAACCCCTAAACCAAACCCTAACCTTAACACCTAACCCTAACCTTAACGCCTAGCCTAGCTAACGTTAGCCTTCTAGCTAGCCTAGCTAACATTAGCCACCACAAATTGGAATTCGTGTAATGTACACTAATGCATTATGAAGAAAGAAAATCGTGTAATACACATGAAATTCATTGTGATGAAAATCGTGTAATACACACCAAAAAGGGGACTTTTCATTTGTCTGTCGAATAAGTCATTTGTGTCTATTGCAATGCCTATTGTCCTTTTTTTTGTGAAATTTAATTTTGACACATTTTGAGTCACAAAATTGTGTGTTCTCTACTCTGACAATTAATCCACAGATACAAGTGGAAACCTAGTTCGTTTTATTTGATTAATCTCTCCTTGTTCATCTTTTAATCACCCACTTGGGTTAGTATGCTTGTGAAAACCAATCAGTAGATGGGATAGGAGGAATTTACAGTGCGTCAAGTGTCTCAAACAGAACCAAGTTCTATGCTTTTTTTTATTTACCAAGTTCTATGCGCCTGGCTACACCGACACCCGTTGAAGCGCGAGAGCAGTTTGAATGAAACGATTGAATTACATGTATGTATTTATTTAGCAATATCGGTGCACGCAACGTTGCCTGTCCAGTCAGAAAGTTACTGATGACAATAAGCAACACATGTGTATTGACTTCACCGACTCACCAGTTTATAGTCAAGGTCTTACAACACCTAATATATCCTCCTTACATTTATGTTTCAAATTGTTAACCTGTAACCTGTAATAATTGTTAACATGTAATAGGTTTATTGCCTATTTTATTCAACCACCATGCCCTAAATTCATTGTTTGACTATACAGGATCGACTCGTTTTTTTCAAGCGAGGGAATACGTGGAGGCTTGCCAAACTAACAGTAGTCCAATCGACACAGCCCGACCGACCTTCTTCTATGCTCTCCACTGATGGGCGCAGGACGCGCTGATGAATGTGGCCTGCGACTGAACAGGAACATCAACAAGTGTGGCTGCTGTCATCTCTTTTAAAAAACGGTATGCTATTAGCTATTACAACTGTAATCTATGGTGTAGGGTACCTGTTTTGGAGATGATGTTACTTGGAATACTATGTACAGACCATGCGGGAACTTCGGTTTTATGCTGACCGCTGACATTTTAGACTATGAGTAGAATGCCTTGTGCTGAAAGCAAGACATGTTGTACAGACCACAGCTGTCTGAATTATGTTTTGTTTTATATTCATAAGAAATGTCTGCAGTAATTATCCTTAAAGAAGTATGGATCTTCGTGGAAATTTGAAATATAAAAGCACATATTCTCAAAATGGAAACGAGTCCACCAGTTTTTACGCACGCCTTCTGGAGCAAATGGACTGCTGGATAAACACCTGATGTGTGCTCCTTTTTATAACTATGATATAACGCGGAATAATTTTTAATATAATGATAACGGTAACACTCAGGTAACGATTCCAGTAAGTTTTATCTGTATATTTTGGTGCGAAAAACTTTGAAAGGCCATAGTTGTCTACAATTAATGTCCAATGCCTATAGGATTAATCTTTTTGATTATGGGTGGGTTTTTGTAAGAGCAAATAATTCAGTATAGGACAATTTAAATTAAGATAAATAAGTAAAATTATGTAGAGTTACAATTTGCTAGGCTACTACTGCAATTAAATAGCATGGTTTTATATAACTTCTAAATGTAAGGAATGTAATGTAAAATGCATTATAAGCTTTGAACTGTCTTCCCCCAATATATAAGGTTGTTTTATTACATTATTTATGGGTTTGATGGTTTTTATAGCTTCAAAATATGTTTGCAACTCATGATGATCTCCTTGCCTTTCAGTCCTTGCACCCATAGCTCCACCTATGAATTTGACAGTGGTTACATTTATCTAGCCCCACCCTTCAACTTTATAGCAAACCAGGATTGTGGCCTGAAACCTTATTATTATAAGTGATCATATTGTGGATTGTAACTCTCCTCATTTTATCTGTGATACATTCAGCGCTACATTATCTACAGGGGCAATCTGCAGTACAAACAATTTCAAATTTACCCACCACTGTTTTGGTAAAAAGCTTAGAGATGGGATTGAAGAAATGTAACTACTCTCAAATTCCAAGAGCTGTGGATGCAAGGACTGACCATCTATGATATCAAAATTATAGTTTAAACTATGTTTTGAGGCTATACAGTAATTGTTTACAATTACATTGTTTACAAACAGTGGAGTAAACAAGATTATATTTTGGGTTCTGATGGGGCACGGCAGTTGAACTAAGCTCATAAGGCATTTACAAGTCATATCCTTCAAGAATCAATGGGTATATATCATTAATTTAAAAGTCCAAAAAGGGATGTAGCAATTTGCTGCATGACATTATGTGTGTTCAACATTTTACTGCATTTACAATAATTAATCTATTTTACTTGGAATAGAAATGGTTACCTAACAAAATACAGAACCAATTAGTACCTCTAATTGTTAACATTTTGTTATATTTTGGCTCTGTCTCCAAATTAATGTCATATGATCTTATACATTCAATTAAACTCACTTCAACTGCAGGGCTGCCATGGTCTATTAATATGGCCTCTTTTGTAAAAGAACAAAGGCAGTGCTTTCATAATGTCACTACAGGCTGTCCCAGTGTGCCCTTATGCATTTTAGCTTGTAAAATCCTGTCGACACCTCCCTATGATCTCCAGCTCATATGTGAACGCGAGGGGCTTGTTTAAGAAATCTTGTCTGCATTTTGTGTGTGTGCGTGCTCATGGGATGAAGACATAGAGACGTAAAGTAGCCAAAAATGGTTGATATCTAAATGTCACATTGGTGCCCCAGTCCCATCACAGGTTGACATCAAGTACAACAATAATCTGTATGGTCAGCATAATCCACAAGAGGGTGCACCTATTGTGAAAATGATATAATACATTGGCACAGTGGATCCATTCTAGTTGTGTAAACGTATGACATCAGTTTTCCTTTGTGGAAATATGATTGAGCAGCTGAAGCATTGATATGTTACGTTATGAGAAGAGAAGCACAGTTCATAAGAGTGTAATCATTATTAAACTGGCACTATCCTGCAGAAGCAGGAGAAATTAATTTCATTCAAATGTTTTAAGTCCATATAAATGAATTAGACTATCCTAATATCATCCGATAATGTAAGTGATGATCAATCTATTTGTCTCTCTGCTTTATGAGATTTCCTTTAAGTAAAATGGATTGTCCTTGATTATCATTTTACAAATGTGTAAACAGTGTGACGCTTGAATTGACTATGCCCAATTTGCAAGCAAAACCAATTTGGCTGATGCACTCAGGACAATTGTACAAATATTTTAGGAAAGTAATCTTGATATTAAACATTATCCCTAAAATACTTAAACCTACCCTAAAACTCTTCCAGTATGGCCTTCATGTTTTTCTGTGTCACTGCTTCTAAGAAGAAGCTATGTCTAGTAATTCCCTTTTTCACTAGGACTGTTATTCGCTATTCTGTTTTTGTTCTTTCAGTTCTCGACATGGCAGGGGGGTACCGGTAACACATTCAGCCTACCTCCACCTCACAGTTGCCTTTATCTCCCTCTAAGATACTTTTCCCTCTTGAGTAACTCTCTTGACTTTCTAATCAGAAAGCAGCCTCTTGGATTCTGTCCGGAATACTCCCAATGCAACTCATGTGAAACTGGGCTCTACTGAAACCCTTTGGAAACAGGAGGACATGAAAATGATACTTCACCGAAGGATCTGATGGATTAACTACAGATAAAACCTTGACAGCTTGTAAGGAAGTTAAAACTGTCTTGTCATGTGGTTTGCAAGCCATAACGATAGAACAACATGGCACAAGGTTTAACCATGACTGCTCTTTCATGACAGGACCAGCAGGAGCACACAGCTGAATATGTCCAACCGTATGGGTCATGATCGGCCCAAAAATCCCTTGCTCTCAGCTGTCTCGGCTCTCTTGTGGGCCTTGCACTTTGGAATATTGTTCGGAGGTGCACTGGTGACCGCTTGTCCCAAGAGCTGCCACTGCATGGAGAAGAACAGCCTTGTTGTGCTGCAGTGCATGTCACGCAACCTGGAGAACATCCCGGCTGACCTGCCGCGTGACACTGTAGTCCTGCTGCTGGCCTCAAACAGGATTACCAAGATCCCCAAACAGGCCTTTAAGGACCTCAACAGATTACAGGAACTGGATCTGTCCAACAACGCCATTGAGACGGTGGATGCTGGGGCCTTCCAGGGGATCTCCGACGTCCTTCGGGTCCTGGACTTGTCCAACAACCGCATAAGCAGGGTGCCCAAAGAGGCATTCGCCAAACTTCAGGCCAAAATCAGCCTCTCCAACAACCCCTGGCACTGCGAGTGCAGCTTGCAGGAGGTCCTGAGGGAGCTGAGACTAGACCCAGAGACGGTCAATGAGGTGAGCTGTCACACGGCTGTGGAGGAGGAGTACACCGGCAAACCCGTTATCCAGGTTCTGGACTCGGGCATCAACTTCTGCAACTTCAACCACAAGACCACCGACGTGGCCATGTTTGTCATTGTGTTCGGCTGGTTCACCATGGTGATAGCTTACGTGATCTACTACGTGCGGCAGAACCAGGAGGATGCCAAGAGGCACATGGAGTACCTCAAGTCCCTGCCCAGCAGCTCGCAGATCAGCAAAGACTTTGACACCATCAGCACAGTTCTCTAGCAGGCCCGCTGTGGCACACATTTGAGAAAGTGTGAGTGAGTGAGTGAGTGAGTGAGTGAGTGAGTGAGTGAGTGAGTGAGTGAGTGAGTGAGTGAGTGAGTGAGTGAGTGAGTGAGTGGATGATAGGGGGAATGGTGTTCTTGATTTTTGAGCTGGGATTTATTTTAGGTGGCCTAAGGAGATGATAGACCTGGACTTCGTCTGGACCTTTAGTATTTATAATCGCTCTCTGTCTCTCTGTATGTACACAGATATACTATCTTAATTTGACCAGTTTCTCTCAGCAGGAAAATAATCCTTCCGCAACAGGAAATGTGAATTATTATGTGGATTATAATGAGCATTTTTGTAGGGGTTGATACATTTTTGTTGGGGCAAATTTTAAAGTGGAAATTCCAAACTTTAAAAGCCTTTTTAAACCTCAAATACACTAAAAGTTGCATTTCCCACGGTGCAGGAACTTTTTCTGTGACAACAGAGTGATCAAATTACAAAAAAGGACATACATTGACAAATCTGGCATTTTATCATCTAGACTATCATTTCATTTATATTCAGGTGAAGGCTAATTCTTTTAGAACACTATTTTCACTTGACATCTCTTGCGATCTTGCATTTAAGTGGGAGAGTTATGCTGTTCAGAACTTGTTATATTTCCTTGTGGCACACAGATTGGTTCCTAACTACAACTCATTATACTCTGCAAACCACCACAGAATCCCCATGTACATGTGGTAAATGCACACCGTTGTCTGTTTATACAACATATGTTTACATGCAAATTCAATGGAATTCATTAGACAAGTGGAATAAAAGTTGATTGATAGCTAGACTGTTACATTTCTGCCACTTTAGCACAACCATAAGCCATACTCATTTTTGTATTGGTCTTTCTGTAGCTTTGTGGTTATGAGACGTGCATGCCGAAGTGCCTATCCCCTGTGACTTCTACACCTTAACACTGTGTATTGGGCTGTACTAGATCATGTTCCCTCCCTGTCCTTCTGCCATGTACACTTCGTTAATGCTGTCTTTTAATCTAGTTAGTTGCTACTCAGGGGGGAAAGTTGGTTGCAATGAGGTAATTATGTTGTCATTGTCAGGTTGTATACTGGTTATATAAGGAAGTTTCATTAATGTATTTTTAGCAACCAATATAAATACATCTTTATCTGGTTATTTGACAGGATAACAACCAAAATATGACATCTGATAATATGACGTCTTCTCAATCAGAAAATCAGTTTACAACCAGGAAATTGTTCTTAAGACGTCGTGTCAATTTGTGCCTGCTGGGTAGGAAGTTTTTATCTGTGTAGTTAGACTTTCTCCTAATTTTATTTGGTGTTTTAGTGGTCAAACGTGAGTCAACATCTTGTATGGTTTATACAATCTGTGCTTGTTTGGGATATCCCACATGCTAAATAGGTCAATGTTGTTTCAATGTTGTCATAATGTTCAATGAATGGGCCAAGTGTCCGTTTTTCTGGGGCTGGGCCCGGTTTAAAGTGTTATTGTCATTAGGTAATTTATATTTGCACATTGTTAGAATTGAAAGGTCTCCAGTGTCACAAAAGGTGCCGTGTTACATAGACCAAACTGCAGCGGGAATATGGATGCTCATGTTTTAATTCAAAAAAGGAGTAAAGCATCCACTGGAAAAACAATACACACGCCAGGAACAGTCTTACAGGCATACAAAAACGCAGTGCAAGAACAACTACCCACAACCCCAAAGAAAAACACACACCACTATATAGAACTCCCAATCAAAGGCAACTCAACACACCTGCCTTCAATTGGGAGTCTAATCACCAACACAAATCCCTTAACATACAAAAGACCTGCCACATCCTGACCCAAAACTGATACCATACCTCCCTCTGCTGGTCAGGACGTGACATCCAGTCATTTCTTGTAATTACCATTGTCCAATTTCTGTTGTTTCTATGTGTCAATGTAGAATTGTTACTTAAATTTATAATCTGTGGAATTCAAAATGGACACCATAGCAGCATTTGAAAATAAAGGTTGTTATACATAACTTTCTTCAGCTTTATATGAATCATAAAGGTCCTTCATATCATAAAGGTAATGTTGTACTACTACTACTAGTACTTTTTTATTTAAACTTTATTTAACTAGGCAAGTCAGTTAAGAACAAATTCTTATTAACAATGACAGCCTATCCCAGCCAAACCCGGATGACCAATTGTGTGCCGCCCTATGGGACTCCCAATCACAGCCGGAAGTGATTCAGCCTGGATTCGAACCAGGGATGAGATGCAGTGCCTTAGACCGCTGCGTCACTTGGAAGCCGCCCCCGCCACTATTACCACCACTACCACTACTACTACTATGTCTACAACCAAGCCAAATATTGTATATGGAAATGATCATATTTGGAGGATTTCAACTTTTTTTCTAGTTCATGAACATTGATACAAAACACACTGAGCAGAGGACCACCTGAGATACTACATCGGTTTGTTTTCATTAATGTATTGAATTTTCTGCTTGTATTTTGGCACTGGGGCTGCAAGGACAGTGTTTGATGTATGAAAGAACGATGATATTGCTGTCTGAAAGTGCATAAAACCAATGCCTCTCGAACAGAAGGGCACACAAAAAAATTATCTTATTTGTTTTACCGAGCTTGACCTGCAGAAGTAGAATTCTGACTTATTGCTTTGTAGTGATGAGATTTCATGATGGCGCAGGGAAAGTTGGCGTCACGTTAATAATGGATTTCTAATCCAACGAGTGTTCTGTTCCTTGCAGAGAATGTGTTTGCTTTTCTGATTGAGTGTCCACAGAATCCCATTTATTTGAGAGTGGATTTTAGTGTTCCATTCTATCCAGTTGGTTTCTGTGATATACTGCTATGTCCTTGTAATTACACTTGAACATGAATGTCATCGTGACATTTCCTCTGGCAACAACTCCTCCAAACTGCAGCTGGTGTGTGAATTCTGATATTTTTTCCACTAATTGGTATTTTGACCAATCACATCAGATCTTTTTCAGAGCTGATCTGATTGGTCAAAATACATTTCAGAATTGGGCTGCCTGTGTAAACACACTCTTAAGGATTGGACCCTTTTTTTCAATTTTCTGCTAAAATGACATACCCAAATCGAACTGCCTGTAGCTCAGGACCTGAAGCAAGGATATGCATATTCGTGATACCATTTGAAAGGAAACACTTTGAAGTTTGTGTAAATGTGAAATTAATGTAGGAGAATTGAACACATTAGATTTGGTAAAAAATGCAAGAGTAAGGTCACAATGTATTATTTTAGGTTAGGCAAAATTCCAATTTTGGCTGTGTATGTGCAAAGTTTTAGACTCATCCAATGAACCATTGCATTTATGTTCAAAATGTTGTGTCAAGTCTGCCCAAATGTGCCTAATTGGTTTATTGATACATTTTCAAGTTAATAACTGTGCACTCTGCTCAAACAATAGCATGGTATTATTTCAATGTATAGCTACTGTAAATTGAACAGTGCAGTTAGATTAACAAGAATTTAAGCTTTCTGCCCATATCAGATATGTCTATGTCCTGGCAAATGTTCTTGTTACTTACAACCTCATGCTAATCACATTAGCGCAAGTTAGCTCAACCGTCCCGCGGGGGGATACCGATCCTGTAGAAGTTTTAAGCCTGAATTCAATCCATTGCCAGAACAAATGCTCTACAGATTCACTCAATTTGCTTACGCTCAACTTAGTCTGATTCACTGATGGGACTTGAACTCCAAGCCTTCAGCCATGTGAACTTTTCAAAATAGATACGTTCCTTTCAACATAAAATACTTGTCCTGGAAACGTAAAGTGATATTGAAAGAAATATGATTTTAGAGGTAACAGCCCTTTTGACTAATCTCATCTGGCAATGACTCATCAAATGGTCCTTACTCACATTTTGTCAGCCCTCGCAAATAATAAGTAATCAACAAAAATCTACACATTTTGATAAATAGCTCAAACCAATGTTAAAATTCTATTAACCATTATTACTCCAAGGGAAGTAGATCCAAGAGAAGTGAAGAGCCGATCTGATAGTTTTCATGAGAACAGTTAGTAGGCTTCAAAAGGAAAAGTATGCTCCAGTGATTCATGTTATGTATCGAACTTTGAGAGTTATTGCACCACTACCTTTTCTAATAATGTGACATTTAGGTTGGTAGCGAGATGTGGTAAAACAGACATTATGGTCAAGACCAGAACTTGCAACCCAGACCAGAACCCTTAAAACCCAGACCTAGAGCCAACCTCTTGAGACCAAGACCCAGTGAATCAAGGCCATTACGAGACCAAGACCAGACCCTGTGGATTGAGACAAAGACCGCATTTCTGTGCTGCAGTGGTCTCAATCAAGACCACGAGACTCCTTGTCTCAATATACTCAGGGAACATATACATATCCCACTCTTCCTCTCCCACACCTGTAATGATAATATGTATAGTCAAAAATATAGGTTGCATTTAAATTAATGTCTCCCTAGTGCCACACTTTCTTAGCGTACACTGTAGCTGCATGCAACACATTGTTGCACTTTTTATTCCAATTTTCGCCCTTCACATACATCTTTATAGAAAACGTACAACATCATGATACCAATTTTGCAAGTAATAAGTTAGTTTGTTTCGCAGACAGAAAATTATGCTCTATAACATGATACAAATTTCATACAATTGGGAACTTCAATGTCTTCTGTAGCTCAATAAGTAGCGACTTCATTTCCTGTACACATGACTATCATCAAAACACATTATTCTCCATCTCTATTCTTGAAAGCAAATGAGCATGATACATTAGTTATCAACTGGCTGGTGATTCACAACTAATTTGGCAGCATTTGCTGAAGGAATACAAATTAAGATGTAAGTATCAGCAACTGTTTGGCACTCTCAACCAAGCAAAGTTGGGTTGCAAATGTATTGAGTGGTCACCAGTATTTGATTCTGTTATCAAAATCTTTTTTTGTGGTATGATGTTTATTATGTATGCAACAGAATTTCCTAACCTAGAGATAAAAATCTGTTAGGAAAATGCATTGTGGTTAAGGAACAGTGAAAGAGACATGAATGCATCCCTCTGTCCTCATTACTTCAAACACGAGCCAAAAGACTCCTTCCTGTTGCATTATTCTTAGACATTGTGATTTGAGGTAGATCATGTGTGTACCATAGAGTCTGCAATACAGGCAATTCATTACTTTCAAAGGACTGGGTGCTGAATGACCTCATGATATCAGATCAAAGTGGCTCTCAAATATCATTTAAGAGGTCAGGAGAGCAAGTGTGTATTTTTGCATACTGTTGACTCTCAGCGACATTGCCCACCGTCCAGTGACTGGCATTGTTCTGGGTAGTGGGGCCTTATGTGTGGAGTAAGTGTCACGTCCTGACCAGTAAAGGGGTTATTTGTTAATATAGTTTGGTCAGGACGTGGCAGGGGGTATTTGTTTTATATGGTTTGGGGGGTGTGTGTGTATGTAGAGGGGTGTTTGATTTATGTATTCCGGGGTTTTGGTCATTGTTCTATGTTTGTATATTTCTATGTCTGTTCTAGGGTGTTTACATCTGTGTTTAGGTCATTGGGATTGGGGCCTTCAATTGGAGGCAGCTGTCTATCGTTACCTCTGATTGAAGGTCCTATAATTAGGAATGTATTTGTCATGGGAATGGTGGGAGGTTGTTCTTTGTACTGCTGTGTGAGCCTACAAGACTGTTCGTTCGTTCGTTTATTGTTTTGTTTATTAGTCGTGTTCACAATAAAGGTTAAGATGAGCACTCAACCCGCTGCGCCTTGGTCCAATTACTACGACGATCGTTACAGTAAGACCTGGTTTGGGATGAATGTGTTCTGCAAACGTCTTTGTCAGGCTGAGAAGCTTCCGGAAAAAACAATGCACTCAATAAAACAGTGGGGGCATTCAACATTATGTGGGTATCTATCTTTATTTCAAGAAAATATCAGAACCAGTACAGTAGGGTTTGGGTTGACACAATAGTATGAAAATTGCATTAGTAGGTGTACTATTCATAACTTTAACTGTTAACATTAATCTGCAATATTCCACCCCATCTTCCTTGTCCTCTTCCTCTCTTCCTCTTTTTAACCTCGTTCTCTCCTCCAACTCTTCCTCCTCCTCATCTTAGTCCTCTGCCAGTTACTGGATGCCCATATACCACTTCTGAAAATGTATGTGTTCTGCCTCTGAAAGCAGCGCTGAAGCATTTTGGATTCCAATCCCAGGGAGTATTTTTGGCTATTTTTCTGATGAGAGAGCATTGGGTATTCTCCGAACACCAAACAAGCAAAGGTTTAATGTATATTTTATCTGATTTTAATTGCAGCCTCAGGGATAGCATATGCAGAGCTGAAAGAATGGGCATTGCATATTAATCGAGATTATTCGTTGGTATGGTTTATTATCACTAAAATACACATCTTTCTCAACCAGCCCCCATCTTCTCATTCAAAGCAATGATTTTGCCTACAGTGATTAATGTCTGTCCATTAACTGGTATAAATGTTACCTATAGATTTGGTGGTATATTTGGGAAGGGTGTAGGAATAAATCAGTACCTGAACCTCACTAACACCATCTTGGAAAACAGCAACCCTCAGAGCCTATAGGAAATCATGCATTCAGTGCAGCCTGTAAAGTAGCCCGCCTCGCTGTAATGTCTAACTCATTTAATTAAGAAAGTGGCACCCCGGAGCTGCACTAGATGTCAGGCCAGAAGTTACAAGATAAGATCGAACAGGTTGCAACCTGGCACGTCAGTGTAAAGGCCAAGGGGGTTTTGTCTTGTTTTGGAAGGGGTCAAGTGCTCTGTAAGAACAGTGGGGTGAGATTCTACAGGGTTACAACAGATGGTGCATGGAGTGTGAAAAAGAATGACATTTATTTGTGTAATTTCTAATTAGGATGCTAAATGCTTCACTGGCAGCATTTCAGTGGTGGTGTAGTGTTGGATTATCACTTTCGAATTGCTTCAGTACTACATTGCAGTATTTATTTATTTAAAGGAATAGATTATTCACTGTATACCAGTGGAGGCAGCTGAGGGACGAACGGCTCATAGTAATAGAGTGAAAGGAATGGTATCAACCACATGGAAACCATTTGCTCAATACCATTCCATTGACTCCATTACAGCTATTATTATGAGCCGTCCTCCCCTCAGCTGCCTCCAATTCTGTATACTTTAATCAAAAAGTGGGAGGGCCTTCTTCTGTATTGTAAAAGCTTATTAAAGGCACAGTCAACTTAGTGTATGTAAACTTCTGACCCACTGGAATTGTGATACAGTGAATTATAAGTGAAATAATCTGTCTGTAAACAATTGTTGGAAAAATTATTTGTGTCCTGCACAAAGTAGATTTCCTAACTGACTTGCCAAAACTATAGTTTGTGGACAAGACATTTGTGGAGTGGTTGAAAAACAAGTTTTAATGATTCCAACCTAAGTGTATGTAAACTTTCGACTTCAACTGTATATTCAATGTGCTGGACAAAATTGAGGCTATGATTAAGAAGTTGGAGCTATTTTCTGTCTGCATTAACAAGGACAACACATAGGTCTTTTCATCATTGTATGATTTGTGTGCAAATGAACTCAAGCTTACAGACAATGTCAAATGTGATATAGCAAAGCACCCGAGTGAGCTGGGTGCGCAATTACGCAGATACTTTCCCGAAACGGACGCAACAAAAAACTATCGTAATTTCCGGACTATTAAGCACACCTGAATATAAGCCGCACCCACTGAATTTAAAAATATATATTATTTTGAACATAAATAAGCCGCACATGTCTATAAGCCGCAGGTGCCTACCGGTACATTCAAACAAATGAACTTTACACAGGCTTTAACGAAACACGGCTTGTAACAAAAATAAATAGGCTTTAACGAAACACGGCTTGTAACAAAAATAAATAGGCTTTAACGAAACACGGCTTTGTAACAAAAAATAAAAAATTTGCAGTAAGCTTTAGTTGTCTTTTTGCACTGAGTCAATTCCTCACGCTGCTGTTTCCAACGTCTTATCATCTACTCATTAAGACCAAGCTCCCGTGCAGCAGCTCTATTTCCTTTTCCAACAGCCAGATCAATCGCCTTCAACTTGAAAGCTGCATCATATGCATTTCTCCGTGTCTTTGCCATGAGGGTGACAAAATGACTACCGTAATCAGAATGATGGGAAGTTTGAGAGCGCTCGATTTAATCTAAACAGTAAAAAAAGAAGTTGGTCTTCAAAAAGAAAGGAGGACCAAGGCACTCTTCATATAATTGATTAAAATGCCTTTATTAGTACGGCATGTTCAATAGAAACAATGTTTTAAAAAAACCGACGCGTTTCGGCTGCATGGCCTTCATCCGGGTGTACAAAGAAATAATACAATGTTCTCTGTTTAATAAGGCTAGGGGGCAGTATTTACACCGCCAGATAAAAAACGTACCCGATTTAATCTGGTTACCACTCCTACCCAGTAACTAGAATATGCATATACTTATTAGATATGGATAGAAAACACCCTAAAGTTTCTAAAACTGTTTGAATGGTGTCTGTGAGAATAACAGAACTCATATGGCAGGCAAAAACCTGAGAGATTCCTTTACAGGAAGTGGCCTGTCTGACCATTTATTGGCTTTCTTTGACATCTCTTTCCAAAACAAAGGATCTCTGCGGTAACGTGACACTTCCCACGGCTCCCATAGGCTCTCAGAGCCCGGGAAAAAACAGAATGTCGTCATTGCAGCCCCAGACTGAAGCACATTATCGCCTTTGTCAAGTGGCCGATCAGAGGACAAAGGGCTTAGGCTCGTGCACTGGCCGCCCCCGTCTTTCTTTTTTCCCCTCTATTTACCGAAACGCTGATTCCCGGTCGGAATATTATCACTTTTTACGAGATAAATTGCATAAAAATTGATTTTAAACAGCGGTTGACATGCTTCGAAGTATGGTAATGGAATATTTAGAATTTTTTTGTCACGAAATGCGCCATGCTCGTAACCCTGATTTACCATTTCGGATAGTGTCTTGAACGCACGAACAAAACACCGCTGTTTGGATATAACGATGGATTATTTGTGACCAAACCAACATTTGTTATTGAAGTACAAGTCCTGGGAGTGCATTCTGACGAAGAACAGGAAAGGTAATAACATTTTTGTTATAGTAAATCTGATTTTGGTGAAGGCTAAACTTGCTGGGTGTCTAAATAGCTAGCCCGTGATGGCTGGGCTATGTACTTAGAATATTGCAAAATGTGCTTTCACCAAAAAGCTATTTTAAAATCGGACATATCGAGTGCATAGAGGAGTTCTGTATCTATAATTCTTAAAATAATTGTTATGCTTTTTGTGAACGTTTATCGTGAGTAATTTAGTAAATTGTTAGTAAATTCCCCGGAAGTTTGCGGGGGGTATGCTAGTTCTGAACGTCGCATGCTAATGTAAAAAGCTGTTTTTTGATATAAATATGAACTTGATTGAACAAAACATGCATGTATTGTATAACATAATGTCCTAGGTGTGTCATCTGATGAAGATCATCAAAGGTTAGTGCTGCATTTAGCTGTCTTCTGGGTTTTTGTGACATTATATGCTAGCTTGAAAAATGGGTGTCTGATTATTTCTGGCTGGGTACTCTGCTGACATAATCTAATGTTTTGCTTTCGTTGTAAAGCCTTTTTGAAATCGGACAGTGTGGTTAGATTAACGAGAGTCTTGTCTTTAAATAGCTGTAAAATAGTCATATGTTTGAGAAATTGAAGTAATAGCATTTCTAAGGTATTTGAAAATCGCGCCACAGGATTCAACTGGCTGTTACGTAGGTGGGACGATTTGGTGCCACCTAGCCCAGAGAGGTTAACAGCTTTTCCAATTAACCCTAATTTGAAGGGGGAGTGGTTAAAATTGATTGGACACACCTAGTAAGCAATAGTATACACACTTTAAAGTGAAATGCTGTAGCTATGTTATCATAAAAATGTAACTCCAAACTAGAAGTATCAGAACAGTTAGAAAGGTAGTTCTAACCTTAAATATGTCTGGGCGAAGTGTCAAGAATAAGAAAGCAATATATTCCACAATACACAAGAACACAGCAAAACATGAACAACAAGAGTCTAAACATAGCTGAGGGCAATTGAGCAAAATATCCACTAGATGACAGCAAATGTACCCATCACAACCCTACAGGAAGGGTGAGAAATCCATATCTTCATTTAAACCCGGGTATTTAGTGGCCTGTAGTTTGTAAATCCAAAAACGTTCCATTTGGTTTAACTGTTTAAGACGGTCCCCTTTTCTAATAGAGGCCGGGATATGATCAATACCCATAGCTTGTAGGGAGGCAGGGTTGCCATGGTGTAAGGACTTGTAGTGCCTTGCCATGGGGTAGTCTTCATTGCCTACCCGTATGGCGTACTTGTGTTCCGCTAGGCGATCTTGAAGGCGTCTCTTTGTTCGTCCAATGTAGAACACCTTGCACTGTGGGCATTCCAATCTATAGATGACATGACTGGTTTTGCAGTTAATGAAATGCTTGACGTAATACTCCATTTTGGAAGCTGTATCAACAAAATACTTTTTCTGTGCAATATTTCTGCAATGGTTGCACTGGTTACATTTAAACGAGCCCTTGGGTTTGTGGCCAAGCCAAGTTTTTTGAGAGTCACCCGGAAGATAACTGTGGACTAATTTGTCCTTTAGGGTAGGACATCTCTTAAAGCTTATGACTGGTGGCTCAGGAAAGACTTGGCGTAGTAGCGTATCACTTTGGATGATTCCCCTTTCAAGCACACCCTTCTCATTAACCTGTGGTGAGGTATTCACCATTTTTGATGAACAAATATAGTTTTATATGTAAGATAAATATGTCTAAATAAAGAGCAAAATTATTGATTATTATATTATTTGTGCCCTGGTCCTTTCAGAGCTCTATGTCACTTCCCAAGAGCCGGGTTGTGACAAAAACACTCATTCTTATGTTTAATAAATGTATCGTATCGTGTGTGTGTGTGGCAGGCTTACAATGATGGGAAAAACAACATTTGAGAGTGCACTGACCCTGGTGCTAGAGGGAGTATGCAGCTGGAGGTTGAATGTTTGAAGGGGTCCGGGACTATAAAAAGTTTGGGAACCACTGCTCTACAGGAATGACGGAGTCCATCCAAATCATCTTGGCTCCTGGACTCAAGGCTGCATTGAAACAATGACTTTTCAATGATCCAAGACCAACTCAGTTAATCCCTACCATTGTGACAATGAATCCTCATAATGCTGCATCAATTGTATATTATCCTAGGGGCATTGGCAAACAATGTAACTTAATTTATGTGCCCCTAATTGCACCGAATACCTCTGTTTATCCTACAGCTATTGTATGCAGTAATCATGGGCCAACGAACCAAATTTACACTGTTAGCACTGAGGCAGTGTGCCCTAGTAGGAAGACCAATTTGTGCTGCTCACCCTGCACGATCAGCTCCAATATAAATAACATGAGCAAGTCTATTCTGATAAGCATTAAAAACAATCAAGCAACCCAGAAAAGTGCCAAAAAAAATTGTGGGCTATACTCGGCCTTGTCTTAGGACGGTAAGTTGGTGGTTGGAGACATCCCTCTAGTGGTGTGGGGGCTGTGCTTTGACAAAGTGGGTGGGGTTATATCCTGCCTGTTTGGCCCTATCCGGGGGTATCATCAGATGGGGCCACAGTGTCTTCTGATCCCTCCTGTCTCAGCCTCCAGTATTTATGCTGCAGTAGTTTATGTGTCGGGGGGCTAGGGTCAGTCTGTTACATCTGGAGTATTTCTCTTGTCTTATCTGGTGTCCTGTGTGAATTTAAATATGCTCTCTCTAATTCTCTCTTTCTCTCTTTCTTTCTTTCTTTCTTTCTCTCAGAGGACCTGAGCCCTAGGACCATGCCTCAGGACTACCTGGCATGATGACTCCTTGCTGTCCCCCGTCCACCTGGCCGTGCTGCTGCTCCAGTTTCAACTGTTCTGCCTGCGGCTATGGAACCCTGACCTGTTCACCGGACGTGCTTGTTGCACCCTCGACAACTACTATGATTATTATTATTTGACCATGCTGGTCATTTATGAACATTTTAACATCTTGACCATGTTCTGTTATAATATCCACCCGGCACAGCCAGAAGAGGCCTGGCCACCCCTCATAGCCTGGTTCCTCTCTAGGTTTCTTCCTAGGTTTTTGGCCTTTCTAGGGAGTTTTTCCTAGGGAGTTTTTCCTAGCCACCGTGCTTCTTTCACATGCATTGCTTGCTGTTTGGGGTTTTAGGCTGGGTTTCTGTACAGCACTTTGAGATATCAGCTGATGTACGAAGGGCTATATAAATAAATGTGATTTGATTTAAAAATAGCTCATATTAACATATGCAGCTTGAGAAACAAGGTCCATGAAGTCAATAACTTGCTTGTAACAGATGGCATTCATAATCTGACTGTCTCTGAAACTCACTTAGAAAATACCTTTGATGATACAGTGGTAGCAATACATGGTTATAACATCTACTGAAAAGACAGAAATGCTAACGGGGGTGGTGTTGCGGTCTATATTCAGAACCATGTTCCTGTAAAGCTTAGAGACGATCTAATGTTAAATATTGTTAAAGTAATATGGCTACAGGTTCATCTGCCTCACCTAAAGCCCATTATTGTGGGAAGCTGCTAAAACCACCAAGTGCTAACAGTCAGTATCTGGATAATATGTGTGAAATGCTTGATAATATATGTGATATCAACAGAGAAGTATATTTTCTGGGTGATTTTTAAATATTGACTGGCTCTCATCAGGCTGCCCACTCAAGAAAAAATGTCAAACTGTAACCAGTGCCTGCAACCTGGTTCAGGTTATCAGTTAACCTACCAGGGAAGTTATAAACATCACCGGAATTAAATCATCAACATGGATTGATCACATCTTTACTAATGCTGCAGAAATTAGCTTTAAAGCAGTATCCAAATCCATAGGATGTAGTGATCACAATATAATAGCCATATCTAGGAAAACCAAAGTTCCAAAGGCTGGGCCTAATATAGTGTATAAGTGGTCACACAATACGTTTTGTAATGATTCATATGTTGATGATGTAAAGAATATTTGCTGGTCTGTAGTGTGTAATGAGGAGCAACCAGATGCTGCACTTGACACATTTATACAATTGCTTGTTCCAGTTACTAATAAGCACGCACCCATTAAGAAAATGACTGTAAAAACTGTTCAATTCCCTTGGATTGATGAGGAATTAAAAAATTGTATGGTTGAGAGGGATGAGGCAAAAGGTATGGCAAATAAGTCTGGCAACTGATTGGCAAATGTACTTCAAATTAAAAAATCGTGACTAAGCTAAATAAAAATAAACTATACTATGAAACAATGATAAATTACATAAAGAGTGATAGTAAAAAGCTTTGGGGCATCTTAAATTACATTTTGGGAAAAAAAGCCAACTTGGCGCCATCATTCATTGAATCAGATGGCTCATTCATCACAAAGCCCACTGATATTGCCAACTACTTTAATGACTTTTTCATTGGCAAGATAAGCGAACTTAGGGATGACATGCCAGCAACAAACGCTGACACTACACACTTAAGTATATCAGACCAAATTATGAAAGGACTTGAGAAAATTACAATTGGCTCAGAACAGGGCAGCACGGCTGGCCCCTGGAAGTACAGAGATAATATGCATGTCAATATTGTGTCATTTACGGTTACAACTTGCAGACTTGTTTACGTGCTGCTGTGCGTTTTGTTGCTAACCTTACTTTGCTACCTGACAACTTTACGTTTTTTACTTTTTAATTACCATTTATATTTGTAGTTTTTCCCTCACTCAACTTTTTCGCTTTATCTGGACATGGTTCGTCAGGACCTCCAACAGCCGAAGCTAAGTAGTAACATTAACATGATGCCTTCTAATTGCAGTCACTGTACTCATAATATACAGGAGAATGATCGCCTTACGGC